>NC_138552.1:96816590-97565901 GCF_964273705.1 Natrix helvetica
CACAGGGGAAGCGTTTTTCAGGAGGACCGTTTTCTGAAAACCTCATGTCCCCTTGGAGGAAAAGAAGCGCATAGAACATGTATCAATCTTAAGAATAAGTCAAAGTTCTCTGAAGGAGGCAGAAGGCAGAAAGAGAAAGTAGTCTGAAAGTCCAATAGAAAAAAAAAACATTTCACAAATTTCCCTACTTGAAAGAACTTGTGAGATGGGAATCCAATATCTTTAGAAAGGGACATTTCATTTGGCAAAGAATGTGAACATCCTGTGCTTCTCTTTGAGTCAGTCCCCCTCTCTCTCCCTCCCTCTCAAGGTAAGAGAGGCACAGGATGTTCACCTCCTTTGCCAAATGAAAATGTGTATGTGTATGTACCGTATTTTTCGGAGTATAAAACGCACCGGAGTATAAGACGCACCATGGTTTTAAAGAGGCAAATAAAAAAAAGGTAGGTAGGTAGATAGAGGGGTTGAGAGGGAGAGAGAAAGTGAGAGAAATACAGTAGGGAGGGAGGAGAGAATAGTTAGGTAGGTAGGTAGATAAAGAGAGGGAGAGAGAGAGAGAGAAATAGAGAGTGTAGGTAGATAGGTAGGTAGAGGGATAGAGAGAGAGAAATACAGTAGATAGGTAGGAAGAGAGAGAGAGAGAGAGAGTAGGTAGGTTGATAGGTAGAGGGATAGAGAGAGAAAAATACAGTAGATAGGTAGGGAGAGAGAGTTGTTAGGTAGGTAGAGAAAGGGAGAGAGAAATATATATAGAGAGAGCAGCGATGGCGAACCCTTTTTGGCTTGCGTGCCACAAGTGGGGGGAGCGCAGGGGGGTCGTGTGCAGGCGTACCGCACCCATAATGCAACGTGCGACCCCTAGTGCGCATGCGCGCACAATGCCCCCCCCATTTTTACATGCTTTTTTCGCCCTCCTCAGGCTCCAGAGGCTTTATAGGAGCCTGGGGAAGGCGAAAAGAGCCTCCCCCCCCCCCGAGGCTTCAGGGACCGTCTGGAGGCTTCCCTGACACCTTCGGAACGCTTAAAACCACCCTCCGAGCAAACCGGAAGTGACTTCCGGGTTGCTCGGAGGGTGGTTTTAAGCATTCCGAAGGCTTCAGGGAAGCCTCCGGACGGTCCCTGAAGCCTCCGGGGGGGGGGGGGGGGAGCAGGGGAGGATCTTTTCGCCCTCCCCAGGCTCCTATAAAGCCTCTGGAGCCTGGGGAAGGCGAAAAATAGCTTTTAAAAAGGTGAACTCAGCTGGCCAGCGAGCGCATGCCATAGGTTCGCCATCACTGATATAGAGAGAAATACAGTAGGTAGGTAGGGAGAGAGTGAGTGTGTAGGTAGGTAGGTAGAGGGACAGAGAGAGAGAAATGGAGAGAGAGACAAATACAGTAGATAGGTAGGTGTATCTGCTGGCACAGCACTTGATCAATGTAATTCTCATCAATCAGTTAAAGAGCTTTCCAAAAGGAAAAAAAAAGTTTTTGCATTCTGCAAACCTCCCCAAAACAGCCCGTTTTTCACGAAAAAATGAATAGCCTTGGGGGGGCTTGCAGAGTGCTGCTGGGGGCTGGAGGCCGTTGTTTGCGCATTTCTGCTCTCCCCAGCCCCAGGAGCTCTCTGAAAACCTCCATAAGGGTATGCACGGCCATTTTGGTGAAGGGGCGGGGCTTTGGGAGGCAAAAAAATGCTGTATTCGGTGTATAAGACACACCCAGATTTTCAGCTTCTTTTTTGAGGAAAAAAGGTGTGTCTTATACTCCAAAAAATATGGTATATATTTCTTTCCACAGTTGTTAAGTCAACCACTGCGGTTAAATTAGTAACATAGTTCTGGCTTGTTCCATTGACTCTGCTTGTCAGAATGTTGCAAAAGGGGACCCCAGGACACTGCAATGATCATAAGTGTGAGACTGTTGCTAAGCATCTGAATTTTGATCACATGACCATGGGGATGCTGCAAAGGTTGTAACTGTGAAAAAATGGCCATAAGTCACTTTTTTCAGTGCCATTGTAACTTTGAACGGTCACTAAATGAACTATTGTAATTTGAAGACTATTGTAACTTGAGGACTACCTATTTCTAGAGTGGTGCTTAACAGTGTATGCATCATACACTGGTACTGGCAGCATGGGAGGTGACACGAGGCTGGCTTCTGGGCCTGGTGAACGCCTCATTGGGTGAGGGATACTTACCAACCGCCTTGAAAGAGGCGGTGGTGAGACCCTTGCTCAAGAGACCTTCGCTCGACCCAATGGAGCTAGCTAATTACCGTCCAGTCTCCAACCTCCCCTTTTTGGCGAAGGTTGTTGAGAATGTGGTGGCGCAGCAGTTTCCACGACACCTGGACGAATCCGATTATCTAGACCCACGCCAGTCCGGCTTCCGACCCGGGCACAGCACAGAGACAGCCTTGGTCGCGTTGGTTGATGATCTCTGGAGGGCCAGAGATAGGGGTTGTTCCTCTATCCTGGTCCTATTAGACCTCTCGGCGGCTTTTGATACCATCGACCATGGTATCCTATTGCGCCGGTTGGAGGGGATGGGAGTCGGAGGCACCGTTTTGCGGTGGTTCGGCTCCTACCTCTCCGACCGGAAGCAATGTGTGTTGACAGGGGGGCAGAGGTCGTCCCTGAGGCCACTCACTTGTGGGGTGCCACAGGGGTCGGTCCTCTCGCCTCTCCTGTTCAACACATATGTGAAGCCGCTGGGTGAGATCATCCGTGGTTTTGGGGTTGAGTACCACCTGTATGCTGATGACACTCAGCTGTACATTTCAACCCCAAACCACCCCAACGAGGCTGTCGAAGTGATGTCCCGGTGTTTGGAAGCCGTCGGGGTCTGGATGGGGGACAACAGACTCAAACTCAACCCCTCCAAGACTGAGTGGCTGTGGGTACCGGCACCTCGGTTCAGCCAGCTGACGCCATCGCTGGCCATAGGGGGCGAACAACTGTACCCTGTGGAGCGGGCGCGCAATTTGGGCGTCCTCCTTGATGCCCGGCTGTCAATGGAGGACCATGTGGCAGCCGTGGCAAGGGGGGCGTTCCACCAGGTTCGCCTGGTGCGCCAATTGCGCCCCCTACTGGACCGGAGTGCCCTGCGCACGGTCACTCATGCGCTGGTGACGTCTCGCCTGGACTACTGCAATGCCCTCTACATGGGGCTTCCCTTGGGACGCATCCGGAGACTGCAGCTAGTTCAGAACGCAGCCGCATGGGTTATCATGGGGAGTACACGTTACTCCCACGTAACACCTCTCCTGCGCGAGCTGCACTGGCTACCTGTGGCCTTTTGGGTGCGTTTCAAGGTACTGATCACCATCTTTAAAGCGCTCCATGGCATAGGACCTAGTTATCTGCAGGATCGCATCCTTCCACACACGTCCCTGCGACCTATCCGCTCACACAGAGAGGGACTCCTCCTGGTGCCCTCCGCTAGGCAATGCCAGCGGGCGACACCTAGGAGTAGGTCCTTCTCTGTGATGGGCCCAACCCTCTGGAATGACCTCCCCCCCGACATTTGAACTACCACCGACCTCCGTTCCTTCCGTCAGAAATTAAAGACTCACCTATTTCAATCAGCTGGCCTGGCACTCTCTTAGTTTACCTCCCGGGATATATCTTAATTGGGTTTGGGTTTTAATTGGGGTGTTTTTAGGGTTTTTTATAGTCTATTTATTTCTTGCACAGCCTTATCTCCTCCATCCAAATGTATTTAATTGTTTTATATTACTATTGTATTTTTATCTGCATTTGACTGTACACCGCCCCGAGTCCCTTTATACTGGGAGAGGGGGCGGTTTAGAAATCCAAGAAATAAATAAATAAATAAATAAAATCACTGGTACATTACCCATCATACCTGCCTCTTTGTTCCAAATTGTACATTAACTTCACTATCAAAGCTGATACCAGACACAGCATCATAGAAAACTCAATGAAGTAGTGCAAGATTGGAAGATGTGGAGAGACCTGGCCCATAGAATTACCAAAGGTCTGTTGAGTCAACTCAATGGATATCATCCTCATCCTCATCTAGTAACCTTGAAAATAATTCTAGGTTCCAAAGGCATGATTTTACTGCCACAGCTCAACTACTTTAACTATCGTTAGCTAGTTATACTATTATTATAACTATTACTCTATTGTTAGTACAGTGAGACCTCCAGTCATGACCATAATTCCCTTCCAGGACTTCGGTCGGCACCTGATTTGGTCATGACCGGAAGGAAGACTGACTGCTCTTGCGTGCGCGCGCGCGCACACACACACCACACACACACACACACAAGCACGGCAGGGGAAATCGCTGCTTCTGTGTTTGATCGCCACCCGAGGATGTGTCTGTGAACAGAGTGAGACATTTAGCGGATCTTTTTGGTCGGCACCCAATTTGATTGTATTCAGAAGCGTTCGTGACCAGAGGTCCCACGGTAGTTGCCATACTCAACTATTTAACTATTGTTAGCTAGTTATATAGTCCCTATATAAATTAATAATTCCAGAGGTTATGGGACACTTACGGGGGAATTTCATAACTTGTAGGATTGTTATTTTCCAAAGATACTATCAATCTCTAAAGAGAATTATTTCCACTTGTACGAATGTTTTGTAAGCACAGAAGGTGCAAAAATGCAGAAAATGCCTCACAGTTGTCCTCTTTGCCTTGTGAAAAGTAGATGCTGGTTGACAGCAAATCAAATAAGCAGCCAGCACTACTGGCTTAACTTTAATTGTGAACGAACCTATTTTGTTATAACCACTGAAGAAACATTTAACAGAAATATGATTTCTATGAGTTCTTTGGGGCTAAATTTACTTGTTCTAGTGTTCCGTGAGCATCTTTTCAAAAGTTGTTCTGAATACAGAGTGCAATTTGATTCCACTGAACTGGATGGTGTTTATGCCATAGGTCAGTGATAGACCGGTGCCACAGGTTTGCAGCCATATGATCTCCATCTATAGGGAAGGCATTCCTTGTAGGGTAACGCTCAATGAAAGTATTTATTACTCTGAGAATGCCCTGCCAATCAACCCTTCAAGAATAGACCAGCCAAATACTTCTCACTGATTCTAACGGGTGGGAAGCACTAATTATCGGCTTAAGCTTTAGCTGGATGTTGTTCTGCAGAGCATAATGGAGCATTCCCAAGACCCTGAAATCACAGTGGACATTCCTCCTGGGTGAAATACGGGAGACCAGTGTGAACCAGAGAGCTGTCTGCCAAACAAAAGATGAAATGTTTTCTCACAAAATTAAGACGATTGCCACACAGGCCATTAAAAATAATTACTTGGACTATCTTGCTTGATTTCTTTTCACTGAAAAATGAGACAGTACCATCTGCTCCAAGCATTAATTCTGTAGTGGGGATTATCCTGAGTAAAAAGAGCAACAAAATGCCAATGTCTCTCGCTTCCCAGAGTCCTCTCAAAGTACATAATGAAAAACAGTCGGATTTTGCTGCATTTAATTGCTGATCTTTGCATGCCTTGTTTCCACTTTGTGTTATGCTATCACACAACTCACAAGGCAACCTAACCCATTGACAATCTCTCTTTTGCTTTTCTGTGTGATCTCATACACATACTGTATATTGTATGCCCTTCTTCCTCTGCAGTTTTGTTTTTTTGTGGGGATGGCTACAAGAAACATTGTCAAATTCTTCCCAAGACTTTTTCCAAACACATAGATGTGCTTTTGTTTTAGAGGATACTGCCCTACAACTCTCTGAAATTCAAGCCAGGCCAATTTAAACTATCCTCAAAGTTTTTTTTAAAAAGACTTGTTTTTTTGAGGTTAAACTTCCTTTTAATTCCCCAAATGTCAATCTATCTGCTTCAGAGTTTGGGTCCTCAAATCAGGCAAATTCTTGGAGGGAAGGGCCATCTGTAAGTTTTACAGGCTTTGCTTTTGAAAGTTAACTCAGAGTAGACACAACTCCATCATTTAACTATTTATTTCTCCTAAGGTTCTCCGCATGTTTCTGGAAGGCCCAGCACTGGAAAATCTTTATAAAATGTCTACAGCAGAGGCAGTATTCAGCCGGTTTCCTCTGGTTCAGGTGAACCAGTAGCGGCGGCTGTGGTAGGCTCCGCCCACCTGCCATAACATCATGCGTGAGTACTGCGCATGCGTTCACATTTGCGAACCGGTAGAGAAGGTAAGTGAATCCCACTGCTGGTCCACAGCTGAAAGCTAGTAAGATGAAGGGGCCTTGTGTTTTAAGGCGCTCTGATTTTCGTGGTCTCCCATCTTTTGTTCTGGGTGGGTTTGCCCTACCTTAGACAGATCCCGCGTGCAATTTGAGTGTCCCTCCTGGATTTGCAGCTTCTATTTGAAGAGCAGGTAGCAGCCATGGCCAAGGAGGTCTTTTTCACAACTTTGTGTTATGCATCACATACTGTAACTGTTCTGGACTGTGAGGTCTTTTTCATAGTCACCCATCCCTTAGTCATCTCCTGCTTGGATTACTGCTATGTGCTCTACAACAGGCTGTCCTTGAAGAATATTCAGAAGGTTGGCCTGGTGCAAATTGTGGCAGCACAGCCAGTTCTGGGTGCCAGTTGATCAGTATATGTGGTACCTCTGCTCTAAGAGCTGTATTGCTATCAGGGTGCTTTTGGGTGCAATTCAAGGTATTCCTCAGGGTTTAAGGGCTGAGCTGGTCTACCTACCAGGTTATGTCTCTCCAGTGGTTTCTACCCATCTTGTGGGATCCAAAAGAAAAGGCATGCTCCAGGGCCCACCCATTATCGAGTGCCATCTGATTTAGGAGCAAAGCCTTTTCTATCAAGGTGCTCATCCTCAGGAACATCGTTCCCCCAGAGACTAACTTGTCCCAACCTTGTTGGCTTTTCACAAGGCATAGAAAACCTGGTTTTGTCATCAAGACAGAAGATGGAGTGGGTGAGCCATTTCTTGGTCATAGTTGTGCTAAATCAGTGTTTGCAATTACTGCATTGTTTTATGTCATTTCTGCCCATTTTTAATCTCTATTGCTTTTTACTATGTTTTTATTAGCTGCCCGGAGTCGTGCATACGAGAAGGGGGGACATATTAATTTAATTTAATTTTATTAAATTTATAGACCGCCCCCTCTCCCCAAACAAGCAAGCAAAATAAATAAATAAATAAAAATTGAGACTTAAGTTTGTGGAGAACAGGTCTATCAACAGCTGTAAGTCAGATTAGCTAAGAATGGAATGTAACAATAGAAGGAAGATATTGTTACCGTTAATTATGATCCCCTTACGAATCAGCGTATGAGAAATCCCAGTGAATTAGATTGCGGTTTCTCATTGCTTGCCTGCCTGCCATTGGGAGGATCCAATTCACAATCAAAGATCAGCAGTGCCGGAAATGGGTACGATTCAGGTGAAAAGAGGACATAATGGACAAACAGCAAGTCCTCAAGACAACAATCATGCCATCTTGTTTTGCCCCCCCACCCCACCCCACGTTCACTTCGTATCAATGGGATTTTTATGGTGTTACACAAATACATTTTTCTTTCGGTCATGTGCATGGATTTAATCATTCTTTAAGAAACAGAAGACTTTGGGACAGTGAGCGCTTATGCCCATTGGCAGTTCCTTTTTGTTGAAAAATTAATATTAACGAGGATCAGATCCATTGAGTTAAGCTTCAGAGAGGTTAATGTTCAATTATACTCCTCAAATAGGAGATCTATTTGGGGATCTATTATACCTGGACTGTTGCAAAAACAAACAAACAAACAAACCCAACAACCCCAAAACAAAACCATGATGATATATTCTTGGAATGATGATCAGACTCTTGCCCGAACAAACTGTCCTTTGAACAGGCTCCTGTTTGGAGGAAAGGCAAGTCACTTCGCATTTTAGCATGACTGGAAGCTTTCAAAATGTTTCTCACTGCAACTGCTGGGTGGAGAATTAATCAAGACAACCACAACACTGACCTCTCTCTTCTGTCTCGGGGCTCATCTCCTCATCCTTTTCTTCCTCATCGCTGCTGGAGCTCTCCTCTTTTCCTTTCATTTGCTCCAACTGATCTAAGTTAACCCGTCCAACCAGCTCAAAATTGCGATTCACCTTTGGGGAGGAAAACAATACAGTGTATTTGCAAAAACTGCACTGAGTGGCTACTCTTTAAAGCAGCTGCTTATTTTTCCTGGGACACTCCTATATAAGGAACAGAGAGTCCAAACACTGTATAGTATGGAAACAACAGGTTGAAAAAAGCTGTGATAACACTATGCGTGCTTGAAATTCCATAGACCAATGCCCTTCTCGCTATTCCACAACAGGGAATCTTCTCCCTAGGAACAAAGCAAAGAGTTGAAGATCTGAAAAGTGTCAAGTAACAGAGACAGACGGTTTCTTCTGGCAGGGCTTACTTTTCCCCTTATTTGAAGAAAGATGAAAGTGCTGATGAAAGAAAAGACAGAGATAAGAGAAACAAAGCCCCATGGAACGATCCGCTCCCGAGATACCATTGGCGTAGAGTAGACCCTACTGTGGGTCTTTAGAAAGGCAATACAAAAAAAGCACTTTTCTCTTCAGGCTGGGAAAATTGGCATCCCCATCTGGAGCAAGATATGAATGCAAGTTTCTGGTTGCCTATTAATCTCTTAGAAGTTAATTTAAAAAAATTATCTTGTTTTGATTTGGGGCACTACTGTACGCCATTCAGAGTTGCAATGTTCAAGTTGAGTAGCTTTATAAATTCTATAAACACAAGCGAACCACCACTGATAACTTTCTAGTGGGTGGAGCAGGAAGTGGGCATGTCCATTCTGATCTTCCAAGAGGAATGGTGAAAATCTAGAGCCCTGCATAATACCTTAGAGCCGTGACGGCAAACCTGTGACACGCAAAGTCATATCGCCTGCCACGCACGGCCTTGCCTGTTTGTCTTCTGGCTTTCTGGCGCATATGTGCGCACGATAATCAGTTGTCCTTTGTGCATGCGGCAGTGCCGAAAACTGGCCTGTGTATGCACGCCGGGCAGTGGATCGTCGGGTGTGCATATGCATGAGAAACCAGAAGTTTGGCTTTTCTGGAGCGCAGCCCCGACAAGCACGCATGTGCTGTTTCCGTGCAACCTTTTTGGCTCTCGGTGCCGAAAAGGTTCGCCATCATTGCCTTAGTGATACAACCACAGGGCATGGGAACTAAAGATGGCAGCCTTCAATTGATTCACTGGGTGATTGTGGCAGGAACAGGGGAAAAAAATAAACTGTTTTGACCAGCTTGAGCTAATATACATCCTCCTCCTCATTCCACGTATTATTTAATTGAGCAGGATGTATCTTATGTAGTCCTACACCATTATTATTAAGACATCTGATAGAAATAAATACGGTCCTCCGTGCAATTAAATTGCAAGGAGGCCTTTCACTGCATGCTTCATAACACAACTCAATTTATACACTTTGCCAGCCAAACGTTGTGACTCTTTGGGATGAGACACCTGCTAACAAAACATTGGCAGGGCAGCTTGGACAAGGGTGGTGAATGCAGAACACCTTCCTAATGTCATGTATCATGTCACCATCTGGAATATTGTGTTTCACTTTGCATCTCAATGAGCACACAATTAAACAAATATGTGCAGAGACCTTTATTACTGTCTGCTGCTTGCAGGGGGATGCCACAGCCCGTCTTCTACCACTCAGAGGCAGAGAGCTTCCGAAAAGAAGAGGATTCATCTTATCATCTGATGAATTATAGGTAAAGGTTCCCCTCGCACATATGTGCTAGTTGTTCCCTACTCTAGGGGGCGGTGCTCATCTCCGTTTCAAAGCCGAGGAGCCAGGGCTGTCCAAAGACGTCTCCGTAGTCATGTGGCCGGCAAGACTAAATGCCAAAGGCACACGGAATGCTGTTACCCTCCCACCAAAGGTGGTTCCTATTTTTCTACTTGCATTTTTACGTGCTTTCGAACTGCTAGGTTGGCAGAAGCTGGAAGAAGTAACGGGAGCTCACTCCATCACGCAACGCTAGGGATTCGAGCTGCCGAACTGCAGGCCTTTCTGATTGACAAGCTCAGCGTCTTCGCCACTGAGCCACCTATCCCTAGGATGAATTACAGGGAGATTTTATAGGCTGTGCATCTTTTGCCATTTCTACCACTTAAAAAGAGCCTTTTTAGCTAGAGTTCCTGGAAGCTCATCACCCGGAACCAGATGCAAAGCAATGATGCCGGTAGCTTGTACTGTTAAATGTGAAGAACGAAGCTGACACTCAACACGTTCAGCCCTGGAATTTGTTTCTTTATACTAGAAAGAAGCACATGGTCAGGTTTAAGGCCAAAATGCATTCCCGGGTTTCCATCCAAGCTCATTTTATCACAGTAGCTCCATTTAGAAGCCCCCCCCCCCCCCGCCCCGGAATTGCTGCTGTTAAAGACAGAAAACAGTGATTGATTTATGATAATCTATTTTCTGCCGTGCACCTGCCATACGCTAACAAGCTTACTGTCCAAATAAAGATCCACTTCCAACGGAGAGTAGATTCACTCCCGATTATTATTATTATTATTTTAATAGAAGTGAAACTTTTTCGGGAGGGGGAAGGGCACCAAAAGAGAAGAAGAAAAGGAGTTCAACAAGATGTTAACTCCGTTAGAAGGCTACTGGAGTATAAATTCAGAAAACCAAGATGAACGGCGTGGAATGAGGTCTCCGCAGTGCAACATTTAAGGGCAGGTTATACTTCTTGCTTAATAAAGGTTGATAGGTTTTCCTCTGTGCATCTCTAATACCATATTAAACACCCAGAGCACAGGGCCTACACCAGAGGTGGGTTCCTACCGGTTCGGCTCAACTGATGGTAACTTGGCGGCCTGGGTCGCAGGAACCAGCAGTGACCCAGGCCTGCTACACCCCCGAACCTTAGTTATGGAAAATGTGTTGAATCCATTAGATACTTATGGGGGGGGAAATGAGTTTCTTTAGAAGCTGACCAACTGACATCTCAAGGCGAGACACCCCTCACCCCCCCCCCCACCAAGGCCTGGGCCTCAGTGAGCAGAAACCACTGCTCACCTTATGCTCATCGCGAAGGTGAGCATCGAGCTCGTCCGTGTGCTTGGTCTCGTAGTAGCAGAGTTGGCATTTGTATGGTCTCAGCTCATTGTGCTTCTCTATGTGTTGCTGTAGACTCTCATCACTGGAACAGGTGAAGGTGCACTTGTCACAGCGGAAAACGACTCCCTGCAAATATTTGGACAGCTTGGAACGGCAAACTTCTATAGGAACCACTCGCTCTTCTATTGGGGCAAAAAAGAGATGATAAGAGGAGAGTTATTTTTGCCATTTCTCCCGATGCTCAGGGATAGTCACTTCAGTTTATTTTTCTAGCACTTTACTAGTCCTCAACCCACAACCATTCATTGAAGAACCGTTCGACTCATGATCATGTTTCACACTTATGACTGTTGCAGCATCCCGGGGTCATGCCGTAATCTTTTTACGACTTTCTGACAAAGCGAAGTCAATAGGGAAGCCAGACTCACCGTAACGACCATGTTAATAACTGCAGTGATTTGCTTAACTACTGCATAGAGAAAAGTCATAAAATGGGGCAAAACTCACTTAACAATTGTCTTGCTTAGCAATAGAAACTTTGGGCTCAACTACAGTCAAAAGTCAAGGCTGGTCATAAAAACACTGCCTTTTCCCCATTTTCTGTCTCAATTCTCCTCACAGCCATACAAATTAGGAACACGGTCATATTTTGCAAATATGCCCAGGCTGTGACCTTGAGAGTAAATTTCACTCAACTCATTACTTTTGAGTGTACAATACATCAGCTTATCCAGTTAGTTACTGAATCATAAAGCCAATTCATTCATGATAGATGGACCAGGTAATTCAAAGCCTGTTCATTTCTTCTTTTTTTGTTCTAGCCGTGATTCCCTAAAGATGGTCCTGAAAAAAGTATTTTCCAAATTCTGCTCTGGCGTGTTCCATTTGCTTAACAAAAAAAAAAAAAAAACAACGGGATGGGACGCAGCAGAGCAAAGTGGAACGATCAACGTATTTACTGGCTACATCGGACTTCAAAATTGTTGTAGGAGGACATTTTTATTTCTATTGGAAGTTACTGCAAGCGTGAATGTTATTATTCCTCGGCAGAAGGACTTGAAATTGGATGCTCATGCATAGTAGCTGAATCAGAAATAATAAAATTTGAGTTTATTACAATACAGGCAACAGCTTTTCTCTAAAACAGATGCTTGTTTAGCAATGTTAAGACTTTATATTGTCGATTATTGTTGCAATGAGTGGTTGCTGTCAAGGTTATTTTTTTTTTAGAGGGCATAAAATGGTGTAATCAAATTTGCCAGATTTTGTTTTTTTGCATTCCCATTGGTCTTTGATCAGTCTCTTAATAGCTTTTCCCGCTCTACTTCTTTATCTGTGTACATTTGCCAAATGAAGACAGCTTTTCAGGGATCTGATGAAATGCCTTCTTGCTATTAAGGTGTTTCTCAAAAATCCCCACTGTAGCTATCAGGATTAGAGTAGTGGCGGGATTCAATTTTTTTTACTACCGGTTCTGTGGGTGTGCTTTGTGGGCGTGACAGGGGAAGGACACTGCAAAGTCCCATTCCCTCCCCACCCCACTAACCTGCTTTCCAGCTTCATTCTCCTGTTCAGGGCAACAAAAGAAGATCAGCTGGGAAGCGGGGAGGCAGCAGGGGCGGGGCCAGCCTATTTACTGGTTCTCCAAACTACTCAAAATTTCTGCTACTGGTTTTCCAGAACCTGTCAGAACTGTCTAAATGCCACCTCTGATTAGGAACAACTCCTTAGAACAAGCTTCAAAAGAACCAGCAACTAGGAGGAGCCTTTGAAACCTACCAACTTCGTGCAAGTGAATTTCTGCTCACCCAACATAACTTCCCTTTCCTTCCTTCCTGGAAGGAAGTGGAGAGGGAAAGGAGCAGAGAAAATATACAGCAAATAATTCTTGTTGCCTATTTGTAAGAATGTGCATCTGTTTCTAAAGTTTTTGATATAAATTGTAATAATGTGTGTGCAACTCCTAAGTTTAGATAAAGGCATTTCCTACAACGGAAACCATTTGTGTGCTTTAAAAGTTTGAACTGTGCTGCTTCTTTGGAGAAACTAAAGTCTAAACTACTCGAAAAATGATTAAAATTATGGAGTTGGTAAGAGTGATTAAAGCACCAGGCTAGAAAGTGGGAGACTGAATTCTAGTCTGCCTTAGGCATGAAAGGCAGCTGGGTGACCTTGGGCCAGTCACTTTCTCTCAACCCAACCCACCTCACAGGATTGTTATTGTGGGGAATATAGGAGGGAGAAGTAATATTAGATATGTTCATCACCTTGAGTTTTTTGTAAAAATAATAAAGGCATGATACAAATAAGCAAACAAACTCTAACAAAATCATTGGGATAAAATGAACAAACAAGTAAATAAATACAGGTAGCCCTTGACTTAAGACCACAATTAGAATTTGAAAAGTCATCATTAAGTGGTACAACCGTTAAGCAAGACATCACATGATTCTGACTTGCAACCTTCCTTTCCTGCTTCCTCATTGGCTTTGCTTGTTGGAAGCCATCTGGGAAGCCCCACAAATGGTAATCACATGACTGTGGGAATGCTGCAACAGTCATAGGAACTGGTTTTCAACACTATCGTAACTTCAAATGGTCACTAAATGAATGATTGTAAGTCAAGGACGACCTGTAGGCAAGCAAGCTATCATGCATGCCCAGGAGCAAAGAGGAAGAATGATGTTCATCTTTTGAAAGAAGTCAAATAAATAAGCTATTACTGGGTCATATCACAGCCCCAAATAGTGTGGAAGTTTATGTTCAGTCAGTAGCACTTTATCAAAAAATGTCATGTCCCCAAATACCATCTCCTATGGAATCATGATGTTTATGTAGGTCATTAATTATATGAGAAGTAGCTTACAGGAAAAGCTTAAACAAAGTAACTGTTAGCTGCCATCTTAAGCTTGCTTGTGTCTTGCTACCATGCGGTGATAGTCTGCCATGAACGCTGGGGAGTGTGTTTGTGAGGGGGAATGCTTGGGGGAAAATGAAAGCAACTGCTGTACTTCCCTGAGAAGCTGCCTCAAGGTCATCAACTGGGAAAAGAAGGCAGCTGCATACTAACTGACTGTTCTGAAAACATTTTGCCTGAACCTGATTGGTCATGGGGTGGTCAGTGATGGGACTGGGGGCGGGAAGTTGAACTTAGGGATTTTAGTGCAAGATTCTCAGTTCTGGTATGCATTACTGCACTACACTTGACTTCTAATAAAATTATACCTTTCTCAGAAAATGGAGCCAAGGATTGTTTCTGTTTAGAGGTTTAATGGTGTTAGGTCTGACATTAACTGTAATTCAAGGGCCAGATCAAACATTTACTGGGCAGCAGGTAAGAAAAGTACTTGGTTTGCCTTGTCATCACACCTCATGTCATGGGTGACTCAAGCACTCATTTTCCCTTTCTTCCCATTAAGAACAGCCTGAGTCAGGGCATGATATAAGTGCATCACACAATGCATTTCCTGTGCCAGGAGAGGAAAGGATGGAATATTTCCTCCTCTTACCACAATGAGAGCAGAGCTGGCTGTGTAACCATCTGAATTTAATTGCCAGTTCTTTAATAACAGAGTTCTTAGCTCATTATCAAATGCACCTTTCTTTTCAAACTGTGGTCTGTGGAATTTGAATTTCTTATTTGCTGCTTATACCTGCATAGGAATTGTTTCTCTGAATTTAAAAGAAAAACAGTATCAATAAGATTCCAATGGTAAACATGTAGTTACATTTGCCTTGAATAATGTTGAAATTATGATCTCCCTTTAATGTTTGAAAAATCGAAACCCTGATACTCTGCATAGCAACTGTCCCTATATTTGTTTTAAAAAAAGGAAGCAACAGCAGGTGACGGAGAAAAACAGTCCTCATACTTACAAATAACTATTATTTTATTCTGCTGACCAAAGTGAAACAGTGATACAAGATATTTAAAAAACATAAAAATAAAATAAAGGTCTCAGGCATATATTATTTGGTAAACTGCATGAAGCACTGGAAAAAATGTCAGGGCATTTATTGAAAGCCTGCGTGAAAATTTGATTTATTAGAAGGTGCTAGCTAATTACATTATCTGTACTAAATGAGAAAGCTTTAACCTTTGGCTGAGGATTAGCATTTCCACCGCCCTGAGAATAAGGGTGCCAAAGGATTCAAGAGAGCTAGGAGAGCTTTGTTAGGAAAAGCAAGCTCATTTACAAGTCAGAAGTAATTCCTTACTACTACCGCAACCATGCAACAACTACTTTAAAAATCACCCTGCAAATCTTTGTAAAGTACACAGAATCCCCATTCCACTAGGCCAGTACAAGGTTAGCTGAAACCCCGCTTAGGTTGGTGTTCCAGTCGAATAACTGAATCAAGCAGCTCGGTACTGGCTTAGGCAGATTGATAACATCCTGTTTAATGAGAAACAGTCTGTAACTTTTTCTATGAGATTCTTGTTTGCTTCCCCACATATCCCTTAATTCTAGCTATATAGGAAAATCCACATTGTATCTTAATTGGATCTGAATGGAAACAGAATGTATGCATTTTAATCCCAACTCTACCTTCGAAGTTTCTCTGGCACACATCTGAATTTGTTATTTCTGATTTCCACTGGAATAGAATATATTTCCTCTATTCTAAAACCAAGAAAGGAAACATAACATGGTCCTCAGTTGCTGTGGCCATTTTTCCTCTCCCCAAAACATCTGAATTTAGAAATCCTGGGAGACTACCTTACATGTGATTGAGGATAAAAACACCTAAATCTCACAAGGTCTTTTTTTAAAAAAAAAAAATTTTCTTTGCTGAGGTTATACAGGCAGTTCTCCATGTACAACCACAATTGAGTCCAAAATTTCTATTGTTAAGTGAGATATTTGTAAGTAAATTTTACGACTTTTCTTGCCACATTTGTTAAATATGCAATTGTTACATTAGTAAGACGGTCATTAAGTGATTCTGGCTTCCTCATTGACTTTGCTTGTCAGAAAGTCACCTGATCCTGGAACACTGCAACCATCGTAAATATGACTCAGATGCCAAGCATCTGAATTTTGAGCACGTGACTGGGGATGCCACAACAGTCGTAAATGTGAAAAACAGTTGTAAGTCACGTTTTTCAGGGCCATAACTTTGAACAGTCACTAGATGAATTGTTATAAGTCGAAGACTACCTGTTGAGATTAAAAAAACCTAGTACAAACTAAGAAAAAGAAAGGAAAAAGCATTCATCTGAAACACTCAAGTGGATTCTGACCAATAGATCACAAATTGAGACCCACTTGTCTAACACCATTGTAGATTGTAACTAAGCCTAAATGTATTTTGTGCCACATGCCCCAGAGAATCAGATACAGCAAATTTTCGATTTTGCTGATAAAAACTGAATGTCAGGTACTAATGGATTTCATGTGAAATAACAGATCTACTGCAACGCTCTCTACATGGGGCTCCCCTTGAGATGCACCCGAAGACTGCAGCTGGTCCAGAATGCGGCCGCGCGGGCTATCATGGGGAGTACTAGATACTCCCACATAACACCTCTCCTGCGCGAGCTGCACTGGTTACCTGTGGTTTTTCGGGTGCATTTCAAGGTGTTGATTACCATCTTTAAAGCGCTCCATGGCACAGGACCTAGTTACCTGTGGGATCGCATCCCTGCGACCAATTCGCTCTCACAGGGAGGGACTCCTCCGGGTGCCGTCCACTAAGCAATGCCAGCGGGCGGCGCCCAGGAGTAGGGCCTTCTCTGTGATGGGCCCAACCCTCTGGAATGACCTCCCCCCCCGATATTAGAACCACCACGGATCTCCGCTCCTTCCGCAAGAAACTCAAGACCCACCTGTTCCAATTAGCTGGCCTGGCCCATTTATAGTCCTATTCCTTATCCTCCTGGCAGTTATTTTTAATTTTGGGGTATATTTTGGGGTAGATTTTAATGTTGTTTCTAATTTTATTATTACTGTACAGTTTGTATATCGCCTCCTCTATGTATATATATGTATATGATGTTTTAACTCTGACTGTACACCGCCCCAAGTCCCTTCGGGGAGAGGGAGCGGTTTATAAATCTAAATAAAGTAAAGTACAGATCATGCTTGCTCTTTGGTGAAGCTATCCGAACGATATTTGCCATTTCCTTGAAACAATGGACATGCTTTTGAGCATGCTTCCTGTTTGAATTTTTGATGAAATTATTATCACGAGTGCTACTGTTTGGGAAAAGTTTATAACAAAAGCTTCAAACATTCAGTCAAATATGGCTTGGCTGGCAGCAAAAAAACCCAGTCAGATATTGACGGAGGTTTTCACAGCTGAGATCTGTCAGGCAAAATTGGGCTAAACCCAGAACACTGCCCAAGACAGTTAATATTTGAGTAAAACAAATATTAGAGATGATTGACAAATTAGAACCCAGAGGCTCTATTAGTCATCCAGCCATGGACTAGGGGGACATTTTGACAGCAGAAAGATTTCATAGGAAGAGATTTTCGGAGGGGGTAATTTATATTGGGGGATGAATCTGATGAAGAAATAGATAAAAAATTTTTTTAAAAAAAACCTCTCAGAACCCGAGTTAGCTATCTTTAACTTTACTAGTTTGGAAAGAATTGGCAAATGGCTGCAAAAATGCTTTCGTGGATTCAGTTGTAGGAACTCTACAACATTTAAGTATTATGGCGTCAGTTTTTCCCGTGCTATCACAGGTATTGATCAACACTATACTATAAAATAATGTTGGATATTACTTTGCATAAATTAATGTTGGGTATTACTTCGTTAGTTTGCTAGTAAGGGCAGCCTGCTTAGTTTCACACCAACTATAAAAGAACGTCTAGAACTTGCCAGGATCCTGATATTGTAGTGCTAATATAGCCACACCATGTAAAACACAAATGCTAGTGCTTCCCATCTCAACACTTACTGTACGTAGTTTAAAATATACCTAATTGATATATTTTTAAATTCTGATGACATTGACTAAATAATTGGTCAAAGCCTAGCTCCGTGATGGCGAACCTATGGCACGTGTGACACAGGTGGCACGCAGAGCCCTCTCTGTGGGCATGTGCACCATAGCCAGCTGCTCTTCGGGTTTCCAGCACACACATACACGCCAGATTAGCTGGTCTTTGCAGGCGCGGAAAAATGGCCTGAAAACAGCCCAAAAAAAATGGCTGGAAAACGGCCTGAAAACAGGCAGAAAAATGGCTAAACAACAGGCATGTGTGTGCTGGCCAGCTGGTCTTTGTGTTTCCGATGCTCTGGTGCACACACATGCATGCACATTTTGATTTGGGTACTCAGTGCCGTTAGGTTTCACCATCACTGGCCTAACGCATTTTCTGCTTTCCAATATTGTCTTGATTTTATTCTGGACCTAATTTTAAGTTTTTTATGATTTGCTTAACTCCCTAGAGCCTTGGGAGTAGAAAATATATGACTGAACGAACGATAAATAAAATTTGTTTATTATAAATATAAATAAATAAATTTTATTTATGAATAAATAAAAACCCGTTCAGCAACCACACATATCCACTCACACAATGGCAGAATTTAATTGCATCTCCAAAACAGGAAGGAGGGCCTTAAGAAGAGGATGACAAGAAGCTCTGATGCAGGCAAATAAGCTCCCTTCAGGAGGGCAACATACCCTTTGCTACTCTTGCTTCAGGGAGATTAAGAATATTTTTTGGCTAAAACATTCATTGTCCATGGGGGGGGGGGGGGAACCCCAGACCCTATTTCACACGTTTGTTCCTTTGAATTAAAAGTGACTCTTGGCCAACGCTTGGATGAGTCCTGTGATGTTTTCTTGACAATAATTTTGGAAGTGGTTTGCTGTTGCCTTCCTCTGAAGGCTGGGAGTGTATGAAAGTCGCTCAGTGAACATCATATCTAAAGCAAGACTGGAATTCAATCTCTTTGTTTCTAGTCTGAGGACCTTTCAATGCTACACCAAATTGAGTCTTATTCCAGTCATGCATATTTGTAACTTGGGAATTATTTCAGCAACCTTTCCTTCGTAGAAACAGCAGAAATGAAACCAGAGGAGGGCTGCACTTTCGATCACAAGCGGCTTGCTGGTTGTGAGTGCGCGTGCGTGCACGCTATAGCGCTTCACTCGCATGTGCCCCTTTGGGAGTGAAACGGAGCTTCAAAGAAGCAGGTAATCAACTCAGGCAGCTCCGGTGAGTAAAGCAGGGGCGGCGCGAAACTCAGCTGGGCAGCGAGGGCAGAGGGAACGAGCCAGAAAGTTAGCTATAAATGGATAGCTTAGCACCAGGGTGGGCGGGCGGGCGGACGGGCCCAGCCAGCGATCAAAGCTAAGGGTTCACCCAAACCTGCGCATCCACGCAGTAGCCCACCACTGAATGAAACCTAGAATGCAACAAGATCTGCATTTCAGAGAGTGTTAGCACAAAACCCACACTGGTTTAATTCGTATTCCTGTTTTCGCCCTTCCTCCAAATCCCACCCTTCAATCTTCAAAAGCCTTTTTGAACAGAAATTAAACTTTAAAAAGGGATGATTAAAGTAAATAATTATAATGAAATAGTGGGAGGGGGGGGGAAGATATTTTATAAAATCAGTGTTGGTGGAAGGCAAAGGGAATAAACCTACTCAAGAACATATGTTGTTTTTGAGGATATAAGGGCCCAATTGAAATATATTGTATATCTAAGAAATATTAAGGGGGGGGGGGGAAGGAAAGGTCTCCAGGGTGTGGGGGGTAAACTGTAATAGGTATTTTTTCCCTTTTTCTTTTGTCTTTCTTTTTTTGTATTCAGTTGTATATGTATTGTTTGTACTATTTGTGTTTTTTTAAAAAAAAACATTTAAAAATAATTTTAAAAAAGGCTTTTTGCAAGCTTGGGAGACCAACAGGATTGGGCTACATGGCCCTGTAACTCCCATAGATCTAAAGTGCAACTGTGACAGCAGCAGTTTCCTTCGCTTCAGTTTCAGGACTCCGTTACATGGATCTGAACTCTAAAGAAATCCCCTTTTTTGGGAGGCTATCAAAAGGGCATCTGTGAAAATCATTAGTCTGCTCTTCCTCTACATTTGGAGACAATCACTACAGAAGCAGCTCTGGCTTTCCTGCTTCCCCCATTCAAATTCTCAGAAACAACAGAAGCTTACAAAGAAGCGGCAAGCCACTGTGTAAGTTGCGACGGAAACACAAGAACGGAAAAATATCTGCTCCCGGAGAGATGGCACATGCTACTCATTGCTTCGGTGCCACTACCCCTGCTGAGGAACTCTACTCAGCGTGCAATAAGGCAGAATTCCACCCCAACACATGGATATGTGGTTTTGATAGCCAACAGACCATCTCAAAGCATCAAGGCTGATAACTATGGGCAAGGTTCCCAGCCAAGAGGACTCTAAGCAGCTGTCTTTTCAGAGCGTATAAATCTGCAGCCAAGAGAATCGGATATTATTTTGCTTTTTCAGTGGGCTAAATGCTTCCAACACTGCAAAGACTAGGTAAGATCGGATGCCAGGCATAGAAAGACATCCTAGGCCTAAGGTGATATATGAAAACAGGATCTGCGAGCATTTTTATGGTAGGCACACAACTACGCAGCTTGTAATGACAGTCTTCATTGTGAGTACAAATAAGGAAAGCATTAAGTTGCGGACGGCAGCAAATCAGCACTCTTTGGTCCCTAGGCGAATACAAGAATTGTATTCACATTTCTATAGACCACATGAATGAGCAGCCTTTTGAAAGTTGGTAGCCACAATGGACAGGCCATGGCTTTCTTTGATTTCTAGATTTCCAATGAGGGTTTTTGGAAGTTTAACCATTTTATAAAGCCTTAGTAAGGCTACACCTGGAATACTGCATCCAGTTTGGGTCACCACATTACAAAAACAATGTTGAGACTTTGGGAAAAGTGCAAAGAAGAGCAACTAAAATGATTAAAGGTCTGGAGATTAAAACATATGAAGAACGACTGCAGGATTTGGGTTTGGCTAGTCTAGAGAAAAGAAGGACTGGGGGTGGGGAACGGACGGATGGACGGACAGGACAGCAGTATTTCAGTATTTGAGAGGTTGCCACAAAGTGGAGCGGATCAACTTATTTTCCAAAGCACCAGAGGTCAGGACAAGACACAATGGATGGAAACTAATCAAGGAGAGAAGTAATCTGGAGTTAAGGAGAAACTTCCTAACAGTGAGGACAATTAACCAGTGGAACAGCTTGCCGTTAGAAGTTGTGGGTGCTTCATCACTGGAGGTTTTTAAGAAGAGACTGGACAGTCACTTGCCTGAAATGGTATAGGGTTTCTTGCTTGAGCAAGGGGTTGGATGAGAAGACCTCCAAAGTCCCTTCCAGCTCTATTCTGATTAAGCTTTCTTAGGGTTTTTTAAAATTATGTTTTCACGTGATTCCTGTCTTAGAATAGTTTCCAGCAATGATAGTCAGAAGAGTAGGGATGGGGAAATATGGCCCTTTTATGACTTGTGGACTTCAATTCTCAGAATTCCTGAGCCAGCCATGCTCAGGAATTCTGGGAGTTGAAGTCCATAAGTCATAAAGGGGGGGGCATCATTCCCCATCTCTGATCTAGAGCACTAAAAACAAAAGGTTTAAGCCACAAGCTTCTGCCACCCTTCTATTCTCTGGATGCTGAATATTGACACAAGATCATGGATGACACGATTCTTGTATTCTCCTCGGCACCATGTTTTCCAGTGAGTAATGCAGGAGCAACACGCAAAGATCTTGGAAGGGTCACTGATACATTCTTGTAAAGTTCTTTACCTCTATGAAGGACAATATGGTCGATCATGTTCCGTTTATATTTGGTGTGGTAGAGACAGAGAGGACAACGGAGATCTTTGGGTCCTTCCTCTGGAACTGCTGAATGCCCAGCTTCCACATGCATAGTAAAAGCAGATCTACAAACACAGAAAGTAGTACACAGGCTCAGATATAAGTGGAGAGAACCTTAACCCTTTGAATATTTTTGTATGTGACAGAAGTTACATATATCGACATTTACAGGCATGCTATACAAATTTGTCAAGACAAATTTCCCCGACTTAAGGAACAGTGGGTTTAATATTCCCAGGAACTGATAGAAATAAAAGCTAGGTCTGGCTCACGTTAAACAATAATGGTTTGTGACAACCCAGACATTATTTTGTAAACCATGATTAAAGGCTTAGTACAATTAGTTCTTTATTTATTCATTAAACCACAGTGATAACAAACTATAGCTTAGGTGATTAATGAATTCAGCCACATTTTTTACTTACTTTGCTCTCTTTTTTTAAAAAAAGGTAGGATTAAATGTTATGTTAACCAATATTAACACAGATTAAACCTAATTAGAATTATATTAATGAATATTGGAATACAGATAATCCTGCGATTTACAACCACAGTTGAGCCCAAAATTTATGTTGTTAAATGAGACATTTGTTAAGTAAATTTTGCCCCATTTTACGACCTTTCTTGCCACAGTTGTTAAGTGAATCACTGCAGTTGATAAGTTAGTAACCTGGATGTTAAGTGAATCTGGCTTCTCCATTGACTTTGCTTGTGAGGAGGTCGCAAAAGGGAATCCCATGACCCTGGGACACTGCAACCGCCATAAATATGAAGCAGTTGGCAAGCGTCCGAATTTTGATCATGGGGGATGCTGCAAAGGTCATAACTGTGAAAAATGGTCATAAGTCACATTTTTTCAGTGCCATTGTAACGTTGAACGATCACTAAATGAAGCGTTGTAAGTTGAGGACTAGCTATATTCAATAGATCAATGTTACATTGGTGCCAATTTCAAATATTTTAAAGCAAAAGTATAGATGACCGGCATGTATCCCAAAAGGGAGCTGGGTGGGCATGTACAGTATGGCCACAGAAAGGCATTTTAAGGGGAAAAAAAGAATTCATCTCGAAATAGAAAACTTACCCATTAACCGTGTTTCTCAATCCTGGCGACTTTAAGTCCTGTGGACTTCAACTCCAATTCTGGGAGTTGAAGTCCACAGGACTTAAAGTCGCCAAGGTTGAGAAACACTGCATTAATCCATAATATCAATCCATCCATATAAATAGAACGGGAAATCCATATTGTCCTGATTTAGATGTCTGTACATACAGTACCTCACATGGTTGTCAACATGTGTTTATGCACAAACATTACTGGGATGCAAAAAAACATGTTTTCAAAGTAGAAATTACCCAGATTGTACCTGAATTAGGATCTATTCATGCAAAGTAACTGCAGGTTCATATACTTTATATATCAGGACATACACCTGGCAGAGTGTAACTCCATTTTCACAGTTTTATCCAAAAACTCCAGGAACCATTTGTGAAGTTTCTTTTGAAAAGCATTAAAACCAACTTTAGGGAATTCAAAACTTAAGAGAAGGAAGATTTTGCTGACTGCAGAACCCTACAGAGAGTCAATAAGAATTCGCTATTATATTCCCCTAGGCAGGTTTCTAAATCCTTCTCCCTTCAGGGCAAATGTCAACTTTAACTAAAGAGATAAGGTAAAAAGTGCTGTTGGAAGAGCTGTGTTCGCAAAGTCCCTCCCAGCCTATGCACACATAACTTTACTGAAGCTGCAAATATACAGTGCAGTACAGGCAGCGCCTGGGTCAATGGTGTCAAACTGGCGGCCCACGGTCCAGATACGTCATGCTCCGCGAAAGGAAAAACGTCACGATACGTCAGGTGACAGCTACGTGACACAGTGAATTTGACACTCATGGCCTATTTCTACATGACACTGTTCTGACTTAGGCTTCCCAAGATCATGAAGCAGACTCCTCGTCCTGAGAAAACCTCTTTTATTTAGGTTAAAGGGAATTCCTCTCCAGCAAAGTCCCGGCAAACAGTCTTTCATGCGACTTCACAACTACAGACCTTTATCAGGCTTGGAGAGTTGCCAGGCATCAATTACTTGGCAAGAAGTCAGGAACAGATCTTCACCCTAATGAATTGAATTAATTGTCTCCTGCAAACTCCTCTCGCCCTTCGCTCCTCTTTATTCCCTATGGGGGGGGGCATTCACTGTCCACCTGTGCCTTTACTCCCGAATCAACCCTTGCTCCTTAGATGTTTCCTTCTCCTGGCAGCTTTGTGCATATGCACATCGGGAACAGGCTCCAGTTGTTCTTCTGCCCCACTGATATCTGACTGCGAAGGCAGCTGATAACTGTCGGACAGCCCTGGCCCCATCTCTGCCTCCGACACAGAACCCTCATCAGAGCCTTCCCTAGACTCCAGGACTGGCCCATGTTCCTCCCAACCTCCTCACTGTCTGAGTCTGCCACCAGCACTGCTGGCCACGGGCGGGCCACAACAGACACTTTTGCAATCTTTATGTTAGAGTGAAGGCCATAGGAGGACTAGCCTAGGCAGCTGTTTGCAAAAGTGTGCCTCTTTCACACACCAACAGGTTTTCACACTTTTTCTGCCCTATGCATATTTCAGCAGACAAGAGATTATCCATAAGCACATCGCCCTTTGCAGCTTGTGCTGCCCACTCGATTGTGTTCCTGGATTATAGACAGAACCATACCAAGAACCCTAAATAGAAAACACAGCCATTTAAAGATATTTTGAATGTTTGGTGGGCAAACAGCCCTTATAGGATCAGTCCCCCCAATGACAAAGTGGATTTCAGGAGGAAGTAGCTTATTGCTTTTCACACTTCACTTCAGTGGTGGGATTCAAACTTTTTTACTACTGGTTCTGTTGGCGTGGCCTGGTGGGCGTGGCAGGGGAAGGATACTGTAAAATCCCCATTCCCCCCCCGTCAGCTGGGACTCGGGAGGCAGAGAGTAGATGGGGGCGGGGCCAGTCACAGGTGGTATTTACCGGTTCTCCGAACTACTCAAAGTTTTCGCTACCGGTTCTCTAGAACTGGTCAGAACCTGCTGAATACCCATCTCTGCTTCACTTCACATGGAAAAGAGTGAAATTATAATTCTAAGCATATGTAGTCTATTGCAGAGGTGGGTTCTGGCAGCCGCTACTGCCGCTTCACTCATGGTTGCGCAGCAGACGTGTGCTTGATGCACACTCATGCACAGTACTATAAAAATGCTTCTGCGCATGCGCAGAAGCCAAAAACAAGATGGCGGTGCCTATGGACCACCAGGCTGAACCGGTCCAAACTGGTAGAAACCCACCACTGGTCTATTGGATTAAGTGTTCAAATTTCTGTAGGTATTTCTAGCAATGTGGATTACGGTTCTCTTACTTGTTTCTATCATCTTGTCTCAGACTCTAAAACTAAAACAGCAATCCTGTAAATCCAGTGTCTAGGAATGAATCCAGCATGATATCCTTCTGAGCTGATATTTATCGGGTTGTACAACAAAGCAAATATTTTTATCTATTTTTCTACAACAAGGACTAGAAGCATGTTATATCTTAGTACTGCTAATAAACAAAAGGGTGCGTTTGCAGCATTTAGTACAAGAAGAAGCTTCCCCTCCCCTCACTGTGTAAATGGGACATAAATGTCAAGATATGGAGGCTGAAGTCACAATACAGAAATAGAGGGAACGCAGGTCTACTGACAGAAGCTGAGCCACTTCGGGTGTTTCAGACAAGAAGCACCAACGATGAGCGCTAACACTAACTTTATTTTAAGATTAGAGTAATATAATTTTTGCAAGACTGAAAATATCTCTCCCCTCTCCCTTACTTTTACTCTTCTGAAAACTAAGGTAGGTCCCTCCTGAGATGCTTTCTCCAGACTATCTCTTCTTTGGACTCACTTATCAGACTGTTGTCTAGACCAAGGATCTCCAACCTTAGCAACTTTAAGACTTATGGACTTCAACTCCCAGAATTCCTCAGCAAAGCTGGCTGAGGAATTCTGGGAGTTAAAGTCCACAAGTCTTAAAGTGGCCACGGTTGGAGACCTCTGGTCTACATTATAGTTCTTCCTCCTGTCTCCCAAGGTTATTCCAACAGACCGTGACAAATTGTCAGGATTAAACGCATAGCTGCTGACCTGGCAACAGACCCACCCTTAACTCTCCAGTGTAGCAACTTACTTAAAGCCTGTGTAAAATGAACAGTCTTTGCACTTGAACAACTTCTTCCCTCCATGTTTGTCACGATAATGACGGCGAATGCTCTGTATGTAACCCGAAGTGAATTCACAAAATTCACAGTTAAGGATGGCTTCGGCTTTCTGGTCTCCTCCAGAAAGTGGGACGGGGCTAATGTTGTTATTATTTCTTGCCAAGGCTGCGGACTGATAGTGGTTCAGTTGTTGCTGGACATCAGGAGGCTCTGAATAGGAAGAATCTGCAAGGGAAAGTAAACAACTATTTAACATTAACATCCAAAAGGGGAGAGAAGGAAGGAGGACAAAGGAAGAACTGACTCTGAAATTTAAATGCAACGCTAGATCAATGCTGCTCTGCTAATTTTTTTTTTCCATTGGTTATAGGAAAGTTGGTTCTTATTGGTTGAATTATTGTTTTAACATAGTTGACAGCCAACATTATGTATTCATTTGCTGCTTGGGCAGACCGGGTCCAAAAAGATGCTTAAACATACTTTTAAATGTAAAGTAAGGTATGTAACATGTAACTGCAGCACACAGTGAATGTTATCAACTTCAACTCATGAGCCAGATGTGTAGGTGTCCATATTTATCCACATTATAAAAAACACTGTAGCCTATTTTAGCACCTTAAAAATGAAAGTGCTCTTGAAGTGGATCTGGAAGCTACAATTAGGGCAAATCAAAACGATAGAGACTCTTTCAAGTTGAGTTTGACTCGTGGTTATGGCATAGAGTGTTCTTGGCAGCAGTAAAAACAAACAAAAAGGCTTATCATTGCCTTCTGTTGTGATGTTCTTTCAACTTTCAATCTAGTCTAAAGCCCTGGGATTTTCTAAATAGTCCCCATGCTAACCAAGTCCAACCTGGCTTAGCTTCAAAACATAGATAAGATCAGCCAAGTGCTGCCACCTACTGAAATACTGAAGAGTATTGCAGCCACATTGTAAACTGGAATTGTTTGATATTGACATTATTTTCTGCAAGTTTATTTTTGGATTGAAGTTGCTGGTTTTAGCCCGGAAAATTCTACCAGGCTCAAGATAGAAATACAACATATAGAATACTGCCTCATAACTTAATTTTCAGGTGAAAATTAGAATTATCTCTCTCTTTTTACTTTAAAGTAAGTCTAATTGCTACCAAAAGGAAGATCCAAGTACACATAATATAATACTTTTATTAAAGTGCGGACATCTACCTTTTCTTTTAGGGATATTGGAGATGGGCTGCAAAAAATGAGGATGATCATTAGATAGAAGGAAAGGATTAAGAGTTTTTCTAACAATTTCTGTATCTTTATCACCATTGAATGATCAGATCAATTCTGGCGCAAAGATTTAGGAGCCCTATCTTTTACAAATAGTCCTTGACTTACAAGCATTCATTTAGTGACCATTAGAAGTTACAGCAGTGGAAAAGTGACTTACAACCAGTACATGTAATAAAGCCATCACAATCACATGATCAAAGTTTGAACATTTGGCATTTTATTTATGATGGTTGCAGCATCCTGGGGTCATGTGATTTCCATTTGAACGTTCCCAGCTAACTTCTGACAAGCGAAGTCAATGGGGGAAGCTGCATTTGCTTAATAACTGCGTAATTCACTTAACAACTGCTGTGATTCATTTAACAACCATGTCCAAAAAAGGTCACAAAATTGTGCAAGGCTTCCTTCACAACTGCCTTGCTTAGCAATGGAAATTCTAACTGTGGCTGTAAATCAAGGATTACCTGTATGAAATAAGCACATATAGAAAATACTATATGAAGACTGAAAATGAAGGAGCTTGCAACAGGAAAAACATCTGTCTTATTCCAGATTCAGTATCTCATTAAGAAATGTTATTTTTTGCAGATTTTACTCCAACGAGGAAGGAAAAACTTATATGCATTATCAGCAGGCAAGCTTTACTTATAAAATTTATGTTATACAGGTTGTCTTCAATTTATGACCACAACTGAGCTCCAAATCTATATTGTTAAGTGAGAAATTTGTTAAGTGAATTTTGCCCATTTTACGACTTTTCTTGCCACATTTGTTAAGTGAATCACTGCAGTTATTAAATTAATAACATGGTTGGTAAGTGAATATGGTTTTCCCTTTGACTTTGCTTGTCAGAAGTCACAAAAAGTGATGACATGACTCCTGGACATTGCAACTGTCATAACTGAGAGTCAGTCAAGCATATAAATGTAAATCATGTGACCACGAGGATGCTACAACGGTTGTTAACATGTGAAAAATGACCGTAAGTCATTTTTTTCCAGTGATGTTGTAACTTTATAAGTCGAGGATTACCTGTATATGGGAATACAGATATAATTAAAGTGGGAGGCTACAAATGCTGATCAAAACTACTGCAACATTATAATTTCAAAAAGAGAAAGACATTTAGAAACTTTGTATTTCATCCTTTAAAACTATGTCAAAATTAGTCAAATCAATATAACCACAAATAAAAAGGACTTTTAATTGAAGCAAACAACAGTGGAAAATAAAAGGAGGAAATATAAATTACAATCTGAAGTAATGAAGAGAGATGTCTAATTGCTACAGGCTAAGTTTATGATATTTAACCAATTTGTAAAATCACCAAAAGGGGGAAAAACCCTCTAAAGTGATTTGCACGACCCTATTAAGGTCACTGATGAATGAAGAGCTTGCTAGTCCCTGATTCATTCATTCAGGGAGTGGGTAATAAACTATAGATGGATTGTGGCTTCTTTTCTTGGCTTGTCCTGAGAGAAATAACCTAGAATCTGTTTAAACAAACCACATTATTTGCTTGGGGGGAAAACCGTTAAGCATAATTATAACACTGTTTAATTCATTAAGGTAGACTTGTGCCAACTGGCTCAATTTAATTCTTGATAAGAAATTTTCTTTGATTAACTACTGTTACAGAAAGAAGAACAAAATAACAAAATGAAGGACAAAAGAAGTAACAATGGTTGAATGGACCTTTCTCGGCTTCTAGCAATTCAAATATATAGGATTTTAGAGGGATGCCCCATAATGAAGTTTTTCAGTTGTTCTTTAGATAGCTCCCTCTGCTCATAAACACTATGAATGTCAATTGTAGGTTCAAAACCTCGGGACACTACTAAGTAGTTTATCGAGAGGTGGGTTACTCCCGGTTCGGCCTGGAGCGGCGAAAAAATAGAAACCCACCACTGAGTTTATCTCTGCTCAAATAGATCATAACACTAAAATTAATTCTACAGCACCATAAAACATGCCTTGATATTTGGGACATGAATCCTATTTTGGGGTTTTAGTTTTAGGTCACGTGTCTTTAGTGTTTGTAGTAGAAGAGGTATAAATTAAATGGCATCCATACAAGCAAAACACAGGTCTTTAAGCCAGTTTCTAATTTATTTATTGTGCAAAGGGCAAAGCAAGGTGGTCATGTAGAGATTTTAATGGGCCATAAGTTTAAATCACAGTGTAATATATTGCTTTCTTCCCTTAAGTCTAGTTGTCTTATTTAAATTTCTTTCCTTAAAATGAAGACAAAGAAAATTAAATTGCCAAAATCTTAATCCTGGAATTAAGACTGATTGAGGATATATAAAACTGCTATATAACTTAAAACACTTCAGTTTCCATTTCCAGATGAAAAGGGAACACATGTAGTCCCTGACTTATAACCATTTGTTTAGTGACCATTCAAAGCTTTTCTCAAAGCACTGAGAAAAAAAGTGACTTATGATTGGTCCTTGCACCTATGACTGTCACAGCATCTCTGGTCACATGATCAAAATTTGGATGCTTGACAACTGGCATCTATTTATGATGGATGCAACATCCTGGGGTCGTATGATCGCCAAACTTCCAATAAGCAATGTTAATGTGGGAAGCCAGATTTGCTTAATGACTATGTGAGTCACTTAACAGTTGCTGTGATTTACTTAATAACTGCAATAATTTGCTTAACCATGGCAAAAAAAATTCGTAAATTCAGGTGCGACTCACTTAATGACTGCTTTGCTTAATAACAGAAATTATAGTCCCAATTTTGATCGTTAAGTTGAGACTACCTATAGGAGAAATGAAAATTTCTACCACAAAGGCATGCTTCTTATATTCAGTGTGCATTCAACAGTATACAACTCAATATTTGGCTGTATTCCTCCCCATTCCATTCCCACAAATCTGCAAATAACATCAATTTTAAAACCTGTTTGTTTTTAGCTAATGCTTTTTACAGCTTCCTCCTGAAATTTTGCTCTGCTCTTGTACAACGTTTCTTTCAACTTTTGCTAATTTTTACGGAAATATTTAGTCAGAATATGCAAAATCCCTGTTTAGAAATGAGTTTATAAATCGTAGAATCCAGAATAGAACAAATTGCAATTGGCCTTGTATGAATCTGAGCAAAAGTATTGACACTAAGTGAATGTGGGTTTAGTGGGAGGTCCATAGAAAACGCTTGAGTTTTCTAACATACAATATGTGCTCCCAGCAAAAGATCTAAGACAGGCAGAGAGAAAAGAAAGCAGTATTCCAAAGCAGTATTCCAATGCAGCAGTATTCCAACCAGCAATAGCACTTAAAGCTTATATACTGCTCCATAATGTTTTCCCAGCACTCCCTAAGCGGTTTAGAGTCAGCATATTGTTCCAAACAATCTGGGCTTTCATTTTATCCACCTCAGAAAGATGGAAGGCTGAATCAACCTTGAGCAGGTCATGATCGAACTCCTGTTTATGGGCGGTGTTAGTTGACATACTGCATTCCAACCTCTGCGCCACCACTCCAAATGCCTTTATCAGAAAAATCTGGGAAAGTAGCGTTTACTAATACCATTCAATGGAGTTGTGAATTAAGCACATGGCTGTAACTCTTGAAAGCAACTGCTTCTTTTCCTGGGACGATGAGGCAGGTGCAAAACAGTCACATGATTTCTAGGAAGAATGGCTGCTTTAAACAATTATGAGCAATTGCTATGTTTACCTTCCTCCAGCCACCCAATTATCTTTTCCAAATTATCTCTGCACTGTCCCAAGATCTACTTTAGTGCCTTTAGAAAGAGACAAAATTATTTTATCTAACTAATCTACTTGACGCCCGCAGCTGCCGAAGTTCTTTCAATTCTGATGGCTTTCCAATTCTTTACTGATTCTTTTAAATCTTCTTAGATATGCTCATGCTTTGTACGTCATTGCTATTTAGGTGTTTATATTCAGAGTTCAAGTATCATTTAGAGGTCCAGTACAAAATTGCCCCACGGGCTTCTTTTTACATATGCACAATAGCATCCTGTGCATTACATTTTATGAGTCATGAAAGAACCATTTCTATTTTAATTTGGAATGGCATTTTTTACATTTCTGAAATTATACCACAGCCCACACTAAAGCATTTCTAACAATCCGTAAGGCACCCAACCTCACTTGGCTCTCAAGTGGTGAATCTTATCTCCAAGAGTACTTCAGGCAAAGATCCTGGACCAACAGCTCTCTCTTTAAAACTCACAAGTGCTTGCTCTGCTTTGGAATAGGAGCAAAGATATATGAAAACAGGTTTCTGTTTAGCATCTTCATATGTGAATTTCATATTAGTCTCAAAAGACTTCAGTCTGGGCCAGTCTCCTTGAAACCCTTCCCCTTGAAAACATTTCCTTCCTTCTGGATATACTGAAGAAAACAAGCAGCTTTTTAAAAGCTTTAGTCAATTCAAGGCAAATAAATACTGTGCTTTTATTTTATAGGGAAGAATGAAAGCAAAACACCCTTCTGAATAAAATCTAAGGATAGGTCATAAGAATGAACTAATAGTATAATTAATCAGATGAAGTATTATCAGAGAAAAAAGATGGCAGACATGGCTCCAAATAGCAAAAAGACTTGCTTTAAAACACATTCAAATATCAGAAAGGATTTTTTTCTTTCTATTTTTTCCTAAAATTTGACACACACACACCTCCCCCTGGGTAAGGCAGGCAAGAAAAAAACCAGTGAATGCCATGATTCAGTAGAGCAGGGGTGGCGAACAAGTTCGACAAAAAGAGCCAAAATTTTAAACTGTGAGAGTCAGAGAGCCACACCACGCAGTGACCTGCCAAAACAGACCCGGAAGCAATGTTCCCTCTAATTTTTTTTCGATGTGAGCAGAAAAGTATAGTGTTTGAGCGGCACATTTTCATGCCTGAGCACCCGAATTTTTTTCACAGATGTCACCTAAGACAACAACGAAATCAGTATTATTTGAAACTCAAAGTTATGTTTCTTCAAGGTACCCGCTTAATTCAAAGTGTTATATAATATCAGTATCACTTAACAACGCTCCTGCTTAGCAACCAAAATGTTGGCTCAGAAACTCTGGCATTTGAAGCACGCAACTCTTAAAGCTGTCAAGTTACAAGACCCTTGCACCCCTAACCCTTTAGGGAAAAAAACCCCCAGGGGTCTTCAAACCTGACAGCTTTAAAACTTGTGGACTTCAACTCCCAGAAATCCTCCTCCAGTCATGTTGCAGCGACGTCATCTGCGTGGATCTGCTCCATCTTTGCTTTCTTCATTGTGGGCAGGGCTTCTGCTGAAGATGCCGACGAGTACGAGTTGCCACCAGAATAACTGCTGCTACCTCCTCCTCCTCCTCCTCCAACAGAATCACCAGATTTGCTCCTGAGCTCAGCGCTGGGTTACCTCTGCCCCCTCCCCCTCCTCCGTGCTTTTGAGGAGCCATGAGGCTTTTTTTCCCCTGCTCCCCCCCCGCCTTCCTACTGGCTCCTGCAGCCTCATGGCTCCTCAAAAGCACGGCGGAGGAGGAGGAGGGGGCAGGGGTAACCCAGCGCTGACTGAGCTCAGCTGCTCCGAGCGGAGGGGAGGCGCCGCTGCCACGCGCGGAGATGCCGGCTGGAGCTTTGGCGGCTTCATCTCAGCCGCAGCGCCGGGCGGCAAATCCGGCAGTGCTGCCTGTTAGAGGAGGATGAGGAGGAGGTGGCAGCAGTTCTTCCGGTGGCGGTGGGGGCTTTGGGGCTTCACAACTAGCCTCAGTCGCCCCGTGCTCCTCAAAGCAAGTCTGGGGAAGTCCTTTGCAGGCGGCCCGTTCTAGCTGCCTGCAAAGGACCTCCCCAGCTTCCGAAAGGGAGCGCGCGATCCGAGCCACAGTATACTAAATAATGATAAGAGGCAAAGAGCCTCATTTATTTTGGCCGGGAGCCGCATGTGGCTCGCGAGCCGCGTGTTCGCCACCCCTGCAGTAGAGTGTTAAAATCTAAGCTTCCAGAGTTGAAGTTCACCATGCATCACGATACTCATCTACCTTCTCAACATGCCTTTTGGGTCTTCAATATGGTAACCAAAAGGCAAGTCATGGGAGAAGTCAGAAGATTATGGAACAGAGGAGCCAAGGGTTTGTCTGAATTATGGCATCAAAACAGCAGTGACATCAATTGTGTCCTCTGCTTAGGAATCCCATGATCCCAACACTACTAGAGAGAGCCAGGAAATTCTTTCTCCACTGACCTAGCCTATAATTAGTAAGCATCCCCTTCCACATTGATGCCTACAGTTTGGTGTCAGGATATTTTCAGCCCTCAAAAGAATGTGTGTTTAACAGACTTTGCTAAAACTTAAAACGATTCCCCCAAAAGTGCCATTTTAATAATACATAAGATGAATTAGAGGGTTGGGGAGGAGGGATTAACTTATACCTATAGGACAATCTGAGGAAGGCGAAGTCTAGGGCAGCCAAAGTAATAACCCAGAGAAAATAAGCTTTGCTGACCACAATTTCATTTGCAATTTTTGGCAGAGGTTACATATCAGAGTGGCAGTCCTCCACCTTATTTCCTTTCCTAAAACAAGCAGGACAGGGGCCGTTTGGCAAGTGGGTTGCTCAAAGCTCTCAAACTCATGGGGCAGCTCTGATATATTGTGCCTAATTGCCCCATGGTGGGTCTGTTTTTCCAACCACCAGAAATAAGAGAGCCAAAGCAGACACAAGCAAGCTCCTCCAATATAAATGGGAAGCGCTGGGCTTGATTAAGCCACCCTGTATTGTCATCCCAAAATCTGAGGAAGAAGTGAAGTCCAAGAATGAAGAGAAATACAATAATACAATACTAGAGTTGGAAGGGACCTTGGAGGTCTTCTAGTCCAACCCTCTGCCTAGGCAGGAAACCCTATACCGTTCCAGACAAATGGCTATCCAACACCTTCTTAAAGACTTCCAGTGTTGGGGCGTTCACAACTTCTGGAGGCAAGCTGTTCCACTGATTAATTGTTCTAAATGTCAGGAAGTTTCTCCTCAGTTCTAAGTTGCTTCTCTCCTTGATTAGTTTCCACCCATTGCTTCTTGTTCTACCCTCAGGTGCTTTGGAGAATAGTTTGACTCCCTCTTCTTTGTGGCAACCTCTGAGATATTGGAACAATGCTATCATGTCTCCCCTAGTCCTTCTTTCTCTTAAGCTAAACATACCCAGTTCCTGCAACCGTTCTTCATATGCTTTAGTCTCCAGACTCCTAATCATCTTTGTTGCTCTTCTCTGCACTCTTTCTAGAGTCTCCACATCTTTTTTACATCGTGGCGACCAGAACTGAATGCAGTATTCCAAGTGTGGCCTTACCAAGGCATTATAAAGTGGTATTAACACTTCACGTGATCTTGATTCTATCCCTCTGTTGATGCAGCCTAGAACTGTGTTGGCTTTTTTTGGCAGCACAAATGCCCACACAAGTGTATTTGAATATAAAGGCTAAACTTCTTATCACCGAGGAGACAGAAAAGGTAATTATGAGGATGTTTAAATTTCTTTTTCTACATTCGTTTGGAAGGAAAAGTGTTGGAGTCTTTAGAAGGTGGACTAACTGAAGAGTGTTAGAATAAATAGACACATTCTCAATAGTGAGCTGCTGGGTCAGCTCCATTCATAGATGGCCTCAATGCTATACCCGTTCAGGAGAAACAGTGATATGCAAAGTGCAGAAAGGAAGTAACAAACAGCAAGACAAATAAAATTAAAAAAAAATGTTAGAAGAAGAGAAAATAAAACAACAAATTGTTAGCACTAATTTATATGAATACCGTTCGTGGTATTTTTTCATACCTTTCTATTCTTGCTTCTACCACAATTTGCTGCTTCATACATTACCTTTTGTTCTTAAATCATCACACCTTATTCTTTCTCAGGATCCCATAAACTCTACACAATTACTTTTGGGTTTTTCCTTCTTCTCAACCCATTCATAAGTTGTGAATCCACATCCATTCTCTCTATTCAAGGAACCTGTCCCTTTATACTGATCCTCTTCTACATTGTCCCTCACTTTTGCATTTAATCCACTCATTTTTGACCTTATCTCTTCTTCTTTTATTATACATGCTTATTAAACATTCTATACCCTTGCATTCATTTTCACTACTTTTAACAAATATTCACTCCTGGCAAAAGGGCACATACTACCCTGGTTGTCTTTCTACCTGTATTTATGAATCTTTATTAGTCATTGTATCAAGATACACAATAATAATATCGAGGTCTGAAAATCAAAGTGGAAAGATTATAGCATAAACTGGCTATGATGGTCGTTGATGGCTATTGGCACACTGGTTGCCATATCATGAAATCTTGGATGGCACTCTCATTTATGGGCAAAAAGCCACACTGCTTGGATTTGCACATATGCTATGCTGATATCTTGCGACATGCTAGATCCGTGATGGCGAACCTATGGCAGCACATGAGCCGTCAGCTCCAGCGTGCATGTGTGCGCCAGCCAGTCGATTTTTGGCCTTCACCATTCCCATGCTTCATAAAAGTCCCCGGAGCCTGGGGAGGGTGAAAAACTGGTCCAATGATCCTACTGGAAGTTCATTTCCAAACTTCTGGTTGGCCCTTTGGTCCATTTTTCACCCTCCCCGGGCTCCGGGGGCTTTCCTGGAACCTGGGGAGGGCAAAAATGGCCTCCCCCGGGGCTCCACAGTTGGGAATATTGTTGGGAATAACTCAATGCATGTGAACACCAACATCAGCTAAAGAATTAACAGCTGTGATTTCACACGGTTGTGTACATAATAATGAATGCCGTGAGCATTGGCAAAATCACCATCAGTCATTTGCAAAAGACAGCTTTACTTGGGACAGTTTGCATCCTGTGGTGATAATAACATCTGCTTATCCCAGGTCTTTGGGAAAAACTGGACAGGTGGATCAAAAGGCCAAATCTGGTCCAAACATCTAGCTGACTGTGTGATGAACCATAATGTGCTGCCCAACTTCCCACAATTCAGGTGCTAGATACATTACTATTATATGCTATGTTGTATTAATTATATTATATATAATTATATTATATTATATACAACTATATAATTTATTAACTTATTAAAGTCGAGCAGAGTGGTGTTTCTCCTTCTTAGGATGCAAAGAAAACTCTTTATATGGCGTCAGGAAGGACAACTGGCTAGTAAATGTTTAACACCATCCAGTCACCCCGACTCTACCCCGAATTAAGTGATTACAGGGTTATTAAAATGAGTATTATTACATGTTAAGGTGCTGGCCTACAACTCAGGAGACTGAGTTTTAGTCCCACCTTAGTCATGAAACCCAGCTGAATGATCTTGGGTCCATCACTCTCTCTCAGCTCAAACTACCTCAGAGGGAGAAAACAGGAGGAGGAAGGAGTAATAAGTATTTTCTCCACCTTGAATTACTTATAAAGTAATAAAGGTGGGATAAGCAATAACATGTTGCCCACAGATTGTAATTTGGAGATACATAATACATATTGACAGATACTCAGGATGTTGGCTCAATCCATCTGTTAAGAAAAATAGAGGAATTATATATCTATACTTTTACTGGAAATTCTAGGATTTACTATATGAGAAACAAATATGAAATACTATTGCAGTACAATATGCTATTACCATTTCCTCTGCAGAAGCAGATGACAGCCAACAATTTGTAGTTACTTTGGCTCACATACAGCATCAAAACATTCCCCATAATAAGCTATCATACATTTCCTTTTTTTTAAAAAACACTTCACTTAAACATATAAAAATGCTGTAAGTCTACATGCTAATTGATAGGGAATTAGGCTCTTGTATATAGTTTAATAGGAAATTTAAGTAGAAAAGTTCTTACTGAAAGCAGAGGCTTTCTTATAAGTATAGTGTCAGAAATTTGGCCAAATTCTCAATTCGTTAAGCGAATCCAGCTTTCCTAATCACATTTTTTGCTGGGCTTTTGATTTTTTTTGGCAGAAAGTTGCAAATCACAATCATGTGACCCCAGGATGCTGCAACTGGATGTACCGTAAATGCTAGCCTATTGCTAAGCACCTGAACTATGATCATGTGACTATGGGGGGAGGGAATGGGACAATATGATGAACATTAAATGTGAATTTAGGTCATGACTTTTCCAGAGGAAGGTGTTGTAATTTTGAATTGTCATTAAACAAAAGGTTGTAAATCAAGAACTACCTGTATTAATAGACCAGTGGTCCCCAACCTTTCCTGCTTGGCGGCCCGGTGGGGGGGGGGATGGTTCCATGTGAGCAATAGGTACCTGCCTGCCCCTTGCGGAAGTGGAGCTATGTACACATACGCACACCGCTTACGTGGCCCACCTCCAAATGGGATGTGGCCCACTAGTGGGCTGTGGCCAGGAGTAGTAGTAGACTACCGACTACTGCTGATAACAATGCCGGGGTCCTCTCTGATGCTCTTTTGTTGCATGCCGTGGCACTTAATGAATGGCCAAGGAAGAGCTTCTTCTTAAACATGGGAGATGTTCAGACTCTTTTGCTAACTGTATTTGCTAGATAAAACTGAACATTGTGGCTGTGGTGAATGGCAAGGTGGCATGACAGTAATGCCAAGGATGGATAATCTGCTCACAATAGCCAGGTTGCATCCAAAATGGTTAAGTAACTAAGACAGGCACTACATATATTGCAGCTTAGCACCACATGAGGGATACTAGATAGGAGTATATGGTATATGGATAGTATATGGCCTTAGTCGCTTTTATCTCTCTCAGTTAATTTGGTTCCAAACAAATAGATGGAAAAGCGAGAGGAACAAAATGTCTTATACAACCAAAGTAAAGCCCCACCTTTCTCCACCCATCTCTCTGTGGCTCTCTTGTGACAAAGTGGCATTTCACATTTCTAAGAATGACCAACTCCCTTCCTAAGCAACGCTACATGACTTCCAAGACATTTTTTTGTGGCAGCTGCCTGAGTTCATAAAAGCACCACTGTTGCTTTTCTCCATTGGTGCTACAAGAACAGGTTTTCTTACCTCTAACTTTGATTCTTCTTCTACAGCAAAGACTTTTGGAAGGAAGCCTGGCCCTCTGCACATGCATCAAGATGGGGTTCCAACATTCCCCCCAGCTCCCCAAGACTGATGAGTAAGCATCTAAAGAAAGGAACATAGGGGAGGAGCTGTGAATGCACAGATCACCACTTGAAGAACAATAGTTCTTCATTATAGTTTCTGGGCATCACACACAGGGGAGAGTCATCAGCTTAACTCCAGGAACTAGGCAACTGCTTCTCTAGTTGAGAAGAACGACAAGACAGCCCTTCCAAATCCCACCACTCAAACAAAACAAATGCTTATCAAAGGACCTATAAGTAGTCCTTGCCATATGGCCACAATTCGGATCAGAAATTGTTATAATCCTGATTGCAAGTCGAGTCTTCATACGAAATAATAGGAAGAGGTTGTCTAATCTGATCTCATTTGCTTTTTTGTGAAAACTTGACAAAAAAATAAAATCAAATTAAAAATCAAAACCCTCCGTGGCACAGATCCAGGCTATTTGATGAACTCTGTTGTCCTGCTAAGAGGTGGGGAAGTAGGGCCCTTTTATGACTTGTGGACTTCAACTCCCAGAATTCCTGAGCCAGAACCTTAACATGTAACAAGGCTCCCTTTTTACAACTCTGTAATCTCTTAATTTGAGGTAGAGCCGGGGCGACTGGATGGAGCTGAGCATTTACTGGCTGGATGCCCTTCCTGACACCGTGCCGAGAATTCACAGACTTTTTTCTTTGTACCTTAGGAGAGAGAAACATCTTCTAATACCTAGGATTGCGCTCTTGACCCTCTGAGTGGAAGGTGAGCGTCTTCACCACTAGGCCACCATTCTGCTTGGCCTTAATATGTAATAATATATATAATTAATATAACATAGCATATGATAGTAATTTATACAGCAGCTGAATTGTCGGACGTCAGGCAGCACATTATGATTCACCACAGACTGATGGCTCAGGAACTCTGGGAGTTGAAGTCCACAAGTCATAAAAGGGCCATAGTTCCTCATCCCTGTGCTAAGATAAGCTTGCCCTATTTGTGCTGACAGAGGACGCCTGCTGTGGATCCCATTGGTCAAGGAACTCCCGCAGAGGAATTCAGAAGAAGAGCCTTCTCTGCTGTAGCCCTCTGGAACATCCTGCCCACTGGGGTGAGGTTTGCCCCCATCCTTTATCCTTCTATAAGGGCCTCAAGATTGGCTCTGCTGGTTGGCCTGGGGACCCAATAGGGAAGTACCACATGAGAGATGGCTACTGGACCAATTAACTGACCCCACCTTCCTCCTGTGCTTTCTGCTCCCCTTTCCTGCTCTTCTTTTTGCTTATTATTGTATTTTTACTGCTTTATTGTTTCATTGCTTTGCTAGTGTCATGTTTCAATTCTGTTTTATCATTTTGTCCGTCCTACTGTTGTAAGTTATCCAGAGTAGCCCTACGGTGAGATGGGTGGCAAATAAATATAAGAAACAAACAAACCAATAAATAAAAACATATGGGAGGAGTGAGGTCCCAGGACTTATTTCTTATTGCAAGAAAGAGGCCCTTTGACATAGAAGACATATCAAAAAGCTGCACACCATGTTGTCTCTCTCTGCCAAATATTGTCACTGGCTTGGAGTCTCTTTATGGTTGGATCACTGACATACATTTCCATAATGCAATACTATCTGTGGTCTATACTATCCTGTACAAGTGTCTTAGGCTATCACATTTATTCATCTTTTAATAGTGCGATAGTAAAAAGCTACCCACACAATAAAGACTATGTTCAATGCGATGTTGTAAAGTAATCCTTGTTTAAAAATAGCTGGGAGAACTTTGATTTGGAGAATCTGGGTTCAGAATGGAAATAGTACATCTTTAAAACCTTTGAAACATTACAAAAAAGAACTAAACTAATACAATCAATTGGATGGATCGATCGATATCTCTCACACACAAGCTAAATCATTCGCTAATTTCAGATTTTGCAAAATGCATTAATGAGCAGCTTTTAAAACTGTGGAAGCTCTGGCTACATTGGAGAAGGTTTTTAAAGAGACCAAACTACATTTACTACTATTAATAGAAATTCTCAATTTAAAAAAAGGAATCAAAATGAAATATTTAATAGAGTGTTGGAATAGCCTTTATTGCAAAATCAGTGACAGCAGGCTTTAAGAACTGTTATGTATGCTTCCTGTAATTTAAAAACTCATTTAATCTAACAAAAAGTCCTTTTTGAAGACTTATTGCATTCGTCAGAAGGATGCCCCCCAAAGCTTAGCTGTTACCTTTTTCACACTAGTGATGTAACAAATTTGAAAAAAAACTTCCAGTACATAATATGATTGTTTTAATGGACTAGTAACTAGAAATAGAGATGACTGTATGTCATGTACATAAGAGTTCCTTTAACATTTAACGGAAAAAAAAATCCACACAAAAAGGAAAAGAAAAATCTGCATCATGTTCTACTTCAAGCAACCAATTTTTCATTCTATTCTTGTCCTTCATTCCATTCTTGTCCTAATCTTGAACCCATTTTGGGTTTACCTGTGCTGACTATTGCATGAACCGGAGTGAAGGAAATGTGAGTAAGTCCACCTACTACTGAAGGCAACTATTCTACAAATCATCCTTTAAGCAGGAAGAATTGTATCTGTTGAACTAATAATTGAACGGTTAACTCCAAGACAATTTTGATTCATCCACCCTGCCTTGTATGAAGGATCATTACAATGGTATCATCTTTTCCATGTAATCCCCTTATGTGTTCCCACTGCTTGTCTTTTTTCCTATCCTGGAAAAAAAAAACTCCATCTCTCATTAATTCATTTTGATTGGCAGGTATAAAAGCTCCCCATCTGAAACATCTATTAAAACTAAAGGATATACATTGAGCGTGGTGTACCTGTGAGTCAGCGTACTTCTATAAGCGCTCAAAGAGAATTGAGCGTGAATGTATTATTTTGATTGGTAAAACGGGTGGGATATAAGTCGTGGGAAGGGATTTTCAAAAATCGGGCAAAGGAAAAACTCAGCCCTCAGATGTTTCCACGCATCAGCAAAGGGAACGCACAGCTTGCTTTCCTTGAACACCGCCTTTGTTTTCTCCCCACACAAATCTCCCAGTTTGAAAATCTTCACTTGAAAGCAACACGCTAAACAGCAGTGAGAAATGTGGTGGCAGCCGTGTGGGAAGCAGAGAGGTAAGGAACCAGAGTTCAAGTGCACTAAAGATTTGCTCACTTCATGCCGCACAGGCAGAGAAAACGGGAGGGAGAAGCAAGCCCAAAGAAGAGACCAACAAACTCAAATGGAAAACCAGCAGAAGGGTAGGATAGGCAGGGAAATCATATAGTGCACGTGATTTTTTTTAAAGCTGTAAACAACCCAGTCACTCTAATTAGATAGACGATAGATAGATAGATAGATAGATAGATAGATAGATAGATAGATAGATAGATGATAGATACTGTAAGATCTGAGCTGCAAAAATCCAGATAACCACTAGAGTAGCAAGTTAGTTTTCTGTTTCTTTTTCTTTGCTGAAGGAAAACCATATAGTACCCATAATTCTTTTAGCTGTAAACAGTCCAGCCACTCTAAAATAGATAGATAGACAGACAGACAGATTGCAAGATCTGAGCTGCAAAAATCCAGATAACCTCTAGAGAGTAGCAAGAGTTAGTTTTCTGTTTCTTTTTCTCTGCCATGTAAGTTTTCTAGATGTCCACAGTCCAGATCCAATAGCCCTAGCACATGCACTTTCTAAGCACCTGTTTTGTCAATGGCATGGGTAAGTATGTTAAAACTATACAAGGAAGACCACCTACCTACGTTCTTTTCTTCCGCATAACCCTACTTCAACAGCAAAAGAAACTTCTTGGAGGGGGGAAACTAAAACCCTCTATGTGTCTCATCTGCTTTCTCTTGTTTGATTGCATTTTTGGCTTCTTCAAAGGATTAAGACACAAGTCAGCTCTGACTCTCAGGGACGATGGGAAGGCTAGCTGCCTTTTGCAGAAGGCTGAAGTGTCAAAGGAGTGATGGGTGCCACTGGGAACTTCATGAGCAGGGTGGGAGTCTCCGGAAGAGGGATTTACTATATTTATTAGAATCACACATTGCCTTATCTTTGGAGAGCTCATACTAGTTTACACATGCTTGCTGAACAATTTTTTTTTATCCAGGCTGCTAATATATCCAGAATTAGTAAAGCTATATAGTATGGATTATACTCTATTAGCATCAATGACCTACTACTCTTCACTCTATTTGCTTGTCTTACAAAAAATACCAGTGCACAACTAACAGAAATCACAATTTCTAAAGTACAGGTAGTCTTCGACTTACGATCACAACTGAGCCCCAAATTTCTGTGGCTAAGTAAGACAGTTGTTAAGTAAATTTTGCCCCATTCTACCATCTTTCTTGCCCTAACCCATTGCAGTTATTAAGTTAGTAACATTGTTGTTAAATGAATCTGGCTTTCCCACTGACATTGCTTGTCAGAAGGTCTCAAAAAGTGATCACATGACCCCGGGACACTGCAACTGTCGTAAGTATGAACCAAGCACCCAAATTTTGATCACGTGACCAGAGGGATGCTGCAACGTTCATCAATCTGTAAACAATGGGCATAAGTCACTTTTTTCAGTGCCGTTATATCTTTGAACGGTCGCTAAATGAACTGTTTTAAGTCAAGGACTACCTGTAACTGCTTATTTCAGTTATGCCTTTCACTCAGGGCAACTAATATTCAGTTATCGTGCATCTGGATCTATTTTGAGCAAAAGCCAAGTGAGCAACATACATCAACAAGAGGATGTTTTCTGTGTGTTATTAGTTCTAAATACTGAGTGTGTTTGTAGTTAAACATAATGGGCAAAACTGACCACATTTTTATAAAGAAAAAAAATTCTTTGATTCGAATCCTCAGCAATGGGGAGACAGGTTGCTGAACCAAGAAGATGTAAAGTAGGGGTGTCAAACTCAAGGCCAGTGGGCCGGATCCGGCCCGTGGGGTCCTTAGATATGGCCCACGGGGCCGCCCTGGAAACAGTGAAGGACCGGCCCACAGTGCCTCTGCCAGTGAAAATGAAGCTCCATTTTTGCAGGCAGAGGGTTTCAGGAGGCCATCCCAGCTAAAAGCGGAGCTTGGGAGCCCTTTTTCGCTGGCAGAGCGTTCGAGCCAGCATAGACGCTCCTGACACGAGTGACATCAAGTTGGCTATGCCCACCCCGGCCCCTAAGGTCAAACACAACCCTGATGTGGCCCTCATGAAATCGAGTTTGCTCTAAAAGGTGCAGAGTGCCAAGACACCATTGACAGATGTAACAGACTTTTTGTTAAAAAAAAGAAGAAAAATGGATTTTCCCTTCTAATGGTCTGGAGGAAATCTCTTCACCTTGTGTTAGACATGACATTTTTCTCAAAGGACCTTTGGGCCACTTTGTTAATAAAGAGGCTCTCTATCTGAATGTATGGGCTGATCGTTATGAAATCCAAACAGAGTTAAGCACAAGGGGTTGGCGATATTGCATAATCCCTTTTACTAATAGGCAACACAAATTCCAGGGAGAGGAGGTTTCTAGAGTTAGCTTAGTCTTACTTTGCTTCTACTCTCAAACCAAATGAGAGGAATCACAATTACACCTAACCCCTACCAATCCAGCAAAAACTGCAGGCATCCCTTAAGACAGGGGTGTCCAAACAGCAGAGCTGGCTGGGGGATTCTGGAAGTTGAAGTCCACAAGTCTTAAAGTTGCCAAGTTTGGACACCCCTGCCTTAAGACATACAGACGCACAAACGGATACAGATATAACTCCCCGAGCATGGCCCTAAACTTTGTGAAACGGAGCACTCTGGTTTTATTATAGGAGGCTGAAGCAGTACAACTTAATATTGTAAAATATTTTTAAAGGTCACTTCTAGAACTACACAGATAATCCTTAAAGTCACCAAGATTTGAAGGAAATGTGACTTGTTTTCCAGGAAGGGACCAGCCAGGCCTTTTACACTAAACTACCTTGAGGGAAGGGAAATAAGAAAATGGGAATGGAAGTTGCATGCAAAGGAAGCCTGTTGTGAGCAATGTGATGTTCAAATACCAGTCTATCCTATTCATCCAAAAGGCCAGAAGTTTACACGTTACAAAAGAAGCATCGGAAAAGGTGTGAAAAACAAAGCTTTGGAACAAACTTTCAGAAAGCTGAAGAGGAGACAATGATCTTTTAGAACTATATGTTAGTTCTTCTTTTGTACCTGCCTTGAAATTGCATGGAAGCCTATCAAGGTTGGATTTTGCAGCCGCTCTGGTCTTTAAAATACACTGAAATAATATGAGGGAGAGGGAGAAAGAGAGAGAGGGAATGAGAGAGAGAGAATATTGTAAAGGGCAAGAATTAGAGGTGGACTATAGCAATGTAACCTATTATGTTATCTACGTCTTTTTGAAATTTACTTCTTCCTTTTTTAAATTATATACTCTACATATTCAAGTTTGAATGGCTTAGAGAAGACAAATGCTAAGCAACAACTCACATGTGTTAATTTCACTCAGAATTTAAACCAACAGGAAGTTTAAATTAATTTGGTGAGCCTCCAGCTTCATACCATTCTATTTGTGGCAATTATTTTTAGTTTTTTTTTAAAAAAGAAGGACCTTCTTTAAAAAACTGCAATATGCTGGATTATAATTTTAATTAGGAAGAAATCTTATTTGGAACTACAGTACTATAAACCTAAACGAAAGTGGATAGAACAAGAATCTCATTGCAAAATTATACCAGCCAATTTTATTCGGTTTTCTGAATCTTGATAGCATTTTAGAGACATTAACAATAATTTAGTAATGCAATAATAAAGGAACACTGGAAAGGTATGGTTAGTTATGGCAGTTTTGTAAGAAAGAATCTGAAACAGTAGCTCTTAGCTACCAGACACACATTTCCAAGTGTTCAGAAAAAAATACTGCCTGACAATAACACACCTTACACTCTCCTGTAGCATTTTCACATCCACACATTTTAAATTTCTACTGATTTCAGTGAAGAACTTCAGTACGCTTTTAAACCTTCCCTTCAGAAAATCCTGTGGACAGACCAAGGTTAAAAATTTCACTAAATCATTTCTACATTCACACTGTGTGTTTGTTTTCCTTTTATTTTTCATACACACCAATTGTTGGTTTACTTTCCCAAGAGAGACCATGGCATTAACAAAAGATAAGCCCTTTTGGAAGGGTTTCTATTTCTTCACTTCTCTTACTACTTACTTTGATCACTTCAAAATAAAATTCACTCTTAACTTATCTACACATTTTACTTTTTCTCTTCCCTGTCCCCTCACTCCCCCCCCCCCGCAAAAGCCCCAGGAGATAGTCAACAGATCGCCAAGATGCTGAATCAACATATACAGTACAACGGAAAAATGAGAGATAAACAGAAATCAAGTATATCCTTTCTGCCAGGGGGAAATCAGAAATAATGGAAAATTTTCCCACTAATTTATTTTATATTTTTATTTGTTTATGCAGTGCTCAACTTCCTTATTTCCCCAGATCCACAGCCAGCTTTTCCTCAAATGCATCACTCCTCCGAGGGAAGGAAACAGTAACTTGATTTTTACAATATCAAGATTAGAATGTGAGTTGTGGTAAATTGTTCCCTAAATAGCTCTACTCCTTATCATTATGTTGACTCCTGAAGCTCCAATCACAGTCCTATTCCTCTGAATTATCATTTTTAGTTTTATTATCAGCAACTGGCATGCAAGATAACCAAAATTATCAGGGTGAGTTCATATGATCCAGACCATCATATGAAACTTAAGGTATTTCAGAAGGAAGGTACCAAAAAGTAGCTTGTTTGTGCTGATACTTAAGAACATCAGTAACATAAAAAGTAGAACTCAAATGAATGGTATCTTTTATCTCTTGCTCTAAAGCAGGGGTGTCAAACTCAAGGCCCAAGGGCTGAATCCGCCCCATGGGGTGCTTAAATTTGGTCCGTGGGGCCGTCCTGGAAATATCAAAAGGACTGGCCTATGGTGCCTCTGGCAGCTAAAATGGCCCACACCTTGTTTTCACCCTCCATGGCCTCCTACAGCTTTCTGCTGCCGGAAAAGGGCCCGAAAATGGGGCCAAAAATAGCATGTGTCCAGTTTTCAGTCCCAAGGGCTGAAAGGGCCAGTGCTGCAGGAGGCCATGGAGGGCAAAAATGAAGTGTGGGGGGCTGCATGCGGACCTCCTTTAACCTGTCTTGGCCGGCAGGGGGCTGCAGGAGGCAGCCATCCCATCTCCACTCCCCCCGGCCACAGAGAACTACAATGCTGATCCTGCCCTCGAAGAAATCCAGTTTGAACACCCCTGCTCTTAAGCATCCTCTAATCATCCATGAAAGATTAAGAAAAGAAGCAGGTTTATCTGTCCCAAAGGTGCTTTTCAAAAGGCAACTGGACTTTCTTGGGTTTTTTTCCTTGAAAGCTTTTCACTTCTCATCCAAGAAGCTTCTTCAGTTCTGGCTGAAGAACTTGCATTCCCCACCATTCAGCCAGAACTGGAGAAGTTTCTTGGATGAGAAGTGAAAAGTTTTCAAAGAAAAAAACCCAAGAAAGTCCAGTTGCCTTTTGAAAAGCACCTTTGGGACAACGATGACCCGGATGATTGGAAATCTCCAGACGCCAAAGCCTGCCTGTTAACTCAGAAAACATCTCCTATTAAGAAGTAGCATTAACTATGGTACATTTGCTCAAGTACCCCATTCTCTAACAAAATTTACATTGATTTTTTTCTCCAAAGAATACATGAGTTAACTAGTATCCTGTTCTTAAATTCCAAGGAGTTGTGATAATTAGTTTCCTTTACACGGGCATGCATTTTACAGGAAACACTACGCTATCTAAGAAACACGTTTATCGTCTCTTAGCAAAACTGTGCAGCAATGAAAGCTTAGCTACATAAATTTAAATTAATCATCTATTACTACAGGTGATATTTATTACAGTTCCTCTTGAAGTATAAGTTATCGCGGCGTTTACTTCCACCTGGATGTACCAAGCAAAGCTTTAGGGATCTACGCAGTTAATCATTGAAAGAGATATTGCAGAAGGAATTTGGGATGATTAAAGTAAGACTAATTTAAGCTGTATTTCAGATCACACAGCCGTCTAAGGATGCTTGTGCTGTCGCTAAGCAAATAGCTTCCAACTGCTCTCTCTTTGGGTTCTGCTGACAGGTTCTTCCACTGGCAGAAAAGAGCTTTTCAAGTAGAGAAACTAGACAGAAATTGTAATTAATAAATAAAGAGGAGAGCTTTGGGGCACTTCTAGAATTTCCAATTTTGGGGATGGCAAGAATAAGAAATTAACAGCTTCCTTGACATTTTCCTATCCTGTTAAGACTCCTGCAGCTCTGCATGAGGATTCCATTCATGGACAGTGTGATAGGTGTGCAGCTTTTAAGATAAGCTGCATGTACCTGCTTTAAGGTGCTCTCAGTTTAGCTAGTTAAAAATGGGATGAAGTAGAATGGCAAGTACAATGGGCAGATTTTTCCAACATAGTATAACCACCTTTTTTCCCCCACAGTATGATTCAGACAAAACCTAACCTCTTTATCCCTGTCAACTACAAATTCCTAGAGGGGGGGGGGGAAACCCTGTCATTTCCTGCTTTCTACACTTGCAGTGTGAAAAGAGATTTATGATTAACAAGGTTGTCACTATCAGTAGCAAGAGAAAAGCATATAGCAGCATAGAAAGCTTCTAATAATGAGTCAAGCCATTGGTCCAGCCGCCATACAACTAAGATGACAGCAGCTCTCTAAGGTTTCAGTCTTGATTTCACAAGCCTTAATTGAAGATCCCTGTCATCTACTGCATGCAAAGTAGGCGCTTTACTGCCGAGTTATGATCCTTCACTACTACAATTTTTAATTTAGGTTTCATCTGTGTCCATGAATGTCCAAATCCTGACGTTCCCAATGGTAGCTAATTCCAATGCTCCTCATCCTAAATTTGGTGCTTTCCTTAAACCTTCCCCATTTTTCCATGGAAAGAAGCATCTCAAAGCTTCTCAGGAATGTAGAATTTATTCACAACTGTTACTTACTTTGCAATAAAACCACTGCTTTTAGCTATAGCTACAAAAGCCATCACATTCTTTTCTATATATAGGCAGACAAGACAATTACAGGTCAAACAAAGTCAAAGCAGAAAGAAAGGGAATATGATTCAGAAGGGTTTTCTCATTCTCATGACAAATAGAAAACTATTCTTTTGTTAAAAGCAATTGAATGAAATTCCCAAATCAATCGTAAAACCAGAGGAATTTAAAGAGCCACTTCAGAGGTACCAGGAGAACTGAAAGAACCACTTGGAAACAAAGATAAACTAGAATGGTATTCACAGGTGAGTTCAGACAGATGTTGTACAGCAGTTTTTATGGCAAAAGGAATAGATTTTCAATATGACATAAATATCATTACTACATGCATTATGTACTGGAATCAATAAAAGTAATACTGTTGGCTTCCAGAGATGTCTTACTAATCATTAGCAGAGTGCACCAGGTTCAACTGAAGGAACAATCCAGTTAATCTTATTTCCAGTGACTGCACAAGTCAGTTATATAGCTGATTCTATACAGTCTGGATCCAGACCTTGTCAACGTTAAAAGAGCAGAAGCATCCAGGAAATGTATCATTTATTTAAATATAGGCAACTTCAAACCAACTCTGGGCTTCCTTTTTATCCTGGTGCTTTTTAAAATTCCTTTTAGTTCTGGGATAAAGTATGGTTAAAAATAACCCAATGACTTTAAATCCCTGTTCATCTTGACAGGAGTTTAGAAACCCTTTGTCACTATGGAGGAGAAATACAGCTGCCCAGAGTCTTTTCAAATACGGTAGCTATAATCAATTTTACACTTGAGGCACTACCAAAAAATCTTGGACTGCACTTAGAAAATCTGCACATTGACAATCTTTTCATCTGTGAACTGCAAAAGGCCACACTGCTGGGATCTGCACATACACTATGCCAATACGTTACAACTTGGGAGTTCTTGGGAAGAATCTGACAACTATGAAGGGCAAACCAACTAAAGAACTGGTAGTTGTGACTTCAGATTATCCTGAACAGAAAATAAGTGCAAAAGGCAGCTTGACTTGGAACAGCTTACATCCTGTGACAATACCAACACCTGCCTATTCCAGATCCTTGTAAAGGACTCAATAGGTGGATAAAAATGTCCAGTCCAGTATAAACATCTGGCCACCTACTGTATGTGACCAAACATAATAATAATACATCTGGTTGACTGTGCGATCAACAATGAGAATACTTTGTAGTGTACAAGCTTCAAGTACCTCTAGTTGGCACCCAAGGTGCCTATTGGGTGCTAACAAAAATAGCACCCAATAGGCACCTTGGGTGCTATCCCAAAATAACTGGTGCGCTGCTAAACACTATTGGCATTGGCAAAATCACCATCAGTCAATTGCAAAAGGCAGCTTCATATGGAATAGCTTACATCCTGCGACGGTACATTTAACACCATCAAATAACAACAACCTGCTTATCCCAGGTCTTAGGAAGGACTTGATAGGTGGACAAAAATGTCAAATCCAATCCAAACATCTAACTGCCTATCAAGATGGATAAAAATCAATGATATTTTAATTTTTTAAAAAAATGGATTTTTTAAAATTTAAATTTGATTTTTTAAATTTTTATCAAATTTATTTTAATAAAATGCTTTTGGAGTAAAAATCTATCTAAAGATAATTTTCTATTTAAGATACATTAATAATTTAGTTTATTCAGCATGAAATGGAGCTTAGTTAAGTAGCATGAGGATATGTATGTATGTATGTATGTATGTACGGTATGTACGGTATGTATGTATGTATGTATGTATGTATGTATGTATGTACTGTCAGTAAGCAGCAGATCAGGAGGAAATGACAGTTGCTCTTTAAAAATTATGATTTACATCGTGATTTAAATTGACTAAATTTAAATCCACCCTGTTGCCTATAATAACGTAAAACATGGTTTGATCTTAATTATGATGAATGGCAATGAGATATAAGGCTAACCATAGATAACACTGAATTAAAAGGGACTGCAAAAGCAGAGAAGGTAAGCTCCTAAGCGCTACACTCAGGAAGCTGGCTAACTTTTCATCTTTGAAAATCCGGGGGTGGTGGGGGTGGGGAATGCTCTTTCCAAGACTCATCTGTGCATCACAAACAGCATGTTGATTTTTAAGCTTCAGGAGGATTCCAAGATCCCTGGAGTTTTATGAGAATTAAAGCCTCAAACATGGGAAGTTGATTCCTCCCTGATCTAAAGGGACCTTGGTATTCTAATGCACATAATATGGATGCCTGTGAGATACTGTCTCAGAGGGGAGAATAAAACATCCACTACTCCACAAACTATTTCTAGAGGGGCCTTCAACAGCTTTCATAAAGGAATAGCTACTTTAAAAAAAATCTGTAGAACAATACATCTAATTGCAACAATTTCTACTAATTCTAATGCTTACCTGAACATTCTCCTTTCAAAATATATTGTTCTTATTTCTATTTCCAACAGCAGCACTGTCTGTACATTTGACATAAGTGAGGATTATTTTGTATTTTTATAAATTAACGCAGGCAGCTCTACCAATTTCTAAGAGATTTGTCTTTAAAAAATTCAAAAGACATTGTTTTATCCTTTTCATGACAACTGAAAATACTCACCCTCAACGTGAATATAGGTCAAGAATTTGGTTTATTTTTATGAATCTGCATGTAATTCTTTGTGTATAATGCCATATCTTAATGTATGTTTCTTTTATGTTTTACTGAGTTGATTCAATTTTTTAGATATTCTGAGTCACTCAGGATCAGCAGGTCGGCAGCATACAAGTTTAATAAATTATCATTATTATTAATTGCCTGTAGAGTTGGGGATTTTTCAAATTGTAATTCAAATACTATTGTGAATTGCAAAGTTAAACATGTGATGTGCAGTAAGTTTTTAAAGCAAATCATTTATACTGAAGGCAAGTGCTAAGTAAGAATATATATATATATATATATATATATATATATATATATATATATATATATATATATATATATATATATATATATATATACATACATACATACATACATACATACATACATACATACATACATATATATATAATGTTGGGGAGTACATGTGACACATTGTTTCAGCTTTAAAGAATGCAAAGTTAAAATGATATATTCTTGGCATGCAAAATCTTTTAGGATTATGTACCCCCCCCCCTCAAATCTCTTCTTTGGTAACTTTCTTGAAATGTTCAGTTATGAATTTGAAGTGCAAACTTTGTGGAGCAAGAACGTTTGTTTAATATTTGGTTTAATAGTAGATATAGGTGCTTTGTTATTTTAATCAGTTTTTTTCTCATTTTTAAAAAGAGAATCATTATTAACCCAAGAGCAACTAAATATCTAAGGAGCTGAAACAGAAATAAATGCATTATTCTATAGATTTGATAGACTGGAAACTAGTCCAATCATCCCATAACGTACTCCATCATCCACTGACCAGTATTGCTACCTTCACTTACATCTCACATTATCAAGTGAGTCATTTCATATTATAATTGTGGGCATGGAGAATGACGACCCATGAAGGATATTGTCACATCTACAGTATATCCATTGCAGTTTGGTTCTATTGTGGTTTGTTTTAAAGGCAACTATCTTAGATTTGCTAAAAACATGATAATGAAAATATGGTTTTCCTCTCCATCTAACCATTTCTTTTTTTATCCAATTTGTCCCCAAGTCATCTACAGCCAAAACTTAAAAAAATTATCATGAACAATAATATGCCAGTATAGTTTCCTTGTCAATCCCACTTTGCTTTGCTTTCCAAAAAATAAAATTGCCTTCCACGATTTACTATGATGTTTGAATTTAGATGGATATTTCCCCCCCCCTCAAAACATCAGGAATGGTGAAGACCACAACTAATCGTAGCTTCTGACTATGGCTTGTGGAGGTGGCAAGGGAGGTAGAATTAGAGCTACTGATTCCGACATCTCAATAAACAAACCATGGCAAGAGCTTTTCTGGGATGAAAAATCCAAAATAGATTATACATTAATATACTGAACTTTCATCATGAATATATAGTTCTTAAGAGTATTAATAAGACATTCTCAATCCGGCCAGGATCTTACTAGCTGCCACAGGTATCCCTTGCTGAGACTATGCCCAATCATAAATTCCACTGTTCTAAAAATATCCACTGTCAATATACAATTTCTTTGCAGTAATATAAATTGCTTTTACAAGCTTTCTGCTGCAAAAGTCATTTCCACACTGCAGTGCTGCAGTGAAGGGAACACCTGGTGTAGAAACCTATCCAACATTTAATTACTAAACACCACTCTCAGTAAAACAGTAGCTTGAGTGCACAAATATTCTGTACAAATCCTCACACCAAGACTGACCCTCTCTGACTCTACTTTACACCTCAGAAAGAAAGAAAAAAAAGCAGAAACCACTGAAGGCCTTTCTACAATCTCAGACAGCATGTATTTGCGAACTGCTTAACCACAACAGGATTTCACAAACTGTACGTTAGATATGCCTTTCCCTAGCTATGAGTGTCATTTCCACTATATAATCAGCCATTCTAGAAAGCCGCTTAATACTGACCCACAGCAAAAGATCAGTTGCTTGCTGGATCTCAGTCCCTGGCTGTTCTGTTTGTTAGCCAACAGCCTTTGGCTGAAATGGAAGTGGTACATAATCATTTTTGCCCTGCTCTCGATAATCCCTTTGGGTCACTGACATAGCTCCATGCTCTTCTAAACAGGGATCCCCCACCACTGGCACCAGGGCACAGCATGCCAGAAACCGGGCTGCACAAACAAGCGAAGCCCCATCCCTGGGATGCAGGCACCCCCACCCCCCCCAGTCTGCAGAAAAACCTCTCTCCACAAACCCGGTTTCTGTTGCCCAAAAGGTTGGGGGCCATTGCTCTGGAAAACACAGGAATCAATCATACTCCTAAAAGTACCGTATTTTTCGGAGTATAAGACGCACCAGAGTATAAGAGGCAATTTTTTTAAAAAAAGTAGGTAGGTAGATAGAGAGGGAGAGAAAGAGACAGACAGGCACTAGGTAGGTAGGGAGAGAGATAGAGAAATACAGTAGATAGGTAGGGAGAGAAACAGAGAGAGTGAGTAGGTAGGTAGGTAGAGGAATAGAGAGAAATATAGTAGATAGGTAGGGAGAGAGAGAAATAGAGAGAGATAGAGAAATATAGTAGGTAGGAAGAGAGAGAGAGAGTAGGTTGGTTGGTAGGTAGAGGGATAGAGAGAGAGAAATACAGTAGATAGGTAGGGAGAGAGTAGGTACGTAGGTAGATAGAGGGGGAGAGAGTGATAAATACAGTAGGTAGTTAGGGAGAGAGAGAAAGTAGGTAGATAGAGGGAGGGAGGGAGGGAGGGAGGGAGGGAGGGAGAGAGAGAGAGAGAGAGAGAGAGAGAGAGAGAGAGAGAGAGAGAGAGAGAGAGAGAGAGAGAGAAATACAGTAGGGAGGGAGGGAGAGAGAGAGAGAGAGTAGTTAGATGTTTCCAGGTATATTTATCCATGTGATGGAGAAAGAAATCTCTGACAATCTGCAGCACCTAAGACTTTGTTTCTGCTGGCACAGCACTTGATCAATGTAATTCTCATCAATCAGTTAAAGAGCTTTCCAAAAGGAAAAAAAAAAGTTTTTGCATTCTGTAAACCTCCCAAAAACAGCCCGTTTTTTTTTTCAAAAAAAGAGAGGCATGAATAGCCTTGGGAGGGCTTGTAGAGTACTCCTGGGGGGCGTGGGAGAGGGCAAAAAGAGCAAAAAACGGCCTGTTTTTCGCAAAAACGGGCCTGTTTTTTGTCAAAAAAATTGCATGCATACCCTTATGGAGGCTTAGAGAGTGCTGCTGAGGGGGCAAAAAAATGGCCCGTTTTTTGCTTATTTCTGCCCTCCCCAGCCCCCAGGAGCTCTCTGAAAGCCTCCATAAGGGTATGCACGGCCATTTTGGTGAAGGGGCGAGGCTTCGGGAGGCAAAGCTGCTGTATTCGATGTATAAGACACACACAGATTTTCGGCCTCTTTTTTGAGGAAAAAAGGTGTATCTTATAGTCCCCAAAATACGGTAAATGTGATTATATTGCTAGAGATACTGGAACTAAATGGAATTTAACAAATGGCTTGGTAGTAAGGACATTTGTGTATCCAAGTCTGATAAGAAATACAATTTTCAGGTAGTCCTCGACTTACGACACAATTGAGACTAAAATTTCTGCTGCTAAGCGAGTTCAGTCACTTTTGCTACATTAAGTGACTCTTGCCCCATCTCACAATCTTTCTTGCCACAGTTGTTAAGCGACTCATTGTAGTTGTTAGTAGTTAGTAACACAATCGATAAGTGAATCTGGTTTTCCCATTGACTTTGCTTGTCAGAAGGTGGCAAATGATGACCACATGACCCCGGGACACTGCAGCCATCATAAGTATGATGCCAAGGGCCTGAATTGCCCCATGGGGCTGCTGCAATTGTTGTAGATGTGAAAAATGGTCATAAGTCACTTTTTTCATTGTAATTTCAAACAGTCACTAAATAAACTGTTAAAAGTCAAGGACTATCTGTACTTATAAATGTTAAAAGGTCCCAAAAACTCTCTGCCATATATGTCCTTGTCCCATATATGCACATAGGTTTCTGTATTTTTAAGCAACCATATAACTATGATGACCAGGGCTGGACACGGAAGCGACATGAGTGAAGTGAAGACTTAATTCCCTTTTATTGCTCCAACCTTCCTTCAAAATCCAGGCGAGGCAAAGCAAGGTGGCAAGATGTCGGTATTCGTGTGTGTAGCTGGAAGAACGCAACACTTTTCTTGACAAACACCCTTCCCCACAGTGTCTCCTTAAATCCTATTCTCCAGGTAAGCCTGGGGACGAGGGGTGGGATGCCCTCCTCCCGAGACCCTGCACTGATCCTGCCTCCTCTCCATTCTCTGTGCTCGGGGATCAGGCAGGGGAGACGGTTGCTCCTCTGCCTGTCCTTTATATCTCCTCCCTCTCACTCAGTCATGCTGCGCTCTCTCTTCCTCTCTGATGACCCTTCCCAGGCCTGAGGGATCTGGGGCTGCCTCATCCTGTTCCTCCAGTCACTCCTTCAGGGCCAGAGAGGCTGCATCATCTTCCTCTGTCAGCCCCATCTTGGTCTCCTCCTCCTCGGACCCGGTGTCAAGCCGGCCTCCCTCAGCAACCAAGAAAGAAACCACTTAACTCCATTTTGCAGAATTAAGAGTACTTTTACTCTTACTGGTTATGAAAAGATAGCAGCTAAGCAAAGCAAGCTCTGAGGCAAAAGTGCCTGAAATCATACATATCAATATGTGACCAACCCCCTCCCCTTGGTAACCCTTACCCCACTGTCCAATCTGCAAATCCCTTAGGTGTCATGTGAGTTCCATCTTCAAGGAGCATCATCAGGTTGGTATGCAGGACGGTTGGCCTTGAACAAAATTTTTTATTGGTTTTACAAAATTTTTAGGAAGAAGGGTAATGGGTAAAGGTTACAAATTTTGACAGCTACATTATGCAGAAAATGGCACTTCCCCCGGTTCTCATAACTTTCACTTGTTAATACATTAAATAATTACTACTTAGCAATATTTTGACAGCATATTTTTACCTTATATCCTCCAGTAATTTCAATCTATTTTATATCAAACAGAAAACAGGACGGTTGGCCTTGACCAACACCAAGCACTAGTCTCCAGCATGAGCAGTAGACAGTGAGACCAAAACTCCCTTTTTACAATCTCTCCTGTACTTAAACTTCCCCTCCCAAATACCAGGGCCCCCCTCCCCGTTTCAATGGCAGCCGAAAGCAAACAGCGGAACAGAGGCTGACACCCGGTCTCCGACGGGGCCATGACAATAACTTTATATACGAATGAGCAATGGTGAGCAATTTAGCAGTAAAGCCAACTTGTGGAGCTTGTTCTAACTTACAGCTATAATTGGGACTGGGATTTCTGTTGCTAAGTGATGCAACCATAAAGTACAATGCCAAGTATCCATATTGATTAGCAAACAGGGCATAGATGTGAGTAGAAAAAAATAGGCGGAGGAAGTTGAAGCGCCCTGTGGGTTGTAAGTACAGGTGGGATGCCAAGTGCCTGAATTGTTTGTTTCTTTATTCAGCGTATGGCAAATACATGGACTTACAGAAGTTCAAATGTCCTGTCCACTCAGCCATCCAAGGACAGGGTAGTCCATGCCGAAAAAAATCAGACATTGGGCCGATGTAAGCTCTTAATGTTGTTTATCCGTTGCCATGTATTTAGGGAGCCAGGAGTTCTACAAAGATGTCTGACTGCCAACTGCTGTTAACTGCCTATTCTTCAATGTAGTTTGTCTGCCAATTGTTGCTAGTCGTTTGGTTCACACTTCCATGCTATCCAGGGTGTACCATGAGGAGGCGAATTAGCATCACACCCCTCCTGAATTGTTATCATGTGACCATAGGTGGCGCTGCAATGACAGAAACTTCAGGCACTAGTCATAACTGCCTTTGTTCAGTGCAGCTATAACAACAAATGCCGAACAAATGGTTGTTAAGTCAAGGACTACCTGTAATGAAATTGTTGTCCAGCAGTATAAAGTTTAGAAAAATCACCGGAGGGATTTCTCCCTTTACCAAATGAGGCTGAGGATGTCAATTTCATTATTTCAGCACCTGTACACTGACAGGCTCCTTAGTCAGCTGTTTCCATAATTGTCAAAAATAATGTGATTAATAAACCTATTAGTAAAGGGTGAGTGGATATTCACAACACAGTCCTTCTAATTCTGTAAGTTGATCTGGCTAACAGAGACATCCTTTTTGCTAATACGTGGGCTGGTTTCTTATGATTAGGAACATTATTTAAAATAAATGAATTCCCCAACCCCTTGCCAATATCAAGCTGTTTGGGAGTATACTTTTTTTTCTAATAGTCTCTTGATATAAAATTATATATTTTGAAGAAAAATTCACCACTGCATATCTGAATGAATATACAACCGAGAGCAAACACGGACATACATTATTGCTGCTTATACGGTATAAGAAACTGCCTTTTAGTAATATCAATACAGATTTAGTCTTTTTCACAGTTCCAAAGCCCTTAGATTTATTTTGCTCATCTCACAAATATTTTGTAAAAACAAAGATAGTTATGTCAGTCCTTAATAAAGAATAACACACAACCCCCACACCTCTTTTGCTTCATGCTAGGAAAAAATGTTTCTTTTACTTACTAACTTGGGTTCAATCAGATTAATTATTCTTTCTATGTCACCAGAAAAAAAAACCTGTAACCAAATACAATTTTCATTTGACAAAAAGATCTAGTAAAAGAGCCTGAGGCAGAGAGATATAGTGCTAAAGTACTTGCCTGACCTTTCATAGTTTTTAAAGATTAAGCTAGATGCCAAAAATTACACAACCTGACACGCGATAAACTAACCGAACTTTATTAAATGTGTGTAACCTGATAATGCTTTTAAAAATAAGTTATCAAATTCTAAACAATCTGTTATATGGAAAAGTTATAGGATTCTAAGAAAGTAACTGTACTAAGCATTACTGCCATTCTATTCCATTCATAGGTGCCACATTTGCTGCACAAAAATCACGAGGCCAGTTTAGTTGTAACATACATTGACTCCAATAGTGGAAGTGGTGGACCAGTTCACAGCATTAACCTTTATGGTGTTTAGACATTTTTGTTAAAGCTACTCAGAGACTTGCTAGCTGGTTTTTATAGATGTTTTCACAGCCTAGTGTCAGAAAATGTCAGAACTGATAAGGAAGAGAATATGTGTTGAGGGGAGGGACAGCAGGGCGCATCTCTTTATTATGGTTAAGGAAGGCTCACATTTCAGGTTCCCTGTCTCCATATGGCATTGCTTAAAAATGAATCAACAAATTTGCTTTGCCAAACACCTCTTGCTGCTACTGTATGAATGGTGACAGCCAAAGATCAACCAATATTTTACCCTCGTTTCCGCAACAACATAATCCTGAGCTAGGGGAAGTCTGTAATGCTTCTGCTTCTTCATTTTAAAGCTGCAAAATATTGATAATGCAGTATCCCAAGACACTGAACAAGAAACGCAGGGAAATCTAAATTGTTTACGTGCCAATTATAGGGATAAAACATGAACAAGCACTGCTCTTCTGTGCCTATCAACATCCGATTTGCTTACGTGGGAAGGGATTTTTCTTTCTTTCTTTCTTTACAAGTGAAAAAAAAAATTACCTCAGAATTAGACTGCTTTTTCCCCCCATGAAGAGAAGAAAACAGATTCTCCCTCTAGAACCCTGGGGCAGGAAGGGGGAGGGGGTGTCGAGAGCACCTCTTACCATTCGAGTCTTCCACTTCTTCAGCAGTAGTGTGGTTCTTGGAGGCATGTTGAGCATGAGAGGTTACAAGGCTGATAATTCGTGGTCTTGGTAGTGTCAATGCCTTCCCATGCACTTTCAGGGAGTGCTCTTTTAGCTGGCTGATTGTCATGGTGGAAAATGAACAGGAGGAACATTTGTACGCATGTTCACCTGTTTGAGCAAAACAACAAGCAAGTCATCAGCTCACAGGACAACAGGAGGGGGGGAAAAGTAGGGGGTGAGAAAGGAAGCTTGGGAGGGGGATATTTTTCTTCAAATGGAATCGGCAATGGGTCCTAACGAAATCCCATGGGATCCTCCTTTGGGTAGTCCTATAGAATAAAATCGTTGGAACTGTCCTATTTCCTTTAATCTCAGGACCAATGCTGAAACCTGGTTGACGTACTGGAAGCTGTTCTTTCCTTCAAACCAAAAGTTTTGGAAAGTGGTCTGTCACTGCTTTTTCCTGTAGATGAGAGAGAATGACTGGCCCAAAGTCTAAGTCACACTGCCTAGGGCAGGATTAGAACACACAGTATCCCAGTGCCTTAAGCGCTGCACCAAATTGTCGCTAATATGAGAGATTGAACCTTCAGATAAATGAGCTGCTGATTATTATCCACGGTGAAAATTCACTATATGCCTGGCATATCGATAGGACAGCAAAGCCTAACAAAAATTGCTTGAGGGGGCAGAAAATGGGGATGGGGCAGCTTCGCTTAAGGAAGCAAGTCAATCTCCAAGAGATAAGAAGGGAAATACCAGGGGCTAAAGTGTACAGTGAAAACATAATATTCATGCCAAACAGTACTTAAATGATAATAACCCTCATTAACATGATTAATGATGTGTTACTTGTACCGTGTTGATTGAGGTCATGAGTCCAGGGGTGAAACTGTAAACTCTCCTAGTATGTCTACTGGTAACTACTAATTAATCCTTTTACTTGAATTGAACTTGACATTTGGGCATCATATATACAGACTTACATGCCCATCACATTATTTCTTTCTCGGGGAAGCAAGGTAAAAGTGCATTTAAAAAAAAAAGGAAAATGTAACCCAGAGGAATTAAAAGCATAGCTATCAAAAGGAGAAGGAAATTTAATCCTTAGATCAGTAGTTCTAGCTTGTTCAGTGGCAGGTGTTAAGTACCATTAATAAGTGATAGCACTTATACATGATACTTACAACTGATCTTTGTAGTTGCACCCATCACAGTGCACCCCTAGTCATTTGATTGAGATTTGGGCATTCGGTAACCGCCCTGCATTTCCCATCATCACAGCATTCTACGGTCATGTGATTATAATTGGTAACCATCCCTGCCGGCTTCTCACAAAGTCAATGGGAAAGCTGACAGGAAGTTGTAAATCATAAGTCATGTGATGTCCCTGCTTTACAACTGCATGGCTGTCACTTAATGATGGCAACCGGGGCTGCCAGAACGGTCACTAACCGCCACAGTTGTATGACATCATGCTTAACAAGTCCACAACTTAGTGATGGGATTTCTGGTTCCAATTTCCATTGTTAAAGGTGGATTACTTGTAACACCATAATTTTCCTTATCTTTCTATACGTGAGAATCATCCCTGCATCCACCACATCTATCCACTGTCTTTTCTTTTTTAAATTTCTCATGTTTTTTGAAGATCTTTATCAACATTTATCCAGTTATATTTCCAGTGTTTTGTTTTCTCTTGACCCACTAACTTCATTCATTCTTTCTGACCAAATCTCTTCCATGTAGTTTCAGTTTCCCGTCTTTGATAAATATTTTATTAAGGTTCATAAATTCATCTAAAAAAACCTGTTATTGTTTTTTATATTTTTTATCACAGCTTGCAGTACTTAACTTTATTACTCCTCTCAAAGATAACTACTTTTGATCTTTAATACATTAAAGTTTAGAATTCACAATATTAAGTGCAAATCATCTGGGTTCTCAGCCAACAACTCAGCATCGTTTCTACAGAAATGTACATAGACATTCACATTCCCAACAAATGCATCTGTAATGTCAACAAATTTACTTCATATATATATATATATATATATATATATATATATATATATATATATATATATATATATATATATATATATATATATATATATATATATATATATATATATATATATATATATATATATATATATATGCTGGTTTTGTTGTATTCGGGTCTTTTCCCGTGTAAGGTTGAGATTGTCTTTGCAACGTTTCGGCAGGATCACACCTGCCATCTTCAAGCTGTGGGCTTAAAATGGGAACGGAGCTGCCGTCTTTCTGTAAGTCTTGGTGGGAGGGGATGGGGTGGTGGCTTTGTTTCAGTAAGTGGAATGATTGGTTGTGTGGTTGTATCATGATTGGTAGATTGGTGCTGATTGGTGCAGGTTGTGTGTGCATTGTTGTTTTGTATTTTAACGGCTTGGGTGGTGGGTGGTGTTCGTTTGTTGGCTAGGGCTGGTTTCCAGATGTTTGGTAGGCGGGAGGTATCATCACGTTTGTTCATGCTGTGGGGGTGAACATCTGGAAACCAGCCCTAGCCAACAAACGAACACCACCCACCACCCAAGCCGTTAAAATACAAAACAACAATGCACACACAACCTGCACCAATCAGCACCAATCTACCAATCATGATACAACCACACAACCAATCATTCCACTTACTGAAACAAAGCCACCACCCCATCCCCTCCCACCAAGACTTACAGAAAGACGGCAGCTCCGTTCCCATTTTAAGCCCACAGCTTGAAGATGGCAGGTGTGATCCTGCCGAAACGTTGCAAAGACAATCTCAACCTTACACGGGAAAAGACCCGAATACAACAAAACCAGCATACCTACACCCGTGAAAATCTACGAAAACAAATATATATATATATATATATATATATATATATATATATATATATATATATATATATATATATATATATATATATATATACACTGTATATGCAGAAATATATTAAATAACCAAAGGAATATCACACATCTTTTTTGAATCTTTTAAGCATTTATTTATTCTTCTTATTCTTCTATTATTCATTATTTTTATTGTTCTTGAACATACCAGTACTTTACATTCAACCATCTGTTCTCAGCAGCCCTCAACTCTATATTCTTATAAAATATCCCTTAATTCAATGCTATTTATTTTAGCATGTGTTCTATATATCAATCATTATAATAACCTTTCTTTCTCACGTTTTTCATTAATCTGTTCAAAAACAAAACTTCTGCTTTCTAAGTCTTTGGTTGGCATAACACCATATGAATTTCTCAAATTCTGCTCAGTGCCACATTTTGAGATCAGAATTCTGCCCAAACTTTCCCAGGTATATGAGACAACTTAATTGCTGTGTAATTCTTACATTCCTTTTTGTTATATTTACCTTTGTACAAAGGAACATAATGGCAGTCTTCCAATCATCAGGCACAGATGAAATCTTCACACATATTATATAAATGCACAGCCACTCCAACACATCCCTCTTTTGACATTTCTCCAGGTCTACCATATATACCTGTAGCTTTACCATTTTCCAACATTCTTCTAGCATTTATTAATTACTTTTCATCATTTTTTTTCTTAAGCACTAACAATAACATTCATTTCAATTCCACTGTCTACCGTATCAATACTTCTCTCTTGTAAATCTCTAAAAAAAAATCTCATTATTCTCTTACATCAATTACACACACACCATCACTACCATCACCTGACATTTATAATTCTTCAAAGTCATAAAAGCAACATATATAAATAAAATAGCAAAATAGAACAGTAAATATATGTCATTGGGGAATGAGCCTCATGTAGATGGCTTAATGGAAATAATTTCTACTTTCCAGTTATCTTCAATATAATTCCCAAAGAATTAATACAGCACCTGGGGGCAGGAAAGAAGCAAAGGAAGATGCAACCTGGAATTAAGGAGTAATTTCCACAGAATTAGTCAATGGAACAGCTTGCCTCCTGAAGTTGTGGGTATTCCATTGCTGAAGTTTTTCAAGAGAAGATTGGACAACCCTTTGTCCAGGATGGAATAAAGACTACTGTCCTAGGCAGAGGATTGGACTAGAAGACCTCCAAGGTCTCTTCCAGTCCTATGATTCTATGACTTCTAACCCATTTTACAGTCTGATAATCTTTCATTATACAGATCTAATGCAGCATAATAGAATTATGGTGCAACTAGTTTTGGTGCCTAAACAACTGAGAACATTAGAAGATGCACGAACAAATGAATATGATGATGTTAGATGGGAAATGTGCAAAAGGTTCAAAGGATGAAAAGGAGTGCAATTAGGAATTAAGTGATAAAGAGGTTTCAAATTTTACAAGGACACCGTCTTTGACATGAAAGACTTCTCAAGATCTGGTGGATTTCATATAATAATGCTAATTCAGGGTAATTGTTTATGATGAACAAAATTTCAGTTTAAAAAACAAAATAACATTCAGGTGGAGGAAAAGATGGCTGTTTCAAGACATTACAAAGCATGAATGATAAATGTTTTCAAGAACTACTATATGAACACAGGTCATTTTTTTTCTATTGAGTCAGACTAACATTTAAGGATCAGGTCTGCCCATTCAACCTTCCTGCCATTCAACCGGGGGAGGGGGGGGGAGGCTACAAGGAACTCACAAAATAATATGATTGAAGGGATATTTATTGCATGGAATATTTGTTGTTGTGCTGTCAAAGTCAGTTTTGATTCATGGTGATTGCCTAAAACAAGTACTGCAGTTTTTGGCAAAAGTTTTGGAAAGTGATTTGTCATTGCTTTTTTCTAGTGCTGAGAGAGAATGACTGGCGCAAAATTTATGTCACACTGCCTAGGCACAACTAGAACTCACAGACTCCCAGTTTCTAGCCTGGGGCCTTAATCTCTATACCAAATTGTCTCTAATGTGAGAGATTGTACATTGTACACGATCATGTCTTAGGATAATATTGCAGGATCCAATCTGGATTGATTACCGCGACCAGAGGTTTAGCTTTTCAAGCTTCCAGATCAGACGTGTGTTTCTGCTAGTTTGCCCCAGATCGAGCAAACTGGTAGTGGCGGTGGCTGGAGGCTCCACCCACTCGCTTCTGCGCATGAGCAAACCGGTAATAAAATAAATTGAAACCCACCACTGTTCCGGATTTGTGCTGAAGCCCATTCTCAGGGTTCTCTCCCACCTGAAATTCCCCGAGTTTGGGCTTCAGCACAAGACTGAAAGCTCAGAAGACTAAACCTCTGGTTCCGATGACCAACTCAGATTGGATCCTGCAAATGAGCTGCTGATAGCAATCCAATTTTTCTGCACCAGGAAACAGGAGATATTCATATAAGTGAGAACACCCACCATGACCTGATTCTAGTGTATCTTCTAAATACAAATAGACCAAACTACACGCTTCAGCCAGAAGTTACCACATGAGAATAAGAATTGACAAGAGGAAAACAAATGACAGTTCCTTAAAATGCTTTGCTAAATATATTTATAAACAAGCACATCAACCAACTGTTCCAAATGCTTAAATACAAAAAGCAAAAATGACAAAGTCTACAGCAGGATGAGTATATATCATTCATATTCTAAGTTCGATCACAAAACAGAAGTTCCATAGACATGAATGTTTAGGATAAAGGTTAGAATCACAAAAGGGCTCTGCATTCCTCAAAGTGAGTTATGTAGAATAAAAATAAAATAGAATATGGAGGTCACCGGAGAATATTATGAGAGGCTCAGTTTTTCAGTACAGAAAGGTATTATTTGATTCCTCCATTAAGACAGCAGCATATAACCCCAAAATACACTTCAGCAAGACACTAAAATGCTTCCAGCCTTCCTGCTCTACTTCTGGTTATGCAGCTAATAATTAACAACCCAAAACAAACCCTTTGACATTAAAAAAAGAAAAAGATATTGTGCAAACAGACAATTAATTGGCTGAAACTCTTTCCGAAGGATTAGTTGCAAAATATACATTAGGTCAAGAATCTCAGAAAAGCTAAAGAAAATATCAGTAGCAAATCAAATGAATAGGATGTGTGGGTATGAAGAAATATAATAGTATTTCAAAAGCAGCACTTCCTTTGTTTTTTAAAAAAACTTTTCAAAAGAAATCCCCATATCCAGTCATTTTCCATTTAAGAGTCAACTGAAACGAACACCTAGTAATATTAAAAAATATACTTTGCAACATAACTGGGCTCCTAAGTACAACTTTATTATGCTAGAATAAAGGATGAATCTAGTTTATTCCAAAAGTCCCTTTCAACTATATGATTCTAGTGTACATTTACAATGCTGAATAAATGTTTTCAGGATATGTATAAGCAAGTGTACAAGCAGCCACCGTTCCACTGCTGACTAGAAAAAAGAGCTGGGATTCAGAGACACTGCACAGAAATTCCCTTAATTATTAAGATTATTAGCCATGAAGATAACTCATGTATATGAATGTGCTCAACCCATGTTTAAAACCATCTGGGCTATTGGCCAATCTAGTGCTAGAAAATTCCACAAGTTAATTCTGTACTCAATCAAAATAGAACTGAATAAAAATAGTGCCTCTGTCATGTCTAGCATTGAAATAAAATACCAGTTTTGAATAGAAATGTAATCACAGAGGGAAAAAAAAGTCAAGGTAAAAATAAGTCATATGATCCTGATGTGTAAACTCTGGTAAAACTGTAGCAGCACAGAACACAAGGAAAATCACATAACCACATCTTGATACTCATGACTACATTAAAGAGGAACACAAACATTGAAAATTGCATGCAAGTATTTTTAAGTTATAACATTGGCTAAACATTCCTGAAAGAACATAAACTGGAATGATTGACTTCAGGACACACCTTCAATATAATTTCCTAAAGATCTGATCTCAAAATTATAGAGAGTTATCACTCAATTATCACCTGGAAGGAGTTTGGAAATCTAAGTGATGGGGCCAATCTACTCTCTTCCTGACCCAATTTTTTGGGGCTAATTAATACATGAAACCAAAGCTTATAAAAAACTAGCCTGTAATAGGATAGGACATAACAGCCAATCAAGGACTATGCTATACTTATTGAAGAACTAAGACTTACAAAAACGATCAGACACAACTATAAAAAATAAAATTTGCAAGTATTCTTACTTATTCTAAGTAAGACGTTTCCAACTACGTTTGCTTTAACAAACTTGTATCTTTCTCAACAACATTAACTTTGAAGACAAATCTCTGAAGCCCACAGCTATTTTTGAAATTCTTGGTTTTGAAATGTATGCCCATAAACTAATGAGTTAGCAGGCTGTACTTAATTATTTTCAAGCTATCGTTAGTTATGTAGCTGATGAAGAACACAGTCAAAATTATAACTGTCAGATTAAATTCTCATTTAATAAAGTCACCTAACTTCTCTGTGCTTTACTGAACAGACTACACATTGTAATACTAGAATTTTGGTAAACCATAGGAATTGGAAGTTTCTGAATATTACTTATTAAAATATTTATGGTTTCCCACAATTTTAAAGGAGTCCATAAATTCAAAGGTTGTAAAGTCTTCCCAGGAGGTCACCAAGGCTCCTTGGGTTAATACATAACACCTATCAGATTCCTATCTGATCCTATCTGGGATTCCTATCAGAATGTGATTTCTTAGAATACACATGCTTCAAAATGTACATTTAAAGCATGACGATCTGTCCATGAATGTGTCTTAAAGTGTGCACTCCATTCTTGTTGCTTATTCTCACTGAACCATGCAGCGACATCCTATGCCCCTATCCTCATAAAAGTGTACGATATGGGATCTTCGCACAGTAACCAAAAAGCAGACTGTTAATGTAAACACGAAATTATGTCAAACAACAAAATACACAAGGAATAATGGCTATGACTAGGCTCAAAACAAAGTGTAAAACTACACCACGTAATCTGAATATGAACACTTGGCACAGCTCTTTTATTTCAACCTGATTAACATTTACTATCCAAAGGGGCTGGCTGTTCTGCTGTAGCCTAAGCTCTTAATTCAACCTCTTGCCCTGGTTTCCACCCTAGTAGAAGTTTAATTATGGCTCTGGAATTAAGTTCCAGCCTGTGTCTAATTTAGGATCACCTAACTCAGTTGGTTCAATTCCAGCTTAAGATTTGCTGAATGGAGAATTATCTTAACTTAAGCACTTTTCCCCTAATTGGCCCCAAGGCTCACTTTAAGGCTGCGAGCTACTGTTAATTGATGAGGCTACAGCAGCAGAAAACAGCGAGGGGGGTGGGGAGAAGGAAGGGGACCTATGAAACTGAGGAAGAGACTTACCAGCATGGACTTTGAGTAGGTGAGTTTTCAGCCGGCTATTATAGGATGACTTGAAAGGGCAGAGTTTGCAGCGGAATGGTTTGTGATGTCCGTGGTGTGCTTGCATATGGCGATCCAAACTTGGCAGGAGAAAAGCAGCAATGGGAAGCAAAAAAGAAAGAAGCAAAAATATCAATCATTTCAACCAGTCTGGGATGACTGGAAAGACATCTACTGTACTGCCTGCATTGACACAGATTCATTTTCTTTTCAAAGAGAAGGTGCACTGCGGAAGAGGTGCAGGAGCATGAATATTATATTATTTATTGGATTTATATCCTGCCTTTTGTTCAGGAGCTGAAGGTAGCGTACTTAGAGCTCCTTCCTCCAATTTCCCCTTCAATAGTGTCACCATGTCCTAGGTAGGACAGAGGGTGAATGATGGGCCCAAAGTCACCAGGGAGCTTACGCAACTGAGAGCGGGCAAGAAACTGGTCTCTCCTCTCCTAATCTAATACCTTCACCGCCACTAACCCACTGAGCTGCAAGCCAGATCTCTCCAGTGGCCCCATCGAAGGGTTAGAAAGCTCAAGCAGTAGCAATACAGGGCAGAAAGAAGAAAGAAAAGGAGAAGCATCACACAACTGTACCTCTGCCAGAAGAGTGGATATGAGTCTCCTGAAGGGCTGAGGAGGAAAGGAAGAAAGTGGTCACCTATATCCAATATGCTCCCTGGTCAAATTAGCTTCTCCTCATGGGACCATGTACATTGGTCCTACAACTGTCTGTGGCCAGGTCCATCTTTTTTTTTAAGACTAAAGTCTCAGCTCACAAGGCCCAAGGTAACCACTTCTTCTATCTCCACTATATCAATAGCACTTATATACTGCTTCATATTGCTTTTGAGCCGCGGTGCCCCAGTGGTTAAAATGCAATATTGCAGGCTAATTCTGCCAACTGCCGGCTGACTGCAATTTGGCAGTCTAAATCTCACCAGGCTCAAGGTTGACTCAGCCTTCCATCCTTCCAAGCTCGGTAAAATGAGGAACCCAGATTGTTGGAAGCAATAGGCTGATTCTGTAAACTGCTTAGAGAGGACTCTACCGACTGCAAAGCTTAATAAAAGTCTAAATTGCTATTGTAACTTAGCTATTGCTATTTATAGCACTCTCTAAGTGGATTACAGAGTCAGCATTCCCTCCCCCTCCAACAATCTGAGTTTCTCAATCGAACTACTGGCAGTTGGCAGAATTAGCCTGCAATACTGCATTCTAACCACTGCGCCATTACTATAGTTACACCATTGATAACATGAAAATGATTCAACTGATAAGCTGTGTATTGTTCATTTATTAGATTTGTTAAGGCCACCCAACTCTACGAAGATTCTTGGCAACATACTGTTAAGTCCAATGCATATATTAAAAAATAACTAATAATTACATCTCTGGACCAAAACAAGACTCCCAAAATGAAAAATAAAAATCTGAACAGGAGCTCTACAAACACTTTAATTTCAAGCCAGGAACACAGGAGATTTCCAGGAGACTTCTGGAAATCAAGAAGAGACGCAACTGTGTGTATCTCCAAGGAATTACAGAAGCCAGGGCGTGTTTTTTACACACACACTAAGTACCAGGGCTAAAGAAGCTGTGAATTTTATTTAATGCTTGCCTCTTTTTACACACACAAAATTTTAGAAGTTGAAAGCATTGCCTTTCTAATTTTATTCGTAGTTTGCATAGTTGAATATGGCTGTAGTATGTTACTATGAGAAGAGGTAGGTGACTTTCAATAGCTATCCTCTTTATAAATATGCAGTAGCATAAAATACTTCTTTTTTCATCTAACCATTGTTCATATATTTCAGTCTTTCTTAGCTGAAATAAAAATATTCAGCAAACATTTGAAGTCCCTGCTTCCTACCAGGAGAAAAAAAATGCTGTGAATTTTTGCACAAAAGAAGACATTTTCCTAGGAGTGCTAGATCCACAACTCCTATTTAATTGAAAAAACTGAACAACTAAAATGAAATTAGGATTGTCAGAGCCGCCTGTAGAATATGAATAAAACAGATCCATTCAAAATATTGATTCCAACAAAAGTAAGGCGTATCTCCCAAAAGTCAAGCCAATACGTGGGAGAAGTTGCTTTCCTCTTTGCTATGTATCTGAACAGTAAGAAATGCCCTTGCTATAAATTTTCATCCCCAGGTGAAAAGTATCTCCACTATTTTTAATTATTCTCTGCTGGGCAGAATGATCACCACAGAAGTAAAATAAGACCAACTATTAAAATGTAATTTAAAATTATTTCATAAAAAGTCAGCAACCAGAACGGCTGGTAATGACAATCTAAATGAAGAGCAGGATTTTTTTTCCAAAACCTTTCAAATGAATGTTTTAGAACAGGGATGTCACATGCAGGCCACACCCACCCCAGCTCTGCGAATGGGAAAACCGCCATGAAATGGCAACATGACACGGCGAGTTTGACACCCATGTTTTAGACTATCCCAAAGCCTCTTTGAAGCTCAGATTTTCAAAGCAACTACATCAAGTTGCTTCTGGCTGACTCTATGCATTCAGAAATAACCTCTTCACTGAAAAAAGTGCCAATTGCACACTTGAACAAAGTGTGTTCCATACATTCTGAAGCCATCTTTCAAACAATTTTGACAGCTGTTGTGGAAAACACCAAACAGCTAGAGGTGTGTATAAACCTAACAATTTTCTGGGGTCCTTCAGATGAGGGAAAAGAAATAGGAAATACTAGTTTATATTTTCACTTAACAATAGTTCGCCATTACCGTAGTTCAAACTGAAAACTGGGACTAGTCTTATTTATGTCTGGTATAGCAAATTAATTTCTTACCTTAATTTTCACTAAACAAATTTAGCTACAATTGTTAAGTACAATTTAAAGTTAGATGATATAATAAACTATGGCTGAACAAACACTTTAAATATTCTGAATTTTTAGCTATTCCACCAAAGGACCAGAGAAAGTACTAAGAAAGAATTCATTAATAGATCACTAAAATTGACTTAATTATTATGTTCATATGCACAGATGTCTTGTTCAGCTATCACTGTTAACAACGATTGCCAACCAAATAAATTAAATATGAAATTACACAACCTTGTTTCAGTTTCACTTTAGCCCAGAATCAAAGTCATTACTTTATAATACCATCTACACTTCTGTTTTCTAATTTGGACATTTGTACTTTAAAAAGTATGATTAATCTCCTCAAACCATTTATTTGACCATGTGGACTACAAATTACTTTTAATCCTTTTATTCACTAATAAGATTAGGGTTTTTGTTCCTGTATTATTACTCCAGGTTTTTTTAAAATATATATATTCTTTGGTATGATAAATTGGAAGTAATATAACTTTTATCAATACTGAGGTGAGAATATAAGTATAAAATTAAAAACCTGACTATTTCATTATTACTTCTCATTGAATTCATAGAATATAAATATAATTTTGATTAATGCATAGCTTGGAGAAGTATATTAATGAAGAAAAAATACTGAAGAATGAACAAACCAATTATCTCAGGTGCTTTACTAAACTACCGAGAATAGTATTTCCACAAAATGCTTTATTTTATTAGTGGGAGACTTATCCTAAAGGAAATCCTGTAGGTTAAAAAACTACAAGTTTAAAATAATAAAATGGAGCCAAAAGGAGTTTATTTTAAATTTAACTTAATATATTTTTAAAGAATCATTTCAAAAAAGAACCAAAAGGGCAATCCTATCCCTGTCTCCCCTTAAAATTAGCCCCCTAGTGGCTTCATTTTTCTTTTCAAAGGGACTTAAAAAACAACAACCTCGTCCTAGGAGACTGACTCAGGAGGACTAAAATACAAGAAGCTAGTGTTATCAAGAAAGAAGAATCTGAGAGAAATCTAGTAATAGCAAAATACAAATTGGCAGTCTGCATGGTAATCATGAATTATTATCATTGATGTTATTAATATAATAATCTTTAATATTACTATTATATTTTTATTCCACCTCTTAGTTACACACACACACACACACACACACACACACACACACACACACAAGCAAACAATGCCCTTGCCTCTGATTTTCTTCAGAACAATAACCTTGTCAGGTGGGTTAGACTGAGAGTGAATGACTCATCTGAAGTCACTCAGCCAGCTTTCATCCCTAAGAGTATTATCCAGATTGTAGGCCTGTGGAGATGACCTAGAGGTGCATGACAGAGACAATGTCCTCTTTGTTTGGGCAAGGAGGCAACATGACTTGCCTTAGGGAAGCTTTTGGCATCCATTTGAAAGCTTCCTGTTGTATCTTGCTTTTCTCAGCTGCAAACTCAAGAAAATGACATCAGCAGGATTGGAGAAGGCTAAGAGGACTACATTCTCTTGCAGTTTCCTTCTAGTCTTCTCCAGTATTCGCAAAAGCCAAAATAGGCTTTTGGGCAGCTACATGCAGATGCCTTATCTGACTTCCCCAAGTGGTGAAGGATGCTGAGGAAAGGCTGCAAAGTGGAACAGTCTGGAACAACAAGGTCACTTCTCTTTACAAGAAATGGCTTGTTGCTTCACAAGCAGCTTCAAGGTAATGCTTCTCTCAAATTTTTGAGGCATCCTTTTCTAGAAATGCATGATCTCAATGCGCAGTGCACTTGAACCAAAGTATATCCATTTCTATGGTTGATAGAAAGGCTGAACCTTGAAGAACTCTAGCTAGTAACACTAACAATGCAACCCTCACATCTCCTCAGAAACTTAGGATCAGAGCAGTTTAAGGATGGGTACATTAAAATGGGTTCCCTGCTAAGGGTGAAGGGAAAATCTCCACAGACAGTATTGACAAGATGCCAAACTGCAGGATAAATATTTGTTCTGATATCTGCAAGATCTCACATTTTGTATAAATTGAAGGATTTGGGAATGTCTTACAAAGAACAACATTTCCACCACTCTGACGGTGGAAACTCTGCATGTTCCCAACAGCATTAGACAACTCTCCACTGGATGGATCTCAGATTTTTATCTGTACCAAGGGAAATAAATATCAGAAAATGGAAAGCTTTTGCTGGTATAGTTAAGACTGCCTTGTTTTGGTTCCAGATGACAATGACAAAGCTGACAGAATGAAATTCTCCCTCAAAATTGTAGCCTGACTATAATAGTTTAAGGCTACCTTCAATTCAGTGTCTAATGTTTACAAAGGTACAAACCTGATGGTATTATAAACGCTGTGTCCTTAAAGGTTTTACTTAAACCAATTATTCAGTAAATACTATCATGAGATTCCAATGGGCCAGACCTAGAGATTATTTACCTCCATCAAATATTTCATTTTCTGTTAGATAAATAACAATGCAACATTTATTTCTGTGGGCTTATGGAAGAACCTAAACAAGGAAGGAACTTCTCTAGACTGACAGGTGGACAAGATGAACTTGAAAGACTTGTATTAATTCGCTTCCATTTCCAATTAGGACATTTTTACTACCCATCTTTGTCGATGACTTAATTCATTTCCTTAAACTCCATATCTCAACCTGAATCTCCTGACATCCCCTGCATCCATTCCACCTCATCTAAGACCTTACTGCCTATAACTAAATTTGAAACAATAAAGTTATGATCCAACCTATTTCATTGCCATCACTTTCTGTAGCTAAAGCAAATGAAGTATACAACATATTTGCATCAACATAAAACAGATTTCCATCCTAATCCAATATATTTCTTCTGTGGAACACCATTCCAACAAGAGCTATATTTTCATCCCTGACATTCAGAAAGCATCTTTAAAGAATTGAGACATGAGCAGGTTTATAATTAGTTTTAAGGAGACCCAGTTTGGTTTAGTAGTTAAGGAACCAGGCTAGAAACTAGGAGACGATGAGTACTACTCCAACCTTAGACATGAAAGCTGACTGGGTGTCTTTGGGCAGGTCATTCACTCTCTCAACCCACATAGTCAATTCCTGTTGCAACCAATGAATCAACACTTGCTTGATTTAAAAAAAAAAACAGAGCCTGCACTTGTGGGTAAATGCTAGGAAGAAAAAAAAAGTATGACTAGTTTCTCAAGTGCTTTCATTTTTATGTCATGGTGTTTTAATTATTTGCTAGTAATACAAAATTATAATTTGTACATTTGTTTTATTTCATAGAACATTGCTATTGTGAGCTGCTTAGCGCCTTGATGATTCAAGAAGCATAAACACATCTGTACTCAATCAGTCAGTCAATCAGTCAGTCACAGTCCTTTACTTCAATCCAGGTCTGCCTAACCTTATAAATCAGGTTTTTTTTTCATAGAAACCCAATTCCATAATGTAAAAGACATACATCAGTGTCAAACCCGCTCACATCACAGGCTGTATCATGACGTATCTCAATGGTTTTTTTCCTTTGCGGAGCAGGGATGGGCGTGGCCTGCATGGGCCATATCCAGTCTTCAGGCCGCCAGGTTTGACAGGCCTGCTATAGATCAAGGATGTCCAACTTTGACCTCTGGGTTTTAATGCTGACTGGGGAATTCTGGGAGTTGAAGTCCACAGGTCTTAAAGTTGCTAAGGTTGGATATTCCTGCTTTAGATTATTTGGGATGTTAAACAGAAATTCCAGTAAAGGGAACATCATAGACTGTTTTCTCTCCCTGCTTTCTAGTTCTTATCTAAAAGCAGATAGTCTTGATTTCTCTTACAAAAGATGCCTGTTCTGTGACTTTTTCAGGAGATACACCTGTACATTTTGACAAGCGTAACTCATTTTGCATTCTCTCCCTTATTTCTTGGCATCTTCAATGTCACAATACCTACTTTTTTTGCACCATTACTATGTATATGGGGAGGTGTGTCTCTAAATAATTTCAGTTTAATTTAAAGACACAGATTAATTGATTTAACTTCTCTTTAGATAAAACATAATATGTTATACACAGTATACATTCCTCCCCTCCCCCCTTTGGTGGGAAAGATAAGAATTTAGCTTTTTGGTTCCTACTGTTTTCTAAATCCGCCAGCTTACTCAGAAGTTTGCATTTTGCTGAAAGGGGCTTACTTCTGAGTAAGTATGTTTAAAATTATAGCCTCCATGGCTGCCTTGTTTTGCTTCATCAGCTGGACCTGGAGTACAATAAAAGTGAGGTGATCAATGTTTTCCATAGAAAACAGGAAAACAGAAAGTCAAGAAGGGACTTTGAGCACAGACAATTCAGTAGTGTCATGCCACAGAAATGAAATTGAAGAGAAAGACTCCTAATGGAGAATTATCCTTAATCTTTTATCGTTTTTGTCATACACTTTTGCAACTCTAGTATGAAATTGCAAAAAATGTTTTACAGGCATCCACAATTCTGATCTGGTCAATTAACCTATCAATCATACATTCACTTATCAATAGTTTTTCTGGCAAGTATTGTAGCAAGTATCAAGAAAACCAAGCAAGGGAAAAAAATATGGACTTATCCACAGGACGAATGCAGCAATCCAATAGAAGTCAAAGTTTAACATAGCAGGCCTACATAAGCTTGGTTGTGTGAAGGAGGAGCGAAAAAGGATGGTTCTGTTTTCCATTTCTACATCTTATATAGTACAACCTCTATGGAATAGACTGCTTTACTCAATCTGTTGTTGTCTAGCTGGTAACAAATTGACGGTTATAAACCCAGAACATTTTTAAGTTTACAATTTCAAAAAAAAAACCCTGAAATGTATGACCTGGTTTCGGTGTAGATTTTGGTTTATAACTGAAAATCTAGAATTTATGGAGCTTACATTTCAATTTCTGTATTTCCATAATGTAATTTTGGCTAATTTAAGGGTTGAAAAGCCAAAATAAGAACTGCTTATTAAGAATTACTGGGAGCTTACTGTCATCCATATATAATACCTTTGATATTAATTGGGCACTGCACAGTAAAAGTAGTACATGTGGAAAATAAGAACATTTGCTTCGGTTTGGGTAAATCTGGATGGTCCTCATAATATGGGCAAATGAACATTAAGAAGCAGAAATAGTAAATAATACAGACTTACTTGTGCCTGAATGCAGAAACAAAGGAACAGTACTGGCAGCTGTACTTGTCTTCGCGAGTAAACATGGCCAAAGCCAAGTGACTTCTCTCATGCGATCGTAGACCCTGCATAGACATCAAAACCCGATCACACTGGCTGCAATGGTAGCCACCAGGTCTGGTTTCATCTTCCAGTGATGGTCCAGATTCAGCTTCTGCAAGTTCCATAGTGGCCATATGGTCTTTGGCTCCCTCAATACCCTCCAAGAAAGCTGCATGTGAAGGTTCTTCAGCTTCCTGCTAAAAGACACACATCCCCACCAAAGCCATCAATTCTCTCTCCCTTCTTCCCTATGATTACCATTATATCTATGGAAGCCTAGCAACTTCTTTTGATAGCAGTAAACTTGAAATCCAGCTATGAGCAGACATCCATGCAATCTGAGCAAAGATGTCTTGAAAAGCAACATACGGCTTTTAGTGGTGATCAGCATGGCTGGAGTGCACTCTGTTGCTAAAACCTTTTTTCCCCCCCAGAATAATTCACTTCATTAGGTAGAAATGTCCCAATGCCAATATTCCTTACAGATGTTTATTGGAGTGTTTCCGATAATACGTTCTTTTGGCTTCCTGAGGTAAAACTGGCACAAGGACACTACACTATAAGCCTTCAATTTTTTATTTTTTTTGCCGATTTGCCCAAACAAATATTTTTCAAACTATTTAATTGGCAACTATATACTGGCTTCTATAGATCTGTTCAAAAAAGTCCAAGTTTGTATAAAATAATCTAGATTTAATTTGGGATGGGGGGGATGAACAGGGGATAAGAAGAATATCAAAAAGATTACACCGTATTCGTTACTTTTCTCACCTACTGGGCACATTCAGCTTATTTGCATTAATTTATAAAATATATCAATCTGTCAGCCTTAAATAAAGATCCACAGATGGTTTACTAACCACCATTACCAGAAGGCATGTAAGCTCTGGTCGTGGCCTATAAAAACTTGGGAAGGAAATAAACTTGTAGAAAACATTTACTGCCACATTTGAAGAAAAAGTATTTTTTCCATACAATAGCCTGTATGCGTAAAAAGATAGGACACGTAACAAGCAAATTGCAAATAAGGGGCCATTTGCAGTTAGGTTTCATTTATTGTATTAACATATCTCATACCAAGATTTAATTAATTATCTCTAAATGAAAGCTAAATTTAAACTTAAGTGTATGTATATTTTCACTTAAAAACAGAAGTTCATGTTTTGCCGCAATTACAGGTGAATTATGTAGACACTATGCATAATGGATGATTTGATTATTTTTCATAATTTATTTTATATAAATTAATGCACAATAGCCAGTAACATCCTAAACACAAGTGATAAGATTCTATACAAAACATTTATATAAAAATAAAACACGGGAAGAAAGCTATAGAAGCAACACCGACTTCAGCCTTGTCCTTGGAAACTTTATGCAGCCAATTTCTCTGGCTTCTGAGGTTTTTACATCTAATAGTCAAGAGCAGCTTCTCATATAAAAGGAAGTAAAGAAAACAGTTCGAAGCAAAGGATCCTAGGGTAGCATATACCAAGACTTCCATCAGTAGCTTTCAGAAAACAGGTTGGCTACATCAGTGTAAAGCTTTTAGAGATGTTAGTCCAAACCTTTTCTCAAGGTTCCACAAAACAGCAATAACAATTTAGCATGTCTATTTATAGTAAGCTACCCAGGTCTGTTGAGAGTAAGGCAGCATATAAGTTTAATAATAATGATGCTTGGATCCGCACATAGGCTACCCAGATACGTTATGATATTCTACAGAAGAACTTAATGCATATGAAGGCCAACATCTGGCAGCACTGACTTTACATTGTTGTACGTAGATAATAATATCAAGGGCAAGCCATCCAAATTAACACAATCAAGTCCAGAATTGGAAAAAATACCCCACTTTGAATCATTGAATGATTCAAAGTGCAGTTTGGGCAAAGAAGCAGAAGAAAAAGTAGATCATATACTCAGCTTGTTGAAGATCATGCAAACTGATTATAAACAACGACATAACATAATCACCAAAATCATTCACTGAAACGTCTGTGCCAGTAATGAAAAAATTGGTGGGAACATAAAGTAGGTGAAAATGAGCACGTTAAAATATCGTGAGTTTTCAGAATACAAACTGATAAAGTCTTGGCTCATAGCAACTAGATTGTGTGTTTGAAAAGAAAGTGTGGATAACTGATGTGGCAAATTCTAGGAGATAATAGAATAGAAGACAAAGAATGGGGAAAAGATTGTAAAGTATCCCAATCTGAAAATTAAAGTTAAAAGATTATGCCATAAATCAATCATGGAGGTCCCAGTGGATATTGGCGCAAAGGGCTCCATATAAAAAAAAATGAATTAGAAATGTCAAAATTTCCAGCTGAAGTTACAAATGGCTATATTGTTTGGATCCACACATGTGCTGTGCTGATACTTTGTAACATCCTAGATTCTTTTGAGGGAGGGGATTGATGTGAACGCCAACACCAGCAAACAACTGGCAGCTTTCATTTCACATTGTTTTGTTATAATAACATTAATATGGGTGCATATATTCTGCCCACAAGGAACTAGGCTTAAGTCCAATAAAAAAGGAAAGCTACATAGAAATCATGGTATAAATGCTGATATATATTTCTGATAGTGGTGGTGTCTGATCCACAAAAGCGGTTTGGGATTTCTTCCTCCTTGGATGAATCCAAGGATTTAAACCCAAAACAAACCCTTAAACGCACCTTGACTCCAGTAGAGACCGAGGAACCATTCCCATACTGGACATGTTTACGAAGATGATTGCAGATGGCGCGAAGAGTCGGATGAACTTCGACACAGAACTTACATTTGTATCCTACCACCTTCCTCTCTTTCAATTTCGAAACTTCTTCCAAGCTGCCAAAAGGCTGTAAGGCAATAAAACTTGAAACTTAATTAACCATTCCTTCTCTAAGTAAGCGCTTCTCATCCTTGGCAGTTTGAAAAACCTGTGGATCATTTCATCTCCCAGAATTCCTTAGGCAGCAGGGCTGCCTGGGGATTTCTGGGAGTTGAAATCCACACGTCTTCAACCTGCCAATTTCCAGAAACAATGCTCCAAACAATGTCACAAATTTGTAGATTTAAATACAAGGAGAGGCAGCTTTATGTTGCTTCTTGGAATAAGTAAAACTCTGAGGTGGCATGAGTTTATTTTAAAAAACTGATGTTTAAAAGTCCCAAAATAGATATAGCGTGCTATTACAATATTGATTCAAACCTTTAGGGCATGTAGAAAAACTCAACCTCAGTTGGCAGCATTCTTCTACTAGCAATATGAAATGGGACGGCAAAAGTTTGAGTTTGTATACAGAAAGAAAATACAAACATAAACCACTGAGTTTTCCCCACTCAAATAACATCCTTTTAGCTGCAGCTATGCTAAACCAACAGGACATTAATGTCTTTCTCTATGGGGAGCAAGTCTAGCAGTTATGTTTGTGAGCACTGTGAAATTTAATTGAGAATTTGTATGTCCTTCATAAGGATTTTTAAAAATAAAATTACTCACAGAAATCTCCCTTATTCTGGTGCTCTCTGTATCTGCTGGAGTATAGTTTCTAATTATTTAAACGTCAATCTCTTGATCAATGGAAGTCCCAAAGAGAAGGTTGTTGTTTTTTTAAAAAAATGTATGATTTTCAAAATAAAGTGAATCTTTTGCACCTGAATGCAGAGAGCTAGTAGCTAATACAGGTAGTCCTCGACTTACAACGGAGCCCAAAATTTCTCGAGACATTTGTTAAGTGAATTTTGCCCCATTTTACAACCTTTCTTGTCACAGTTGTTAAATGAAACATTGCAGTTGATAAGTTAGTAATCAAGGCTTTAAGTGAATCTGACTTTCCCATTGACTTTGCTTGTCAAAAGGTCACAAAAGGTAGATCACATGACCTTGGGACACAGCAGCAGTCATAAATATGAACCAGTTGCCAAGCATCTGAATTTTGATCACATGATCATCGGGATGCTGCAAAAGTTGTAACTTTAAAAAGCGGTCATAAGTCACATTTTTCAGTGCCATTGTGACTTTGAATGGTCACTAAATGAACTGCTGTAAGCTGAGGGCTACCTGTAGTACGTACAAACATTTCAGACAAATATGCTGTAAAAGTAATAAACGCTTAATCATTCCGATCAAACACGATCTCTTCAGAATCTGTGGCCCTGAAGTTTTTCTTAACTTCCCTGTTTTGATCATTCTGATCCTTTTTCCAGAATGCTGAACCATCATGATCATTTCTGCAATTTGCCATATTCTTATTTCTTCCCTCACCAAAAATATCAGCCTCAAGACTATATTCCATTGAGATCTCACTTGAAAATAATTCCCCTGCAAAACCAGAAGGTAGCTTTTGATCCAATGAGATGCATTTATCATTTCCCTTTTCTCTCTAGCACCAACTTGCTAAAACATCTTTCTGTATGACAGAATGCCATTAAGAGCAAGTTTTATTCCACATGATATTCACTCTTTGATGACTTCCAAAAGAGGCACGTTCTTCCACGTATATCATCAAGCAAACTAAGCGTTTAATTTCATATGCAGTTCATTTAAAGAGATTGGTTTACATCCACAGATACAAAGGGCTTTGCACTGGATTTTCTTCTCAATTATTTCCTTGCATTCTTGATATGTTTTTGTTCAAGAGCAAAAAATATATTTGACATGGGGACAGAGGAACAGATAGGAAGAACAATTATGATTTTCTTATTCAAAGATAAAATCACTTTGAAAAGTTAGGAAAGGAGGAAATGAAACGGCATGCCAGGAGTCTAAAGGAGAAAAGAAATGAAACAAGGAAACAATGGGCATGGAACTGACTGGCACAACCCAATGACTCTAGAGCCTGTAGCTTTTCAGTTACCAAGGGCAATAATAAGAAATTAGTATTCTTGGCAGAATGGGGATGGTGGAGAGGGAGGAGGAGGAGAAGGAGAAGAAGAAAAGCAGAAGGAGCCAGAAAAGGAGGAGGAGGAGAAGGAGGAAGGAGGAAGAAGGAGAAGGAGGGAGGAAGGAGGAAGAAGAAGAAATAAGCGCCAGCGGAGCTGCAAAAGACTGCGCTACTCGAAACAACATACATTTTAAGAAGATGCTTGGTTGATACCTAGGATGCTGGCAGCAACCTGTATCAACCATTAGCACCAGTCAATGGTATTTGTGATGCATTTTTGAATGTTCAGTTGACTGAGTTTCATGTTTAATGAATAAAATATATAATAATAATATCAAATAGGAAGAAAGCAATGTAAAATCTGATCCTTACCCTCTCTGCTTTGAAATCTACAAAAGCACCATCCGCATATTTCTGCTTGCTCAGAAGCTGCTTCCTCCTCTCTTGGCGTTTGGCACGTTTCTGGAATTCCTCATTGTGGCCATTCAAGTGCGTGGTCAGCTCCGCCAGGCTTTGCAGCTTACTATCACAGTGCCTGCACTGGAAACGGGCCCCAGTTCCCAGGATGGTAAAATCCCTCTTCAGGTCCTTGCTGTGGTGGTCAGTGTAATGCATGCAGAGCAGCTCGGCTGTGCTGAAGGAGAGCTTAAAGCATTTGACGCACCGGAAGGGAAGCCACTCCATCTCTGGAGCCTCCACCTCCAATTCGGGCTTCTCAAAATCATTCCTCTCTTCTGGGGGAGGTTGCTGCTTTTCATACTCGTCCGCGTACACCGCAGTGAAGTAACCCCCAAGCTTGCTGGCATGTTGTTTCTTGGGGAATACTCCAGGATGGCGCTTCATGTAGTGGGAGACTATGCCTTTCTTGCTGAAGGACTGGAAAGAGCAGAGGGAGCATTTCTTCTTCTCCACCGCCCTTCTCAGTTCCTCGCTTAGCTGAGGAGAGTCCTCCTTGGGGGGCGAGGGGATGATCACTTTGTTGGGTTTGTCGCTTATAGTCCTTGAGGCTGCTAAGCAATGCGTGTAGTAAGCATCAATGTCGTGCCGCTTCTGGTAATGCGCAGCCAGACCTTTACGAATAGGGTTTGTGTAGGAACACAGGGCACATTTAAACAGGTTGTTCTTGCCTTCGGGCTGTGCCCGAACATTGTTGTGTTTTATTCGGTAGTGCCTGGCTATCCCTTTCCGAGTAGAGCAAAAATACTTACAAAGCTGGCAGCGGAACACAGTATGAGAAACCAAATGGGAACTGGAGAAGTGGGAAGATGGCAGTGAATCGTCTCCGAGGAGATCTTCTGGAGTCATCTCAGGGGAGGGCTTAATTTCAGTGAGAACTTCGGGCTCCAGGGAGGCAGGGAATTTCGGAGGAGATTGTGCAAATACATCAAATTCAGGCTGGTTATGGTATTTCTCATAATGAATTTTGAGCTTCTCCAAAGTGCCATGCGTGTAGGGGCACAATTTACACCGGTAAGCACCATACCCTTGCTTGAAAATCCTGCTGGTTTCCTCCACGTCATTCTGGCTCATGTCAGCAGGCTGCTCCACGTCATGCACAAAATCCTCTGCCGTGACCTTCACGGAAGGGTGTCTCTTCTGGTAATGCGTAAGAACGCCATGAATGCGTGTGTTAATGTAAGGACAATGCCTACATTTGTATACCGCTCCTGGATTAATATCAATGTCTTGTGCAAAATCTGCAGCTTTCACTTTCATCCCAGGGTGTTTTTTTCCATAATGGGTGAGAAGTCCATGCAAATTGTTATATTCAGACTGGCACACTGTACACTGGTACGGCGTAGAGGATATTGCAGGGTTCACCGAGGTGAGCTGAAGAGCTTTGTCTTGGGAAAGGTTTGACTCTTCTGCATATTCAGTATCTGGGTCCCCGTGTGGCAATGCTAAATGATCCTCTGAAATTATTCTGGCACCAATACCATCCGATACTGGGTTCATTTTATCCACAGCGTCTTTTTCCTTGATAATATCTAGTAGCACCGATTCATCTCCATTCATAGCCCAAGGGTGAAAAGCTTGGTAGTGATTAGTGATATCCCAAATGGAAGAGGCTTCAAAAATACAGTCTCTGCATCTATATATTTTCATTTCTGATGGTATTAATAAGGCTGGAGGTGAAGGATCTGGTCCTGCCCAGAGTTTTGTTGCCATATATGTGTAATCAACGTAATGTTCAGGATGTCGCCTTTGGTAATGCACTAACAGGCCACTGGGTTCTGCGTGAGAATAGATACACCATTCACAGTGATATCCAGCTTCTATTAAACCATCCAAAAACGCCCACCTCAAAATAGATGTGACCGTAGCCTTCAAGCTTGGATGGTCCTTTTTAATGTGCTTCCGCAGTGCGTAGAAATAAGGAGATGTATAAGAGCACTGCCTGCATTTGAGAGCTCTTAACTTAGCCCTTTCTTGCTCGGAACCAGAAGTAGGAATTTGTAAGCCACCCGGGGAATTTTTCTGACCCCGGTCACAGAGGCTCCTGATGGTGGCTGTGTGTTGCCTAATCACATCTGCATTGGCTTTGAAATCACGATGCTTCTTTTGGTAATGAATAAGGACCCCTTTTACAGTCCGGTTTCCATAATCACAGTGCTGGCAGAAGAACATCTCGTTCTCTGCTGGAGCTACAGCACCATCCGCGTTGTCCCTATTCAGGTGCTGCATTGTTGGTCTACGAACACCAGGAGGTATCTCTCCAGCTCTCATCATTGCTGCAGTTGGGGGTGCCTGCCTAATGTATTTGGCAGTCACTTTTATCTCAGGGTGCCTTTTCTGGTAGTGTACTAGTACCCCAACCACTGACCGGTTGCTGTAAGAGCAATGTTTGCAGTAGTAAAGCTCAGTGGTAAGGTCTGGAGGTGGTGGAAGTGGTAACGGTGACATTTTGGGAGAGCCAGGTGACCCTAGTTCATAAGCCATCTGAGCCAGGGCAGAACCCCTCTCTACTGACACCACACGCATCGTTTTTTGAATCCTAAAATACGAAGCCTTCTCATCGGGATGTTTCTTCTGGTAATGCACTAAGACGGAATGCATGTTGGGACTTGCAAAGGAACAGACATCACAATCATAAACTACAACACTGTTGACTGTTGACTCTTTTTGGCTTTCAGATTCGGGGCTATTGCCCTTTGAAGAACTTTTGTTAAAAGCAGCAGGTATGCCACAAGTCCCACGTCCCACTGGGGTCGAAGTAGACAGGTTTTTTGGAGCAGAGTTCAGTATCTCTCTCAGAGTTTGCGATTCTGAGCTTAACCCTTCTTGTTGCTCCACCACGTAACTTGAGAATATCATGGCATTGTTAATTTTAACGGTCGGATGCATTCTTTGGTAGTGTGGCATTAGACTCCTAACATTGGGGCTGGTGTAAGAGCAGAAGCGACAGCGATAGATCAAATCAGAATGATCAAAATTTAATACATTCATGGCTTCCGGGTGATGCTCACCATAATGCTGTTGCAGATCTTCAAAGTTTGTATAATCAATGTAACATTCAAGACACCTATACACTGCACTGTGGTCGTTGGGATCAAGGATATACCTAAAGCTGAATTTAATGTAGGGATGCATCCGTTGGTAGTGAGTGCTGACACTCCTGGCAGATTTGTTGCTGAAGTCACAGTGTTTACAATAGTAAAGCCTTCCAGAATCACCAAAATCGGAATTCTCATTGTTTTGATCAGATCCATATAGGCTTGCCTGGCTGCCTAGAATAGACGAATTCAGTCCTGGATCCTTCAAACCCACCGAAGAACAATAATATTCTTCCTCATCTTCAGATATAGTTAGCTCAATTTCTGCCCCATTGGTGGAGCTGTAATCATGGGGGATATTCCTGTAGCTGGGCTCTTTCTGAGGATCACCTGGGTCTCTTCCCCATATTTGCTGGGAAGCAAATGCTGCTATTTCCAACAGTGGTTCTGTTTGTTCTTCTTCCTTGTCCAGTTCTACTTCTATTTCTACTTCATTGTCATACTCTTCCTCTTCATCATCCTCCACATTAATGACTGCATCTTCCTGCTGCTTGTTCTGATTGATTTTGCTTTGCAAATTACTGGCAATCTCATCAATTCTGGTTCTTTTCTTTACTGGGGACAGATCTAAGGGAAAGTCATTGGACATCTTCCTAGAGGCTTTTGCTACAAAGTTGTTTTTAGAAGACAGTCCAAGAATTGAGGTCTGGCTTTTCTTCACAGTGCTGGGAGAAGCATGAGCATCGGGCTCGCTGTCTTGCAGCGTATTTGCTGATGGGCTCTCGTATTTTGGCAAGTTATCGCAAAACGAGTGCTTGTGCTGCTGATGAACCCGAAGGCCTTTCAAAGTTGTGGTGGAATAATTGCACATGGTGCATTTATACGGATGCTGCGAATTGGACTGGGGAGACTGCTGCTGTTGCTGCATGGAATCCATTATCCCCCCTGATTTCCTGCCGTTTATATTCCCCCCTTCGTAGGATACTGTACTTTCGTTTAAAGAAGAAGCTATACTTTCAGTTTGGGAATTCACGGCATCCCAGTCCGATGCTGCGCCAGTATGACACTGCTTATGAGCACCAAGCTTAAAAGAGCTCTTGCAGGTGAAAGGACATTCGTCACATTTGTAGACGGCCGTCTTTCCAGAGAGGTGGATGTTTTCAATGTGGCGAGAAATGCTTCGCCGATGCATGGTAAGGAAAGGGCAGAAAGGACACTGGAACCTATTCATAAACCTTCTAAAGGGGATCCCCTTGGTTTCCAGTAACTTGTGGCCCTCAGATCCCATCAGCTGCTCAGCAGTTAGTCCTGAGCTTTGGTGATCCATAGAGTTCAACCCATTCTCACTGTCTAATTCATTGAGCTCATCATCCGAACTGGAGTCATTCAGCATGCTGTTGGTATCCAGATCAGTAGAATTTGCCATGTCACCAACTCCATAGCGAGATCGGTCAGACAAATTAACAATGCCCGAGTTGTGAGGAGCCTTGTGTTTCATCTGAGGGTAGGAAGCAGAGGAAAATTTTGGAGAGGCGTTGGACCTGATAAGAGAATTGTTTACCGAACTTCTGTAGTTTGGGACAGTTGCATTGGGCATCTCTCGCCCAGAAGCATTCATGGGTATATAGTTAGAGTTTGGGGGAGGGCTTGGGGGACTCTTGTTTACAACATCTGACATGTTGGTCCCATCCTGTTGCTGCCTCAGGTTGGACAGTATTTTCACCATGCTTCGGTGCTTCTTCATCATATGATCACACCAACGTTCCCTTCGGGGCGTCTGGTAGGTACACCATTCACAGCAGAAGTTGCCTCTTGATTTGGTTAAAGGCTTGACCATAGACTCCAAAATGCTACGTTCAACAACTTCAGCTGGAAGCTCCTTGCACGAATCCTGCATCGAGACAGACGTAGAAGTTGATTCAGATATAGCAGCAGAAGAAGCAGGAGGGGTTGAGCTCTCCTTCAGGCTGTTTTTGTGGTACATCTTCTGATGTTTTATAATCCGTGCACGTCTTGGAGATTTGTAGGTGCAGAACTGGCATGAAAATACCTTCCCAAAGCCCTCGTGCATCATGATGTTGTAGTTTAAGGAACCAGCACCTGTGGATCCAGTTGGGGAGCTTCCAGTCTGAGCACCATGGACTTTCCGGGTATGTTCTATAAGAAGGTTTTTGGATCGGAAATAACGTACGCAGTATTTACACTGGAAAAACTTGCTTGCTGATTTGGAGAGCATATGTTGGCCATAATAACCCTGGCTATGGCTGTAGTAATTGCCAGTTCCCAGCTGAGCTGCATTTTGCCCTAAAAAAGAGGGAAAAAATAGTAAATATTATCTGTGAAGTATGCGTACCACAGTGCCTGTTCTTTGTTTTTCTTTTCCCTCTTCAAAGCTGTGTTTCCTCCCAAGGTATTTGGTTCATAAATACTAGATAGGATGTTAAAAACAAAACAAAACCCCAAAACAAAATTTAAAAAAAAACCACGACCTTATTCTTTACAACTGACTTCCAGGGAGAGATAGTAATAAAAGCACAATTGAAATTGAAATGTAAATACACACATAGATACACATTTTTAATGTTAGTTATAGAGTGCTGAATTCATATATATATTATTTCTAAATAATTTAACCATCCCCCCACCCCCAATTACTACTTAATAAGGATAAAATTCCAGTGCAATTCAGGCATACGCACCATACGCACACAAACACTAACTTCCCAACTCTTGTTAGCAACAAAAGACTGCTAGCAACTAGATAAACTATTAAAGTTGTTCCATAAAATATTTATCTTGAAATGCATGCATACTATGAGTTTCACGTACAAATGGCTTTCTAGATATTGTGTTGTAAATTCTGAATGTAACAAAAGAAAAAAAAAGTCTGAACAAAAACTTAGCAGCCCTGGAGGGATCAATCCACCATATGTGGCTATTTTCCCCCTTTTTCAACCAAACCATAATGAACATATAACAGATTCCTTGATGAATACTTCTTGGAATCTACATTCTTAGCCATAGGGTATGGTTGCTTCCTGTTGAATATGAATAACCCAGGTGTTAGTTGTCCTGCAAAGCAATTCCTGGTTATTTTTATCTGTCATAAGATTCGGATATGGCAATTAGGATGGTAATGTGAGAATGCTGCAATGGGATAACTTCTCAGAATGACGTTCCAAATAGAAAGTTACCTGCCATCCCATCTGCCACTGCAAATTCATCTTTTACCAAAGAATACTCCACCTCAGCCGGGTCACTGTTCATGGAACCGAATCTCGATGGGCTAGGAGTTTCTTCAGCAACATCCGTGGGCTGCAGAAATGCAGTATGAACATCCTGGATGTGAGCTTTAAGATCTTCATAGGAAGGCGCTCGAAAATCACAGCCGTCACACTGCAGCACCTCCATGATCTTTGTTGCTAAGCTTTACATTAGGAAAACCTGAAAAAAGATGGAGAAGAAACATATTGCCTATAAGAACAGTTCACCAAACTGTTACAGCAGCAGATTCAGTACTGAGCAAATATGGGAGAAGAAATATTCTCCAAGCACAAGAAGTACAGCATACCAGAACAGTAACAATTTTTTTTTTACAGAAATCTGGAACCTAATGTACTTTTGATACATTCAAATATGTGACTCATTGTTACTTTATGCAGAAGTCTTGCCTAATTGCCCTTTCTACTCTCACTTTACCTGTTCATTCAATCCAGTTCCAAAGAACAAGGAAGCATCTATTGGAAAGCCATCAACAATAAAATGCATGGGAACTATTGTTGAAAAAGTTTTAGAAAGTCAAGCAGATTATTTACTTAAGACATTTAATCCCAAGCTTCCTCCAAGCTTACGTGGCACACATATTATACCTTATCCAATTTTAACCTTCTTAAGGCTGACATCTGCAACTTGTTTAAGTTCAACTGATGTTGAGTTTTAAGTTGGTACAGCCACCTCCTCTCCCATGGTGAGTCCAAACTTTTAACCAAAAAGTCTTTAAAGTACTTCCCCCTTTCCAATTTACTATACGTTTGATATTACCAGCTATTACTGAATGTTGTTTTATGTAACCCCTCTCAACTCTAGAGCTTTCCAAATGTATAGGGCCAAAATTGTGAAATTCTAAGCCTGCAAGTTAAAAGAAAATGATAGCCTAACATCATCTAAACCTCCTTCAATAATAGAAAAGGAACTTTAGCAAGATTATATATATATAATGTTATATCTATATATATAACATTTCTCCCGGTATTTCAGACCTATAGTTTCCATTCTTCTGAGAAATTATCACTGAATAGGTTGAAAATATGTAGCAGAGTAGGATAAGATACCTACTTATTTTCATACACTAACTGTATGCTAGCTTTGACTAATCCAGCAGCTATTACCTTAATGAGCTGCTTATTTTAAAGTCTCCTCACACAATTCAGGTCATATTTAGTCTAGGAGCTCCACCAGACCAAGAGATGGAACAGCAGCTCAAATGAGCTTTGAAAAAAATCCCATCTTCTCATTGTCATGTAACATGAGGTGATGTTTATCAAATGCTCAAAGGCGACCAGTCTGCCACCCGTATTACAAAGAAAAAGCAACACTACCAGGATCCTGCATCAGAAGAAAATTCCTCTCGATGGCATGGTTTTAAAAATGTGGACCTAATCAGCAGAAAATGCACACCCACGGCAATCTCTTGGTGCCCCACATCACCTTCCTCTTTGCCCTGAAAGGCTGAATGCTGGCCCTGCCTTCTTTTCAGCTAACAATGTTAACAACAATCAGGAGACTCAAAATCTTTTATGTGCAAGCACCAGACCAGACTGTGTGTGGAAGAGGTTGCTATCTGCTCTGGATCAAATTACAGCAGTGAACACAGAGGCCCCACCCCATAAGTCTCCTTTTGCACAGTCCATTAGACCTGAAAACAATCTCTCTTTCCCTCCTCCCTCCCCCAACCCCTTTTGCCATGGTGCAGCAGACAACTCTTCTTGAATTCAGAATGCTCCAGAGGAAAAAGCAGGAGAGGAAATAATGGAACGGATCTTCTCACTGTCCATCTTCTTAAACTCCCCACCCCCCCAGCATAGTCTTTTCATCTACCGGTAAGTCAAACAAGCCACAGCTCTCTCTGAATGTGTTTATCACACTTTCAAGAGATATGAGCTCCTGCGTCACTGACGCTTTAAGACTCACTAAGCTGCCCTATCCTCTGAGCTTTAGGAGGGAGAGAGAGAGGTAGAGGGGGAGAGAGAGAGAGACAGACAGAGCAGCCATTTTAGCTCAGACAAGCCATGTATTAAGTAAGGGAGAGATAGGCTGAGAGCTTCCAGCCTGCACGCAACATGGCTTCACTTATCTCAGCCTCATCTCCACCACACAATATTCTCCATCTTCTCCTTTGCTTTCCAAGGCCAGGGTTAGAAACCAGATTTTTTTCCCCCCTTGAAGGGGAAAGAACAGATGCCCAAGACTTCAAGGTTGCAACCCAACCAGCTTTTTTTCCTCCTCTCCTTGAACAAAGCCATGGTCAAAATACCTCTGAAGGTTCTTCCAACCCTCAATGATCCATCAGCAACAGTCTTTGCTTAAGCAAAAAAGATCTGGCCAGGTGGCCTCCCGGTCCAAAGCAAAGCAAGAAGCAGTAACACAACCAGGTTGTTATTATTATTACTATTGTTATTATTTTAAGACAGGGTGGATAGAAGAAAGGGAAGCAGACGGAGAACCAGGAGAAAGAAAAGAAGAAGAGGGAGGGGGAAAGCCTTCCACAGTATGCACTTTAACCTCATGGGAGTCATTCTTCTATCCACAGAAGACATACCATCTGACTCTGCCTGCCAGATTCCAAAGTCTAATGACCTTTGTTAATCACCAGCCAAGCTGTCTGCTTAGCAAGCCTTGCCAATAGGCACACCCTTCAACACAAAGGCTGGGGCTATTCCTTTGGAGAGAGGTTCTCTTGAAAGCTCCATTGTGTGTGGAAACCAAGGGAAAAGGGGAAAAAAAACAGGCGGGGAATCTCTTCCTTTACATACCGGATGGAGTCTTCCTTTAAGGACTGAAAGGAACCCCCCCAAAAAAAGAAAGAAAGAAAGAAAGAAAGAAAGAAAAGGGGAAGAAAGAAACAGGACTTTCTCTGCTGTGTTCCTCCTTGTTTAGAAAGTTCTCACATCAGCTTAGGAATCATAAGGAAGAAGAGAGGAGGGGGGGGGGGAATAACAAATGAAACATCTCCCTACAAGGTTAAAAAAAGCAAGTGAGAGCTGTCAGTACCACATGGTTGCATTTTCTTGAAGCTTCTTCTAAAGGTTATTAACTCTGGCTTGCCCATGAGTAAATCACTCAGACCAAACACTCCACTTGTTCTGTAGCAAAACAAGAACGCAGGATAATGCAATTGTCAACTATTAACAAGGGCAACTGTCCCAGGACAGATCTGGCTGAACTGAGCAGAAAGCTCTGCGCTGAAGAAAAAACACACCTGACATCCGGATTCTCATAGCAAGATGTTGCTGGCTCAGCTTTTGTTTGTTTTAAAGGAGGTCTTTCTCGCCGCCGCCCACCCCCCCCAAAAAATCCAACCATGCTAGAGGACTATGTGCATGCATTTATTTAACATATATTCTCTTAACTTTCAAGACAGTGCCTCTGACTTTAATAACTTTATGGTCAGTTACATCTGGGCGGTCTTCAGTTTCATGTTTTCACCAAAATCTGAAGAAACCATTTCCTTATTATTTATTTTGTTTATTTATTTATTACGTCTAGAACATTTGAAGGTAGAGATGAGCTTCCTCCAAAGGCCTTACGTGGTTTCAGTGGTCAAAATAGAGTGTCTGTATTTTTCTTTGTCTAGGGAAGATAAGAGAGCAGGGAGAACCATCTATCAGCCAAAGAATGGAGCTTTTCACGGCTGATGTTAATATGCTGTCAAGATGCACATGAAAGAGAAGATATATGGAAACAATATTGGCATGTTTGTCCATAATGACAAAGGCAGCAGTGGCATACTGTCCATATGATTATCGATGGATTATACAGTAACAAAATAATAAAGAAACCCTAAAGACTAAGAAAGTTATTCAAAACCTGGCTGCCAAACAAAAATTTGTTAAAAATTTGGCATCCAAAAGAAAATTTATGCCAACTTAAAAATAGCATCATTGTTATTTGTTCACAACAAGGTGAAGTTACAGCTACCAGTTCCTTAACTGGTGTTCAACTTCACATGCATCAAACTCTTTCCAGGAACCTAGGATGTTCTAATATTATCAGTGTAGTTTATATGCAGATCCAAGCATTCTGGCCTCCTGCAATTGACAGATGGAAAGTGCTACCCAAGAATTTTTGGTATGGCATCCAATGTGCCAATAAACACTGGGGCCACCATGGTTGTCTTATGCCCTGATTTTTCAATTACTCTTTGTTAAGTAATTAAGATCCCCGTTAGAAGAGCGAGTATGCAGAGAAGCGTAATGAGAGTGATATGGAATAACACGCACAAGCCAGCATACAGAGACACTGAATAGTATAAAAATATAGTAGTTTACTATGTAGAAATATAGAAGTATTCAGAGTCCGGTTAACAGTCCAAGTCATACACAGTTCGGTAATTCAGTTATCAAAATAGTCAGTCTAACACACAAAGTATAGCTAAACAGTAGCAAACCACAATACCTCAAAATGTCTACAAAACAGAGAGCTAACAGCCATTCTGGCTCCCTCTTATGGCTGCTTGAGGTAACAAACCAATTATATCTCTTAAGCATTTAAAGTAACAGTAAAGTAATCATAGTTTATATACATTGCCAAGACAAGCCTAGGATTACATCCCTAACACTCTTATTTAATAAACAACTACTTGCTTATTCCTAATGCAGGAGCATCAAACTCGCGGCCCATGGGCCGGATGCATCACGTGCTGCCCCCACCCACGGCAGGTTTAACGAAGGGGGAAAGGTCCCGACATATCACATGACAGCGCGAGTTTGATATCCCTGTCTTAATGCAATCATTCTAATAATTAGCATTATGTAACATTTTGGAGGGATTAAGTATTGAAGAGACATTAAAGAGGTTTGCAAAGAGCTTTACATGGCACTGAAGCAACCATGTATGAGAGCATTAATGTACCACATACTTTCTAATCCCATTTAGATGTTCACTTAATGTGGAGAGCTCAAAGTCTAGAGCAGTGTTTTTCAATCTTAGAAACTTTAAGACATGTGGACTTCAATTCCCATAATTCCCCAATGACTGGGTAGAGAATTCAGGGAGTTGAAGTTCATGTAGCTTAAAGTTGTCAAGGTTGTGAAGACTGGGGTAGGGTACAGGGCTCAGTTCCATTATCAGTCAAGTGGGAAATCTGGAAAGGAAACCGTATTTGTTCCAATGTAAGTAGACCTATCAAGGCAACTCAGAACTCCTATTTCTTTCAATTCCTGATCATACAGAAAGCTATACCTATAATTCAGCAAACACAAAAATAATTTAGGTCTCCCCACACATTCAGATAAATACTTAAACAGTGTTTTTCTAAAATTCTAATTCCATTATATTTGCATTTTAGATTAAAGAATAATAAAATTGCTTCCAAGTTTAGAAAGTTTTTTTCTGTTTTTAAAATATAACATTTGAATATTGTAACGTGATGTAAAAAATTCGAGATTTCAAAGAGGGAAAGAAAGAGTAAAAAGATGTAGTGTCCTAAGCCTGATAGACTTCTATGTATCCAAGCCATTGTTTAAAATTACTCAGTATGTGAAATCTTTCAACCTTCAAACACAGGTCTTCTTACTTAACATGACAAAACACACACACACACACAGGCACTAGAATTGATTGGGGAATAATTACAGTTTATTTAAATAAAAATATGCTGGTCATTTTTCTAATATCCATCTCAAGAAATATCGCAAGTTCCATGTAGGAAGATAAGGAAGGAAGGAAGGAAGGAAGGAAGGAAGGAAGGAAGGAAGGAAGGAAGGAAGGAAGGAAGGAAGGAAGGAAGGAAGGAAGGAAGGAAGGAAGGATCCTTGGTGAGAGAAAAACTGTTATGAATCCTCCAAAGATGAAATTGTACAGAAGTTTTGCATTCTCCATACATTTGAGCAAACATCTCTTAATAGAATCCAGAAGGCCACTGCATTGCTCTCATCTCCCCCCACCCCCGCCCTATGCTGGAGAGACATTACTCTACCCAAAATAAGCATTGAAACAGCAATGTGATTCAACAGCCAACTAATTATAAATCTTACAAAACCTTCAAGAAATAGAACCTGAAATACCAAAAGCAACATCATACCGAGTACATTCTTTCTTTTCTTTTCTATTACAATTTCCCTGTTACAGAATTTTTGATTTTAAATCAGGAAACACTAGCAGTCCTAATGCAAAGCCTCCTATTGCTACCTTAGATTGCCAGTTAAGTATATTACATACAATGTCTTTAGGACAAATTATGTTGACAATTTGAAAAATATTGTGAACTGTCATCTCTGTATCATCCATATTAGATCTAGTGCAAACACAGCACTATCTCCTGAAAACTGGCCAATCAGAAACTAGATTTGCAATGGGCAGCTCCCTTTTTAGTAAGGAATTTCCTCCTGCTATCTGGTTTCAACTATGTTCTGGTTCTATGCATAGGCAGCAACAAAATTTGCTCAAAATCATTTGCAAATCTTCTCCAATCCAAAATTCCAAAGTTCAATTGAAGAACATCACAATGGGAAACAATGGTTAATGGTTAGTGTTAACCGTGATTGTTCATGTGTGTGCAATTCTAGAATGCTTCACAAGTAAAGAACTGATAGAAACCTATCTCAGTTTAAATTGCACAAAACCAACAAATGATAGCCATACTAAATGTTAATTGTACCTTCTCATTATAGACTCATATTAAGTTTTTCTGGGCATGAAATATTTAGAAGAAATATTTAGTCTGATGACTTTATGAAAGTAATGGAAAATAGCCCTTTGTAGTAGTGCTGAGAGGAACAGAGAGGAAATGGGTGACAGGATGTGACTATATAGATAGAAAAGCAACCAGACTTAGTGCAGTGACCTTGAGCCCAAGAGAAACCTTAATATGTGGAGGCCAACTGCCTCTGATAGGTTTAAGGCAGGAAGTAGATTGATAGCTAGTTAAAAAGAGCTTATGAATACTGGAGCAACTACCCGTACCAAGCTGCTATTTGTGGTTTCATGGAAGAGGGTTGAAATTTCCTAAGGTATATATAAAGAAGATCATACTTGAATATCTAGTTATTAAAAAAAAAGACTTTAAAAAGTTTTTGTATCTATACATACAAACTCACTCAACATTGGTTTGAGAGTCCTCAGCAGACCTCTACAAACACTGTTACAAAATCAGGGTACTACTCCAACATTAAGAGATGTTCTCCTCTGGTCAACTTGACAAATGGTTCGGCTCTTAAAGGAAAATTCCAATACCTCCATTCAGAAAACAACTTTAAGTGGTAGTGGTGGACAGAAAAGTAGACTTTTCAACAGAACAAAATTTAAGATTTGCATGAAAGGTTGGGAGATCTTTACTGAAGGCCATCAACCATACAAACAGAAGCAAATAAACATTGAAGTCCTTGTTGGAATTAAGCTCCATAATTATATAATATAATGTGTGCAATAAGTGCTGGTTTGGATATAACATGGGTGTGAATTTTGTTTGTGTTGCTTGACAAGGAAATAGATAATATGCAAGTGGAAATCTATTCATGCAGGTATATATGGTTAAAGATACATGATTATAAACATGCTGGGAAGACAAGAAGTGAATATGCTTTATTCTAATACTTCACAAGATGTATTAAGATGTACAAATCCACAGTGAGAAAAGGATTCTCAGGATTTCTGTTTTCCAAAGGAATGTATTTCTTTCTTATTTTGCTTTTCCAAAATAAATCTCTTTCCAGAGAAGCCAATATAATTAAAAAGAAGCACAAAAATGTTAATAAAATCAATTAGCATTTTTAAAGAGCAATAAAGAATGTCAAAAACTAAAAAATATGTAGAATCATTCATGCCTAGTGGCTTGGCATCTTGATTTCATCATTTAATCATTCAAACATTTTGTATTGGGCTCTATTAATTGCATTATTTTTAAAATCTTGTTCCACAGCTTTTCAATTATCAAACTATATTAAAATCAATAATTTTGATTTAAAAATGAACTGTTTTTAAAAAGGTATGAAATGTAGCTTAATACCATTTTACAGACCAAAGAGTGAAATTAAAATAAATGTTTTAATCTGTATCTGTTAAAAAGCAGGAAAGGAGGATACAGATCAGATAATATTAAGAGGGAGAGTGCTTGACAAAGTAAGATCTCAAAATCTTAACTTAATGGATATATAAGATAGGGGGCTCTCCTCTAGACACCAATAAAATAAGACATTGGAAACAATCATAAAAACTGATTATGTTCAAAATGTTCATTAAAAACTTCTGGTTTGTCAGTTAGTGGTATTTTATACAGATTTACTTTTGCCTTTTGCTGTGGGAGGGGGAGAATTCTATTCTCCAGATGTTATTTGAAGAGTTGAAACCTCCTTACAAATCACAAAATTTGTGATTGTGATTGATTCAACAATTAATTTCTACAGCATGCCTTATATAGTGTTGTTATAACACTATGGTGTAGAGCAGTAGTTCTCAACATTTTTTTCACCACGGACTTCCTTTAAATACTTTTTGTGGCCATGGACTCCTAAGACCTAATTCAAGATTCAAATCATAACATTTCTTCAAACCTTTGAAGACCCCTTTTGATATTGTGGGCCACCCAGGAATCCATGGACCACGGGTTGAGAACCACTGGTGTAGAGCACTGTTCCCCAAGCCTGTTGCACTCCAGTTATAAGATTTCCATAGTTATAATGCCAAGAGTGAATTGAAGTCTAATCCAATACATCCGGATGATGCTAATTTAGGCAAGACTGATATGTATGGCATAGAAAACACTACTTAACCAGTCCGTTGCAAGGAAATTAGACTTGTGGCTGCAGTGGGATAAATGGTGAACACTAAAACAACTGGGATGAAATCAGGTTTCAGATCTCTACAGGGACAATACTACTTCAAGTTCAGTGACTATCTTGATTTATTATACTGTTCATTTTTCAGATGAGGAAAATATAACAGAATGTGATGCTTCCCTTGAAAATCAAGATATTAGGGTGAAAATTAGTTTGATAAATCTGGACACCATACTGCATTCCAGTATGAAACGCCAACTTGATCCCAACAGCTGTTGTGTAAAAGTTCAGGAGTAAGGGAGGAATCTTCATTGCTTTATTTTATTAATACAAATTTCAACACAAATCTGCTTCAGAGGAGATATGCAAAGACCTGTGCTGTGCCTAGGCTGTATTTCTTAATCTTTGTCATATGGACATCCCTTTGTTTGGGTGTTTCCTCTGGTTTCATATTTTGTACTTGAATGTAATGTCGTAGGATGTATGTGTATATGTATATAAAGTGTTTTTTCTTTTGTCAAAGCACCTGCTGTGCCCAAATATGGGAGGGAGCATACTGCTTCCCTTTTGCCTTTCAGTTCCACTCTAGGAGTCTTCCAGGCAGTCGCTTACACAAAAAATCATTTTGTGTTACATTTTTGCTATTAAATAAAGTCTCCCTTCATTTATTTATCAGCAAAAATGTAACACACGCACACACACAGACAGGCAGACAGACATATGAATATGACAGACAAATGCACACATTTTTATTATGGGTTGTATTAACTGCATTAGTATTTCTACCTGGCTCCAAAACTTTACCTTTTTCATTCATAATAATCAATTATTTGATTTTTTTAAATTAAAAATGGAAGTTTTTTTTTTAAAAAGGTCTGAATTATAGTTTAATTTTTCACATCAATAAAACTGTAAATTTTTACCAATTAAAAGTAGCTATAATTAAGTCTCATCATGATTAACACAAACTTATACTAGCCGCTTATATGAAAACGAATCAATTATTCATGTAGAGCTACCAATATACTCTGTCTTTCATCTCATAAAACTTATTCTGTCCAGGCTAATTAACAGGTCTGAACTTTTGAAAGTTATGGACTTTCAGTTTCCATTTTTCCTGACCAAAATCAGTTCTGTAAAGACACAAACTTGATGAGGTCAGTTTATTCTGTTTTTACATGCTGCTGGAGCTGGGCCAAGACAATAAAGTGCAGAAGAGGAACAGAATTCCAATTCAGCTGAACTTGAAACCTGCTACAAATAAGAAGCAATACCTGCTGTTTCCTAAGTGAATAAAATCTATTATCTAAGAATTATGAAATTCCTTCCTTGATTTCATAAAATGCTGGAAGAAACACCAGTGAATCTGGTTCAGTGTTAAGATCTGTGCTGTTTTTTTAAAAAAAGAAACTATGTAAAATGCTTAAACTGAATTCAGTCTGAGAATATTAAGGAACAGAATTTATTATCAGCAAGTTTATGGGGGGGGGGAGGGAGTGCTGGCTAACCTTTTTGGCAGTGTGCCACACATGAAGGCCAAAGTTTGAGATAATTCAATTGTAATGCAATCTACGCACAGCCCCACGTTACATGAGTCAGAAGCAAGCAACAGTCATAGAAGGACACACAATTAGGCTCAGTTAGGCCTAGGAGGCCTCATGGCCTATTATTGGAATGCCCCCAATTCCTACAGTGTCTCCTGTTGCAGGCTGTAGGATGAAGGGTTTAGTGATGATGTTCTTTAGGGCAACTCTTTGTTGTTGGCTATTAGCCCTGATGGCAGTGGGACAGCCACCGAAGATCACCTGCTGGTTGACTAGTGGGCTTCTTGTGCCCTTGATTGGCCACTGTGAGAACAGACTTCTGCACTAGCTGCCCTGAGGTCTGATCCAGCAGGCCATTGTTCATGCGCTTATATTAAGGTAATTAACTCAGTCAACGCTGAAAGGAGTGCATTCCCCCCCCCCCACTCCATTTCTGCTTTGAGTTACTGGAGCAATTTAGGGCCTTGGTCAAAACAGATTTCAGGCTTTTATTTTGCATTCATATGTCTCCTCTCAATTATGATAACAGCTAACTCAGTATGTTTAAATATGAAGAAAATCCAGAATATCTTCATTATATGATATGAATTAAATATTTTCATTAATGTGATGGCAATTTGATCCTAGATAGGCAGATAAACCACAGACAAATGCAAAAGGAGTACCTTACAAAACAAATTAGGATAAACAACATTACTAAAGCATTTGCAGTCAGAAAAGGAGAATAAATAATATTGCATTAATAAAAAATAATTAATGCTGCCTGTGAATAGCTTTTTCCTTGAATTCATAAGCAAATTTATCAAGGAGGATAATTATAAGAGATCTTACCTACTTTGCTCTGCAGAGAGCAAAGTATCTTGATCAATTTTTCCTTGCTTTGCTGAGGCGGTTGTGAATTTGATTTATCAGACTTAATTTCCTAAAGGACCAACTTGATGCAACTGCTCTAAGCAGTTGTATTTCAGTTATCATATTCCAACTTGCTTTCCTTGCACTCGTCCAAGAACATGAATTATTGGGCCTAGGACTCATCCCATCTACCCACAGTTACTGCTAATCCCAATTTGTAGGACTCCAACTCTCCTGCAATGAATTCTGGGAACAAGCTTCTACTTTGACTCTGGAAACATTGCCCTAAAGATGAAAGAGTAGATATGTGCTGATATATAAGAAAAGAGCAATATGTATTGATTTTTTGTTCCAAAATTCAGTAGGGAAAGCCCAGTGCATTAAACATGGTACACAAGGAAGAGAAAGTACACTTTGATTTAGGTTTTAGATTGTTCTGATCCCTGGAATATGATAATCCCTAAATTTCTTTTGCACCAATGGAATGAGTTTTTTAAAATTCCATCACACAGTTGGCTTTCTGGAAATTGTAATGCTTTGTAAGATTATAGGATGAATGCACAGTAACTCTCATCAGGTATTCCTAAAAATGCATAATTGCTTTACGTGTATTACCCCATAAAGATAGGTTGCAATTGTACAATCTTGGTGGCCCACTAAACTAGCATGGAAGCCTACTGAGAGCAAATAAATGAGAACCCCCAATTTGACATGCAGGTAAATTAACAGAGCATGGCAGGACTTTCCTCTAGCTCCCAAGATATAAGCCTGCCTTTCCAAGAAAAGTTTCTCTGGCCTTTGATGTGACTTAAAAAAACAACAACGTGGAAATCACCAAGCTGGACAGCAAAAAGAAAATAAGGGTTAATGTTGGAAATACAACGAGTTTAAAACAGATTATTTCAAGGTTAGGTACATATTGCAAAAAGAAGCAAAATCTCTCCCAGCAAAAGGTTAAAAACTTGAATGAAAACATCTACTTTAGAAGGCTTTGAAAGGACTTAGCAGACAGAAGCTTTGGTCTGGACATAGGATCCTTCAGTAACGTTTTCTCATCCTTACAACACTGACAACAATAACAAAATAAGAGCACAACGAAGGCAGGAAGGGTAAACCAAATTAACTGGAATAGAAATTGTCTCAGGAGGAGGAACCTACCGGCCTCCTTATGTTGCTTAATTACAATTCCCAGTGTGGCTCACCAATGGCCATGAGAACTGGAACTATTTGAAGTCCCCTCTGCCCTCACTAGCAGACATTCAGAAATTGAAACCTAGCAAAAATTAAACACGAAGGCTGCAACCTGGCAGAGACCCAATCATGGCAATTCTTTGTCTGTCAGTAATCTGCTTGTTTATACATTCTGTAGCCAGGATACAATGAAAGGAAGAAAGATATAGGCAGCTCAAGAAGACGAAGAAGAAGAGAAAAAAAGGGGGGATGCACATCACTAAATAACAAGGAGAGACAATGAACAAACAAAAGACCCTCATCCATAAAAAAAAATATCCATGATATGATAGGTAGCAGGTTACAAATGGTCAACGTTTTCATTTTCTAAATGATAGGATATTTTTCAGTATCATGAAAAGTAGAGCTGCTCAAACATTCTATCAAGCCTAATTATATATTAAGTAATTATATATTTAAAATGCTTAATAGATCATTTTCATTTGTATGTGAATTTCCTGGGGGAAAAAGTGTTTTCTGTTGGATTCTCATAACGAAGTGACTCTGATGGTTTTTGTCTTTTCAAACTCTCTCTGCCTTTCAGAAATCTAAGAAGACAGATTTTCCTGTCTCCCCCCCCCCAAAAAAAAAACATTTGTTAACAATTGTTCTAGGTCTGCTTTTCTGTGATACAGCTGTGATAATAAAAATTGAGTAAATTTAATTATGGTTTTCAAGAACATTATTTGAATTTTTATTTAAAAAAATATTTTTATACTTTGATGATTTAACACTCCAGAACGTTCCTAAATATATTCTGCCATGAGAACTGCATATGTATAACATGAATATGCAGAAAGCCAATTATCATGTTCCTATGTTTTAATTTTTTATCTGCCATAAAATATGCATCCCTTACACTTTTCCTGTTCAGTGCTCTTCGTTTCTGCTTCATAGCCAGCAAATATGCCAAGCAGTATATGCAGCTTCAGCTGCCTTTGCTGTGTGTTCTTTTCTACTCCTAATTATTTCTGAATTAATATCTTTGGGGAAGAAAATAGAAAGACTACATCTGGCTCAGTTTTTTTCCTCTTTGAAGAAATAAACCAAAGCTGCTGAAGAAAATTCTTTGTTCAGATGACAGCCGTATGTATTTAGCAGACTTCCCAAATCATGGTGTCTTAATCACATGCAGGTAGGGAATAATTTCAAAGCTCCTGAGACAACCTACCAACAGGGCCATTTAGGGAAAACAAGGTTACAGTCTAATCCCTGTTATAATTTAGACAAGCTATGGCCAAGGTGATGCTCTATGGCTTGTAACTAGCTTTCACTGACAGGAGCGGGAACCAGCAAACTTGCAGGGTACCCATTGTGAAATACTATCTTGGACTAGTTCTCCTGGTTCAAGGCCATCTCAGCTTGAAGATATTGAGGCCTCAATGCATAGTGCTGGGATGTGTACCCACTGAGCATCATAAACATGAATTTTAGACAATAACAACCACAACCAGCCTGCCATCATTGTATTAAAGGCTAATGTTTTACACAGCGCAGGAAGGAAGAGAAAATAACAGGAATAAAAACCACGCTCCTTATATTTGGAGAGCCTTAGCTAAGATCAGGAGGAAAAAGTATTTTTATGCAAAGTAGGACTTTTGTGAGACACTTTAAACATAGCTATTTACAATCTGTGTGGTCCGGCATGGGGTCGGTGAGAACTATGATAAATTGGAATGACTACAACTGCCTGCCACAGTTCTTCTTGTTGCTCCTTTGAAGTGAACTACCAACATAGTGAGCGAGGCTAACCGTGAACAGAAAAGTGCAGAGCCCATCTTTGATATTAACTCAATTGGTTTATAATAGAGAAGTTTATCCTTGGCAGGCACAGGTGTGCTCTCCAGAACAAACAATTCAATATCAAGACGCAAGTATTTGACCCTACAACTGATGATTAAAACAATCCACTATATACATGTCTACAGAGAGAGAGAGACAGAGAATTAAATGAATTCTTACTAACCAGAGACATATCTAGTGGAAAATAAAAACCTCGTCCTTTCCCCAGAATTGCAGAAAGTCCTCAACTTATGACCACAATTGAGCCCAAAATTTATGTTGCTAAGTGAGACAGCTGTTTTGCCTCATTTTACTACCTTTCTTGCCACAGTTAAGTTAGTAACACAGTTGCTAAGTTAGTTGTTTAAATTGTAGTTGCTAATTAGCAACACGGTTGTTAAATGAAACTGATTTCCCCATTGACTTTGCTTGTCAGAAGGTTGCAAAAGGTGACCAAATGACCCTGGGACACTGCAACCATCATAAATTGGAGTCAGTTGCCAAGCATCTGAATTTTGATCACATGACCACGGGCATGCTGCAATCATTGGAAGTGTGAAGCAGCTTGATGTATTCCCTGCAAAGATACAATATACAAACATAAGGATCCTATGATCCATGAAAATAAGTAATGTTCTGCTTTCAGTGGAAACTTGTTAAATACATGAATAGCAGATGCGATAGAAAAATACCTTCAGATATCACCTTACTGCTGACAGACAAGCAAGCAATGCACTGTTTGCAATGATTACACTAATCATAAAAAGTGATCCATCACACCTCTTGATTGTCATCACCATTGAAAGACATTTAAGTTTGTAAGAGTTAATTGGTTTGTTATATGCAATAATATGCATACCCCATGCATGTTACATGCAATAAGATGCATACCCCATGCATGGACTAACGAATGCATACCAAAGTCACAAGTCCCTATGACTAAACCATGTTTGGTAAACCAATAATGAATTTATTGTATTTTTAGCTCAGCTAATCCTAAGGGATATAACTCCCCAGAGCTTTTAGTTAACTTTCTCCAAATGCTTGGCTGTTGGGTAACTATCACAAAGAAATCCGTGTCACTCCATTTATAGAAGATATTGTGTAATGAGTCATGTGGACTCAATGGTGGCCAAAATTCAGAGAGAATCGGGTCATATCTTTTGAGAGGATTTATTATATATTTTATTTATTCATTGAGTAAATTTGCAGGCTGCTCGTCTCATTCATATGACTCTAGGTGTCATTCATATAACTGAAACGAACAGTAAAAACAACATAAATAAGAATAAGAGCTGAAAAGAATCACATTCAAATGAGCCACAACATGGATTCACGTATGCCATCAGAGCCCTAGCTTAATGCCAAAGCCAGGTTTTTAGTGCCTTTTGGGGACAAGTCTAATTTCAGTAATGTACCAAATGATGTACCAAAAGGCAGGGGCCATGTCAAAAAATAGGCTTATGCCTTAAATTGTCAGTCTCAAAAGATACTACCAGATTCTTTAAATTTCCATTTCTTCAAGGAGGCTCTCTTGACATTCACACTTTGTCTCTTGAGCAGGAGAAAAAGTTCTCCCAAAATTTAAGTGTGTTATCCCCTGATTAAAACTATTATCCTAGCCGTTAGAGATCTGAGCCACGGAGGCGCAGTGGTTAGAGTGCAGTACTGCAGGCTACTTCTGCTGACTGCCGGTAATTTGGCAGATCAAATCTCACCAGGCTCAAGGTTGATTTAGCCTTCCATCCTTTCAAGGTGGGTAAAATGAGGACCTAGATTGTTGGGGGCAATATGCTGATTCTGTAAACCGCTTAGAGAAGGCTGTAAAGCACTGTAAAGGGGTATATAAGTCTAAGTGCTATTGCTGCTACCCCATTCTTTCTATTTTGTACCAATAGCTGTTCCTGTTAGTTGGTTTTTGTTTTGTATTGAATTTGAATTGTTTAATGAATAATTTATCTGATCCAGATAATTTCTGTTATTAGTTGGACTTGCATATAGTGTAAGTTCCTCTATATAAAAAATACAGAAAGAGGAAGAAACTGGGGCATTTTATAAGCCAAACTCCTAATAAGCATTTCTTTATGTATTTGCATTAGTGAGTAAATTAAGAACTAATTTTCAATATCCTTTCTGAATCTATTATGACTTTTTACCAAGACAATAAATTTGATAACTCTTCCTATATTTCAACTTGGTGTCTGGACAGTTTCAATTCTATCAGGTAGTAAATCTAGTTATATACAGCAAGATGCTTTTTAATAATAAAAAGAAATCCTCTAAAGAGCTCATCATACAGAGTTGTAAGTAATAACTTGCCTAGACTAGAACAGCTCAAGAAAACTCCTTTATAATTTAGGAAAATATGATTAATGCATTTGTAAGGTGTCCCACTATTCTGAACTCATGGTACTTAAACTATCATGTTTAACCCAAGGATAATCTGTAGTAATTGGTTATTGCCATCTTATCCTTTAAAGATTAATTAAAAATTGAAATTCAGGAATAGATCTAACTGGGGAAACAAACTGGGTTCCATGCCAAGAAAAGCAGACAAAAAAGTAAAAAGAATGTAAATTTTATCCGAGATACATGATTTAATTACATTTAGCTACCTTAGAGTTCCCGCTCACCAGTAATCAGTCTCTGCATTAAAGGTTCCTGAAACTTTACAGAGGCAAAAGTTTTCATCAGCTAATAAAATATAGCTAAAAACAGACTAGTCCATTTATAAACTACATGGTGTCTAACATTTGACATTCAAGTATGATATGCAGATTTCCAAAATGTCTGTGCTTCCATAAGCATAATGCCATAACCTTAGCTAAATAATGAAAAGCCAAGATGACTTGGTCTTCTGCAGGTTTCACAAAGAAAGTATATTGTTTGAAGATTTGTCAATATCTAATTAAACAGACTTTTAAAAATTGAAATTTAATCAGACAAGTTCTGAAATGAGAAATTGCTGGGAACTCAAGAAGCCAATTTTGAGTGACATGATAGAAAAGCAGGGGATGTGTTTAGATGACTGAGCTTTTGCACACTGTGGGTTGGTTTACAATATAAATCCATAGCAAGGAGGTACTGCATCATACTGTAAAGTTTGTAAAGTCCTATAAAATATAGAGTCATAATACTAATGCCATTTTTATTTCTTGCGCAAACTTAAACCTAATAACATCATTATTAGTTATTAATCAGTTAGTTATTCAACCAACTAACATTAGTTTTACTAATGGGTATTCACATAAATTCATTTATGGTTTTAGGAAGTGTTACAAAGTTTTGAGAACCACCGGATTAAGCAATACCTATTGTGGTGCCCCGAAGTATTCTACATATTTATTCTTATATTTGCGATTACTTTTTCAAGTTATGAATTTAAAAGAAAAATGTAACAGCTGCCTAAAGAGATTATTCCACCCCACCCCCAGAATACATTATTACCTACAGCCTCAAATAAAATTCTTATAGCAGTTTCTAATAGATACTGCACAGGTAATCCTCAATTTATGACCCGTCACTCAGTGACCTTTTGAAGTTATGATAGACCTTCCCCAGGCTGTGATTCAGATTTAGAGTTTCGATGGGTGTGTTCCTCACCGTGGTCATGTGGCCACATTTTGGCCATTCAGCAACTGGCTTGCATTTACATCTGTTTGTAGTGCCCCGCAGTCCCATGAACACAATTTACTATGCTTTTTCTGGAAACCGGCATTTACTTCCGTAAGTTTAAAACAGCGGCATGAAACTCAAGGCTCATGGGCCGCTTCCAGGCGCGATGTGATTGGATCCGGCCCACAGGGCTGTCCTGAAAAATGTAAGAGGCCAGCCTGCGTCTCTTCGGCCCGGTCTACCCAGTGTGAAGAGGAAACATCGGGCCAGCGTGGCTTTGGCCCGGTCTACCCAATGCAAAGAGGAAACATGCCAGCAGTTTGGGTAGTAGCACCAAACTGGCCACACCCACCCAATCGGCCATGCCTGCCTATCCCCCACCCCCCGAGGTCAACCACAGCCCTGATGCGGCCCTCAATGAAATTGAGCTTGACACTAGTGGTTTAAAACAAATCAAAGACCTCTTATTTTAATCCTGAGCTACAAATATTCTCCTTTATTGGATTGGGAATCATTCTAGTAGCTGTGTACCTCTAACTTTCACAATCTTGATCATACAACCATAGAGCGTACTCCCAGAGCAGCATCCATCCTCCGTGCTTTGAAAAAAAACCCCAAATGGCAGGCAGCGCCAGCAGCAGAGATGCCCTTCGCGCGAGTGGGGAGAGGAAAAGCCGCTGCGCAACCCCCCTCTCCATCCATGCAGAGCCCCATTCACTCACCTAGGGGCATTCCGAAGGCACCGAGCCGCAGGAGCAGAGGGCGGCGAACAGGAGCTCGCGTTGCTTGGTGCCTTCCGGGTACTGCTAGGTCAGTCAGCGGCGCTGTACCCGGCTGGAAAGGGGGGTTGCCGGGCGGCTACTCGCGAGCTTGGTCACCTCATGGCTGCTGTGTTGCTGCTGTGACAGCGCAACATAGCCATTCGACCCTGAGGCTGTGCCCGGCTCTTCGGGAACCTAGTCGCAAGGGAGCAGCCACCCGGCAACCCAAAAATAATAAGCCCTGCCCTTTAATGAGCCCAAGGCCATATTTCGTGGGTCAAAAAAATATAAGACCCTGTCGTATTTTCGGGGAAACACGGTAGAAAACAAAGGACACAAAAACGTAATATACAACTAGACGAGGTGGAACACTCTTTGATTCTATAACTCCCCGTCAAAGAACATGATGTGACCTTAAAGACCATCTATGGAAATAGGGACACTGTATTGACATAGGGTTAGAAACACAACTTAAGTCTATGTGATTTAGCAAACATACCAAGTTGCCAGCCTTCCCACTGGCAATGCATAGGTGTTAATAAAGCCCGATTTCAAGCAGAATTATGCTTTAGAGATGAGTAGACAAAACAACTAGCTGAGGTAATTTTCAGCCTTCCGGAAATTTCAGCAGCTACATCTGAAGTCACTGTATGTTTTGCTGTGTGGAAATGTTGTGGGCTATCTTCTCTCAACTCCATTTGCATTGTATGAAATTCTAATTATTAACATCCAGGAAATATTATAGATGCTGAAGCAGAAACTCATCCATAAATTTGTTTACTGGTGCTGCAGCAGTTTTTTGTGCTATAGATACTTACATTTATCTCTTCCAGAATCCAAAAGAACAGACATTCCTTTCCAGAAAAAAATATATTTTTATTTGAAAAGCAGACACTAGCCTGAAGTGAATAATCCTAGTTTCCTGTCTTCTCCACAGAATTTCATAGAATAGTTGATGGCAGGGATCCAGATTGTGTTATGGATCAAATATTAAAGGTGCTGATTTAGATTCAGGTTTTTGGGGGTTCAAATGCATCGATTCCACAAAACGGGCCATAAAGATCCATTTATAAGTCGAAGTGTTGTTTCATTATGTTCAGAAAGCATATTCCATGGAGGAAAAAAATGTTTCACCTTTTTGAATTGGACAAATGAGCTTGCTGCCGGATAGCCACGCCCTACATTTCTAAAAATCATTTGGTTTCTCTTTTGATGTGCTCTTTCTTTTATCCGTGCCATGAAAACTGCAGTAGCTTATTAATTATACAATTAATACAATTAGCTGGTAAACTTGACTAATAATGTATAATTTTCAATCTGTTTTCTAGAGGGCTTCTTCTGACATTTTCAGATTAATTTATCCCAGTGTATTAGGCATGTTGTAACGTGCATACACATGCAAATGTGGAGGCTTATGTGCAGATATTTAAAAGCGAATTCATCTGTGCCTTTGGGATTTTTTTAGGTGTTATTTTTAAAAAAAACTTTAAAGTCAATGTTGAAATATCTGGTCAAATCCCTTTAGTTTTCTTGTCAAGGTTTTTGGAAGTGGTTTGCCATTGCTTCCTTCCTAGGGCTGAAAAAGAGGGATTGGCCCTAGGTCACCTAGCTAGAGCTGGCTTTGTGCCTAAGGCAGGATTAGAAAGAACGTTGGTCCTTACCTGAACGTTTCTTTTCTGTAGTGAGGCAGGAGGGGCTACAGCTGGGTTTAGTCACAGCCTGATTGGTTCAGAGACTGAGGGAATTTTCTTAAGTATCCTTCCTTTCCTATAGGCTCCCAGTTTCACGAGGTCGAATGGAAAAACTGTGAAACATTATATAAGGAAAAGGCAGTGCACACACACAGGCTCGTGACCGCCCTGAACCCGACTAACTAGAATGCTATGGGTGGGATGTAGCCCCTCCCGCCTCACTACAGAAAGATACGTTCAGGTAAGGACCAATGTTCTTCTTCCTGTAGGTTCGATGGGAACATATCCAAGCTAAGTCCCAGGGCGGGATGTAGACCCTGGGGAAGGTGAGGTTGCCACCTGTTGGAGAACCTGACGGCCAAAGGACGCATCCGCCAAAGCGAAACGATCTAAACAATAGTGTCAGAGAGGCCCAAGTGGCCGCCCTACAGATGTCCTCTAGAGGGGCCCTAGTGGCCCACACGGCCATGGTAGCCGCACTCCGAGTGGAGTGGGCCGTAATTCCCTGTGGTGGAACTTGATCTAAGGCTTCGTAAGCCGCCCTGATGGCCTGCCATAAGCATCTGCCTATGGTGGCCGAAGAGACTCTAGCCTCCAGAGTACTGGGCTGGAAGGATAGGAAGAGAGCCTCTGAACTCTGAAAGGGGAATGAGCGCCTGAGATAAATGCGCAAGGCGTGGCGGACATCAAGCCTGTGCCAAAGGATTTCCCTCTCATGGGAGGGAGAGGGACAGAAATTAGGGAGGATGACCTCCTGAGATCTATGAAAAAGGGAGTTGACCTTTGGGAGAAATGTCGGGACGACCCTGTCTTGGTCGAATTGGCATAAGTCGTCTTTGGATGACAAGGTGCCTAACTCGGATATACGCCAAGATGAAGTAACGGCGACGAGGAAGGTCACCTTTAGAGCTAAGTAGCTGAGGTGTACTGTCCTTAATGTTTCAAAGGGGGGTCCCGTGAGCACTCTAAGTACTAGGGATATATCCCATGTTGGAAACCTATGCACCGGGGGCGGGCACAGGTTCGCTGCCTCTTTTAGAAACCGTTTGACCAGTGGGGACTGGGCTAAGGATAAACGGCCCTCTCCTGCCAGGATGGGGGAGAGGGCAGCCACCTGTCTTCGCAGGGTGTTATGGGAAAGGCCCTGATCTAGGCCGTGTTGTAGAAACTCAAGGACTTGGGCAACTGAGGCATTGGTCGGAGATAGGTGGAACCTTCCGCACCAGGAGGCAAACGTCGACCACGTCAAATTATAAATCTGTGTGGTCGACAGGCGCCTGGAGGCCTCAGTGGTGGAAATGACTTTGGCAGACAGATGAATGTCCCTCAGGAGTCACCGCTCAAGTGCCAGGCAGTCAGTTGGAGCCAGTTGGGCTCCGGATGGACCAGGACCCCCTGGCACAGGGCAATCTCCTCCTGGGGAATCCTCCAGGGGGAAGATATAGACAGTTGGATTAGGTCCGCAAACCAAGGCCGCCTTGGCCAATATGGCACTACTAGGATGTGCACTCTCTATCACTATTTTCCTCAGGGTCCCCTGGAATAGAGGGAGAGGGGGAAAGGCATAAAGGAGGCCCGGGGGCCATGGACTTCTGAGGGTGTCCATTCCTTCTGCATTGCGTGCTGGGAAACGGGAGAAGAACCGGGGCAGCTGAGCATTGGATGGGCTGGCGAACAAGTCCACCACTGGGTTGCCGAAGCGGAGGCAAATTCTGTGGAAGAGTTCTGGAATTAGCTGCCACTCACCGTGATCGACTGTCACCCAACTTAGCCAGCCTGATGGTTGGCTATGCCCAAGATGTGTTCTGATGTTATTGACACCAGGTTCCTCTCTGCCCAGAACCCGAGTTTCTGGGCTTCCAGCCATAGACTCTTGGAATGGGTCCCCCCGACGATTTATGTGGGCCTTTGCGGCGACATTGTCCGTCAAGAGGAGCACATGGTGATTGGCTATAGAGCCCTGAAAGTGAAGCAGGGCCAGGCGAGCTGCCTTCAGCTCCAGCCAATTTATATTGTGGCGCAGGTCTGAGCTTGTCCAGCAACCCTGCACCAGCCTGGATTCCATCAAGGCCTGCCAGCCGAAAAGGCTCGCGTCTGTCGTGATTGAGATGCAGTCCAGTTCCAAAACTCAGATCTGTAGCGCAAGGCCGGGGACAGCCACCACTTCAGGGACCAGCGAAGCCCTGGTGATAGGGAGACTGAATGTGGGGAATTGCTAATGCACTGGCATTGGTAAGGGATGAGCGTCCATTGAAGAGTCCGAGAGTGGAGGCAGGGCCAGGGAACTATCCGTATGCACGACACCATCTTGCCCAGCAAGCGGGACAAGGTCAGGATGGAAATTGACCGACTTGTGTGGACATGCTGTGCCAAGGATTGAAGTCTTGTCAAGCGTTCTGGGGAAAGACGAACAAGTCCCGCTACAGAATCTATCACTGTGCCCAGATGGAGTATTCTCGTCGAGGGAGAGAGATGGCTCTTGGGAAAGTTGATGGAAAATCCCAGAGACTGCAGAGTCTGGATGGTTAGATTCAGGTCGTGAATTGCCTGTGCTCGGGATTGGGTCAGGATGAGCACGTTGTTGAGGTAGCAATGGAGTCTCACTGGGAGGGATCGCAGGTGAGCCACCAATGCCGCCAGGACCTTCGTGAACGTGCCAGGGACAGAGGCCAGACCAAATGGGAGGGCCCTGTATTGAAATTGGGGCCCCTCGTGGGAGAAGCAGAGGAATCTGTGATGGGCTGGCAGTATTGGGATATGCAGATACGCTTCCGTCAAGTCTATTGAGGCCATAAAGTCGTCCCGTCGGATTCCCAGGAGGATGGACCTGAGGGAGGCCGAAGCGTTGAAATTCTTACGGAGATAAGTTCTGCACGCTTGTCTTCGGGCTTTAGTTTGTCGGCCACATCACCTGAGACTACGGTGGATGCATTAGCAAGAAGGGCGATGGGGGCATCTACCGTTGGTAATTGTAGGGCCTGGGAGAAGGCCTGCTCCATGTTGTAGAAGCACCTATCATTACTCCCAGGGTTAGGCAAGGAAGAAGGTTGAGACCATTGGTTCTTGACCACTTCCAGGCAGAGAGGGGAGGGCTGGGACTTCCTCCTTATCTGTATTGGGATTTATAAACATGGCTAGGTTGGGATTTCTGTGTTGGGAAACTGGAGGGGCCCTCGTACCAATCTGAGTAGTCTTCTTAGCTTTATGGAGGTTTGAAGGCCAGAGGAGGAAAGAGGCCTGGAAATGCCGGAGGGTCAGGAGAAACTGAGTCCTCATCTTCCGAGAACCCCAGGTCTGGATGAGCCACGTCCCCTAGGATAGAACCCTCACTAACCACCGCTCTGAAAGGGCGCTGGTCAGCTGGTCAGCTGCAGGCCTGGAAGCCGCTGCTCTGGTTCTGAGTCTGCTTTGGCCTTCTTCTGCCATTTCTCCCTGGGCTGCACTGATTCAGGGGCTGTGGAGGCAATGCCTCATTTACGTGGCCTGTGCCTGAGTTGACTGCGGCAAACCTGCCGGCCTCGATGTATGGCCGCACTGCAGGTAGCTGATCAGAGGAGAAGGAGTCTATCGGCCTCGATGAATGGCCACGATATCGACAGTAGGCCAGAGGAGAAGATGTCTGTAGGCCTTGGTCAATGGCCCTGATGCAGGCCGCTGTCTTATAAAATGGCTGTCGCCCATGAGGTCGCACCAATATGGCCGCTGCACCTCGTGGATCGAGAGAGAAGGTGCCCGGTATCAATGGCTCTGAGGTTGTGGCCTCGCAGTGAGCCGAGTCCCCTTGGAACTCTTGCAGCGGCTAGATCTTTCTGTTCGTGCTCTGCGCTCCTTTACGAGCCGCGCGAGGCGACTTAACAACTGAGGCACGCCTCTCAAAGCGTAATTAAAGCCGCGGCAAATTCTTAAAGTCACAGCGAGGCTCTGGCGGCAGCGAGACCTTGCAGCAGCGGCAGGTTGTTAAAGGTTGTTCAATTGAAAATGGTCTGACAATCAAAGCCGCCCGCAGAGCCTGCAATTTGCTCGACTGCAATAGGAGCCTGCCACCCCTACACACCCAGGAATTGGGCAAGCCCCCCTTCAGGCCCAGGGTAGGAGGCCAAGGCTCTCCTTATCCTGATGAGGCTGAGGGACAGTCTCTATGGCCAGCAGTCGAATTTTTGGTAGAAATTTTAGAATATCCAATCAACCAAATTAGGAAAGATATAAACTTCAATAAGTACCTCATTGGAGCCACAGCTAGTGCTTGGACCAAAGACTGAGGGAAACTGGGAGCCTATAGGGAAGGAAGGATACTTAAGAAAATTCCCTCAATCTCTGGACCAATCAGGCTGTGACTAAACCCAGCTGTAGCCCCTCCCGCCGAACCTACAGGAAAATTTACAATCTCTCATGTTCTAGCCTGGTGCCTTAACCACTAAACCAAACTGGCTCTCCATCTGTGTCTAGCTCCTGATATTTGAAGGAAATAGATTTACTGATTTACAGTACTGTTCAGCATTAGCAAGTATCTTCCTTTCCCTTACCAATTCATGTATAGAAGTGTTCATTCCAACTGTCAGTTTGCTATATTATCCACATGGCCAAATACAAAAAAAGTGAGTGTTCTGTTAGTTTTCCTTTCTAATTCCTTTTTTTTCTTCTGCTCTGTGTTGTTGTTGCACCCAACTCCCACAAGACATATGGCCAAATTGTAAAACTGGTGATGGCCCTAGGTGGCTGAAATAATTAATGAGCTGTTTGGAAATGTATTAGCATCTGCTATTCTAATTTGCTATTAAGCACAGCTGCGGGTAGAAAATTTCAGATAGAAGGTATCCAACTGCATATTCACTTCCCGCCAGCCTAAGCTGAAAGGTTCAATTTTTAAAATTTTAATGAAATAATTCTGCCATCAAACAGGGTTAGGTTTAGCGTGCAAAGGCTATAAAACAAGATATTTTTCCCTATATGGTTTTAATGCTTGATGTGTTTGACAGGCAACATGATCATGTATACTTTTACTCAGTGGGAGGGTCCATTGAATTCTCTTGGATTGCCCCCAAGAAAGCATACATAAAATTATCTGGTAGGAACATTAATAAATAAAATGCATGTAATTAGTTAGCATATATTATATGTATCAGTATTCTTTTTGAGCACACTCCAAAGACATTGGACAGAATCGAACATAGTTATATACGTTACATATACCAATGTTCCTGTTAGATTTAGGTGGGACATTGAGGCGGAGTTCTTGAAAAGGCAAATGTCACATTCTCTGCGAGCTACCCTGATTCCCTAGTCTGATGATGGCTCAAATATTGATCGGAATCTTTTTTTTAAAGAAAAAAGTTGCAAAGAATGACATCTTAAAGATTTTTTTTAGAAAGAAAGACCCTTAAAACATGCATTTTCACAGCGCTTTCCTTGATCATGTTTCAATATGCATGAGCTGATGAATAAGAAAGGAGGGAATAGGAAAAATAAAGTTGGTTGCTAGAACTTGGTTTTGTCAACCTGACACTTTCTTTTCTCTCTGATGTAGTGGCACAGAATGGACCACTCTAAAGGGCTTTCATAAAATTTGTTTTGGCTAATTACACTTTTGATTGCCATTATTTCTCTAGGCTTTATAAAGAGCACTAGGAAAAAGAGCACTGGTGAAAGCAATGGAACTCGTTATAGGTAGTCCTTGACTTAACAATTGGCCCCTAAATTATGGCTGCAAGCTGTGCATGTTATTAAGCAGGTCACCTTTTTTGTGGTGGTCATTAAGCCAAAACAGCAGTTGTAAAGTAAATCTACTATTCTCTTGCAGATGTTTCATTACCCAAACCAGATAAATTAGTTCTGAAAAAAGTCTGCCAAAAATTGCAGGGATCTGTCCAATTTCTAAGAATCAGACACGTTTGAATGGAAGAAAAAAAAACTTTCAATAAACGGACATTTTTCTGAGAAGATATACTTGACTGATTGAACCAAAGTTGGCTTTGAATGGAGAAGACAGCAATTTTCTGAACCCCATGGCTTCTTGCATCAGGATGGATTTTGCCCCAAAGGTGCTTTTTCAAAAGAACTTTCTTTTTCCTTGAAGGGGTTTCACTTTGAGTCATTGAGGCCACTTGGAGATTTATCTATGCCCTAAGTTCATTCTTTCAGCAGCTCCAAGAAAGTTCCACACCCATTTGCACTATTCTGGTAATCCTGATAAACTTCCAAGTGGTCTCAACAATTTAGAAAAAAGAGTGCTAAGGACCAGATGAATGCAAGGAATATAAATCCTTCCATCTTCCACCATTCAATCAGAACTGAAGAAGCTTCTTGGATGAGAAGTGAAACATCTTCAAGGAAAAATAAAATCCAGATGCCTTTTGAAAAAGCACTTTTGAGAAAACCATGTCTTGGATGATTGAGAATCACCATAGTCAATCAGGGTGCATTTGTTTTTTTCTGAAGACCTTAGTTGAAATCATTTCCATCTTTCTTTTCCTAATTTCTCCTACCACTCCAAAATTGGTCCCATTCCATTCTGTTTTCAGATAATCATCATACTGACATACACTGAAACCTCCTTTTACATTATTTCTTTCCAACATTCTCCTGCTTTGGAAAGAGTTCTTTAAAAACTCAGCGTTCACAAGGATCTGTAGGCATTTGAACTATCTGTAGAGCATAATATACATTGTTCCTTCTAGCATTCCTTCTATGAAAGATGAATTTAGTGGAAGTCTTAGTTTTATTCAGTTCTTCAACTTCAGTTCTGTTAGCAAAGACCATCTGTAGTTTGATAATACCTAACTTCATATGCTTGTTATTACAAAAGATAGGCCCTCCCGTTTTGGAAAGTGGATAGTTGGATATAACATGGGGAAAAGGTGCAGGGAATGCAAAAAGTCAACTTATAAACCTACTTTGGCTAAATTAATCAACTGTAACTTCTCAGAAAAATATCACAATAACAAAAACACTTTATTGCAACATTTTTTTATTCCATTCAATCATGTCCAATTCTTGGCCTGGGCAGTTCCCTGCAGTTTTTGGCACACTTTTTCAGAAGCAGTTTGTCACTGCCTATTTCTTAGAGCTGGGAGAAAGTGGCTGGCCTAAAGTCACTCAGCTGGCTTTGTTGCTAAGGAGGAGCTAGGAATCACAGTCTCCCAGTTTCTAGCCTGATGCCTTAATCACTACACAAAACTGGGCCTCTTGCTGCAAATATTCATATGTAAATTCCAGATAAGCTGTCTACAATAGGTAAGACAGCAGTGAAATATAACAAAACCTTATGTTGATGCTGTAAATTTAATAAACACACACACACACAAAGGGGGGATTTGGGTAATTATCACCAGCATAAGATGAATAAATATTATAGTTCACCTATGTTATTACAAGTTTTTTTTCAATGCTTTAGCAAATAAACTCATAAATCTCTGAAAAAGATCAACATTTAAGTTACAATAAATTAAGTCAGGCATCTGCCTCCCAACTTCTGGTGGTTTTTTCAGTTGTCATATACTCTTAACTGGAACTGTGTAGAATAATTTCCTAATGGATTACGCCCAAAGCAAACAAAATGTTTAAAAAACAGTCAAATGAAGATACTATCAACACTAACCTGGCTCACTTTTGCCAATGGTGTGTCAGCAGGAACAGAGAAAGAATGGTTATGAAGTGGAAGAACAACACAGCATGTACTTCCTTTAAACAATATTTCTAAGAGTTGTGCATTGCACAATATATCACCTTTGCTAAACTATGAGTGCTTCAGGACATACGAGACACTTTTTACCTGCACAACTTTTTACCACATCTGCACAACAGTAAGGTATATCATAAAACAAATGGAGTTGTAATACTAACTGCAGATATTACAAATGGGTCCTCTTAAGCTTTATTTCAAGTCATGTTTGTTTTTCAAGAAAAAAGAAAAAAACAGAGAAGACAGTATGTAGTCAAAAGCCTGCCACAATGGAAACTCTATCAAATTTGGGCTGTATTTGACAGACGTTGGAAAGCTACAATATTTGACCTAGTTAAAAAGTCCCTGCTTCTTTTTGAAGTTCTACAGCATGGGATTTAAGAGGAAAGGTTCATGGATCCCAAACTAGGCAGCCTCTTTCTCAGAAGATGGAAGGGAGGAGACAAAATCTGAAATTATTTACAAAAATAATGGAAGCATGAGGTTGAATGTCTTCTTTTAACCAGTTAAGAGTTGCTGTAAGGAACACGAAATTAATTTCCTACAATCTTAAAATGAAGTTAAACAATGTGTATGTTCTCCTTGCCTACATTCCCAGTATCTGGCATCTATCAAAGCATCAAAAACTGTAGGTTTTTCAGGCACTGAAACTACTTGTTAAAGAACAATCATATAACACTGGCAAGAAAAAAAAATCTTACACCTGAAATGAATCAATGAATGGTTGCGATTTCTCTCAAAGCTGCAAGGAAGACAACTTCTGAGTACATGGAGTTGTTAACAATGTTATATTACATGCATTTATTCTTTTTCCTCTGTTTATCAGTTTAGCAGAATAAAATAAGTACAAACTTTACTAATACAACAAGGAACTGCAGGATTTAATCACATGTTTGCAGAAGCAAAGGAGGAAAGAAGTAATACACCAACCCTTATATGGAGTTACAATAGCGCTCTGTGCTATTATCAAGGCCATCTCTTTCAAATCTGTTCTTAACTGATCTTCCTGCCAATCAGACCAGTTATTTTCTGTCCAAGGAAGAACTGTGGGCAGCATCTCATTGAAGAGATTGTTCTGCAACCATTTGGGATCCCATGTCAGATAATGTCATATGTTTATGCCTTGTTACCCATCCTTACATTAAGACACAAATCCTTTCATAAGGCAAACTTGTTTTCTTTCATCTATTCTAGGACAAAGCCACTCTCCAAGCAACAACAAAATTGAGTTTTAATGAATATTATAAAAACATTCTAAATGTTTAGGTAATTCTGGCTTTGTATCATGTAATTTGGATTATACATCAAAACACAGAAAAATTATGAACTTAACTTTACTTTGAATTTCCTTTATTCCAAAAGGAAAAAAATATATTTTTTCAACTCATATCGTAACCCCAATAAATTAACTAGGGCTTATTCCCATAGCAAAGTGTTGCCTATATTTCTTAGAAGCTATCCTATTAAAGTTCATTGAATTTTACTTGTGGGGTATAGGGAAATCTGCACCCTATCAAACTGCTTCTCTCTAATTGGCAGAATTCTAAAAGATAGACCATCATATGAATAATAAGGCCTCCCATTTTCTTAATTTTTTCCTCTTATTGCAGAACTTAAATTTGGAATAACGGCAATTACTTTTCCTGATTCCGTCCCAGCATCACCAGGAAAATAAATGTAAGAGTTTTTGTTTGTAATATCCTTCTTACTTTTTTGAAAAAACTTCAAGTTTTCTTAAGTGGCTTCATATATATTAGCATATAACTCTAAGATATATGGAAGACTGTAGCCTGGAGAGCGCTACTAAACTCCTCATAAATGAATGCAAATTGAGATTTTAAAAACAGAATTAATTAAAATTTGAGATTTTAGAAACAGAATTAAAATTTAACAAAAATATGTTTATAAAAAAAGCAAAGCAGTGCAGCTGATACATAATAAAACCCGTCTCAGAATTATTTAACTTCTGTAGCTCTGCTATGGAATGAGTATGAGTGAGATAGAAAGGACCATTTTCATTTTTAATTAGACAATAGTTTTAATAAACTAGACATTTATGTATGGAATGTTGTTTGATTCAAATATGGTGTGTGTATGTGTATGTGTGTATGTGTGTGTGTGTGTGTGTGTATCTGAGAGCGGGAGAGAGAACATTAAAGATGGATTTCATTTTAAGCATGATTGTTAACTCTGCACTCACACTGATGTAGTATTTCTTTCCAAATCTCTTTACATTAAACCAAGGGCCAAATTATCAATTAACTAAAAATTGTATAATCTATGGACAACATGCAAAAATAAACTGTATATTTATTAGTTCACTTTAATAGTTGTTCAAGTCGGGGACAAACACTGAAACTATGACTTTTCTCAGTTGCCAAGGATACAGATCATCTCCTGCTTATTAACCTCGTGAGAAAACAATGACTTCTTTAATCATTCTGGTCTTTGAAAACATTTCCTCTCTGAAACCTAACTGTGTCTTGCCAAGTGTGAATAGCCCCACCCTTTTTAAACAAGCTCTACCCACTTTGCATGGAGGTGTTATTAAAGAAAAGTCCAAAAGATAATGGAATATCAAATCTGAGCAAGTACAGAACAACGATCTAAAACAGAATCATTGGTAAAGTTCTGCTAAGTAAATTCATTCGTTCATATGATTGGGTTTTATTTATGCTTCAGTAAAAATAATCAATATAGATTATAGCCTGACAAAATTATTATGATTACTCTAAAAGGAAGGTAAATAGATTTCCACAATGCTTATTTGAAGGTCCCGAATTTAAAAGGGAATTTAGAAGGAAATTGCTATTTTAAATTAAGGAACCTAAAATATGCAACATTCAAATTCTTTGTGGAAAAAAAAATCTTTCAAATGATTTTTTTAAAATTACATTTTAATATTTATCTAAATATTAATCTGGGTTCAAGTTCTCTGGGTCTGTTGTAACCGTGATGCATACTGTAAATTTCTGTCTAAGTGAGACTCTTGATTCTTATTATTCACATGACTGATTATCAATATGTCGTCATTATAGGGGTTATGTGACCTCCACTTTTACTCTGCAGGTGATCTGCCAAATCAATGTCTGAGTGCAGCAATGGATTGGATGAGGGCCAATAAACTAAATTGTAGTTTAAAGAGTATTCAATCCCCATCGCCCCTAGAGAAGAGTTGAAAAACATGTGATCCACCAAAGCAATATTCTCCAAAGTAGGGTGTATCTACTAAAGGGGAGGTATGAAAAATAATCTAGCGGGATAGGCATAGATAGATTAGATAAAATAGAGAGAGAGGGAGAGAGAGAGAGGGAGGGAGAGAGAGAGAGAGAGAGAGGAAGGGATAGATAGGCAGGAAGGCAGATACAGATAGACAGGCAGACCTACACATATTTAACTTTTTAATGTTTATATATACCATTTTATATTTTAGCACTTTATTTACACCGCCCTGAGTCCCTCCTAGCGGAGGTTTATTTATTTGGCTGACGACTACAAATTCAAAAAGTTTGACAGATCCTGCTTCGCACTACAATGTAAGTAGCCTTCGACTTACAACCACAATTGAACCCAAAATTTCCATTGCTAGGCAAGACACTGGTTAAGTCAGTCTTGATCCATTTTATGACATTTCTCATCACATTTGTTAAGTGAATCTGGCTTCTCCGTGGATTGTCAGAAGATTGCAAAAGGGAATTAAGTGACTCCAGGGACACTGCAACCATCATAAATATGAACCAGTTGCAAGCATCTGAATTTTGATTATGTGACCATGACAATGCTGCAATGGCCATAAGTGTGAAAAACGGTCGTACATCAGTTTACGATATTGTAACTTTGAACTGTCTCTAAACAGATGGTTTTAAGTGAAGGACTACCTGTACTTGCAGCGTGAAATAATGAAAGATGCAAACTTCTGGAGAGCCTCCAGTTCCCACATGCTTGCAGTACTCTGCTCTAAAAGAATCAGTTCCTTGATCTGGGTATACTGATTCTGTAATTATTGCTGTGATGAAGCTGTCGAGACATCTAGTTGCTAATATTGCAATACAGGTAAAGGAAACATAAAGCTGCAAAGATAACATTACGGAAGGAACAGGGAATGTAAGAAACACGAACATAGGAAAGCTCAAGACAGTGAAAGATGAAATGGAACAACTACAAATTGACATCTGCAGCATCAGTGAATTGAGATGGTTTGAGATGGACTGTTTCAGTCAAACGATTCCATAATTTATTACTGTGGAAAACCAAATAATAAATGGTGTTTATTTATTATTTATTTGGCTACAATGCAATCAATGACTGAAGAAGCTTCTCGGATGAGAAACAAAACATCTTCAAAGAAAAACAAGAAAGTCTAGTTGCCTCTTGGGTGGGGAGCACCTTTGGGACAACCATGACCTGGATGACTGAAAATCTCCATAGACATTCATGTTTATGATTCAACCACCAATGCCAAAGAAGAGGAAGTTGATGAATTTAATGTCCATTCTAAGCCCAATTTGAAATCAACAAAATATGCAAACAATATGTACACTGCTTGGGATTGGAGATTAGAAGGAGAAAAAAGAAAATGCATTGGATTATGGTTTAGGAAACCAAAATGAAGCAGGAGACCAAAATATTAAGTTCTATCAGTCCAATGATTTCTTCATAGAAAACACTCTTCAAACCACCAAAATGACACTTCTATTCATCGATATCACCAGATAAGAGTATACAGAAATCAAGCTGTTTTTTGCTAAAAGCAGCTCAACTATGTCATTAAAGACATGATCAAGTGCTGACTTTGGAATAGATCAGGAACTGCTCATGTGCAAGCTCCAAATTAAGCTAAAGAAGAAAAAAGAAAGCTAATAACTTTCTACAATATGATATTGAACATATACCCAACATTTTCAAGTACATCAGAAATCACTTTAAAATCCTGATCTTCATTGATAGAGAACCAGAGGAAATATGGAATGAAGTTCAAAGTTATTAAGGATGAATGTCAAACGAGACAGCCAAAAATGAAGAAAGAGAAGAAAGCAAACTGGATGTCAGAACAAACTGTGGAAATTGCCAAGTAGAGAAGCCAAAGCCAAGTTCAACAAATAGTCTCAGAAAGGAGCTTAACAAAGATTTTCAGAGAGCTGTTAGAAGACACAAGACACTGAAGATGGAGAGAGAGATGGAAAAACAAGGAAAGTCTTTGAAAACATTTCTGACCTCAGAAGAAAGTCCTAATCTCAAACTGGTAGTGCTAAAGAAGTCAATGGACAGAGAGTAAGGAGATCAAAGGAAGATGGAAGACTATACAGAAGAACTTTCCAACATCTGAGATAGCTTAGAAAATATTCCTTACTTACAAAAACATCTACTACTAGATAAGTTAGATCGGCACTCTGGCCATTATCAAGTCAAAACCTAATAATAGAAAAATGTATGGAATGCCACTTAAATATAGCAAGCAACAGAAGAACCAGTGACAGTTCTAACCAAGTTATGCCAGCAAAACTAGAGAATAACATAATGGCCAACAAATTGGAAGAGGTCAATCTACATTCCAATGAGGATGGATTTGATTTAAATCAAGTCGATTTAAATCATGATTTAAATCACAAGTAAAAAGGCTTGATTTAAATCAACTGGATTTAAATCATAATTTTTAAAGAGCAACTGTCATCTCTGTCCCACAACGACTCCTCCTCTGACCTGCTGTTGACTCACAGTCAGTCCCATCCACTTTAATGGGATGGCTGGTGATGCAGCAGTGACACAACAAGGTGAGGGACGTGGCGGGCAGCAGGTGAGTGGATGTCCGCTAACAGGTGCTGCCATGATGGATCTGAAATGACAGGTGCTCTTTAAATGTAAATATTTATTCTTGCTGGTAGTTAGAATCTTTAATATTATTATTTGCAAACAAAGTGAAGGTTTCCTATTTAGCTTGCAGAGCTTGGATTCATTAAACAAATTTACCAAAAATGTAAATATTGCACAATGTACAACCTCATGCTACATAACTAAGCTCCATTTCATGCTGAATAAACTAAATTATGAATGTATCTTAAATAGAAAATTATCTTTAGATAGATTTTTACTCCAAAAGCATTTTGATAAAAATAAATTAAAACATTTCCAATTTAAATAAAAAAAATCCAATTTTTTAAAATATATAAAAAAAAAAACCATCGATTTTTATTCACCCTGATTCCAATACCAAGATAAAGAGACTTAACAGAGCACGCAAACTCATGCAACATTCTTAACTTCACATGCTAGCAAAATAACGCTTGGGATCATTCAACACTGATTAGAGCCTTACATGGAAAAAGAGGTACCAGTTGTTCAAGCTAGCTTTAGAAATGGCCAAAGAATATGAAACATTATTACTGATGCATGCTGGATAATTGAGAAAGAAGAAAAGAATAACAAAGAAAATTCATCAATTATATTAAAGTCTTGGATTATGTTGATCACATCAAGGTGTAGACAGTGCTCAGAAAAAATGGAAATCCCAAAACATCTCATACCGGTAAATTAGGAAGCCACAGAATAGACAGAAGATGGTGAAATACACCGGGTCTAGATTGGCAAAGAAGTGTGACAAGGCTGAATATTTTCTCGTTATTTATTCAACCTATACGCAGAATCTTTACTAAGGGAAGCTGGATAGTAAGAAAATAAGCATGATTTTAAAATACAAGGAAGAAACATCAGGAACCTTAAATATGCTGATGACACTACCTTGATAACTGAAAATGCAAAGTATCTGTAACCTCTACCACTAAAGATAACGAAGTGATGGAAGCTTCTTTTAGGATCAACAATAAAGAAACACACAAACAAGCATTTGGTAAACATGAAGAAAAGGTATTCAAATCCTGTGATGTGTCTATACCTACAAAGTTTAGAATCTTGCAAGCCATATATTCCCTACGACACTCCATGGAAATGCAAGCTGGACTTTGACAAAGCAGGAGAGGAAGAGGTATTGACATTTTTGAACTTTGGTATTGGAAAATACTCCTGAGAATATTGTGGACAGCCAAGAAAACAAATCAATGGCTCATTGAACAAATCAATCCAAGTTTACACTTGAGGCATTATTAACCATGCTCAAATTACTCTACTTCAGACACGTTATGTGAAGCCTGGAAAAGGTAGAAGGAAAGATAAGAATAACGAGGTGGAAGGACTCAGATGGTGATGAGTGCAGCAGTGGTGGGTTTCAAATTTTTTTAGAACCTTTTCTGTAGGTGTGGCCTACTTTGTGGGCATGGCTTGGCAACCATGTGACTACTGCAATGCCCTCTACATGGGGCTTCCCCTGGGACGCGCCCGAAGACTACAGCTAGTTCAGAATGCAGCCGCGCGGGCCATCACGGGGAGTACCAGGTACTCCCACATTACACCTCTCCTGCGCGAGCTGCACTGGCTGCCTGTGGTTTTTCGGGTGCGTTTCAAGGTGTTGATCACCATCTTTAAAGCGCTCCATGGCACAGGACCTAGCTACCTGCGGGATCTCATCCTACCGCACACATCCCTGCGACCAATTCGCTCTCACAGGGAGGGACTCCTCCGGGTGCCGTCCACCAAGCAATGCCAACGGGCGGCGCCTAGGAGTAGAGCCTTCTCTGTGATGGGCCCAACCCTCTGGAATGACCTCCCCCCCGACATCAGAACTACCACCGACTTCCGCTCCTTCCGACAAAAACTAAAGACTCACCTGTTTCGATTAGCCGGCCTGGCCCACTCATAGTTTTATCTTACCTCCTGGCAGATATTTTAATTGGGGAATTTCATGGGTAATTATTTTAAATTCAATTTTTTGGGGTATTTTTAGGGGTTGTTTTTAAATACTGCTTTTAATGCTTTACTTGAAGGTAGAGTTTTATATAGCCTCCTCCATTTATGTATTTATGTATTTATGTATTTATTTATATGCATCCTATTTGTATTTTAGCCTGGCTGTACACCGCCCCGAGTCCCTTTTGGGAGAGGAGGTGGTCTAGAAATACGAAATAAAGTAAAGTAAAGTAAAGGGTGGGACTGACCAACTTGTAAAATGTGGTCAAACTCATTTAACAATGCTCTTCCTTAGCAACCAAAATTTTGGGCTCAATTGTGAACTTATGATCACAATTCATTCACAGTTCTTTCTTTCTTTCTTTCTTTCTTTCTTTCTTTCTTTCTTTCTTTCTTCTTTCTTGTGTCTCTCTCTCCCTCTTTCTTTCCTTTCTTTTTCTTCCTTCCTTCCTTCCTTGTGTCTCTCCCTCCCACTTTCTTTCTTTCCTTCTCTTCCTCTTCCTGCCTTCTTTCTTGTCTCTCTCTCCCCCGGACTTTCTTTCTTTCTTTCTTTCTTTCTTTCTTTCTTTCTTTCTTTCTTTCTTTCTTTCTTCTTTCTTTCTCTTCCCTCTTTCCTTCTTTGTGTCTCTCTCTCCAACTTTCTTTCTCTTTCCTTCTTTGTCTCTCTCTCTGTCTCTCTCCCACTTTCCTTCCTCTTACTCTTTCTTTCTCACTCTCTTCCCGCCCCCCCTCTCACACACACACATACCTTCCAGTTGGCAAAACATTCTCTTTTGCCAGCTGGGAGGCTGCAAAGAAGCCTCATTTTCCCTGCCGCCCGCAGCTCTTGGAGGAAGGAGGCAGGGAAGCGAGCCCCAGGCCTCATATCTGCCTCCTTCCTCGAGAGCTGGCTTCGGGGGTGGCCAGCCCCTGGCCACAGCGCCCTTCACTCACCTTCCACCCGCTCTGCCGGAGGGGCGCCTCCCATTTCGCCTCCCATGTGACTGGGTGCAGCGTAACATACAGCGAAGATGCATCCATGTCTACTATTACTATTACCACCACCAGTAGCAGCAGTGGGGTAGCAGTGGCTGGTCTCTGCTCCCCGTGCTTTGCAGTCTGGCTGGAGATAATCTCCACTGAAGTGGCACTTCACTTGCTGCAGTTCAGATACCAGGGAGGCAGGAGTAACGCTGTCCGGGTTTGGGGAAAGGCGACTAGTGTCGGGCTGCCGCAGCCGATCCTTTACTGGCCCCTAAAGAAGAGCCTCAAAGAGAAGCCGAACTTTTCCCCCTTCATTCAGAGAGGAGCTGCTTCTCCCTTTATGCCCCCCTGCCCCCCCCCTCCTGGGGGGTGGAGGTACCTGAAAGGGACAGGGAGACTGCCACAGCTCTTCTGAGAAGACTTTTCTGAGAAGAGAAAGGACTCTGGTCCGGCTGCACCCGAGTTTGTGGAGTGCCCACCCACTCGGAGCAACCATGCAGAAAGAAAGAGTACATCATTGGGTTTTCTAAAAATCTTTAAAATTTTCATGGGATTGTAAAGTCCATGCCTTGAATATTATGTTCAGTTGCATGCAACTTTAGTAAACAAGTGTCTAAAAAAATAGATGAACAGATAATGAAAGATACAGATGCCATTCAGTCTAAGTTCAACTGCAGGTAGGGAAAATGGTTAGCTTTGTGCCACTGGCTATCCTAATAACCATTTTGTCATGAGTTGCACTTTTAGACATCCTTTTTAAACCGACAAGAAATTTCAGTTTCTAATAGCAGAACAGAATGCACATGTGAGAAGCCAACGCACAAGCAAAGTCTGATGCTATGATATTTTCAAAGTAGCTTAGTAGCTACCCAGCTCTCAGAAGAAATTAAGTCCACCTATTCAAGACAGTCAATAGAGGTCAAGGTCTGCCAGAGAATCTCACAGCAGAATAGATGCCACAAAAGATTTAATTAGATCTAGGCCAAATCACTCAGAATATAATTTTCTCAGAAATAGCTTTTTCAGCCTGTTTAGAGATTTTTGCCTACAGCCTTCTGTCCCCTTTGTAGGTAACTCAATTTTAGCACCAACCTGCTAGGTTTATCATTAAGAAGTGTTAGACCATTCTTGGATTTTTGCAGGGCCTTGCAATTGTGTTGCAGACAATGACCATCCTTAAAAATACTGAAGTGAAAAGAAACGGTAAGAAAGCTGGTTTAATAAGATGAAAGTTGAGCTGAAATCCAAAGTTTTTACAACAAAGAAGTTCTTTCCTGCACACAGAGGCGGGGGGGGGGGGGGAGAGAATTTGTAATTTTAAGTTCCCTTTCATTCATTTTTTTTATTCTAGGAATATGCTGGAGTGTGGCTCAGTGTGTTGTTAATATCCATGACTTTTTTAACAGCTTGGTTCTTTTTATTATCTTATTACTTGTCTAAATAAGGGTCTCCAGATACAAAGTTTTCTTCAGCAAGGGGGTTTGTGGTAGAACCACTTTTCCCAAACAGAGCCCTCTACTTACACAATTCCCATAATTACTACTCCTAGCTAACACTCCCAACTGTTGAACAACATCAGACTATGCCAGGCTATTCTTAAATAACAAAAAGGATACATAATAATTAATTTTGCAGGCTACATTTGCCTACAATGACAGGGGTGAAATGCTACTGGTTTGGGCTGGTTCACCAGAACAGGTAGTAAAAAATGCTACTGATTCGCCCGAACCGATAGTAACAAATTCTACTGGTTTGGGCAAACCGGTAGTTCCGACGATCACCTATACGACTATCAGCTGTGCCACACAATTTATATTAACTAGAAATCATGCGGCAGTTAATTGTTGCACAGCTGATCGTCTGAACTTTTTTAAAGCATTTTTTAACTACTGATTTCCCCGAACCGGTAGTAAAAAAATGCTTTAAAAAGTTCCAATGATCAACTGTGCGACAATCAGCTGTGCCACATGATTTATATTTGCTAAAAATCAGGAAATTGTGCTTTGTAGCGAATCTAAATCGTGTGACACAGCTGTTCCCCTCCCCCTCGCTGTTCTACTTACCTTTGCAGACTCAGAAAAGGCTTCTTAATCCTCCTTTTTCAGCGCTGCATGGTGGCGCCTGTGTGCGCATGCTTGCAGAGCGAACCGGTAGCAGACTTCACAGCATTTCACTTCATCCTCATTGACACTTTTATTATGATCCATAAACTCTTAATCAGAACTGGAGAAAAGTCACATTACACGTGCTGATACGTCATGAAAAGCTGGTATTTCAAGGAAAAAGCCCTGATCTAGATAGGTTACGTTTCCATATACATGATGCTTTTGATATTCCTAGACATCCTAAAAATGATGTATTTCTACAGAAGTGATATTAATGGGCAAAGTCCCAATTTATCTCAATCCAAATGATCATTCAGGAGATAAATGAAAGTATGGAAGGCATGTGACCATGAGGAAAAGAGATTTTAAACCATATTTAGAAGAATTAATGACTAGCTAACTTTTATGTTTAGAAGATAAGGAAAAGATTTGTATTTATTATCTTCTAGAAGATAATAAATACAATTCTGCATCAGAGCATTTCATTGATTTGTAATACACACACATATACATATATATCATGTGTGTGTATGTAGGTGTGTGTATACACACACACACACACACACACACACACACACACACATACACATACATGCAATACAACTTCCAAGAAGCTACATTAGAATAAATAAATAAATGTTATAGGCAGCAGGTTGGACTAGAAGACCTCCAAGGTCCCTTCCAACTCTGCTATAGTATTGTATTGTATTATACTTAAGCAAGTTTAAACAAAATAAAACTGAATGTATTAGTAACTGGCTGTGATTTATAACATTTTACTAAAACATCTCTATAATCTCTGAAAAGTCATCCAAATTTTTATTTTTACATTTTAGATCTAGATACCTGGCCTACACATATATCCATTCTCTTTCCAGAAGTATATTCAGAATCTGCCTGGCAGATTCACTTTTGATTGCCATACCCATATCCAAGCTTGGACCTATCAGAAAAAGCCGAATGATGATTAAAGGAGACAACAGAAGATAAGCAAGATTTCTTCCCAAAATTATTTATTTTATCAAGGCAATTTTCCCCGTCCTTCCCAATTCTCTCACATCACCTTTCTAACACTCTCTCATAGGTAATAAGATACCTTCTCTGTGAAGCAATCACATGTTGTTCATACTTCAATGTCACAATGTCACCTAAGTAATCTGAACTGTTTCTCCCAGCAGGTCATTATGGTATAAGACTGATAATTTTCAAAAAGAATGACTGAACGTTTCTCTCCTCCTCCTCCTTTCCTTTTTCTTTGCGTGGGATTCCTTATAGACAGTAATTCAGAGGGCAAAGGATGTCTCATTACTGAGATTTATAAACTGCTAATGTAAACTCACTTAGATTCCTCCTGGTGATTTCATGACATATATAGATAGCTTTCTTGGCAACAATTATCAAAAGGGTTATTGTTGCCTTCTTCCACAATGTATCATCCCCTCCCCCCAGTTCTTGGACTTCCTGTGGCCTGAGCACTCATCAGATGCTTACTCATCAAGACCTGCAAAGATTGGTTGAATGCTAACTCTATCTTGGCATCTATCTGGATATTTCTGTATCCAGAAATATATTTTGGTTACAGAGCAAAATAAAAAAGTGGTAGAAAAATGGCCTTTCCTCAAGTCATACAAATTGCGATCTTCCATAGATAGGTAATCTAGGTACCATGTTTTCCCCGAAAATAAGACAAGGTCTTATTTTCTTCTGACAATCGAAATTAGCGCTTGGCCTTATTTTCGAGGAGTTCTTATTATTATATGCAGGAGGCAGCGAGCATGGTCACCTCATGGCTGCTGCTATGTTGCAATATTTTAAGGGAGGGCTTATTTTAGCACATGCGCTCAAAAGCCCAATTGGGCTTATTATCGGGGGAGGTCTTATTTTCAGGGAAACAGGGTAGTCCTTGACTTACGACCACAACTGTGCCCAAAATTTACACTGCAAGGCAAGACTCCATTTTACAACCTTTTTTTGCCACAATTATTAAGTGAATCTGGATTCCCCATTAACTCTGCTTGTCAGGTCGCAAAAGGTGATCACATGATCCCAGAACCATCATAAATACATGCTAGTTGCACATGATCACATGACCATGGGGATGGTGAAATGATTGTTAAGTGTGAAAAATTGTCGTAAATCACTATTTTCAGTGCCGTTGTTACTTCGAACCATCACTAAACATATGATTGTTAAGTTGCAGACTACCTATATTTATTTCCATCAATGACAAAACAAAACAAAGCATAAATTACAGTAGAAAACAAACAAAGCATCCACATGATGTAGATAAATCAATTAGATATGAAGACGTCAGTCACATCAGTCAGTCAATTTTTTGTGCACATTCACAATACTATACAGTGTTTTTGCTATGTTACGGGAGGTAGCAGTTTTCTTATCTGCTAAGAGAAAGTTAACAAGACGTTCCTCAGAAGAATTTGGTGCATGTAGCATGAGAGGAAAGACGAGTCTTCTTTAAATACAACTGTAAAAGGAGCAGTGCTACAGCATGTGGAGAATAGATTCAATTGAACCATCACCACAAGGGCAGGTTCATTTAATCATGGGGGTTTTATTGAATCTACTGTATAAAAGCACTAAGGGTAGACTATTATATCTGGCTCTGAAGAAGAACCTTTGTCGGGCAGGAGAGATGAGTGAGTTGATGTAGTTGGCTGGTTTCTATCTAACAATGATTAAACTGAGTTTTGGACCAAATTTGGTATGAGTCCTTTTTCATTCTGTCCTTCAATCTTTAAAAGCCTTTTTCTAATAACTCTCCTAGACTGTGTGAAGTCAAGCAAATGTAGAGAGTCAAGGTAGAGGGACTCACTATGTATTGTAGTTAAAATCTCTCTGTTTTTAATGTTCCAGAAGTAGGTTGGTTTTAGTTCTTGGACTGTTTCCTTAGACCAGCCTGCAAAGAGTTAAAATGAGTAGAAGGGAGAACGAAAAGGTTTTGGTCTCATTTTCCTAGTACTTTTGTTTATCAATTTTGAAAATGTTCTAGAAATTGGATTCAGAATAATTTTGTCACAGCAAATGTAACAAAAGAAAGCTCGTCAGGTTATCTCTTTATAACTTCCCTGAACGAATGCAACCCTTTGCATGTGTGCACATGTGTGCTGAACAGCAGTACATGAACTTCTGCTCTTAGGACACAAGCAATGAATGTAACAATACACTGTTCCTTCTAATGAACTTCTGTGTCAATCTGTAAATCTGCTTTCTTGCAGCCTTATTTGCATTTAGGGAGCATTCATATTTACAAAGATTAAAATTTTATAGAAGAAAATGCCTCATGCAACATCTTAAATTTATATAGTACGTAATCAAGAAAAAAAAACCTGCTGAAGTGGTCCAATTTTTAAAACATTTGTGCAGCTAAAACATGTTGGCTATGTGTTAAGTCTCTGAGAGTTTGATGACAGTCTCTTGCAGGTTTAGTACCATTGTAGCACTTACTATAAATGCAGTAAGAAAAGAAGTTGCTGAGCCAACAAATTAAGCAGAAGAATATGCTTCCCAATCTTAGCTTTATTTGTTCTGGTACTGTCTTTCATCGAGTCAGGCAGTCTGGCATATGCCAATGTTTCATCTTTAACCACAAGAAATTAATTTTTAGACAAGAGAAGAATTTGGCACATTTTCTCCAACTTCTGGTGAGATCAGACAATGAGAGTTAGCTAAAGTTATCCATGTTCAATTTATATTTGGGCTCCAATTTGTCTTCCCTCAGTAAATAAATCAATCTCTCTTTAGTAGAACTAATGTTAATATATTCTAGGGAAGGATCTCCTCAGTTTCCTCAGGTGCAATTGAATGAGTCAATAATTTTGGTGGTTTGCTCCAGGCTGAAATTTACTGAGGTTCTCTTCAGGACGTGAATGACGCCCAGAGTAACTTTTTATTGCACTGTAACCTGTTCCCAATCCCTAAATTAACTAGAATGGGAAAACACTTGGGGAAATGATTCATTTTCATGACTCTCCGTTTTGACATTCCTAATGTCTCCAGTCAGTATTCTACACTGGGTGAAAATGACAGAAGTCTAACATCTCTGGAAGGCAGCAGGTTAGAGAAGATTAAGCTAAGTAAAATGCATGTAGTTTACTATGGATATTTACATAGAGGAAGTTAATTTTTGCCTGATGTTGATCCAAGCACAAATCAGGATTCAGAAAAGCCAAACGCTCAAGGCTATACATTACAATATTTAAAAAAATCAGAAATGCATTTATGAAAATATCAATGACTCACTTGTGAAATATTCTACAGGTACTTCTTCAAAAAGATATTGCACTCCCTTCCTTCCAAAGATCAACGTGTTTATCATTCTGTATTAGAAACTTGTATTTCATAGATAATTTTATATTTTGATAAGCATACATCCTTATGGCAGACACTGTTCAACAGATTCCCCTAGTTATATTCCCACTAGAAATATTGAAGACAAGATGATATGACTTTCTGATAAGATGTTTTACTTTTATCAAACGGGAGTTGGGCTAGATAACCTTCCATATTCTTTCCTTAGGAATTCTTTCTCATATTCAGCAAGGCACTATATCTTGATTCTTATTACAATATTTCTCCTTAGTACAGCTCAATCAATTAGGTCCAGTATCTATTCAGTAATAGGCCTCACTATCCTAAGAATTATGCTTCATAATCTTCGAAGGCTTTAGGGTTACTTAAAAAAAGAAGAACCTAGGTTTCAGGAACACATAACACATCCTAGCTTTGGGAAGCCCTTAAAAGAGGGAAAATTGCAAATAACCTTTTTTTAAAAAAAAAATCAGTTCTTTTGCCTCAGAGGTAACTCACTGGATCTATATTGCTTTGTCTGTTCTGCAAGAAGTTTATGACTTTGACACTATGCGAACTTTAGTCAAGATTCCCATTAATTTTTCTTCAGGAACACAAGCTGGTTGATCTCCCCATCTCTGTACAATAACTATTGTTTGCCTGACAATGGATTGGTACATTTCACTGAGAGAAAAGTGATGAGAAGCTGTGAAGATTCCATTGGCAAGCTAGGCTTAGAAAAATGTGGGCTTTATTGAGAAGTCGAAAGGAAGTAAATAAGGCCACAATTTTCCTCTCATATGTATGCTCTTTAACTTTTCAAAGCTAAATTTTTATGCATGCATGGAAGAATTTAATGAACACATCTTCCCTAATGTGAAATATTCAAAATATTGGGTTTTTAAAAAGACATCGCAAATGCCTTCAACTGTCCACTCAGCCTCAGAACCATTTTACAGTGAAACCTAGGGAGTTACTTTTTGATGGGCACAAACCAGACCCACCTTCAGACACATGTCTAGAATTATATTTTGGAATCCATCATATAAATCTGTTGATAATACCTTAAAAATGCTACTATTTGGCATAAGGTGACTATATTCAGGTAGCTGAAAACTTTTCTTTTCCCTTAAAAACAAATAATTTTTCTTAAACCAACTTCACCATTGGAAATTTGTGTCTATTTATATCAAATCACATTTTCTACAGGGGAAAAAAAAAATACTCTTGAGGCTTGACCCTTCAGGGTAAGATAGAATAATAAACCCAACAAATGAGAATAGAATAAAATTGTTTTACACAGAAGTACAAAAGTACCTCAGAGAGATGAAAAACTTAAAGGTATCATAAATAGATAAAATGAATGAGGAGTTACCACAGAAAAATGCAACTCTTAAGAAGTTAATCAAAAAATTCACACAGTATAAACTTGAAATAGGTTTAGGGAAAAATAAAAATATGGAAATAGTATACCTTTTTACACGATTCGCAAAGCAATTAACCCATGAATTTTATTGCTAGGGAAACTGTTAACACAAACAACAATATCAATAGATAAAATAGAGGCAGGAAACACCACCTCACTGTTTATACACTATGTATTGTGAACTATCTCACAACCATTTTTTGCATGTCCAACTTTTTGGCTTGCCTAGGCCACGTTAAATGAAGTAGTATTGTTTGGGGCCACACATAAAATATACAGTATAATATAGTTAATGTATATAAACAACAAACTTCCTTTATTTTTGTATATTTTTATTATGAAATTATGGGGCCACGTTACTAGCTGTCCAGGGTCACACATGGACGGTGGGTTGAACACGCCTGGTCTACATCATGGTTAGAGCAAAAAATCCTTTCATACTGTCCTAGTATTCCAACCATCAATATCTATTTTAGAATGGTTGCTTTGCAGCTGCAGGTCCTCAAATATGTATTATGAATTAGTATTTTTGTATCCTACCTCATACAGTCATCCTCAGCTTTATTAGAAAAATAATCAACCAAATAAATCTTTATTACACAACATACATCAGCGATGGCGAACCTTTTTTGGCTCGCGTGCCACAAGGAGGGGGGAGCGCAGGGGGGTCGTGTGCGGGCGTGCCGCACCCATAATGCAATGCGCTACTCCCCAAGTGTGCATGCGCGCACAACGCACGACCCATTTTTACATACTTTATAGGAGCCTGGGGAGGGCGAAAAGAGCCGCCCCTGCCCCCCCGGAGGCCCTCTGGAGGCTTCAGGGACGTCCGGAGGCTTCCCTGAAGCCTTCAGAATGCTTAAAACGACCATAAGCACTCCGAAGGCATCAGGGAAGCCTCCGGACGTTGCTTGAAGCCTTTGGAATGCTTAAAACCACCCTCTGAGCAAACCGGAGGTTTGCTCGGAGAGTCGTTTTAAGCACTCCGAAGGCATCAGGGAAGCCTCCGGACGGTCCCTGAAGCCTCTGGAGGGTCTCCGGGGGGGCGGGGAGGCTCTTTTTGCCCTCCCCAGGCTCCTATAAAGCCTCTGGAGCCTGGAGAGGGCGAAAAATGGCTTTTTAAAAAGGTGAACTCAGCTGGCCAGCGCGTGCATGCGTGCTGGCCAGCTGACAGAGCAGCGCCTCATGTGCCCTGACAAATGGCTCCGTGTGCCATCTGTGGCACGCGTGCCATAGGTTTGCCATCATTGACATACATGATCTCTAGGTTATGTACAAAGTCCTTGAACTTACAACCATAATAGAGTCTGCTAAATTACAGTTGTACGTCGTAAAATTTATAAAGTGCGACCAACCAAATTCTATGACCTATTTTGCACTAGTTGTTAAGCAAACATGGAAACGCCACTATTGTCAAAAAAGCCCATTGTTTGTTTTGGGGCATTTTTGCCAAAAGAGAAAGTAAATGCGGGGGGGGGGGGGGTGGCAAAAAAAATGTTGTAAATCACATTTACATTAACTGTGGGATGCAGAAAACAGCTTTAAGACTCATATAAAATGTTATGGAATATGTTTGGATTTCTTCACAACTTGCACTGTAAAATTAACCCAAAGGTCATGCTTCTTAGAACTCCGATGAATAATATTTATTAATGATAAAATAAAAATAAAAACAGAAGAATCCCAGGAATTATTCTATTTTCAAATGAGAAGAATTATCTAAATAAAGGAAATAAGACTTATCTGTTTTAAGGAAATAGAGCAATCACCTCTTGACCAATTGGTAACTAAAGCTATTAATCTTAGAAGCAGCTCACAGCACAGTTTTAAAATGAAAGGAACATATAGAAGCAAGCTCCAAGCTCAATACTTCAAGAAATTTCTGGAATTCAATCCCAATACTAGAAATAATTATAGTATGAATCATCTTATTCTATAAAGCACCAGCCTATCACAAGCCACACCTTAATATCACTTTAAAAGTGGCAGATAATGCAGATTCCAGTGAAAAACAAATATTCCTCCTTATAAGATAGAAGGCAATCAATACCTATAAGTTTTTTATTCTGTAAACAGGAAAAGAAAAGCTTGCTACAATCACACAAGGAGATTTTTCTTTTGAAAAAGCATTTCCAACAAAATTAAAGTATAAGACTGTTATACAATTGAGTTTAAAAATATGTGAACCTTTCTGAATATTCAATATTTCTGTATTAGTAGGACTTAAAAAGTGATATCCCTTCAAGTCCTAAAACTATACTAAGATAACCTAATTAAACATTTGAATCAAAACATTATACTTGTTTCTATGCTGGTCTATTTGATTTGATTATATTTGTTCATTGATTTATTGAGGAAAATAATCCAAAGCTATATATTTATGTGTAACAACATATGTGAACCTCAAGGATCATCAATTCATTTAACGGGGAAAATAGAGTCAGATGTTTCAATCAATATTTTTGCCACATACAAATATGCAGTTTTGGATGATTTTCCTCAATAAATCATTGAAGTAGTATGATGTTTTTGATTCATTTATTTATTTGGATTCTTTATCTAACTTTAAGACTTGTATGGAGAACAAATAACATTTTAGGTCATATTTATGTTGAAATATTGAACATTTAAAACAGTTTACAAACTTAAGTGCCATTGTCCACACAGAAACTAATGTTCAATGTAGATGCTAACATAGACACAACCTGTGCCTATTGAATGTGCTTATCAAAATTCTGCAATTAAAATCACAAGGATTAGAGTATCATCCCCAGTCAAGGCACACAAGAAAAAGCTCTAAATATTATTTATTTTGGAAATGTTCACCAAAAAGATAAAGGCTAAAATTCCCTCTTTATAATTTGCTTCAATTTAAATATCAAAGCTGACTTGCAAATACACTCGGTAAAATATATATCTTTCCATTTTGAAATGGAAGGCAAAAAAAAAAAAAAACTGGCCACAATCATACTCACAAATATTTAAAAAAACACAATTTGGAGCCTGACTTAAGTTTCTACAATGTGATCTACATGGGTCTGCCTTGGGAAACTGTTTAAATCTACAGCTTGTTTCAAAATACAGCAACTGGATTGCTGATATTCAAACAATATTTGTTTTCAAATTTTTCTACAAAACATTCTTGCCGTTTAAAAACTGTATCAAACTCTGCAACATTTTTTGAGGGTGGCATTGATTTTTATTCAATGATAAGATTTGACTTTTGCTGCTTTTATCCCCCATCTTGTTTGGTGCATTCTTTATATTAAAATGCATTCCATGAAACAGAATAGTTGAATTAGGTCAACCATTAACCAAATAAAATGGGTAGTTGTTCTATAAAGGATGTCCTTCAAAAGTCTGCTTAATGAATTAGTGTTTTAGAACATGTCCCTCAGTCAGGTTAAAGTTGGTAGTGTCTAAGGACTTTCTTTAAGGTTGCCTGATTCATACAAAGGTTAAAAAAAAAAGGTACCGCAAGTTAAAATGATATTCCCTTAAAAAGGGGGGGGGAGGGGGAGAAGTTGATACTAAGGTTTCTTTATATCAGAGTAATCAGACTCAACCAGCCCAAATATAGTGGAGACTTTGCCTTCATCACAGCTTTACCTACAGTCCTTTTCGATAACTTTCCTAAACATCTCTGGGGTGGGAGGAGCGAAAACCATGAAAGTCACTATATAGTTGAATCAGACATTTGAGAAGTTTTATTTCATTGTTCCTTGCCACTAACATTTCAGAGCCTGGGATAAATACAAATGAGAAGTTTCCTAACTCCAATTTTGCCAAGAGGCAAAGATTTTCACTATTCATTTTGACAGAAAAATTAACACTTTCATATTACAAAATTTAATATTTATCTATTATTTAGCATTTCTCTTCAGTAGTGAGAGGAAATATAATTTTCAAAAAATCAGAGTTGTCAAACTCAGAATAAGAGTTATCGTGGTTATGTTTCACATGCAAATTTCCTGAAGGTACTGAATTAACTATTAAGAACTGGATTTGAAAGTCATTTAGTGTGATTCTTCATAGGTGTCTGCCCTTTAGGCTTAATTCAAATGTTGGCAAATAAGAAAAAAATCTGAATGTGGGATAAGGCAAGGTCTAGTTTTTAAAATTTCCATATGATTTCTCAGTATGTATTATCTTACAAATCCTACAAGTATCTTATAAATACTGCTATTTATAAATCACAGTAAAAGTAAATAATAAATCAACGGAATAATTGAAACTGCACTACAATTCTATACGTACCTATTCAAATATTCTTTATTCCTAAATATGTGTATTCCCAGCCAATTGCATATAGACTTGTCCTAATCTATTCAGAATTAAACATGCATACAGTAGATCTAGGAATCAACTCATAGACTGGTATTTATACTCTGATCACATTCAAGAAATCCATGATCTAATGTTTTCATAACCATCCTAAGAAGATGGTTCATGACAAAAATAATGTTTGTCCAAAATGATAAGCTGTATGGGTGAGCAGCATAAGTCCATATGTAGTCTTCAGTGACTATCGGTTCTGGCTGTTAAGCATCCAAAAATTGTATATTCTTGTCAATTAATATTTTTCTTTCCTTCCTTCCTTCTTCATTCCCCTTTTTCCATGAGCAAGAACTAAATAATTCTAGTTTTTATTAAAAAGTCTAGGCCAAAGTCAAACATAGTCGACCATGCAATTTGAACCTTAAAGATAATAAAAACTGCACAGCTCCCACAGGCCATAGGTAGAAAAATAAGTTCCATTCAGAAAACCAATTCTTGTATAATAACTAGAGCATTTCACAGAAGAAACAAAATGAATTTAAAAGCAGCAGTTAGCTATGGTTTCTCAATTCAAAGGTCCATAATATTCCTGCATTCCCTGACTTTTTTATTTATTCTGTCAGACTCAGAAAGAAACTGAAGTGCAATTTATGCATCTAGGAAGAGAAGCATTTCTTTGCTTGGAGATTAACTGTGTAATGTTATCTTGCTCAACAAAATAGTATGAATCAAAACTGAAATGGATACCTTAAAGCATGACTGTTTATTACAAAATAATTAGAGCAAAAGCAAGACATCTGGTAATACATAATTCACAGCATTTTTATGATTACTTCATTAATATGTGCCATCATTTTCCCTCCTGCCCATAAATGATGATGTGTAGCAGTGGTGGGATTCATATGTTTACTACAGGTTCTGTGGGTGTGGCTTGGTGAGCGTGGTGTGGTTTGGTGGTTGTGGCAGGGGAAGGATATTGTAAAATCTCCATTCCCACCCGACTCCAGGAGAAGGTTATTGCAAAATCCCCATTTCCTCCCGATCAGCTGGGACTTGGGATGCAGAGAATAGATGGGGGTGGGGCCAATCAGAGGTGGTATTTACTGGTTCTCCAAACCACTCAAAATTTCCGCTACCAGTTCTCCAGAACTGGTCAGAACCTACTGAATACCACCTCTGATGTGTAGGAATTATAAGTATTACACCTAACAATATATAGCAAAAGAATAATTAAAATGATAAATGGACTAAATGTCCAGATAAATTTTAAATAAGATTTTGGAATTTTTTGTGCCTCTATAGATATAGTTTAAAAGATGTTATTCAAAAGAAACAGTTAACAAGATTGAAACTGATTTGAAGCTGGATTTAAAAATGATAGGTAAAAGAAAAAGAAGTTTTTCTCTGCTTGCAGATGTTTCTGTAGTATTTGTGGTACTTGTACAGCATACCTGTAGGAATAGGCTGTCATGACATGCTTTGTATTCTTCTGGTTGCCTTCCTCGTGTGAAACAGTACTATATAAATTTACATCTTATAGCAATTGGTACATGTGTGTGTGTATGTATAGATATAATCCGCAATAACACATATATTCGCCCTGAAGTGTTGGATTATAATTGATGATTGCAGAGGTTGAAGCTTCTCTGCTGGCATAATGTTTAAACTAAACATGACTTTTTTGTCCAGATTTCAACACTTACAAAGTTAAATTATGTAGAACCTACTTAGTCATTCCAAAAAAAGGGTTCCCTGTGTATTCTGTTACCAAATAAGTATTCTACTACTTTTGGGGAAAATGTGATGCTTATGATCCCACCTTTCCTTTCAAAATGGAATGCATCATGTATCAGATTTTCAAGGAGCCTCTCTTTTTAAATACAAATCTGTGCAACTTCACAGTTTTTGTTTTTGTTTTAATAGAAGTTTTATTCAAAAGCATAAGTACAATAAAATTAACAGAAAGTAAAAAAATTAAGAAGATGCAGAGAAGAAAAAAATAGAAAAATAGAAAAGAAAGAAAAAATAAGAAAATGTTAAAGAAATATACATAAATTTTTCCCCCTTTATCACATATAATTTCTTTAATAACTTATGACCTTCTCTTAAAATACAACACATAATCGCTTTTTCCCTTATACTGATCTATAAACAAATATTACTTCAACTCTCATCATTTCAATCCTGATGTCAGCAAAAATCCATTAAGAGTTATCAGTTGATTCCTTTTGTATGTCCAGTGTAACTGACAATTATGAGGTGTAGCATTGACCTGAAACTGGAGACACCAACAAGATAGTGACTCAATATGGAATGGACAAGAATCAGTCTTAGATTTGTGGTATCTCCAAATAGACACCAAGTCTTTATATTTAGGCACTTCTTTTTGTCTAATGGATTGCAATTAATTCAATGATATCTCCCAACACCCCTTAGTGATGGATATTAGCTTGGTTATAGGAATCAGTATCACCATTGCATTCATATGCAGCAGACACAAAGGATGGTCAAAAATTGTATCTCCCCCCACCCCCACCCCCTGGAATGGTTTGCATGGGATTATCCTATTCTACCCTCTAGTACCTTTTGAGATTAGTTGTATGGAAAATGTAAATGGCCATATGCTATCCTGTGGCCATGCAAGGATTTTTAATTCATAAAGTATGATTCTTTAATCCGAAATTTTATCTGGTCAGGACTGGCACTTTTAGTCGATTCCAGTCCTGAAGATCAAAAAGCCAACATCAATTTAGGTAACTAAGCCTGACAAAAACTTCCTTTTAATCAGCATTATTTTCCTGTCCTAATGCACCCTATTGCTTCTGTTCACTTAACTAGGTGGGAGTAATATTTAACATTTTATCAAGCAGGCTGGGAAATTAGGAAAGCTAAATTACTGAATGAAACCACCAGCTTTCTCAGGAAGACACAAGCAGCCCATTCAGCCCTTCAGTCAAGTGGTTTGCATATTTGTTGTCCCCCCCAAAAAAAACCTTTTAAAAAAATAAAGAGATAACAACAGGCACCTTGATCGGACTATTTATTTAAAAAAATATATAGATTCTAACATCCTCTGGAATGTAGCAAGTCAGGAACTGAAGCTTATTGTTTTAATCAGCATGCATAATGTGATTTCATCTCTGATTGGAGAATCATGGGAGTTGTAGTCCAGGATATTTGGTTAACACTAAGATTAGAACGCTGCTTTAGATGTTGCCAAACTGGTTTCTTGGGAATACGGCAGCTCCAGTAGCCCTGAGCTACTTCTCTTCATTCTGGTGAGCAGGAGGAAAGATCCTGGTGATATAACTCATTGACTTTAACTGCGAGTCATCCTTAATTGTAAATTATGACCCATTCCTTATTACACAGGAAAGATTAGCCATAAGCAACATCTTTATAAAGCTACCTGCACGGGCACTATTTATTCAAAGTGTTTCTGGGATACAAAGAAGCAGAGGAACCTGGATAGAGAAAGCCATGCAAAAACTTAATTAATACACTGCAATCCCCTTTGACCTCACACAGGTGTTAAGTTCTACTTTGTTGTTAGCATGAATGGAGATGCCAACTCTTACAAGAGAGCTAAAAACAACAGAACAGTTTTTGCAAGGTGACCATTATCTCATTGCACCTAAATGTAAACCTTGAACAATTACCAAAAGATTAGATTAAAAACTCAATTTTATTACCACCACACCAAATCTCCTTGCACTAATGAGTGGAGAGCAAGCAACAGAAGGTTCTTGCTATGTAATTTCAGTTTAATGTGTGCCTTCCCATCCCAGATGGTGCCAAGAAACGCAAACTACATCTCACATTGAGATCTCAATAGTATTTCAATTTAATCATTCCATAGGAATATTTCAGAAAACTTGATAACATCTTATTGTTGGAGAGCCTCATCTGTGCTTTCAGCTTAGTAATCACAGGAATATCTATGCTATATAGGTATTCCTCAACTTACAACCACAATTGAGCCCACAATTTCTGTTATTAAGTGAGTTTTGCCTCATTTTATGACCTTTCTTACCACAGTTGTTAAGTGAATCACCACAGTTGATAAATTAGTAACCCAGTTATTAAGTGAATCTGGCTTCCCCATTGACTTTGCTTGTCAGAAGGTCACAAAAGGAGATCACATGACCTTGGGACACAGCAACGGTCATAAATATGAACCAGTTGCCAAGCATCTGAATTTTGATCCCATGATCTACTGGGATGCTGCAAAGGTCGTAACTGTGAAAAGCAGTTGTAAATCACTTTTTTAAATGCTGTTGTAACTTTCAACAGTCACTAAATGAACGGTTGTAAGTTGAGGATTACCTATATTAATAAAGCAGAACTCTGATTATTATTCTTAAAAGCATCCCAATTTTCAGTGTACCTTAATGCTCTGCTGGTCAATAAATTCTGAAGAACTCAAAGAAAATGTTCTGAACATTTCCAGAACTTTTCCTACAAAAGTGTTACACCATACATTTTTACAGATTTCTTAATTAACAGCACCAAACCTACTGGTGACACAGGAGCTAATTGAATGGCAACGAATGTACAGAAAAGGAAGAAATGCTCCCCAAATCTATAGTAATGTCTTATTAAGAGACAATTGTGATGGATTTTCACTATAACATGGAAATTGCATAATTGCACAGTGTATTCTATATCATTTGCAGTGTTCTATACCCTTCCCCACTTCATAGTCATCACACAGTGTTCTCAGATGATTGCAGCTATTGAACAAAAGTGTCTCTGGGCTGGAGACAAAGGAAGGAATCGACACATTACAATGGAGCTTCATCAGAAGCTTAGGACTTTTCACATGACTGAATGCTTCCTTTTCTCCAGATTTTGTGAACCTCTTCCAACAACCCTTCCCAGCCTTCATTTATACAAAGCTTTTGGAATATTCTTCAGTTCCTTCAGGAGAAATAAAAAAGGCAGATAGAAAAAAAAAAGGGGGGGAGCAGAGAGAGAGAGACGGTGGGGAGGGGAGCCAAGAAATGTGCGCCTGAGCTGAACTTTTCAGATGATAGAACACAAAGGTGCAGCTTTATTACAATATGGGAAAGCTGTAGTGTAAAGGACAAGATGCAGAGCCTGGAGAATCTGTTTAGACTTCCTGCACTGGCATGAAATGGCTGCTTTTCTTCCTAGTGCCAACTCCAGGGCTTCATGTTGACATTACACATCCTCTGCTTTAGAACCACCCCCATGTTACTGCTTGCCCAACAGAATTATCTCCTGTGTCACAGCAGTGGTAATAGATCTGCTGGCTCTGCAAATCCGAAAGGCACTATTTCAAAACTCTAACATAAGCAGCCACTGAGCACATTTTTCAGAAACACCGAGTTAATCTGTGGGGCACTCTCAGCAAGACATTACCTGCCCTAACCTTCTGTTAGCCAGATGGTCTCTTTTCCCCCAAAACCCCATTAAAACATCACTTCATTAAAGCAATCTCTTTTTAAAAAAAAAACCAAGCATAGAGCACATCAAAACTATAGTCTTAACGTAGTGTCTGCGTGCGACAGTGCACCTGGTCTATCTCCAACTGGACTGCTGAGAACATGACCTCAAAGAATAACTAGAAGCTGTAATTCACACTAGCAGGGAAGAAAAACACAAAGAGACACAAATGAAGTGCCAGATTGAGCACCCTGACAAGGTAAACCACATATATTTTGAACAACTGCATATTTCTCTTTTTAAAAGGCCTTGGAAACACTCCTCCTTCATCTAATACCTAGTATTTTAATTGCAAACCCAGACTACCTTTGCAGTCTACTGTCTTTAAAACCAAAAGTGCATGTTTACAAAAGCTCTTTGTAATATTCCCTTGCTACCCAAGTGATCAATCTAAACAAGGGTGATGAAAGAAAAGAATATGGTTGAGTGTGAATGGAATGAGGGAAAAGGTTCTGCCCTCATAACTTTGGCCGATTCTCATCAACGGTTTCAAATTTAGCCAAATGCTCAATTGTTCTGTTCTGGGTATCAAAAGTATTTATCTTAATCGAAAGAAAACTATCAAATGTGAATCTTCAGATGACCACAATTTAACTAATACAATTCATTTAAATAACTAAAAATCATACTCTTGTCTTTCAGTTTTAAATTCTGACTAAATGGAAAGGAACAAGTCATGAGAAAATCATATAGTTTAATCTCTCCTATTGCTAACCATGCTAAATCCTGCTATTCTCTAGGACTAACATTTTAGGGGGGGGGGGAATCTTTTAAAAAGCACAACATAGTTTTCTGTTAAGGGAAAAAGGAAGCAAGTTCATCAAAAGAAACATGCAGAAACCCATAACAATAACAATAATAATAATAACAACAACAATAACAACAAAAGGTCATACCGCTTGGATTCACAACTATACTACACCAATATATTACGACATCCTAGCTTCTTGGAAAGAATTCAATGTGTATGAAGGCCAACACCAGCTAAAGAACTGGCAGCTGTGACTTCACACTGTGGTGAACAAATAATAACAATATTTGCTTATCCCAGATCCTTGTGAAGGCCTTGATAGGTGGATAAAAATGCCAAATCAAGTCTAAACATCTAGCTGACAGTGCGACCAATCATAATATAATGGGAAAACAGAAATCGAAATTCAGCCATTAAGAAACATTTCAAGAATTTCAATAGCAATGGAATTTGGCCTAGGGAAATGTGCCAGATCCCAAATTAATTTTAAATTTAATTTGCTCAAAATAAATGGTGTGAAAGAAAAAAATTGCCTCTGTTAGGTCAGAACTTACATACATTACTGTATTCAGAAAAGAGATGTTTTCCCCGTAGTAACACCTCATTCCCAACCAGGACGACTATGGCAATTAGGATGCTACCATGTGCTTTTTGAACCCCTGGGTTAGAAATACTAGTATAGATCATTTTCTTGGTAGGAAGAGTTCTCAGAACAGATATCCAGAGGCATGGAATGTTGTTTTAACATATGAAAACTGCAGCAAGATTATTGCATGCATACAACTGGAAAGAACTGGCAATATCTACGATGGAGGAATATTTGGTGAAGAAGACAGAATTCATCAAAATGGTTTGTTTTGTTAGAAAAGAGACAGTATCCACATTTATGGATGACTGAAAACAACTTATGGACTTTTTGCATAAAAAAGAATAAATTTATGGTTTTGATGATTATACAAGAGACATTATAGAAAGAAGAGAGGCATGATGTAACTTTAGAGATAGAGAGTTTAAAATGTAATTTCATTTATAACTGTTTTCCCTTTCTCTCTTTTCTTGTTCTACTTTAATATATATTAGTTCTTATTGTTAAAATTTTCAATAAAATTTATTTTTAAAATTGAAAATCTTATTTTTATTTAAAAATTATTATACACAAACACATACAGACATCTTTTATAAAGTAATATTACTTTATAAAGGATAATTGGTGAGGTTAGCTAGGATGATGGTAAGAATAACCGTAGTACTAATAGTAGTACCTATTACACTATTCCCTTTCAGAATAAACAATATTATGTAAAGTGTAGAAAAGGTAAAAAAACCCAAAACCGAATAAATGAAAGGCATGATCAATAACAAAGAATATATAATTAAACTTAATTTACACCTACACCATTTTATTTATTTATCATATTTAGAGACTACACATGTTTCTCATGGAATACCTCGTTCACTGTATCTCATCATGCTTATTTAACTTTGCAAACAATCATTGCTTCCACCATGGCATTACTTGCATATGATGTTACGTATACTTAGATACACTACCCACAATCAAAACATTTCTAAGAATTTCTTATATATTTATCTATAAATACCTAAACAATCCAGGGTATCATATATGCTGGTCTTACTAACTTCTCAGTGTTGAACTATTTCTAAGCATTTTGTTTATTCTTATAGATGCTTTATCTTCTCTTATCATATTCAGAAATCAATTTTCAGCTCCATAATCACGCAACACATCCTGTACTTCAAGTCTACTCACTTTATCATGCATGTCTCTAAATCAACAAACATATAGTAAACTCTCTTTCTCCCATTCATGTATTTCTCAAAAATGATGATGAAAATAAGTCTGAATTAACTTGATAAAATATCAACTTATTTCACCAGAATCAATGCATTGTCCTTTCTACACTTCTTAACAAAATGCTAAGGTTGATAAACCAAAATAAAGTCTATAACATCCAGAGTTAGAATTTAGCTTTGAAAAAACTAGCTCAAGATTATCTAATAGCAAAACATGGCAATACTCCACAAGTGCACTTACACACACACACAAAGTGGCAACGTTCTTCTGTATATGGTAACAGAACCTCCAAAGTACCATTAGATAATCTGAAACTTCATCTACCAAACTGACATGATAAAAATAGCTTACCAACCCCTTGAAGTCTCAATAGACCATTTGATATAGCAGTATAGCATTAGCAAAGCCAAGTAGACATCAACTCTTAAAATAAACAACTCTACAGTGAAGACCAGGAGTCTGTCACACCCTACATCACCATAGATGAAATGACTTGAGAACCACCTGAAGGAACATACAGGAGGCTATTTTAGACCAAGAGCAGCATGTAAGTTATGCATTGGCCAACATCACCTGCTTTCATAATATGCATTACAGATTAACAGAACAGTAGAGTTATCATGATTTTAATATCTTAGCCGCCAGCTTATAAGAAGAAAATACAACAAACATCAACTTGATGAAAATATTGGTGCTACTGAAATATCCAGAAATATCCAAGCTTTCTATTCTAAAAAATTCCCTTTCTCCTAACAGTTGGGGGTCACAAATTGAAATGGTAGACCAAAAGTCATCTCTTTTTTATGTAAACTTTCTTATTTTTTTAAGAATCACGATAACATATGATATAAAACTAGTAACGTAAATTAAATGAAAGAATTAAGAAACAATTAAGTTAAATTTCCTCATATTCAAACTCATATTTGCCAGAAATGTCATAGCATTCAGTGTCTTCTATGGTATGGATTTTCACTTTAGACCATTCACTGTCATGATCTACAAGTCATGAACAACATATTATCTCCTCTATTTCATTCCTTTGTACCAAATGCAGAAATAATTTTAGTCAAAACTATTTTATAACAAATTTAATAAAAAACCAAACACGTACAATAAAAGAGCCCCTCATAAAACTAAATACAAATTAGTAATAAATGATATAGCATGAAAAAGAGAAACTTCAACTATACATACTATACAATCAATTCCTTACCCCATTGCCTTTCAAATAATATTGATCTTGTACATCTCCATAATCACTCAACCAACATAACCACATTGCCATCTCAACTTGAGGAAGTCAGTTGTGAAAAGGCAATAAAATGTAGTCTTATGTTATCTGATGTTGTTAACTGGACTTCAGTTGTTTTACCAAAAGTAAATGCAAAATATAGATGTGGCCTGAAGGCCATGAACTATTAGTTACTGAGAAGGCAAGGGCAAGCCATTTCTGAAAAATGTTGCCAAAAATACTTCGAGGACTACTCCAGGCAATCACCAGAAATCAGCACTGACTCAAAGACATCAAATTAAGAGTTTCTAGATACCTTTGATGATGTTCTTATGCCTGCATTCTAAAACAAGACAACACTGCTTCCAGGAAAACTCGCGGCACTTTTCTTCCCATTTCAGAGCATGTGCTGCATTTTCAGAATTACAGCTCACTTAAAAATCTTTGCATAAATTGCAAAGGCTCCTTGAAAAATAATCACATCATCCCTTTAGAGGCAGCTCGTCAGTGACATCATCAATGCCTCTTAGAGAAAGGTGGGGTTGCTCATTTTCGCTCATATGTTAAGTCAGGGGTGTCCAAACTTGGGAACTTTAAGACCTGTGGACTTCAACTCCCAGAATTCCCCAGCCAGCCATGCTGGCTGGGAAATTCTGGGAGTTGAAGTCCACAGGTCTTAAAGTTCCCAAGTTTGGACACCCCTGTGTTAAGTTGTACAAATGAAGGCCTTGCCAAATACGGTCAATGTGATCAATTCGATGGATAACTTGGTTTAAAGGATTTCAGAGGGAAATCTGGAAGACAAGATGCTTGAAAAGCTTTTTTTAACAAATTAAAAAACAACAAATTAAAAAAACAAAACCGGAAAATGATTACAAGACAGAAATACAAAATAGACTGTAGCAAATAAATAATAGAAAATAAATGCAAAACGATTCAAATGTAATAAAAGTTGTTACACATAGAATATATAGAATGTTATATACAGAATGAAGAAAAAAGATGTATGAAATATAAATGCACACATATATAAAATTATAGCTATGCAAGACTTATATGTACTGATAAAAGAATCACAACAGATATGTAAAAGAAGTGTAATGTGTTGCAAAGATGTGAAGTCTGCATAAACAAAATATTTTTTTTAAAAAAAAGCTTTTGTCTGTTACTTCCATTTCTGTTGTATGTGTAGAGCAGTTTCACCTACAGAATGCTAAAGTATATGATTAATGGACTCCAATTACACAGTGAACCAATGCTTTCAATAAACCAGGTTAATTTTCAAGCGGTGAAATATTTTATTTTCTGGCCTACTACTGCATCTAAACCTTCAAATTCGCACTTGAGGTTAGAATGCCTTTTCATGACTGTAATGGACTATTGGCTAATATCCGTCCCTGAACAGTATGATTTGGCTGATCTCGGACATAAAATGGGTAAAAGATAATCAGTGTCTCTAGCCAAGTGGATCTGGCAACAAGCCATTTTGGAAAAGCGGAACACCATATCCAAAGAGTATTTGAAAAGACCGCTAGGAAAAAGTAGTTGTTTACCAGTTGCGTAAGAGCTCAAAATCTTGATGTTCCCAAATGGCATACCTATCTTGCCCACAATCTCTAGATACGACACAGAACAACATTTTTGTAGGAACTCTTTTCCTATTAATACCACAACTATAATTATGACTTCACAGGAAGCATGAAAGTTATACTCACATTACAGCTTCTTCCACAATCACAAACTCTAGATCTTAGTTCACAGCTTAAATCTCCTAACTCTTTACCAACAAGACAGATTATTTTTCTGTTCAACTGCCAACAGCTGTCAAAAATATCATGGAACCAGACAGTGTCCACATATGACACTTCCAATTTTAGTACCAAATGGTCTTCTCATTTGAAGTCTACTGATTCTACTTCTGCAGAATCTTTCATAAAAGTCTACCTTCTTTTATAGTCCATGATTAATTACCCAGTCCCTCTTTCTCTAACATGGATAGCTTTGTTACCAGAGATTTTCCACTACATATTGCTTATGGAATGTTTTAACCTACTTTGTGCTTGCTTAACAGCTCTGCCTGCCTTCTGCTTCAGTGTCTCCTGTTTCCGCTTCCTGACAGTGATCCTTGCATCTTTGAAAGCCAACCCTATAAGCTGACATTCCAGTTTTTAGGTTTCTTCTAATACTTTCCATTAATAATAGTCATGCAGTGGGTTTAAACATCACCTATCTTCATTTTCAAGACAGTTTAGATGCTTCGGGTATCAGATGGCTTTACAGGATGTCAGTCTCACAAGACTGTTATGTCACAGGTAATTCATTTCCCTTGATAATTACTAAGTAATTAACTGTAATATAAAGTGGTAAAGAGAGAAAAGGAAGCAGCAATATGGGAAATACACAGCAAGCTCTTCCTTCCATTGAGCATTTAAATAAAAACTTTACAGAGCAACCTACTGTATTTCACTGGAAATAAGACAGGGTCTTATTTTCTTTTGGCCCCTGAAATAAGTGCTTGGCCTTATTTTTTGTGGAGGTCTTATTATTTTTGAGGTGCAGGAGGCGGCGAGTGTGGTCACCTCGTGGCGGCTGCTGTGTTGCAATATTTTCTGGGAGGGCTTATTTTGGGGGGGAGGGCTTATTTTAGCACATGCGCTCAAAAGTCCAATTGGGCTTATTATCCGGGGAGGTCTTATTTTGGGGAAAACATGGTAGTGCTGAGAAATATTGAGGAACTAAAGAGTTTTGTGGGTAAAGCTGATCCACTTTCACTTTTTTATGAAAGTATGAGACATTTGTTCCCTTGAAGCCTTATGGAACAGATTGCCTTAATTTCCTATCTACCAATTTTATTTTATTTTTAAAAAGGATATTAATGCTGAACTACATGGCAAACCCACAGTAAGAATTTTTAATGTATGCAAATCACTCTGAATGCTTTAAAGGAAAATATTAAAGTCATAAACATGACGGTCTTGATTTTACACTGCTTACAAAACCTTTATAGCTTATGATTATGATTTCGGGAGTAATTTCCCATATACTCATTATTAGCAAAGTTTCAAAGAATTGACTTTAACTAGTTCACAAGTTTTGTCTCCGATGAATTCTTCTTCAGTAGCAAAGTATTTCACTCTCCTAATCAAAAACATTGTTTTGTTCCTTTACTAATCACTTGCACGTTCCCTCACAAAACAATGGAACTTCTTAGAACACTTACAACTTCTGGCAAAGGTTTTTCTCTTCTTGGAGCACGAAAGCCACCAGGTCACCTCATAAAAATCTCTCTTCCACTTCAATGTATATGTTTGGCTTACCCCCCTTCTATCACACAAGGCTCCAAGCTGTGTATTAAAAAACAATGTTTATCTGGTTTGCCACAAAAAACATACAGAAGCCAGTGGAAACAATTACTTGATCTTTGCTATACAGAACCCTTGATGAGATTCAGCCAAGCAAACGGGAGCATTTCCCCAAACACTTAACATGAACTGAATGCCATAGCAGAGGGCAGTGAACAAATAAAGTGGCACCTAGTTTTTGCTTTATAGATGGAGAGATTCAACTTCTGACACCATGGCTACCCAGACCTACACGTGAACACCAGTGGGTTAATATTTCAAAATTTATTATGACAGGGTCCATAAATTTTTTAAAAAATCCAGCTAAGAGCCTTTTCTTTGCACAAAATATAAGTTAATTGAACAGTGATCTGTAATTCACATCATCATTGCTATAGGGTACCACCCCATATAAATAATGCCAATTATAGATATTCTTGAATATTATTTCAAACCTATTTTTCATCTTTAAAAGCTTAAAGATCATATAAAGATATGAAAAAAACACTATTCTTCAATCTTCAATTATATTTAGCCCAACGTAGTAGTCCCAATTGACCCTGATTATGCCCTATTAAAATTAAAGTTTCAGAAGTATGTCTTATCAGGTATATGTCATAGTTCCAGTCCAATAAAATATTGGACTGTTCTTATACAGGTAGTCCTCAATTTACAACCATTTATTTAGCGGTCAAACTTTAAAATAGAACTGAAAAGTGGCCTTACAACCAGTCCTTGCACTTACGACATCTCAGCATCCCTGCAGTCACACGAATAAAATTCAGGCCCTTGATAAACTGGCATGGCTTTATGGTGGTTGTAGCATCTTGGGTCACGTGATCACCATCTGAGACTTCCCCAGCAGACTTCCGACAAACAAAGTCAACGGGGTAAGCCAAATTCACCTAATGACTGCATGATTCATTTAACAACTGATTTGTTTAATGAACATGGCAAAAAAAAAAGGCTTGAGCTTGGGTCTGACTGAATTAACAACCATCTCACTTAGCAACAAAAGTTGTAGTCCAATTTAAGTCAAGGACTGCCTGTTATGTGTGCTTATGGAATGAGCCCAACTTTTGTTGATTTGGAATAGGAATCAAAATCCCATCTGGAGGGAGGAGAATAATTTCAATATAGCTAGAATAAATTTCTGGGGTAGCTAAATCAACAGACTAAGCAATGAAGGAGAATCAGTTAGTTGGCTACTTTTTGAATAGAAAACAATGCTCTTAAATTTTCCTGGCTTAAGCAACTTTTAAGTGCTATGAAATTATAACAGAGCTTCTTGTTATAAAGTAGCATATAAATCAAACCAGCTTATTCTAAATCAAACTTCTAAAGACAACCTGTCCCTTTTCATAGTGCTTACATGATAGCCTTTCGTAAGTTAAGGAAACATCAACATCTCATGTTAGTTAGGGCTGTGAGGGCCACATGTGGTCCAGTAGTGGTTCCTACTGGTTCAGCCAAACCTGTAGTGGTTTGGTGGCGTGGGTGGCTGGAACCAGCAGTGACCCAGGTCTGCCACACACCTGAACTGGTTCTCCAGGCGCCGCCGTAGGTATCACGATCTTGTTTTTCGCTTCTCCGCAGAACAATTTTTATTACATTATGCATGCACACATGCACACATGCACACAGTGCGCCCACAAGCAAACCGGCAGTAGTGCCTGCCGGAACCCACTCCTGATGTGGTCCATCTGGGCTTGCTAGCTAGTAAACATTTATAGGCCAAACAATAAGAGATCACGGGTCAGATTACTCCATTTCCTAGGAGAAACCTCAGGGGGATGACGCTTTGAAAACTTTCTGATGTTTCCTCGAAAGAAAAATCCTTTGGTGAACAAGAATAATTCTATGCTTTCCAGTAAACTAACGCCAGAATCATTTGTCTCTATTGGCCAGGGAACAAAATATATCAATTATAATAAGAAAAGTACTGGGCATAATTTCCACTCCAAAATAAACATGTGCAGCAGGTACACCTTTTCATGCTCGACTTAGATCATAAAGAATGTTGAAGAGTTTTTGTTGTTCAAAAGCATACTTGCTATGATCTAAATTATAACATAGCTCCCCTATTTTCGAATTCCTTATGTTTGGAGGTGAAGACGGTAGTGTAAAAATGATTCAGAGACCATTTTGAGAGACGAAGGAAAGAAATCATTCAAATGCACCTCTGAAATTGTGTTCTTTCAAGCAACACGACTGTCAACGTTGTGATAATTACCTTCTGTCTCCCTTTCTCCTCCTCCTCCTCTCAGAATTGGCATACAAACTATGCTATTTTAACTTCTTTCCTGTTCTCCCAGTTCTTCTGGAACATTTTATTTTCAACAGTAAACTCATCTGGAATATTGCCATGGTGAGGGTTCATCCATTGCAATGTTAACTGTGACTTTCCCAACAGCAGATATCACCTTTACGTTTCTCGGTGTCCCAAACAGCTTTTTTTGTTTTAAACAATGCACGGTTTTAATTCTAACTTTTCCACAGTGACTAAAAGTTCACTTCTAGGACATAAGAAGATATTTTTAAATCTTTCTAAAAAGCGAAAGACCTATAAGACCAGGATAAACAACCGCAACAATGTAGAAAATGATTTCATAAAACTTGCTAATTTTTAGAGAAAGGGCCACTTTCGAAACTCATATCCGAGCATCAAGAAATTCATTAGTACTCTCATATACAAAAACCACAGCTTCAAGGCCCTATTTCCAAAAACATCTAAAACATATGATCTAAAAAGCCACCTCTGGTTATTTATAGCAGCAGATCATCTAAAGTTGTTGCAGTCTTTTGCTATAGATAGTATTTGTGCATGTTCTATGTTCTACTTCTTAAATACATATATATGCTTTCCAAGCAATTCATTGTTAATATATTTCTAGGTTTATATTGCAGTTTAAATCTTCCAAGTGCAATTGCTGCCACCTCTTGCAATTAAGAATTTCTTAAATGCTCTCCCTTTTCAGGAGCTTTGGGATTTACCACAGCTTTGACAAAGGCCCAAACAGATGAGAAATTGCTATTCTTTTTCACGCAAGTGGCTGAAATACTTCTTGAAAAAGTAAACCATCATAACTAGTATGTCCATTAAGTGGTGAAGCAAGGTCTTATCCATCTAATATGTACGCACTAACCTTATCCTGCTAGTATGTCCACAGTGACATTATCCCAAGGCTGCTACTAGAGTGCACCAGGATTCCTTAATGTATCTTCTATTAATCTAACAGATTATAGAAGATCCCAAAAATTGTAAACCTGAATTAGGGAACCTGCAGCTTTCCAAATAGTACTGAATACAACTTTGCAGCATTGTAGCATTGGCCATGGTGGGAGTAGTCATTGAGAAACTGTCCTGAAAGTGGATTTACTAACAGCAGTACCTCCCACCAAATTCAAGTATAGCAATAGCGATATCATTTAGACTTATATGCCACTTCACACTGCTTTATAGCCCTCTCTAAGCAGTTTACAGAGTCAACATCTTTCCCCCAACAATCTGGGTCCTCATTTTACCGATCTTCGAAGGATGGGAGATTGAGTCAACCTTGAGCTTGTCAGGATTGAACTGCCGGAGTGAACAATGTGTTAGCCTGCAGTATTGCATTCTAACCACCGCGCCACTGCGGCTCAATAGCAGCAAATGCACATTTTTAAAGGAAAATATAAGTCATTTTGTTATGGATAGAAGGCTGAGTCAACCCTGAGCCAGTGGAATTGAATTGCTGGTAGTTGGCAGAAATAACCACTGCGCCACCACAGAAGGACACCATGGAAATTGATTGATTTTTCTGTCTCGTTAGATGCGAAAGTGGAATAATTTTTCATGTTTAATATGAAGATCAGCAGCGGTGTCTCTGATAGCAGAAGTTGGAAAATACTTTTCTGCAATTCAGTTCTATGAAAGAAATCAACACTATCACATCTGAATAGTAGCCCAGTCTGATTCAGAAAAAAGGTAGCCTTCAAATCAAAAGGGATTATTGCAACCGTTGAAATATTTCCCAGAAATAGACTGAAAATCTAGCTAATTAACATATTTTTCAAAATCTTCAAAATTAACATGACAAAGGAGGACTTTCCTAGCATATCAGTGCAAAATGAACTTTCCTAACAGTTTATCCCAACAAGGTGTTATCCAGATGTGTTGGAATTCAAAACTCACATTTTCTAGAGAAGGCTGTTCTACATATTCCTACTATTTCAGTATGAGTTTTCAACTCTTACTTAAAATGTACATAAACAGACCTTCCACTCACTTCCTCCAAGTTTGATCAAATCAATCAGTCAATCAATAAATAAACATCAAAAATCATACTGTGCTGTCACAGTTTGACTGATGGTGCCGGTTGGTCAGAAAGGCAAACAATTAACATCTGCATCCTACACTTTAGAAATTTAACTCAGGACAAGTGTTATCCCAAAAGAAAACTTGTTATCCAAGTTGCTAAGAATGAAATTAATGCTTTTTTGAAAAGCATCCATAAACATATTACTGTAGAACGTAGAAATGTATGTCAATCAGTACTGGACTTCTTAAACGATGTGAATGCTTTGGATCTCACAAATCTACAACATTTATCTATTTATTTATTGCTTTCCGTGTAAGCTTCCTTCCTATACCCAAAATATATATGCAACATTAAAGGACAGATGGTGTTTTAAGTAACAGCAGAGATGAATGTTCCCACAAGAGGTTAAGGTATTTTTTTCTCCTACCAATTTTCAAAGTGTGCAGAACTCTATCCTTTTTTTTCTCAACTAAGAATCTCTCTTTCACAAAATATTTTTTGTTTCCTGTCAGCCTTAGCTAAAATTTTAAACTTGGATCACTATTATTCAATTATGCCTTTCTCGTAAATAAATGTATTGATAGTTTGCAAATAAGTGCTACAAAGGAATAACTGAATACATATATTCCAGTGAATCTAATAATTTTTTTACCATTAGCGGTCACCATACGATTCCATCCCTTCAACTACCAAAATTAACTTATTTTCCTATATTGCAATGTCCAATGTGAAGGTAATGCAACATACTTTAATAAATTAAGGTAAGAGTTTAATTAAAATAATTCCAACTGGGGAGAAAATTATAAAAAAATATTATAATTGTTTTAATAATGCAGGGAGGCTATTGTAAAGAATTGAAATTAGGGAGCAATTCTGTTAATTTTTAAAGAATCCATCAGATCGTTATATTTTTTTTTATTTCAAAAACTTGCAAAAGTCTGATTAAACAACAAATGTTTAACACCTCTTTAACTCAACATTAAGAGCAATTACCTTGACCACAAATCTTTATTTTCACCATCTTTGCAACCATTTAGATCCAAATGCATAAAATATGCAAGATTCCTTGCTGCTTTTTGCTTATATGGGAGATTATATGGACTCCATTTTAAAGGAACAATCAAGAAAAACAGATACTATAGATGGGTGTTGAAAAACTAGAGGCTTATTGTATAGAAGGTTGCATCATAAGTGGGAATTTGCCATATTTTATATTATTTGATCCAAGAACAAAAAGAAAGGAAACAGCAATCATGTATATTCTGAATGACCCTTTTTGCTGTCATTCCTCCTGCTGTACTTCATTGTACTTTTAAAAAAAAAGAACTTCAAGAAGCTACATTTTATCTATGCTGATATTTACTCATTATTCATATATCACATTCCTCATTATAGAGAGTTTTTTTGCTATAAAATAATACTCTATAATAATAAAACATTCTATAATATAGAATAACATCTAAAAGGAATAACATCTCCACTTTTTCAGAGGACCAAAAAGTTGACATATCTATGTTTTTGTTAGTTCAGTTTTGAGGCCATCCAACTCCACAGCTACTCTGAGTCACCACAATAAAAAAAAACAGAAAGAAAATAATATATGGTAAAGAAAAAGAATACAACTGCCTGGAAGACAAAACCAAAAATCAAAGGACTCAATGACCAAATAGCCTAAGGCCAAAATTAGAAGAAAGAGATACATTCCAACATATATGAATGTGTGCATGTATTTTCATCTAAGTGACTGCAATGTCTTTAACATGGAAATGGATAAAACATCCCAATCACATGGCATCAAAGGAAAGAAACCCACTCAGTTTAAGTCAAGAGTGAAGAGCTCTTAAATACTTCACAGTTTCCTAATAGAAGTACAATTGGAATATTTGCTTGTGCAAGCAAAGAAAACTGCTAAATTCCTGTTAGAAGTTGTCTTAAGTAGTTTTAATGGGAAGAAACTTGAGGCTCTCTCTTTCCTCTTTTTAAAGAACACCCATCATTGACTACAAATGGTATTTCATTTAAAATCTATCGTGCAAATGACCTTTACATTCTTTTATAGCAATTTTCTTGAATGTCTACAAAGGATGCCTTTAAGTGATGTCTGATCTATCTGTACCTTAACGTGGGTTACAAAGTATATGTAATTTTGTGTAATATTAAAAGGGTACATTTCCTTCTAAGTAGAAGCGGAGTATGAATAAATCCATCACAGAAAGAAAGAAAAAACAGGACTTAATCTTTTTAAGTACACCAACGACAGATATATCAATTGGCATAGATTCACCCGTGTATCTGTTTTGACTTGGCACAGTACGTGAACCCAAATACTATAAGTGTTTCAATAAACTATGATTAAAATAAATGATGGTATCAACTATGGTGCCCCCTAGCCTAGGTGTAAATTCAAGGACATCCACAGAATGGGCCCTCCCAAAGACCCATCATATCATAACTTAAAGCTTAAGCATAAAGTTCAGATAACATTGTTCTTTGTTTCAAGGATGGCCCTATGAACATGAATCTCATAAGCTTGTCAAGAAAACAGAAACAAAAGTTATCTATTTATAATCAAGAGTTGTACAAGAGTTTTTAGAATATTGTTTTGTCAGTTTACTAGCTACAATTATACTGACAAGGTGAATGAGCCATTATTTTTTCATGACTTCCAGCTATCAGTGGCATCCACAAAAATCTATCTGGCAGCATTACCTGCTTTGGTTTTCCAGTTTTACTGCTCATTATGGAAACCCACATTCCTTTAAACATGTCAAATATTTTGGTTAACTTATTTTCAGTAGTTTACTGTTGAAATTTTTATTGATTTTTGAAAGAGAGATTTAACTTCATAAGGAAATTCTCCTGGTCATTAGTTCTAGAGGATTTAAAATGTAAAGTTAAATGTTACATATACTGCTACATATTTTTCTTACACACAGACCTTAAAGTAGTCCAAATAAAACTTTGATGTCTATATGGAGGGTGAGAACTTCGTGTTTTGCTTCGTGTTTTGCCTGAACTGCCATACTGTAAAAAAAACAACAACTTGGCAACCCATAATTACTTAACAACCGAGTTCATAATCTAGATTAAAGATATTTTAAATGATGTAGATATGAATGCAAAAATAATAACAATCCGAGATCTACACAACTCAGTGGGATTTAATCCTGGATACAGATTTACTGAAACAAATAGATTTAAATATATTCAGATATGATTGGTTCATAATGGAAATTCACATGAAATGTCACCATTTGTAAGAGTCAGAACTGAGCGATTGCTCTTTATCACAAATGAACCCATAAGGTGCCTCATGGAATTTCAGGAGAACTAACAAATAGCCCATTTAGATCTTTTTTTTAAAAAAAAGCAGCAACAATGCCGAGAGTAGCTATACAGGCCTAAATTACAATGGTTCCAGAAGGCAGCCTACTATCATGGTTCCCAAATTGGAATGATCACTGCAAGACCATCTTGAGATTTGATTGACATTGATTCTCATGTCATACTGAAGAAGAACACTGCCAGCCTCATCAGATACACTAAACTATTCCTTTTCTTTTAAAAAAAAATCCAAACATGTCTTTGATCAACTGGATCACATTCACTTGAATGCCATGAAGTTCAGCCAAAAAAGAAAGAAAGGAAGGAAGAATAAAAAGGCTTAGATTCAAAATGCAACTATAAGAGACAGGGTAGAAAACATGTCCTTTTAGAAGACAGGTTTCTTTCTTTCTTTCTTTCTTTCTTTCTTTCTTTCTTTCTTTCTTTCTTCATTCTTTCTTTCTCCCTCCGTCTCTTTCTCTGACTGTCTCTGGAGATTCTATGAAAAGAATCTATGAAACTTCCTCAAATCATCCATTTCCTGGAGGCAGAAAGAGAAGAGACATCAAAAAACGTTGCTTGCTGAAGGAAAAATCTTGTCAAAGCCAGGCTTTGCCAACAAACCTTCAGAGAAAGAAAATGGAGAAACATCCATAATTGCATGAGCACTTCCCATCTCAGCTTTGTCTGGTGGTTAAAAGCCTGTCCTTGCTCTCCCTCTCCTCCATTTTCTGGTGGAGCTAGAGAACATGACATGGCTTACCTGACTCAGATCACAGCCCTCTGTCCAACTATTCATTTCCTCTTAGGCATGCAAGTAGCTTCATGAGACAAACAGCCATGCATACAAAGCAACAGCAGAAAGCAACTCCATATCTCGCCACCTTCCTCCCTCCCCTTTACCAGAAGGTCCTTCTAAAACCAACAAGAGAAAACTTTCTCCAGGGTACAAAAGGAACAGATCTCAAGGATCTCCAAGAAGAGATTCCTCCCCACCCCACCTTAGCTCCCCTCCTCCAGAAACTACCAAGCTTAAGAAAGAAAGGAGGTCTTTGCAAGAGGGGGGGAGAAGAGAGGAGAAAGACGGTGTATGTGTTTGTGTGTGTGCGGGGGGGGGGGGGGGGGGAAAGAGAAGTAGCTTTGTATTTTGGAATCTGGACTGGAACCAACGCAGACAGCTTGCAAATGGAGGACAAGGAGATAAAGAAAGAAAGGGGGGAATGAAGGAGATGGGGGGGGGGAAGAAGCTCAGCTGCTTCTCCTTCCCTAGAAAGCCATAGACACCACGGAACTGAACAAAAAGTGAAGGTCTCTGTCCTCCCCCCCCACCTTTTCCCTTCTTTCTTCTCTCCCCTTCTGTCTCTCAAAGGAAAGAGCAGGACGTGTGTAATGGCTTCTCTCCAGCTTAACGCTGTTCTCCTCCAATCCTTTCAGAAACCGCAGCCAAAGGGAAGACCCCCACTACATCAACTTCAGGAAAGGCGGGAGCACTCGTGTGTACATACATACATACATACGCATATTATATCTATCTATCTATATATATATATGTATATACACACACATATACAGATTATCCACACCGGTAGTAGGACGGGAGGGGGGGACCCAGTATACCTGCCTGGGAAAGAGGGACCAGATTTGCAAGGAGAGGTGGAGGAACAGAGAGAGAGAGAGAGAAAGAGAAAGCAAAGAAAGAAAAAGAAAGAAAGAGGTCACCACATAGCTGGGTCGAGTCAGCTCAAAGCTCGGAGCTGTTTTTTTTTTCTCCCCACCTCTCCCGCCTGTGATCCAATCACTTCCCCACATCCAACCCCCCAGCTGCCCCCACACACTTCTGAGCTCCGCTCCTCTCACTTATCTCGCCCTCACCTCCCCCCCACCTTAATGCAAGAACAACAAAAAATTAATTAACTGCCTTCCTCCTCCTCCTCCTCCTCCCACCACCGGCTCTTCCACTACCACCTCCTCCTCCTCCCCCATTAAGAGACAAGAGACTTCTAACAAAACCATCGTTTCCCACCACTACTTCGGGTCGCGCCCCCCCTAGCCCCCCCCCCCCGACACACACACACACACACCCTTTCTTCTTCTGCTTCTTCTTCTGGCTTGCCGGAATGAATGGATCAGGGGCTTTGAGAGGAGATCTATCCCCCTATCTTTTCCAAGGTGGTGGGACAGCCAAAAGAAGGCTTTTTCTTCCCCGTTCCCATAGCTTAGACCCGCGATGGGCTTCAATTGCAAGAACTTACAGTGGGAAGGTCCTGGCGCTGGCGCTGGTCGCTTTCCGCGGCTCTCCTTTCTCTCCTTCTCCTGCTTGCAATTGTTGTGGAAGTTGTTTTTGCTAGACTCATGTGCTCCTTGCCAGGTCTCAGCAATGGAGAATCGCCATCTTTTTCCCTGCTTTTTCCCCCCTCTCCCTCTCTCTCTCTCTCTCTCTCTCTCTCTCTCTCCCTTACTGGTTTTCTGCAGCTGCAGATGACCTGAGATATCCGTCTCTCTCTCGCTCTCCCTCTCGCTCTCTCTCTCTCTCTCAACCTTCTGTGTGTCTCTCTCTGAATAATGAGCAACCGGAGGGAGCGAGAGAAGGAGAGAGAGAAGACAATCTCCTTGCCTACCACACAAAACGCAAGAGCACCAGGGGGTGCAAGAAGGCTTTCTAACAACAACAACGTGGAGGGGGGAGAGAGAGAAAGAAGAGAGAGAGAGAAAAAGGGGGGTGAAGGCAAGAGAATAAGATGAGGGGGGAAAGAATGCTAGAGATGGTGATGGTGGAGGAGGTGGTGGAGGAGATGGTGTTGATGAAGAAGATGAGAGAAGAGAAAGATGGTTACAAACTTGAGTCCTCTTGGGATTTGATTTCTGAGGCACTCCCCAGCTTCCTGAGGTTGGGAGAGCTCAAAAAAAAAAGCGACCTGGAGAGGTTTCCCAATTCTAAGCTGTTGCTTGTAAACTCCAACCCTTGTTAAGTCTTGGAGATGCTCAGAGAAACCCCCTCTCTACACTGCTGGGTCACCAGAGCCTTTTGCCACCAGACCTGAAGTTCTAATAAAATCTGTACCACCGGGTTTGAGCGCCTCCAGAGATGCGCCTTGTTGTCTGTCCCCTAAGCTGATCCCTGAGATGCGTCCATCTAGAAGAGCCTTAGTCTTTTCCCTCCTCCTTTTTCCCCCTTCCCCCTGAGCAGCGTGAAAGAACACAAATGGAACTGGAGGTTGCAAAGTGTATCTTAAAAGAAAAAAAATAATAAAAAGGAAAAGGAAAGCTCAGATCTACCACGTGGTTGATTTTAATCCCCCTCCCTCCTCTTTTAGCTTGCGTTTGAGGGTGAGGGGAGAAAAAGGACTCAAATTGTCCATTTCTAGCACGTATTTTGAAGTCTCCCGGAAATAAAGACTGTCGTTTGATTTCTTCTCCTAGCATGTGTGCGTGTGTATGTATATACATCTATGTGTGCGTGTGTGTAATATACACTCAACAGAGACACACAAAAGGAGAAAGCTTGAAGCACACAGGAGTAAATGCTTCTGCTTTCTTAGAAAGGTCTGTGCAGTGTTTTGACTACCACAGGATCCTACTTTAAAATAAAAAATAAAAATAAAACTTTGGTGCCATCTTCCCCCTCCCTTCCCTCTCCTTGTCTGCACTTCTCTGGCTGACTATAATAGGCGCAAGCTATGGAAAGTGACAATCAAGATTGCCAATGATAAGGTGTCATCACCTTGAAGACAAAAGAAGTGTGTGTGTGGGGGGAATGAAGATATGACAACCATGGATCTTTATTTTTCCAGGAAATCATTCTGAACCCTTCCTGCAAACAATATGTGTGCGTAGGATTCTCTCCCCCCCCCCCTTCTAGTTGCATCTTTCATGCCAATTTTAATACCTTTCAGATTTTAATCTAGTACTGGGGTTGGGGAGAGAAGGGTGGAAGGGAGATGAAGTTAACATTGGAAAAAAAATCAATAAACACTGTAGTGAAGAGGAAAGCAATTTGAAATGGGAGACATGGTACTCCTGATATTTCTCTGTTTCTCTAGTCCTTCAACTAGTCTCTTTGTAGTAAAGAGGAGGTAGATGGGGGAGGGAATCCTTTCCATGGAATGAGAAACCTTCTGTGGGGAAAAAAGCTGATTCTTTTATTTTAAATACATGGATTTAATTAATATAGAGAAACAATTCAACTCAAGCTTTAAAGAATAGTTGAGTCTAAGGAGCTACAGAATAAAAGAAAAATTGGGAAGACGGAAGAAACATTCATTAAGTAAAAATGAGAACGCATATCTGTCTCTAATTTTCCATCATGTCCTCAATGTTGTTCTCCTTTCCTAAATTATGATGATTAATAATGAGTAAAATCTAGTCCTTCTAAAATTGTCAGGATTTATGTAGCCTTGAATGGGATCAATGGCTTCCAGTATAAAACCCTTTTAATGTTTCATATTATATTATTACAATAATTGGGGAAAATATTTTGCACACTTTGGGAACTAATACATTTATCAACCTATGCAGATGCTTCTCACCGCCTCAATTTTGACTTTGTCATCAGAGGTAATAATTCATCTAACAAGGTGACACGCCAGAAGGAAAGTACAATGGCCCTTTTCTTTGTGGGAAAAGGCAAATCCAATCAGAATTGCATCCCTCTTCAGCTATAGTGCTAAACAAGATAAATTCCACTGAATTTAAGGATGATCTACATATCAGCCTTTCATGGCAGTGCTGATGGTAATTGTGTCACTGCCAATTTTGCATTTGTGCTTTTATGGTGCAGTTGCTTCACTTCCGGAGTCTAAGTCCCTTCTCTCATTCGTTGCAGCTCTGTAAGGAGACCAGATAGCGTGTGTCCAACCGTGAGGGGCTGCCATGTCAACACCTTGAGCCACTTTAGTTAGTACACCATTGCTTCTTCTTCTGTTTTTTTGTTAAAGTTTCTTTTATCCTGTAATAAACTATAGGATAAGTGTTCCCGTACTTGATGTCTGTTTTCCCCAATGTAATCAGTGTCTTTGTTTTGTGCATGTTCTTGTTCATGTGCATGAAATGCCAATATGTTCCAGTGTCCAATTAACATGCCAACTCCTTCCCCCTCCCCTCCCATCAGGATGTCATTTTGTGGTCACTCCCCATCTACTTCTTTCTGTTTATACATGCATATATACATACATGATGCGGTGGCTCAGTGGCTAAGATGCGGAGCTTGTCGATCAGAAGCATTGGCAATTTGGCAATTAGAATCCCTAGTGCCGCGTAACTGAGTGAGCTCCCAGTACTTCTCCCAGCTTCTGCCAACCTAGCAGTTCAAAAGCATGGGGGGGGGGGGGGGAAATGCAAACAGAAAAACTTTGGTGGGAAGGTTCTTTTTGTCCATTAATATAGCATTCCGTGCACCTTCGGCGTTTAGTCATGACCGTGGAGATGTCTTTGGACAGCTCTGGCTCTTCAGCTTTGAAACATAGTTGGGAACAACTAGCACATTTGTGCGTGGGAAACCTTTAGCTTTACCTTTTTATATACATAATACTGAGAGACAGAGACAAAGGTAGAGACATATGCTTCTATATTTAATACACAAGTATCCAATGAGGCTCGGAAGCGAATTCCTAACACCAGCCATCTTGACAACCCACTGCCCTTCTCACCACCATCACTTTGACTCCTCTGCTTTCCAAGCAGACACATCACTAACCGTATAATTTCTATGTGCTCAACAGTGTTTACAAGAGAGGCCCACAGACTTCCTGCCCTCTTCTTCTCTCATGGCATTGCTGTTAGCTAGAACTGGAATGTAAAGAAATCAAGGCCCTTCTGTGAACTAAGGTCCTTAGTTTGGGCAGCAACAGCTATTTGCCAGTTGCAGTTTGGTAGCATTTCCTTGTGTGTATCTGGAAAGGACAGCTTTGAATGGTTATTATATCAAGCCCAAATGAATTTTAAGAGGCTAACTGGTACGCCATGGGCAGTAGGGAAAGCCACCACCCACCCACTTATTAGTATAGTGGAAGTATAAAGTAAGTCTTAAAGTAAGAGTGGAAGACCGCATTGGAAAAAATATCACTTAACTGGTATGTATTTTCTGACCCCTGGCCTCATTCTCCATGACTATGTATTGCTTTATGAGCCATGGTGGTGCAGTGGCTAGAACACAGTATTGCAGGCTAACTCTGCTGACTGCCAACTGCCAGCAGTTCAGCAGTATACAATTCACTGGCTCAGGTTGACTCAGCCTTCCATCCTTCCAAGGTCAGTAAAATGAAGACCCAGATTGTTGGGGGCAATAGGCTGACTCTGTAAACCACTTAGAGTGGGATGGAAAGCACTGTGAAGTGGTATATAAGTACTATTGCTATTGCTTTCCCAGTTTATATAGCAGTAAGCAACTGCTGTACGGGGAAACCCTGACCATGTTTTGTGCCACATCCCAAACATTACTTCTGCTGACCGTATATTTTTATTCATGCTAAGGGATTGCTCCCTGTATACCACACAGAAAGCAGTGGAAGGAGGACACAGTGGGCCTGCAGGTGGGATATTGGGCAAGATAGCACAGGAGACGGTCATATTATCTTTTCCATTCTTTCCCTGGCAGATACACCACACTGAGCACATCAGGGGCCAAGCGTAATCCTGAGCGTCTCTTTTGCTTGTGGGGGAAGATGAGGATTGCAGTAGGTTATTCTAACAAGTATCATGTGGTCAGCTCAGAGGTTGCCTTAACAAATATCAGGATTCAGACTGGCAAACCTTCTTTTTGTCCATAAATATAGCAATTTGAAGTTCAGCAATCCCCATTAACACCATGCTGGACAGTCCCGTGAGTTGCCAGATATGGGGGTGGGGGGTATTGCCGGACCATTCTGAGAAATGATGGGTCTACTGGAATTTTAACAGTTGACCCAACATTTTCTGACAAAGCAATGAAAACAGACGCACCAATCTGAGTTCCTTCACCATCTGCTATGACACCACAAGCCAGAAGGCCAACATGGTGCAGTCAATTCCAGTCAACTTCACACTGCAGGCCCCAGTGTTCCAAACCCCAAAGACTTGATTTCATTTTTCACCACTAAGGTTGCAAACAAATCTCATAAGATAACATCTTGGTATACTGGTGGGTGATGGGCATCTTACCATGCTGATTTTCCAGAGGCAATGTCATCCTGCCCCTTTCAACAAGAGTGGTCTCCGTGAGCTTAATAGCAGAATTGTCTTTCTATACACGGAAACATAATTTCCATATTTGTCTCCCATGCAGATACATCTACCAGTCTGCATAAGCAACATATTCCTGCTGAAAGCTTCAAACTCATGGAGTCTACTTTGTCAGAAGAATACAGAAAATGTTGCTCCATGTGTAGGAGTATGGGTGACCCTAGGACATAATCTACTCCATTGATGACACTGCACTAGTTTTGTTCCTCTTCTTCCCCTGGATGGTACTGCTTCTTTGCATAGTGACAGTATCATAGCCATTTAATGAAGTCAATCAGAGGCGTGATTATTGCTAATTGAAAACTTTTTCCCCAATATCCCGTCATGAAACATGAACAATAGTCTGCATGGGCAGTTTTGGAAAGTTCACTGTCTGATCACTGAGTTGCTTATATCCCTGTCCCGATTCCCTCTGTTGAAATTGAACTTAACTATTGGTAAGTTTTGTTGTTGTGCACTAGGGTTGTGGTGGGATGACTGAGAGATACGGTCAGTGGTGGGGTTCAAATAATTTAACAACCGGTTCTCTGCCCTAATGATGTCTTCCAACAACCAGTTCACCAAACTACTCAGAAACTTAACAACCGGTTCTCCCTAAGCGGTGCGAACTGGCTGAATCCTACCACTGGATATGGTATACCCACAGATACCCACAGAACAATTCCTGCCATTGTCTACAATTGAGAAATAAAAGGTGCTGATTATAACACATTGTAGTGTATCGTGATAAAGGCTGGTAATCCCAGGTTTATATCTCACCACCAGGTAATACCAGGTTGCATAGGGCCTCCCTTTCCTACTACAGATAGAATATAAATGGCAAGGGAATTGAGTGCGTTCATGATGCAGGGGGTCTGATGGACTCCTGTAGCCTCCTTCTGAGCATAGCACTTGGAAATAGTGGGTGGTGATGTAGGCTTATCAAAAGATGCAGAACCTACAGAAATCACATAACTTCACATGTGTTGTTTGTTGGGGGAGACATGGAGGAACAGATAGTCCTACAGTCAAAGTTTGGTGAAAGACTTGTACAAGTTAGCAAGCACAGACATGTAGGGAAATGAAGTTAAATCAGCACCAACCCAAAGTAATCAATGGCCTGTCGCCGCTTGGACCTCATAATATGCTTTGGCTTCAATAGTAATAGCACTTAGACTTATAGACCGCTCCATAGTGTTTTACAGCACTCTCTGGGCAATTCATCACTCCTGGCTCTAAATAATGCACACGATGTCCCTTGTTCATAGATATCATGCAGCAGTATAGGTAGTCCTTAACTTACAACTACAATTGAGTCCAAAATTTATGTTGCCAAGTGAAATATTTGGTAAGTGAGCTTTGCCCAATTTTATCCCCTTTCTTGCCATAGTTGTTAAGTGAATCATTGCAGTTGTTAAGTTACTAACATGATTGTTCGGTGAAGGTGGCTTCCCCATTGATTTGCTTGCCAGACGATCGCAAAAGGGGATCACATGACCCTGGGATACTGCAACCGTCATAAATATGAACCAGTTCCCAAGTATCCAAATCTTGATCACATAATTATGGGGATGCTGCAACAGTTGTGAGTGTGGAAAATGGTTGTGTCACTTTTTTCCAGTGCTGTTGTAACCTTCAAAGGTCACTAAATGAACTGTTGTAAGTCGAGAACTACTTGTATCTACATTTCCTGAACCCTTCATAGGGAACTTGATAATTTATCCAGTCTTTAGCTTCCTGGAAACAGGATTGACCGGCCAGCTATGGGCACCACTCATGTGGATACAGAAGAACCGACTCGGGCCAAATCTTGTATGGAACATAAAGATTACAGGCAGTGATGGGATTCAAATAATTTAACAATCGGTTCGCCCATTGTTAGGTTGGTCAGGTTGGCTGTCGTGAGAGCCGTGGCCCATTCCCATTCTCCAGCTCCACCAAACATGTGGGACAAGCCTCCCATGATGGCCAATCTGACCCTGGGCAAAATGGCTGTTAAATTACCTCTCCCCCACTATCAAAGTGGATCCTGGGTGCTGTGCTGTGCTGCAGTGGAGAAATGGGCAATGGAGCAGCCGGCATGAGGGGAGGAGGAGGAGCAGGGAGAAGAAAGAGGGAAAGCGGCCTTGTCCTTCTCTTGAGCCGTCTGCTCCATTGCCCGTTTCTCCATTGCAGCGCACTGCCCAGGATCCACTTTGATAGTGGTGGTGGTAGTAGTGGTGTAATTTAACAACCGGTTCGCCTGAATCTGTGAGAACTGGCTGAATCCCACCACAGATTTCAGGGCTATCCTCCTGCTTGTTCTAGCTGCTGCACTATAACAAAGAATGGTGTGATCTGAAGGCTAATAGTGGAAGCATAATGATCCTGCAATGTGCAATGTTGCAGCTGTGTTCCAGATGTCATGATGTAAGTGGTTGACGAAATGCCTTGTTGTCCTCGTGGTGGTGCCTAGGTCACAGTTGTACTTTCATGGGGCAAGCCATTTGTGTTCCTGGTCCTTCAGCTTCTGCACAAAGACAGCCTTGCTGGAATGTTTAGAGGCAAATCTCCTTAACAGCAGTACTTGTTTCTACTTGGAGTAGTGAAGGAGACACTCTCCTATACTCTTGGTGCAAGACCTTTGTGCGGCACCACTAATTGGAAAGTCAGGGACAATGCTGCAAGCAACGGCTGCTATGATAGAAAGAGAATCATGTTAGATGGATGCTGGAGGAAGAGCAGATTGTCCATGACTGTGCTAACTTCCAGAAGCAGGTATTACTCTCCTTAGTTGATGGCCCTGCTACAGTGGCAATAGACATTGTTGCTAATCCAGATTAGCACTCACTCAGCTCACTCTGCCTACTGTATTGCATAATACAGTGGAGAAACTCATCTTCCGTTTGATTATCATATGGTTAGTTATCAAGTTCCTGCTCATTTTGGTACTGTTCAGTGTCATCCAGCATTTGCGCCTTCATGTCATGGAAGTGGTAGTCTATAAGAATGCCATGGAAGAGAAGCAATGGAAGAGAACATCATACAGATGATCAGGTAGCAGTCCAGCCTTGATCTGGAGGGATATGTTGTGGGTGCACTAAAGCAGAAGACTTCTAGGTGCATTGATAATACAGCTGCAGATTGCAGGTTGCTATCATCCTTCACCATCATGATCCTGGCAAGAGTTGATGGATCTTGTAATGAAACATAAAGAGAGGTACATGTTGCTCATCCCTGATGAATAGACATTATCAAATATGTATTCAGATAATTCCCACTGAAACCAAATCAATTGAGCAACAGTATTTAGTTCTGCAATCATAACTTTATTTACATTAAAAAAAATCCAGTGTCATATGCTTCTGAAAAGATATGCAAAGTATTTGGTTGGTGGTTGGACATTATATATTAACTGATGTACATCATATGCTGTATTTTTGGATAGCATTCCTTTCACTGTCTTAAAGGAACACCAAATACATCCAATTCCACACCCTCTCCAGACAAGTCCCTTTAATCCCTGCAGTTTTCATAGTAAATGTCTATGGAGACTCTTACTCGCCCAGGTCATGATTGTCCCAAAGGTGCTTTTTTAAAAGGCATCTGGACTTTGTTTTTCCTTGAAGATGTTTTGCTTCTCATCTAAGAAGAACTGAAGAAGCTTCTTGGATGAGAAGTGAAACATCTTCAAGGAAAAACAAAATCTAGTTGCCTTTTGAAAAAAACACCTTTGAGATTTTCTTAATAAAGCTTTTTGGAAGTGTTTTGCTAGTGCCTCCTTCCTAGGGCTGAGGGAGAAGGACTGTCACCCAGCTGGCTTTTGCCTAAGGTGAGACTAGAATTCACAGTCTCCCAGTTTCTAGCCTGATGCGTTATCACTATACCAAACTGCCTCTCTCATCCTACGCTATATACTGTAATTCAGAGGTGGTATGCTGCCGGTTCACACCAGTTCGGGCGAACTGTTAGTGGCAGTGGTGTGAGGCTCCGCGCTCCCACCCTGACATCATCGCGGGCCTTCTGCACATGCCCAGAAGGTTCTGTGCATGCCCAGATGTGCACACTCCTGCTACTGAACCAGTAATGAAGAGAATAGAATACCATTACTGCTGTAATTTTACATGAATTAACTATTCTACTGAGTACTATTTAAATAAGATGCAAAAGAAACAAATGATGGGGAGGGGGGGACAGATGGAAAACTGCCTATTTTAGAAAATCAATCAGAGTGCGGGGGGGGGGGAAGATCTGGAAAAAATTTGTATTGATTCTCATAATTCTATGCAGACAAGAGAAGCAGACACGACCTAAGATGCTGATAAAAGAACATTATTAGGGAAGAGGGGGTGGGGGATAGACTTTGCTGCTGCCAGGGTGTGCATGTGTTCTGGCAGCAATTTTCAATAAATCATCCCTTCTCATGAAAGGAACGCCAGGACTTTTCAGAAAGTCTTTGACATACCTTCAGCACAAGAGCAGATAATGTGTCTCTTTGTCTTTTAATAATGAATCCTGACTCTTCCTGTCAGCCAGTTCTCCTGGAAAATAAGAAACGCTGGGCTGGTGCGAGGTGGAAGCTTGGAACTTCAGTTCTGGGAAACTCGACTCATCGCATCCTTCTTTCCCTTTCTCTTTAAAGAGAAAATCAAAACTGATCTTCCCAGAGATTATTTTTCAGCTGACCTCATTTCCATAGAGAAGGCCATAAGGATTTTGTCTTCCTGCTATCTTAGCTTGCATAATTATATACAGATTGTCTTAGGTAATGCATTACTTTTATCTCCAAAGAAGGCCACAGAGCCCAAGGATAACCCTTTATTTTAAAATACTGATTCACCCTTCCAGAATATCACAGTTCCGCGCAGCATAAATGTATGCCTCTTCATATGCCTTCTGCCAACTAAAAGTCAGTAGACATGGCACGATCGCTTGGTGGTGCATCTTACTTAAGAAGCATTGACCTGGGGTTCTGCAGATTGCAAATTTAACTTTCTTTAAGGGTTGCCCAAGGCACATACTCTGGTAAGCGCAAGAAAAATAGCCTTCTCTGTGATCATACTCACCCTTGCTCCCAGAAAAAAATAGAGCTTCATTTACTTTTTGATTAATTTTAATATGGTCTAAAACCTGTATTTTTGCCAAACTGAGCTGATTAATCTGAAGGTGACCCATGATTTTATTTAACAATTTTAACTGTTGCTATTTTCCTACGTTTTTGTTACTGTGGATTTTATCCTTTAGTCATATTTTCCATTTGTTTCATTACTTGTTTTGAGTCCTAAAAGGCAGCAAGAGGAAGAACAAATAGATACCAATAAGAAGAATATTAAAGATCTGGTAAAGATCAGAATTGTAAGCTGCCTGTAGCAATAAAAATAATGGGCAAGAAATGTTGGAAAAGAACTAGTTCCTTTAAGTCAAATTTTCAGCATGTGTGTAGTTTAGTAGACAATCTATAGAAGTTGGTTAAATAGCCATTTTTGCATAGGAGCAATTTTTGCTTTTCACAGATAGATTTTTAAAGGGATTTGGTTAACCAGTATCTGCTATAGGAAGGACAGAGAATGACTGCTTATCTTATCTCTAGTATGTCTGGAGATGATCTGCCAACCAACTTGGGCCCAAACTATTTAGTCCTTCAAAGGGCTTGCCAATACTTTGATTTAGGCCTAGAAACAATAGATGAGTGCAGACATTGTGAGATCCAATCTAATGGTTCCATGGAAAGTGCTTGTTAACATTTTCACGGAGGCAGCCTGGAACAACTGCAACTTCCAAAAAAACAGTTCAGAAATAGCCCCAGGAAGAGCATGCTGCAGTAATTAAATCTAGATGTAACTAAACAGTGTGCTACTTGGCTTCTTCAGAAGCAAGTATGTTGGTTTACTGGTCTGAACTGCCAAAGATTTTCCTGGATACTTTGCCATCTGGCCATCCAGAGGCATGCCTGAATCTCAGAAAGCACCACTAATCTGTAGGCACTTTTTTCCCCCAATGTGAGCACTTCTCCATTACAACAGCTGTGACCTGCTTCTGTTATTGATCTAGAACCTCAGCAGCTTCATTAAAGTTAGTTTTTTGAACAAGGAAAATAATACTACAGAAGGATATTGATTATACTATGTTTATTAGAATACTATGATTATTAGAATTATGTTTATTAGAATTATGTTGGTATTAAATTACTTAGATACAGGAGTCCCGAAGGTGCTTTATCAAGAGGCAACTGGACTTTCTGGTTTTACCTTTGAAGACAGTTTGCTTCTCATCCAAGAAGCTTCTTCAACTCTGAAGAAGCTGGAGAAGCTTCTTGGATGAGAAGTGAAACAGAAAGAAAAGAAAAGAAAAGGAAGTCCAGTTCCCTCTTGATAAAGCAGCTTTGGGACAACCATGACCTGGTTGACTGAGATTCTCCATAGACATTTAGATACAGAATTGGTTCTTGAGAGTCATTATTCATTATATTCTACTGGTCTAATGCCCATCTCACCTATGAATGGAATCTAAATCCCCATACACCTCAACAAGAAATTCATATGAATTGACAGCCACTATATAGCCAATATATCAGGATATTATCTTGAAAAAGACTGCAAGACACTACAGCTGAGGAATCCCACAAGACTCTCTAATTATTATGAGATTGCCATTTATACCTAAATGCCCCAAACCTCTAACTGTCCAAAAAGAATCTATACCAGAGGTGATATTTAGAAGGCTCTGACCAGTTCTGGAGAACCGGTAACGGAAATTTTGAGTAGTTCGGAGAACCGGTAAATACCACCTCTGACTGGCCCCACCCGCATCTATTCTCTGTGTCCCAAGTCCCAGATGATCAGGAGGAAATGGGGTTTTTGCAGTGACCTTCTCCTGGAGTGGGGAGGGAATGGAGATTTTACAGTATCCTTCCCCTGCCAAGCCTACCAAGCCATGCCATGCCCACCAAGCCACACCCACAGAACCAGTAGTAAAAAAATTTGAATCACACCACTGATCAATACCATATAAAAGCAAAGGTGAACCTGCAGGTGGAAAGGAGAAATATCAGCTGATAGTGATGTGTGTCTATCTGTTTATTGCTGTCTTCATCTCAAGGACGTACACAGGTGTCCTGTTTCAGGCACAGAGAAAATGTCACTTCCTCATTCAAGCTGAAGTTACTGTTAACATGGGAACTAGTTTTCCAAACTGGCTCTTTTAAAAGACGAAAAAAGCCCAGGTTCCTTATCAGAACCTTTGGGTTTTCTGAGTAGTCTGTAGCTCCTCTAGCATTTGCCAAGCAAATTGTTTCACTGTCTTTAGATCCCAGAAACTGATTTCCTTAGTTAGGGAAAGAAGCTGGTTCAGCACATTCTAATATTGCAAACGTCAGCTTAACCCTTCATCTCTTTGCCATTATTAAAGCAAGTGTCAAGGACCATCTGAGTCACACACATCATGTCATAATGTGGTCGGTTGGTTTGTGATATTTTGGAAAATCAGGGTAGAAGGGTTCACACAAAATAATACCCATCACAGGTCTGACATGACAAGTAGGATAGAAGGTAGGTACAAGGAGTAAAATATGGAATCTGCAATCTGCCCAATTGTGGGAAGGGAACTGATGACGCAGAAATGACAAAATAACATGAGATGCAGATCAGGGTCAACAGCATCCCTTACTAAGCACCAATCACACTTTTTATGTGTTTTTCAATTTTCTTTTAACAAAATAGGTCCTCAATTTACAATAGTTTGTTTAGTGACCATTCAAAGTTACAATGACATTTTAAAAAGTGACTTATGGCTGTTTTTCACCCATACCACCATTGCAGCATCCTCATGGTCATGTGATCAAAAATGGGTTCATATTTTTGACGGTTGCATTGTCCCAGGATCAGGTGATCCACCTTTTGCGGCCTTTTGATGAGCAAAGTCAACAGGGAAGCCAGAGTCACTTAAAACCATGTTACTAACTTAACAACTGCAGGGATTCACTTAACAACGGTGGCAAGAAAGGTCATTAAATGGGGGGAAACTCACTTAATCTATATCTGACTTTAGCAATATAAATGTTGGACTCAATTTTGGCTGTAAATCAAGGACTACCCTGTTTCCCTGAAAATAAGACCCCCCTGGATAATAAGCCCAATTGGGCTTGCACTAAAATAAGCCCTCCCCCGAAAATAAGTCCTCCCAAAAATATTTAAACATATGCACAGCTGGTCCCCACGATTTCCATACAAACAACACGAGATAAGGAGGCGAGGCCAGACGGGGGGAAAGGGATGGAGGAACATGCCCCATGCACTCCACACACCCTTACCTAATGGCCGCTCCTGCAATCCTAGCCACTGAGCCCCTTCTATCATTTTAATGGCCGCTGCAAAAAGAGTGCCAGGCCTAGCGACACGCAACACAGCAGCAGCCATGAGGTGACCACACTCACTGCCTCCTGAACTTCAAAAATAATAAGACCTCCCCGAAAATAAGGCCAAGTGCTTATTTCAGGAGTCAAAAGAAAATAAAACCCTGTCTTATTTTGGGGGAAACACAGTACCTGTATTTTCATCTTTGCATTTTGTTCTGCTTTTTAGTTACTACTTTATAAATGATAAAATAATGAAGTTTAAAAAGCATAAATTATATCTAAACCATGACTTGTGAATCTTTATGTCATCAGGTAAATGGGGCGCTTAAGTAATGACAGCATGGCATCTGATGCCAATTCGTACAGGCGGGGCTGAGAATTCTGAGAGCTGTAATCTTATACATCTAGAGCAATGGTTCCCAAACTTTTTCAGTCCACCGCCCCCTTGGTGCTACAAACTGATCCTCAGTGCCCCCACCCAGTGGTGGAATTCAATTTTTTTTACTACCGGTTCTGTGATCATGGCTTGGTGGGCGTGGCTGGGGGGGTCATGTGACTGGGCGGTTTGCACGATGGAAGGTAGTAACAGTAAAATTCAAAACTGTAACAATTAATTGCACATTTATTCAAAATCCAATTTAAAAACCTTTTTACTTAATGTTAATTCAACAAAATTGTTGAACATGATCCAGTGATACCAGGTTTTCAAAGTCTGATAGTCATTTATCAAGAACCTTAGTAACTAATAACTTAGTAAACTCAGTAAAATGTAGTAACTACTTCACTGTTCAGTAAATTCTTAATGTGATGGATGGGCTTGATGAAGTGATATTAGTTTCCCAATGTCTGGTTTTAAGTCACTTAGCAGAGTGCAATGTTTCCCAACCTTAGTTGGGAAACATTGCACTCTGGCTCTAGTAGTGGCTCTAGTTTCCAGTAGTTTTGGGTGATGGTTTGTCTTAAAAGACACTTAAAAAGAGCGGTCTGTTTCTTACTAGTTTGCCCCTGGAGTTCATGCAAAACTTGCTACGTCGTCACCCATGTCGAAATTCCCTTTGGCCATTGCCCACTGCCCCCTTCCCACCCAAGGAACACCATCCACCACCCCTTTTTTTGTGTTGCTGGAGGATTTTAGTTGCCACACGCACATATGGGGATCCCCAGGTCCCAGGATCACCCTTTGCGCGCCCGCAGAAAAGAGGGTTCCCTGCCTGCAGAACCTGGTACTGCCGCCCTTGGCACACAGCGTGCGGATCGACAGAGGGCGTGCCAACTGACTGGCTACCTCGTGGAATGTGCGGTATGCAAGAGGCCAGAAGCAACCATTCGACAGGACGGGGAGGGGGGAGGATGGGAGCGGCCCATGTCTGCGGCTGGCTCAGGGAGCACGTGTGTTCTGAGCCGTGGTGCTCGGTCCAGAGAGGGGGGAAAGCCCTGAGCGGCGTGTGCCTAGCTGCCACGTGGGAGCAGCTCGGTGTCTTCTGATTTTGTTGTTTCGACTCCCTCCCCCTCCTCTGCTCGGTTGCGCGTTCTCTGCATGTTTTTCCTCTCTCTCTCTCTCTCTCTCTCTCTTTCTCTCTTTTGCTGGGCGGTGATTGAGGCTGCTGGTAGTTAGCATTGATTCTGCTGTAGCTTAAGTCGCCACGGCAGACAGCAGCAGCAACGAGAAGCAGCAGTGGTAGTATCGAGTAGATCAATGAAGAAGGAGCATTTATGTCAGGCTGGCCAGCTGAAGCTGTAGGCCTCCTGCCCCCCCCTTCTCTGCCGCCTGCCGCCCCCCAAGGGGCGGTACTGCCCACTTTGGGAACCACTGGTCTAGAGGGTTCCCGGTTGAGAAGGCTGGTGTCATTGAACAGCAATGTTTCCTGAATGTAAAGTGACATGTACAACAAATGAGACTATAATCACTTCCATGTCCTCTTTGAAAACAAGCAGGGCCTGGAAAAAAAATGGGTGCCTACTAAGGGTCAGAGAACTGGAAATGGGCAAGGTTTTCTTTTTCTGCATCTGAAAGAACATTCTTTTCATTGTAACCTTTCACGTTTCAGTCTGTCCATTTTGATTCCCTTGCTCTTCTTAGCCCTTACCCTCCCGAATTAGCTAGTAAACTGAATGCCTGGCAAGATTCTTTTGATTCAGGAAGTTCCTCCTTGGACTCTGCCAGAGGTCCACTGCCTACTTTGGCAAATTGACACTCATTCTCTTGCATCAGGAATGCAGAGGATTGGAAGCTCTGCAGGTTCACAAATGCCTCCCCAAGTTATAAGGACAGTTGCTGGGAGCTTTTCCAAAAGTTGAAAATTCGGACTTAAGAAAGTGGGGAAGATTTTAAATATAGAATGGAATGGAACGGAGTAACAAAAAAATACAAAGAAAAACTAAGAAGGAAACAAAAAGGGCAGATGCATCTCTTCAGCAACCAACATCCAGATAAGCAGGGATTAAAACCAGATAAATAATCAAGCATAAAACAATACTCTAGTAGTTAAGCAATTACAAAGTAGAAAGACATCCTCACCAAAACTGGCAAGGCAAGTTACTGTATATAAACAGGGAGCAAACACTAAACTCACCTTATTACCTAGTTGAGTAATGAAATCTTTGCAAGCAAACAACCAAGCTCAGGGAGCACAAAGACTCCATACAATAGAATAGTTATATTTCATCTATATGTATCAGGGACGTGCGGTCAGGGCCTCACCGCTCTCATCATGAAAATAAAAAAAGGGAAAAGGCGCTGAGGAGCCTTCTGCACACGTGGTCCGGGAATGGGACCATGTGTGCAGGAGGCTCCTCTAGCCTCAGCCTCCCTCCTGCACACGTGGTCCCATTCCCCGCCTTCCTGAGTCAACATGAAGGGGACCGCGGAGCGCGAGCTGCGGGACCACAGAGTGCGAGCCGCGGTCCCCTTCATGTTGACTCAGGAAGGCGGGGAATGGGACCACGTGTGCAGGGGGCTGAGGCAGCTTCAGCCTCCTGCACACGTGGTCCCATTCCCCTCCTTCCTGAGTCAACATGAAGGGGACCGCGGAGCGCGCTGATGACGTCACCAGCGTCACCTGCCATAAACCTCACCGCACGTCACTGATATGTATACGTATAGTATAGGTATACATCGGGTGAAATCTGACAGTTTCTGGAGAACCGATAGCGGAAGTTTTGAGCAGTTTAGAGAACTGGCAAATGCCACCTCTGGCTGGCCCCATTGTGGGGTGGAAATGGAGATTTTGCACTATCCTTCCCCTGCCACGCCTACCAAGCCATGCCCACCGAGCCATGCCTACAGAACCGATAGTAAAAATTTTGAATTTCACCACTGGTATACACATACACTGTATGTATGTATGTACAGTACATATACACACAGAGAAGCAGAAGGTTAAAATTAACACATTACTTTTAATGTTTTATTAAATTGATTTACATTTAAATACATTTAAAATAAAACAATTCAATGCAAGCTAAATTAGGTTGTAGTAACATTAGAGTAAATATAGTTTTTTTCGTGGCCAACCTCATTTCCATCTTCTGCCCTAATTTTTGCGGTGCAGGCTCAGGTTTCTCATTCACAAACATAATTGCTTCATCTGGAAGACTTTTCAACATTTTGCTGCATTTTATAAACTTCAGCAGAGCAGAACTGTCATGAGGAAGAGATTGAATCTTGTAAAGCATCTACCAGCCAAGGAAGGGTTTTTGGCTATGACGGCATATCCATAGGCATCCTTCCTTTTCTTCTTGTATGTGAAAGAGAATTGACTATGTTTGAAATGCACAACATCTGTGTTCATGGACATCTACTTTGGTACCTGCCAGATTCCTTATAAAGGAAGCTGATAGATAGCTATGGTTTAAATTGCGCTTCTCCAAAGTGAATGTTAGCAGGCAAATTACGAAGCTCTTTGCCAGAGGGAAAGGGGAATCAAGAAGAGTAAAATTGTGCTCTGTTGACCCCTGGAAAGTGGCAGAGTCTTCTACTGTGCCAAGGACTTTTGCCCCATAGAAAAGAAGGTCTCTTAACATCCAACTGCAAAGATCCCTTTCATTGTCTTTCCAAAGAGTTCAACCTTGGCCTCTTCATATTTTTCAGAATGGTTTGCTGGGTATAGATAACCCTTAATTTGCACACCTCAACTTTTACACAGATGTGCTTTCTACAAACATTGTTTAACAACTGCAGCCACAAACAAGGCCACTAACTTTCCAAATAAGGTACAAAGGAACTAGTATTGAAAGCATAATTTCGAACATATAAACAACAGTAACCAGATCAGAACAATCCCAAGATCATGTTCATTTTATATGAAGTCAAAGTTATTTGGGTGAGGGAATGAAAGTGAAGGGCCAAGTGCATCAGAGATCGGTTGCTCTTGGTTCAGCCTGGATTGGGTAGTACTGGTAGTAGCGGCCGCAGGAGACTCCGCCCACCTGCCCGGATGCTTCTGCACATGTGCAGAAGTGTCGCATGCACGCACAAGCATGTGCGGGAGCGTGCCTGAACTGGTAGTAAAAAAATTGGCAACCCACCACCGAAGTGCATGTACTTGTCCTAAAAATTAAATTCCTTAACCCCCTTGAGTATTGAACTGAACCCCCAGGTCCAACACTCAAGAGGAAAATCAGCTTCATGAAAGTCCAGCAGGCTGGCATCATCTGGATCCTGGAGAGATGTAATAATATAAATTTCAGTCCAATATTGTATATAAAACTACTTAACTACTACTGACGTATTGCGACTTTTCCCCCCTTCGCTAAACTGTGATGGGGGCGTGGCCAGCATGTGTCACATCCGGCCTGCGAGCCATGAGTTTGAGACCCGTAACGTAAAGTTTACTTCCAAGGAACAGATTCAGGGTCAAGGCTGTCAAATGTTTCTTAGAAGAAGGTTTTGGTAAATACGTTTTGTGATCAACTTTTCCACTTTTGGGCTACCCACATGCCATGGCTATTAATGTCCCATTAATCCCCCCCCCAGAATAACATGACTACGTGGGCATGATGGGCTATAGTTGACCATCCCTAAAAGTTTCAGGTCAGATAAAGTTGCATCAGGACAAGAATATTTTTTAAGTGAGAAGAAAACAAATATATTTGGGACAAAATCCTTCCCAATATTCAAAAATCAGATCTGACTGTTGTCTGATTAATAGTCTGTCTGTGAATTGTCCACTTGTGGATTATTGATTTGGTAGGACTAGTAGTGGAAACAGATCAGGAGTTTTACCTAAATTTAAGTTGCTGAGATCACTTCAGCATCGATCAACTAATGTTGAATTCTCAGCTAAGATTCCTCTTCGCGTAGCCTTGCTCCCTAGCTCTGCTATACTTTGGAGAAGAAATAATCAGTGCTGAAGACTTTGGAGCCACACTGATGGGATTGAAGAAAGAAACAGAGTCATGCATAGCTCTCTCTTAGTCAGATGGACATTTCAAAACTTTGGACTTTTACACTTTGGCTGACACACATTCTTAACTGCAAGTGGGTCGTTCTGTGACTGTCCCATCTTTTAAGGTCTATTATGCCTGCTTTGAAAAGATCTTTTCACTTTCTGGTCCACATCACTCTAGGATCTACAGACAGATTCCAAAGTATTTAGCAATTAAATAGTAAGTTTTCAGTGGTTTTATTTTAGCAATAGCTTAAGGACAAACTCCAAGGTTATATCGCTGAAACAAAGAAACATTAAGGGAGAGGTGGGATAGGTCTGGATTTTGATCTGAAAGGGATGGTGTAATCACTTGTGGTCCTGAAAACATTTCCTTGATTCAGAACAATTTAGTTAAGAAGATGTTGGATAGCCATTTGTCTGAAACGGTATAGGGTTTCCTGCCTAGGCAGGGGCTTGGACTAGAAGACCTCCAAGGTCCCTTCCAACTCTGCTATTGTATTGTATTGTATTGTATAGTTCTAAGTCAGTGGTGGGATGCTGCCAGTTTAACAACCGGTTTGGTGAGCGAGCACTTTGCCTGCATGTGTGCTTTGCGCATGAACGCAATGCTGAAAATGGAGCATTTACAAGCTTAGTTGCTTACCTTCCAAGTCAGCAACAGTAAGTAGAAGCAATGGGAGGGGAAATCAGCTGTGTTGCGCGATTGAGTTGAGCTAGAAAGCTGGAAATAAAGAACAGGATAGAGCAGAGGCGGGTGGGCGGGGCCATCTGATCATCAGAGCTGAACCGGTCCGAACTGGCTGAATACCACCTCTGTACCAAGTGCATATCACTTATGTGAAGCATTTGGAGGGGTGGAGGGTGGGGTGGGAGACAGAAAGAAAGAGAGACTGTGCTTTAAAAAAAAACATCAAGAAGCCCAGAAATGTTCAGATTACAGAAAAGCCTGGTATCACCAGCAACGTCTCCAGGATCTCCTCCAGTGCCTTTTGCCTTTGAACTATGTATCCAGTATTTTTAAACTTCAGCTTTAGTGCTTTCAGTGAGCAGCCTGGCTTGTTCTCCCTGGGATCAAGTTATTCTCATCTGTTTTCTCCAGCAACACAATTGAAAAAACGACAACATCAAAACAGTCTGATGCTTTTCGTAGGATGCTACCAAGCTTTCTCTTTTCTTTCCCAAGCTTCCTTTCTTCTCTTAATCTTCTTTGTATAAAACTCTGGTTCCCCGCAACCGACGGAGTTTCCAAGGCATCCTTGTGTTTGTCCCCTTGCACTGCATCTCGCTCTTCATTCCTCCCACTTTAAAAGCATTCTATTCATGTAGGCACAGCCACAATGCGCAGCACTAGACTCCGACATCATCTTCGTTTGCAAGAATGCTTTGAGCTTCAAAGCTTTGCCAAAATAAAAAATAAAATACATATCTAAACAAGGAAGGGAAGGCAAATGAAATTTTGTTAGGCCCACTTGCAAAAAGAAAATGCACCACCTTCTGTGCATGTGCAGTGCTCACGCAGTACATCGGGGCGGGTGGGTGGAGCCTCCCACAGCTGCCACTATTGGTTTGCCCGAACTGGAGAGAACCGGCTGAATACCACCTCTGGTCCAGTTCCAAGCTGGGAAAAAGACACTGGAAATAAAATGGAAGCTGATTGGAAAGAAAGCTTCCCTTTATTGATGAAGCAAAACCACCAACCTCGTGTGATTCAGAGCAAATGGGAGTTGAGAGTGGGTGGGTTTTATACCTTCTTTGGGCTTTGTATCTGAGCTTCCTGTTCCTGTGCAAGACCATGTCCTTTAATATTCTATTGGCTGTTGTCAGATTCCTATGGGGTCATAGCTGGCTATATAGGCACATGGGGAAATGCAAATCATAGGTGCTTGTCTGAGCTAATTTTGTCAACCTTTTCTTTGTTGCTTATCTGAGTTTCTGCCTTGACCCCTTCTTTCTGAATGGATTACCAAATCTGCATTTCTAAAAGCTGGCTTCCTCAGTTTCTGCTTGGGGCAGGGGAAACGGGGCCGGTTTCTGCCTCCCTTAAGATTTTTTTTTTTTCATTTCTCCTTTAGGAGAAATATTTTATCCTACCTTTTTAGTATTTCCCAATACTAAAGTGGGGGCTTCTTACAGTGTCATATAAAAGGGAATGTTGCAATAGATAGCATTCTGGAAAATCGGTGCTTTGTCATTTTTAATATTTCCCACATTAACCATTTTGTGCAAGGGCAGGCCCCTCTCCCCATTTTAGAAGCTCCCAACAACTTCTGCAAATTGCATGTGGGTTCACCAACCCCCCAATGATTAGGGACCATTATATAGGTAAAACGGTTTTTGTAGGAGGAGGAGTATTAGAACCTGGGGGAAGAGATAAAGGAGGGATCAGCCTGGAATTCCTACATAGTCACAAGTGGACTCCACCCCTAGATTTTGCCACTCCTTCTCCTACAGTTTTGTTGTACTGTAGGGGAAGAGACATGTCAAACAAATGGTCAGCTAAAGTTGAGCTCATTTAATTCCGACCGCTTTCAAACAAAAGCTTTATATACAAACTTTCTCTTGAAGGGCCTTTTTTGAAAAAAAATAATAATCCCTAACTTTAGTTGGATTGTTCTGTAACCGGCATTAGAGTTGCCTACAGTAACAGACATATCTCAGCATCCTCATTACGGAATCATATTACTCTTGTTTCTTGTTAGCCAGTTGACACCCAAGTGTTTTTAATGAACCTCTGCAATTAACAGCCCATTAGGATGAATAAGCAAAGTTGGCACATCACTTAGTGACATTTCAGCTTTCCTGATGAGAGGATTCACCAAGCCAGTAAGGCATTTATTCACATTTGGAAGGTTAACATGAAGCTTAGAAATCTATTTTGGTGATGTGAAAACTAAATGGAAGAGATGTTTCTATTATTGCAAACTTATTCTTTCTCAATTATTGTCCAGGTATATGGCTGATTTGGAAACCAAACAAGTTCATCTTTGCTTAGTATTTGATGTGGTTTTATCTGAGAAGCTTAAGACTGTCAGTTAATTTGGTAAATTGAAACAATACTCTGGAAGAAGGCAATGAGAAATCACATCATGCCATGAAAACTGTTTTGATATAGATAGATGATAGATAGATAGATAGATAGATAGATAGATAGATAGATAGATAGATGATAGATAGATACATACATACATACACACATACATACATGTGTGTGCATGTGCGCGTGTGCGCGTGTGTCAATAGGCATTGAGCTTACAGACAGTATTACATTTTAAGTTTAATTTATTTGGGGTTGTTCATTTCATTGTGTCCTTCCTTTCTTCTTAATGGGAATATGATATATAAAAACCACAATGTGTATATACAAATAATAGAGCATCCAGTCTTCAAAATGAAGCACTATCATAAAATGAAGAACATATATTTAGATTGAAAAAAAGCAGTTTAGGACTAGAAGGCAAGAAGTACGCTTTACTCAGGATACCCATAATATGTTTACCTAGATAAACTATGGTTTATATATTTGAACTGTATAAACTATGGTTTGCCAACATAAAAACTGGATGCATGTAACATCAGATCACATGTTGTTACTTGAGGCATATACAGATTGAGAAATCCAGTTATAGCAATTGACCACACTTGACAGCTGATACTTAACTTTGAGGACTGAGCATCCTCTTCCATCACTCTTGAGGACAACAAGCCAGTCTAAAGGGACAAGAGAAAATCGTATCACATACTGCGTAATGCATCTCTATCTGATCATAATATCCTGCTTTCTATCATCTTTGCCCTTGTGTCCCCATGTTTAGAAAGGACTTTTCTTTGTGACTTTTTTTTTACATACCTGAACTACAGAATGTAATAAGAGAGGAGGACACGGGCACTCTTCAAAATACTTGCTTCCTTCAAGTTGAATGAGAAATTAATCCAAACACTTAAATTAAATCCAATGCTGGGATAGAGAAGGCTACCAGATCTAGGCTGCAAAAATCCAGTTGACCATTAGAAGGCAGATGACACGGAAAATTCTTCATAGTTTTCAGCTTTCCTGGTGGTCCAGATTCCTTTTTCAACATCTGCTTAGGTGTACAGGTGACAATAAATGGCACTGAGTTATATTAATTGCTATTTCAGGTGTTCCATGCCTTTCCCAGACATATGTGACAAATAATACAGAAAAGCTGAAACATAGTTTTTAAATGGTTAAGCTGTGATGGCGCAGTGGTTAGAATGCAATATTGCAGCCTAATTCTGCCCACAGTCTGAAGTTCGATGGGGCTAAAGGTTGAATCAGCCTTCCGTCCTTCCAAGGTCAGTAAAATGAGGACCCAGATTGTTGGGGCCAATATGTTGACTCTATAAACTGCCCAGAGAAGGCTGTAAAGCACCATGAAGCGGTATAAAGATCTAAGTGCTATTGCTAAAATTTAAACATCTTGGCTTTTAAGCATAATCAGAAATAGCAAAGCAACCAATTCAGAAATCCTGGCTGAAGAGAAAAGTACTGTAGTAGCATATGATAAATAAGATAGCCATCCTTATTTATACTCATTTAGTAATAATCTTTACATCTGAGTACATGTTATAAATGTACACAATTAGAGCAGCAAGTGCATATCTCAAAAAGCAAGATCATGTCTTGTATCCACATCCTGTTGCGTGTTGGTAGAGCAAAGAGGGAGAAATCTTTCTTGCCTCACTTAATTAACCTATTAAGACTGGAGCACACTTTAGCTTAGTATGCAATCATAGACTTGTTTCTGCAAGCACAGATCTGTCACAAATGCAATGTCATGGAATTATCGGTTACCATCCAGCAATTCCTCATAGATGCAGAGATTTCAGAGGGTGTTTTGAGCTCTTCTGCCACTGACAGCGGATTTCTGTTCTCAGGTTTGAAGCAGCCCACAGGACCCGTTTCCGTTTATGACAAGAATTCGGTTCATTTCAATTTGGCTTAATTTTTTCCTCTACCAATTAAGCAAAGGCCTTCCTTCTCTTTGTCTGCATCTATGCAGATCTGAGAACATTAGTATTTAGAATCCTTTATTCTTTATAGAATTCTTTATAGGCCAAGTATGATTGGACACACAAGGAATTTGTCTTGTGAGCTCTCAGTGTACATAAAAAATACATTCATCAAGAATCATAAGATGCAACACTTAGTGATAGTTATAGGATACTAAATAAGCAATCAAAATCATAGTAGGAAACTAAATAAAACAATATAATCATAAAGACACAAGCAACAAGGTTATAGTCATAAGTAGAAGGAGATAGGTAATAGGAAGGATGAAAAGAATGATAGTAATACAGTCTTAGTAAATAGTTAGGCAGTGTTGTGGGAATTAGTTGTTTAGCAGAGTGATGGCCTGTAGGAAAAAAACTGTCCTTGTGTCTAAGTGTTCAGATGTTCACTGCTCTATAATGTCATTTTGAGGGTATACCCCCCAAAATTACTCATGGTGGCATTGATCTCCACAGCTAGCCGTGATGATGCAAACTACAAGGCTTATGCTGTGATGCCACAACAAAAACTCCACCTTTCCATTTGTATCCTGTTAGAGGGAACTCATGAGATTTGCATCATGATACAAGATTATATCACTTCTCTCCCAATACTTTGCAGTGTTAGGCTTCCAGGTGGGAACTAGACATTTCACCAGGTTGGGTCTAGGACAATTCACCACAGCCAACTCAGCACTGCTAACTCAGCATGGCCAACTCACCATGGTCAACTCGCCATGGCCAACTCACTGTGAGACAACTCATCGCAGGACAAGAGTTACACTAATACTGAAGAAATGGTGGAATAGAATAATTAAAAATAGATGCTCAAGAAGGGACAAAATGAAATGTGAATGACAATTTTTTAAAAAAGATTAAATTATTTTAAATAATTAAATTGAATCCTTGAATTGTCTCCGGCGAGTTGGCCATGGCAAGTTGGCTACCGAGAGTTAGCCGTTGTGATTTGGCTGTGGCAAGTTGGCCACAGAGAGTTGGCTGCAGCGAGTTGTCCCATTCTGGGGCAGGTTGCTTGGGGTATGTGATTGGAGCATGCATACAGGATATCAGAGGTGGGTTGCTCCTGGTTCGGCCCGGATTGGACGAACCAGTACTAATGGTGGCGGAAGGCTCTGCCCACCCGCCTGGATGCTTCTGCACATGTGCAGAAGTGTTGCACGTGTATGTGAGTGTGCATTCACGAGCGAACCGGTTAGTAAAAAGATTGGCAACCCATCTCTGCATCATATGTACCATTATCGAACATAGGTGCATTTTCTTTAGGTGTTTTTATCCAGAGCTTTTGTGAACAAGAGAGGGGGATTGCAATCAAAATTTCAGGTCAACTAGTGGCATTGCATGTCACCTAATTCTTTTAGTCATTGAGTGGCTCCATCAATCATACTATACCAAGAGTTGCTTTTCCATATTTTAATGGATAAATCACTATTGGTTGGGCTGCCTCAAGGTGCTTAACTATATAAACTATGATTTGCAAACTATAAAAGCCCGTTTCATTCAACATATTAATACAACATTAAAAAAATCTCATTGTTCTTTAGTGTCAGGGCTAAACTGAACTAAGGTTTCTTTTTATTGCACCAAAGGAGGCTTATTCAATTTCATTGTACACATGTTGTATATTAACAATAAAGGTTTGATTTGATTTGATTATTTGGCATGTTTGTTAGTGGTAGGGGAAGAGGGAGCACACAAAAACCATTGAGGTAGGCAACAACTGAGTTAGAAAATCTGAATTCAAGCACAGACCCAAACCTGGTTTTACAGTTAAGTTCATATATACTACGGGATAAGGACCAAATCTTGATATAGCACCACAATACACCCTAAAACATCTGCTATACTGACTCCCTCCAGGGAAGTGTAGAGCAATAGAATTCACCTTTTGTTTCTCAAACGGGTCTCATTTGTATAAAGGGATAAACTGAGGAATGCTAGACTGCCTTTATTATTCTAACAAGTGTTATTGGAAGGTAACACTAAATAATTTCTGATTTATTGGCAAGAGGGGGTGAAGAAAAAGTCTGCCTCCTCATTTAACCCACATTCTAGGAAGAAGTACACAAGAGAAAAGCATGGAGGGATTCAAAGAGATGGAATATAAATACCATCTCTTTGCTATGAATAGACATTGAACATCTAGAACAGTATTTCTCAACGTTGGCAATTTTAAGTTGTATGGACTTCAACTCCCAGAATTCTCTAGTCTTGACTAAGGAATTCTGGGAGTTGAAGTCCACCCATCCTAAAGTGCTCATCTGATTCTAGCCTGTTACTGTTTCCTTTTCCCAATAAACTGTGTATGTGTGAGTGTGTCAGTGGTAGGATTCAATTTTTTTTACTACCAGTTCTCTTGGCTTGGCTTGGCTTGGTAGGCGTAGCTTGGCAGGTGTGGCAGCGGAAGGATACTGTAAAATCTCCATTCCCTCCCAATCAGCTAGGACTCCGGAGGAAGAGAATAGATAGGGGCATGGCCGGTCAGAGATGGTATTTACTGGTTTTTTGAACTACTCAGAATTTCTGCTACCGGTTCTCCAGAACTGGTCAGAACCTGCTGAATACCACCTCTGATGTGTGTGCATCTAGAGCAGTGTTTCTCAAACTTGGCGACTTTAAGTTCTGTGGACTTAAAGTCGCCAAGTTTGAGAAACACTGATCTAGAGATTTGGGTGTAATAAAAGATCTTCAGTGAAATCCTTCCTACATCAAAATGTTTACAGTTTACTAGCTCTTGAGTTTCAAGATTGGCACAAATTCTCCATTTCTAGGCTTTGGGCAGGAAAATCCAAAATATCTTTTTCCCTCTTTCTATAGAGCTGGCCTGAAGGGGAAGCCCTGGTTAGACAAACTAAGAATTCTTAGTCTTCATGTGTCAGGAGGTTCAGCCTGACTTGGCAGCCTATCACAATAATCTTTTATGGAGAGCCCTTTAAAAGACAGCCTCTGCCAAATATGTTTTAAAGAAATCCCCATTCAAGTCCGCAACTGAATGCCATGCTATGCGTCTGGTCCTTCAGTATTACAGTACAATTCAGTTCCATGGACCTTGTTTTTGTATGTCAAAATGGCAGTTAGGCAATCCAAGCCCCCCCCCCCTCTTTTTTTTGCATGCCTCATACAGGTAAAACCCAGCAGTGGGATTCACTTACCTTCCCTACCAGTTCACAAACGTGAGCCCTTGTACGTGTTGTGTCTGTGCATGTGCACCACCTTCTGTGCATACACAGTGCTCACGCATTCCATTGGGGCGGGTGGGCGGAGCCTTCCGCAGCCGCTGCTAATGGTTCACCCGAACCAGCTGAATTCTACCTCTGATAAATAGGGCCTATAAAAAGGGCAGGGCTTTGATTACTGAATCTTGACATTTTTCATCATCCCTATGGATGCCTCTGTTGTGTCCCCTGCCTCCATCTGATTGATTCCAGAAGGCAAGAAGTAACCTGGAGCCAGCCGCTCTGTTTCTTTGTCTGTTTGGTAAACTGTCAGGATGTAGTTTAACAGATTAACAGAGTTGGACCTTGTAGGTCATCTAGTCCAACCCCCAAGTAGGGAGACTAAATGGCTGTCATGGACAACCCTCGTGGCTATGTAAATGGAGGATCAAAATACGACTTCTCGACTTTCAACCTTTCATTTAGTGACCATTCAAAGTTACGACAGCACTGAAAACAGTGATAACCTTTTGTGATCTTTTGACAAGCAAAGTCAGTGGGAAAGCCAGATTCACTTAACAACAATGTTACTAACTTAACAATTGCAGCCTTTCACTTAACAAATATGGGCAAAAGAAGATTGTAAAATGGAGCAGAAATTCACTTAAGAAATGTTTCACTTAGCAACAGAAATGTAGGTCTCAATTGTACTAGCTGTAGAACTAAATTTTGATGGAAACAGGGACAGTCTAGGAGCCAAAAGACAGAGTCTTCTGCCATGCTCTGCTCTCCAATTTCTCAAGCTTCAATTGTTGTGTGTGTGTGTGTGTGAGTCTGCCGAAGCCTTACGTAGAAATGGCCTTTGTTTTAGTCCCAGGGGAAGGCAAAGTGTTTTAAGTGACTTGTGTCTCGCTTGTCTATGAAGATTCTCAGTCATTCAAATCATAGTTGTCTCAAAGGTGCTTTTTCAAGAGGCCCCCGGACTTTCTGGTTTTTCTTTGAAGACGTTTTGCTCCTTATCCAAGAAGCTTCTTCAGCTCTGACTGGATGTGTCCCACTTGGCAATATGAATGAAGTCTCAATTCACCACTTAATCATTCAGCCTAGCTTTAATCAGAGGGTTGTTGTGTGGCTAAAGTGAGTCACCTCTCTATATCCCATCCAGGGTTTGTGCAAAGAGGGGCGTGAGACAACCATGATCAAAAATAAAATAGCACTCCTAGTAATTGTTTGGTGCAAAGCTCCATCCATCTATGTTGTGGAACTGGTGAAGGTTGCAATGCAAATTTATTAGCTAGATGTATGTCATAAAATATCTACACCCTTGACCCGAGGGTAGTGTCCACCACACTATTTAATGACACTGATGGTACTGCTACTACTTCCACCATCATTGCTAGCAGTAGCAATTTTGTTTTAAGAAGATGCTGACCTACCCACAAGAATAATTACAAGTGAAGTGTGGATTACTTTGCAAATGTCTGCTGTCAATTAAATCTTCCCAACCAAAGAATTGGTTGAAATGCACTACTAAAAAGACTGGACTTTAGAACGGACCAGCTTATCCTCAGACTGGACTAGGGGGAAAGAAAGGTATGGTTCTGAATAGCTATCAACTCTCTCACATTCGTTACTGGATGTAAGTAAAACAGAAATAAGACTTCAGATGTTAATCATAGGTGTGAATAAAGGACATGCTGTTCTGTCCCAGGACATGCAACTGACTTTAGAGGAGGACACTGTGACTTCTTTGTGAGCCAGCTATGCGTTTCCCTGCCCTTCCAACCCTTCCTGCAAATTATTAAGTTCAACCTAGTGTACTTTTCCATCCACATCCATTATTCCACTGATTCATTTAATGAATCCTCAAGTTCTGTATAAACAACAGCTCAGAATGGTGCACAGTAACAATCACCTAGACAGAGTCCTTGACTTACGACTACAATGGAGCCCAACATTTCCATTGTAACTGAGACACTTAAGTGAGTTTTGCCCCATTTTGGGACCTTCCTTGCCACAGTGGTTAAGTGAATCACATGCACTTGCTTAGTTAGTAACAAGGTGAATCTGGCTTCTTCGTTGACTTTGCTTGTCACATGGTCCAGGGACACTGCAAGTGTCCCAAATATGAGTCAGTTGTCAAGCATCCGAATTTTAAGCACTTGGTCATAGGGATGCTGCAGCGGTCATATGTAATAATGCTTTATTGTCAGCGCATAACGTGTACAATGAGATTGGGAGTGTGAAAAACAGTCATAAAATTTTGATGCAACCCTGTTGAAATCAAAATTTAGAAAAACAGACTGGAAGAGGTAGTAACTGGCCCTTTGCTGGGCCACATGATGGAGAAAGATCATTTAAATCCGGGGTCTCCAACCTTGGCAACTTTAAGCCAGGCAGACTTCAACTCCCAGAATTAGCTGGCTGGGGAATTCTGGGAGTTGAAGTCCTCCCGGCTTAAAGTTGCCAAGGTTGGAGACCCCGGGTTTAAAGCATGGGTGCCATCCTAGACAGGTTCATATCAGTTGAAAATAATAGCCCACAAGTTGTGATATAACCCACGAGGACCCATCTAATCAGCCATTTTAATTGCACAGATTTATATTGGGAAGTCAGATACCCTATTCCCAAATTGTTCAGGACTTTATATATCAGCAGATTTTTTTAAAAAAATCTTGAATCTTGTTTCGGTCACTAATTCAGTCTTTAAGTCAAGGGACCTCTTTCATATTTATCCTGGTTTTCTTCAGCCCAAGCTAGAATCCCCATAATCCACAAATATCCTGGAAACTGATATTGCAATCCAACACAATGGGAGGGTCAAGAAAGAGATTGCTGCCTAACTGGATCTCCCATGTATGCAATGAAATGTCATTTTAATGTATGCCCATTAGTGTACATTTAAAGTGACAATAAAGTTATTCTAAGACTAAATAGGGGCGTGCATAATAAATAGGGGTGTGCATAAGCACACCAGTGTGCCTAACGTCCCTGATCTACTGTTCCCATTTATTTGTACCCATTTCCTGTGTTCTTATTCATGTTTATTCTTATTCCTATTATCTTGTACGAGTGACAAAATGAATGAATGAATGAATGAATCAATAAATAAACAAATAAATAAAAGCACCAACTCAGAATTGTCCTGATCTAAAGTTTTACCAGCTTGCTTTCCTTTGTGTACTTTGGGAGGGAAGCATAATCTTTCTTCCCAAGACTTTGTACTCACAGTTAAGAAAACTAGAACATCAAGGATAAAGGTTTGAATTTACTTTTCTATGCCATCTTGATCTTCTGTGGCATGACAAGGTGGTCTTCTTCTTCTTCTTCTTCTTCTTCTTCTTCTTCTTCCTCTTCTTCTTCTTCTTCTTCTTCTTCTTCTTCTTCTTCTTCTTCTTCTTCTTCTTCTTCTTCTCCTCCTCCTCCTCCTCCTCCTCCTCCTCCTCCTCCTCCTCCTCCTCCTCCTCCTCCTCCTCCTCCTCCTCCTTCTGCAATATCCATCATCGGGCATTGGCGATCATGTTGCTGATCCTATTTTTATCAAAGCCGCATGAAAAAGTGCTGCTGAGTTTTGTCCAAACCAGTCCCTTAGATTTTGAAACCATGATGTTCTTCTTCTGCCTGGATCTCATTTGCCTTCCCAAATACCATTTGTATGTCTACTTACATCAGTGGTAGGTTGTAGACGGTATGCCCCAGTACGGGCGTATCGGTGCCTGCCTGGAGCACCAGGTACTGTTCCGGTACGGTGCTCGGGAGGGCCCACCCGCCTGCCTGCGCTCCTTACATGTCTTTAAACTCTTCTGGGCTTCCACACATGGGCACAGCATGTACAGCGCCTGCGCGCTGCTCCACCAAGCAGCTGGAATTTCACGGAGGCTCGCGGAGGCGTCGCTGATGGTATGATGCATGCGCGCGCTGCGCACATTCATGTGGAGGATGCCGAGCCCCTTTGCAACCATACCGGTTGTAACAGGATCCGGAACCCACCACTGACTTACGTGCAAGAGTATTTGATGAGGTATTTGCAGGCCTAAGTGGTGCAGTCCAGAAATATGCTTATTTTCTTGTCAGCTATGCATTTTATAAAATGTTACATGCTCTTGATGCAAAAAAGAATAGAACAACACAGCAAATTGCTGGATGGCGGAAATGAGCTTGTTCAATGCTACCCAAGCCTTGTGGATGATTAATTTCTACTTTCAAGGTCTGGAGGTCCAAAAAGCTTATCTCTTGCTGAGGTGTCTTTTCTGCCCTTGGATCCTTAAAAACGCCTGTATTTGTGTAGTTCCTACCCTATTTCAAGTTGGGATACTCTCAGGAATTTATTTGATCAGTCTCTCTTTCCACGCACTCACTTTTTTGATAGGTCTGAAAAGCCTCAAATATTTAACAAGTGCAAAGTCTGCAGGTAATAAAATTACATTTGTATTCCTTTCACTATTGATATGCAAGATTTCTTTTATGAAACATTTTCTGTATGCTGCAGTATTTTCTTGATAATATAAAGTACATAAACCACTAAAATATGAGGAAAAAAAATGTCTGGCATATCAACAATGATTTAAGGGCATGTGTTCCCAATTGTAGGGCTTTGATTTTGTTTTGTTTTTTCACCAGACATAAGGAAAGTTCAGAAAATATTTACCAAGACTTTGTTTGAGGACAGAGTTTGAGGAAGTAATGGGGAACAAGATCGTGTTTCTAAGTACCTGAAGGAAAGACTTATTCTTTGTTGCCCTGGAGAGGTTTAGATCTTGCAAGCTGCAATGGTAGGAGGCCATGTTTCACGGGAACATCAGAAGAGACTTAAGGATAGTAAGAACAATTCCATATTGGTGTCACTAGAAAGATAGCAATCTTTTCCACCCTGGAGGTATTCGTAGACAGTGTGCTATCACAAAGGCAGAAAGGCACACTTGGTGCTAGTGATTTCCTTTGTCTTATTGTTATTAAAATATATATTGTGAGCTACCTGGAGGTGCTCTTGGTTGGAGATTGCCTTTTGTTTATTTATTTTTTTAAATTTAAAAAATGTATTGTTCTTGTCTGCGAGAAAACTGTCCTTATTCCCAAGCTATTTATATGCTTCCAGACAAAAGTAATGCGATACTCAAAGCCTTTTCAAGTCCCTACCTGCTTTTTAACATCATTCAGTCCCAAATGTAAAAAGATCTCTCGCTGCAAACCTCGGTCAAAAAGCAGCAGCACCAGTGCAACTTCCTTTGCTAAGCCTATTCTTTTATCCAACAATAGTCATCCAGAGCTATTAATATATATATTTTTAACTCTAGGCCACTCCTGCAGTTCCTATGCATGAGTCTAAGACAGCCTGGAGCACTGAAGGTAGCTTTGCAGAAAGAAGTAGATAGCGGTTTGCTTCGATGAAAAGGCCACTTAATCAACCTGAATAGTTCTCTCTAATCAGTACATTACTCCAAGCAGGATTCCAGCATGCCTTCCTTCCGTTACCATCAGTGGAATAACACGCAATTACCTGGTTCCATTCAGAAGCAATATTTCAGGCCTCTGGGATGGGAAAATGCAGACAGGCACTGGCAACTCGCAAAGGCCCGATGATAGCAGGAAACACAAAATGCACAGTGAAGGTGTGGGTGAAGTGAAGTGGCTATAGGAAACAGGAGGAGAGAAATGAAACTCACAGCTGATCTCTTAAGATCAGGTTGTAGCAAAAGTTCCACAGCATGGAGTAATTTTCCTTTCTCCAGTGGCATTGTTTCATAAAGCTTTCCAGTAGCAGTGTCAAAAAGAAAAACAGAAAGTAAAAAAAGGAGAGAAAAAACAGTTAAAATCTCAGGGACGTGTTGCCAAGATTTGGAAAAAGTGGAAACAGAAAGGGAGGGGAGACAATGGGGTACATTAAAAAAAATTCCACTCAAGCTTTTCTTATGTGTGATTGCTTAATTGTAGTGGATGAATTAATTTTACCTCCAGGTTTGCCATCAATAGGCAAGGAGGGTGGCATGGGGATTCATTCAAATAAAGCCGATGTTGCTAAAGTGTGTGGTGGTGCAGTGGTTAGAATGCAGTATTGCAGGCTAATTCTGTTGACTGCCAGCAGTTCGATTCTGACCGGCTCAAGGTTGACTCAGTCTTCCATCCTTCTGAGATGAGTAAAATGAGGACCCAGATTGTTGGGGACAAGATGCTGACTCTGTAAACCACTCAAAGAGGGCTCTAAAGCACTATGAAGCAGTATATAAGTCAAAATGCTATTGCTATTAAATGAGAATAAAATAGCAAAAGAACAGGATTGATGGTTTCTGACCTGTACATATAAAACGATGCTGGGAAAGAGGCAATAAAAGACCACCAATGTGATTAATAGGCTACAGCAGCTCCTTTACAAGGAAACACTACAATGAGCAGGCTTTTGGGCTTAGTTTATAAGCAAGTACTACATAGGGAAATGTGACAAAAATATTATAAAATCATACTGTGGCCAGAGGCTTTTCCACTTGGTCTATTACATTGTTAGAAATTGAGCTCATCATTTAAAACAGATACAGAAAGTTACAGGTAGTATTCCACTTATGACCACAATTGATCACAGAATTTCTGTTGCTAAGTGAGACATTTGTTAAGTGAGTTTTGCCACATTTTACAACTTATCTGATCACAGTTGTTAAGTGAATTGCTGCAGTTGTTCAGTTGGTAACATGGCTGTTAAGTGAATCTGGCTCCTCAATTGACTTTGCTGGTCAGAAGGTTGCAAAAGCTAATCACGTGACCCCAGGATACGGCAACCGTCATAAATATGAGTCAATTGCCATGCATCTGAATTTTCAACATGTCACCCTGGGGATGCTGCAAAGGTCATAAGTCACTTTTTTCAGTGCCATTGTAACTTTGAATAGTCACTAAATGAACTGTTGTAAGTCGAGGGCTACTTACCGTATTTATTCGAGTATAACGCGCACACGTGTATAACGCGCACCCCCTAATTTTTGATTAAAAATCGGTATAAAATTTTGTTTCACACCAAGCATTGTAATAGTAATGACTATTGCCGCTGGCGGGGTGGAAGGGGGCGGAGGCGCGCCAGCTTTTGCTCTAGTCAAGACAAAATAAGCCCAAACTCGCGGGAGGCATTGTAATGAGTAGGCGATTGCTGTATAGAGAAGAGGAAGAGCAGGCTAAAGGTCCAGCATAGAAGCGAAGCCGAAAGAGATCCTTGCGAGGCTCTGCGGGCTTCCTCGAAGTAAGGAAGGCAACAGCTCCCCTCACCCCCCAGAAAGCAGCGGGGCTCGTCGCGATGAAAAAGGCAGCTCTGATGCCGAGGAGAGCCTTGCAAGGAGGCGGAAAGGAAAAGCCCGAAAAGGCACCAAAAGAAGCGGGGGGAGCTTTGCCAGCCTGGCGGGCAGCCTGTGCGCGCCTGTTGCCAGCGTTCGGCGGCAGCAGCGGCGGCAATAGTCGGAGCGCTGCTGCTGCCGCTGAACGCTGGCAACAGGACCGCCGGAGCGCCGCCTCATCTCTCCCAGGCGCTGCCTTTGAAAACACCTCGATGGCTGCCCACCAGGCGGGCGAAGCTCCCCCCGCTTCTTTTGGTGCCTTTTCGGGCTTTTCCTTTCCGCCTCCTTGCAAGGCTCTCCTCGGCATCAGGGCTGCCTTTTTCATCGCGACGAGCCCCGCTGCTTTCTGGGGGGTGAGGGGAGCTGTTGCCTTCCTTACTCCGAGGAAGCCTGCAGAGCCTCGCAAGGATCTCTTTCGGCTTCGCTTCTATGCTGGACCTTCTGTAGGTAGAACAAGCGACGATTCCTTGGTTTAAACGGCGGCAGCAGCGGCGGGGAGACAAAGGAGGGGAAAGGCGGCAGGCAGCTGAGTTGCGACTATTGAGCACGGCGCGGCGCCGCCTGAGGCCGGGATCGAGGCTGCAGTCCCGAAATTTACAATTTACAATTCGCCACTGCCAGCCCAGCCCAGCCCTCGTTTATAACGCGCACCCAAACTTTGACTTCTTTTTTGGGTATAAAATTTTGCGCGTTATACTCGAATAAATACGGTATATTTAACATAGTTAAACCATGGATTGTGATCCATTATGATAGCACCACTAGTTTAGGTATTAAATAAAGCAGCTAGTTGCATTTTTAAAGGGAACCAGACAGATTCATTTCATATATAGGCTCTTGCTATCTTACAATTCTTGAATCATAGATGGCACACATTCAGAATCCAGCTACTGAGGAACATCAGTGGAACAGGATGTTATGACTTCCTTGTTCGTATGCCTTGGGCTCCTGAATGCAGGGTGAAATCTAAGTCAAATAAATATCTGTGTATCTAGTTAGTCACTGGTAATAATATGCTGGACTGAAAAGTCCTTAGTCTGATTCAAAACATATGGTCTACTTTGCTAAAGTAGGTCATAACCTACTATTAGATAAAGTAGAAAAATGTGGGTTAGACAGCATCACCACCAGATGGATTCGTAACTGGCTGACCAGCCATACTCAATGGAACTGCATTTACATGGAGGGAAGTATGCACTGGAGTAGCCCAAGGCTCTGTTTTAGGCCCAGTACTCTTCAACATATTCATCAATGATTTGGATGAGGGGATAGATGGAGAATTCATCAAATTTGCAGATGACACCAAGCTGGCAGGAACAGCCAAAACTCCAGAAGATTGGTTTAAAATACAGAAGGATCTTGATTCTTGACAGACTTGAACGTTGGGCGCTATCCAACAAAATGAAATTCAATGGTGAAAAGAGTAAGGTTCTACATTTAAGCAAGAAAAACAAAATGCACAGGTACAGTATATGTGGTACCCTGCTCAATAGTAGTAGTAACTGTGAGAGGGATCTTGGAGTCCTAGTTGACAACCATTTAAATATGAGCCAGCAGTGTGCAGCAGCTGCCAAAAAAGCCAACACAATTCTAGGCTGCATAAATAGAGGGATTGAATCAAGATCATGTGAAGTGTTAGTACCACTTTATAATGCCTTGATAAGGCCCCACTTGGAATACTGCATCCAGTTTTGGTTGCCACGATGTAAAAAATATGTTGAGACTTAGAAAGAATGATTTCAATCATCTTAACTTTTTGACTGCTAGGGTTGCCTCTGGACCAAATGTCAATCTTGATGAAGAAAAAAGCTACATGGCTCTATTTACTTGGAATAATCATGTATCAGAAGTTAACTTGTGAGAAATAATGCCTCTTCCATCCCCACCTCATGTATATTATTTCATGAATTTACAAAGTGCTTTGAACTGCTTGGAAGAACTTCTGGCTGAATACCATTTGAAATATATAGAAACAGTAATTGCTTGAGAATGTCACAAGTAAATTAGCAATCAACATTAGAAGTCTAGACTGCAAAGCAGAATATGCCAAAAGGGATTGCAAATTGTAATCTCTCTTAATTTTGTTGTAGATTTCAGGTTATTTGCAAAAGATATTTAGATTTCAGGATTTTTTTTCACTTTATCAACCCCATTACTTATTTCTACAATGCCATGATAAAAAGGACAACTCAAGCAAGTAAAGGATTCAAAGAATCTTATCAGGAAAAAAGAAGCCCTACAGAACTACAGTAAAAGGAATATAATTGATAGTCTTTGTGTATGGAAGACTCAATGACTGTTCTTCAAGAGACACCTGCAGCTGAAATAATGACACAGCTGTCAAATTGGACTCAATAGTCCCTAAGTGTCTACAATAAGGTCAGAAGGCATTTCAGCTCAAATGAGTAAAATCACTGAAAATGCAAAGCTGGAGTCTATGAAACACACACACACATGCAAGCACACATACATACACAAGGTGTTTTAATGATCAAACCAGAGGTGGTATTCATCAGGTTCTGACCAGTTCTGGAGAACCAATAGTGGAAATTTTGAGTAGTTCGGAGAACCGGTAAATATCACCTCTGACTAGCCCCGCCCCCATCTATTCTCTGCCTCCCAAGTCCCAGCTGATCAGAAGGGAATGGGGATTTTACAGTATCCTTCCCAGCCACACCCAACAAGCCAATCCACCAAGTCATGCCACACCCTCCAAGCCACACCCACAGAACCAGTAGTAAAAATATTTGAATCCCACCACTGGATCAAGTGTTTATGACAGGTGCTAATACAGTTTGAAAAGACTTATTAAATGTCCTGTCCTGTAAGGGGTGCATGGGTCATTTTTGGGGGGGAAATCAGCTATGCTGTTTTTTGAGATCAGTTGCAATCATAGAACTGCTATAGTTAAATAAAGAGGCTTTCATTCTTAAAGCTCCTAGGGCAACAAGTTGCAAATTTGTAAGTGTACACTCCCATTGAGACAATCAAGATCAAATTGTCAAAAATGAATGCGTTCTAGAAAACATTTTTTTTTCATGTTACTTCTAAATAGTTGGAGCAGATTGTACTGCATTGAAACTAGAAAAATGTAGTAAAATTACCGTCATATGATGAGAGGCCATGGTTACCTGCTCGGTCTGATCTTCTATGATCAGCCTGTAAATAATTAAATAAATGAAATCTTTCCTACCTCTTTTTACTAAGAATTAGAAATATTCTCTTTTCAATCAGTGATGCCATGTCCTCTCTCTCGCAGTGCCTGGAGGCTGTTAGGGGCTTGATGGGGAGCAATGGGTTGAAACTAACCCCTGGCAAGACTGAATGGCTCTGGTTTTGGGGTTCGTTGGCTCAGGGAGAATTGCCATCTTTGGTCTTGGATGGGGTGGCAGTACTCCAAACAGACCCTGTGCATAATCTGGGCGTTCTCCTTGACTCAGGACTCCTGCTCAAATAGCAGGTGGCGGTCGTGGCCGGGAGGGCCTTTGCACAACTGCAGGTTGTGCGCCAGTTGCACCCTTTCCTGGACCAACAATTCCTACTCATGGATACTCGTGCTCTAGTCACTTCCCATCTTGACTATTGCAATGTGCTCTAAACGGGGCTGCCCTTGAAGAGCAACTGGAAGCTCCAGTTGGTGCAAAATGCAGAGGCCCGCATGGTTTTGTGCAGGCATGTATGCAGTGTGAACATGTATCACCTCTCCTACAGGAGCTGCATTGGCTGCGGATTTCTTCCGAGTGCAATTCAAGGTGCTGCTTGTCACCTTTAAAGCCTTTCATGGCTTGGGACCAGGTTATCTGAGGGACCATCTCTTGCCAGTCACACCCAACCCATTAGAGTGGGGAGGCAGGGAATGCTGTGGGTCCCATCCCCAAGGGAGATACACGTGGTGGGACCCAGAAGAAGGGCTTTCTCCGTAGTGGCTCCCTTTCTCTGGAACATCCTTCCCCCAGAGATTAGAACACCCCCCCCCCCAGTTTAATACTCTTCCGGAAGGTGCTGAAGGCATGGTTCTGCCAATGAGCCTGGGGGACCCAGAGCAGGATGAAGCCATTTAATGGCTAGTGTGATTTGCTGTTGCCGGAGCAGGGTATGATTTTATTATATTATACTATGTTAATTTATTTGATTCTTTTTATTGGTTTTATTGTTTTAAATGTGGCTTTATATTTTGCAAACTGCCTTGAGTCGACATAGGCAAATAGACGGCAATATAAATTCAATGAATGAATGAATGAATGAATGAATGAATGAATGAATGAATGAATGAATGAATGAATAAATAAATAAATAAATAAGGATATTTGTAGATCAGGGTTGAAATGAGGGGTTCTGGCAGATGTTTCATTACCCAAACTCGGTAACATCACTGATAATGTTACCTAGTTAGGATAATGAAACTTCTGTAAGAAAACAAGCAAGCTCAGAGAGCACCAAGAGCCCCCTCCCCCAATTCGCTTTTACAGCATTAATATAGGGAAAATATGGACCATTCTTATTCATACTTATAAAGGTGTATAGAGGAGTCTAGTATCTGTTGAAGAGAACTCTGAATAGAACCTTCAGTACATTCTTGTCATAGTTGGTTGACAAGCTCCTCTTTCATAAAGTAGAGTGGATCAGTTTACATTCTTTATTTGACCTAATCAGTAGGGAAGAATTGGTCAAGGAGATACCACAGTTTTAGAAAAGTATGAGTGCAATGCTTACATCAATCCTATATCTTAGATGTCAAAAAAAAAGATTTGTCAGATAAATGTTAGGTAGGATATCATGGCAAGATAAAATTATAGAGACAGCAGGCCAAGATAAGTAAAGAAAATTACTAAACATAAACTAAATTCATGCCAAAGGGGAAAACAGAAGGAAGAAAAGAATAATGGAAGAAAGTTTTATTGAAGGTGATTTTTTTCATCTCGTAGTTCTGTCCTGAATCCAGTATCTTTCTTTTGTTTGACTTTTTTTTAAAAAAAACTGGATTATATAGTTAAGGTGTTTTGAGAACCTTTATTATATCACAGGTGAAATAAAACTCAAAGAAGCTAATATACACAAAGTTACTAATACTATTCAAAATATCTTTGATTATTCAACAAAGTTTGTCTGAAATGAACAAAGTGATAATTCCACAAAACCAAGTGCAAAGTTTTTGTGTTGAGGTAAATTTTTATTATTATCTTCAACAAACATGGCTACCATAAAAATGACAAAAAATGTTCTGGCACTAATATGTGTAAAAGCATTTTGAATGTTCAGGGGGTAAAGATGATTCAGAAGGATAATGTGCCTGTAAAAATGTTTACATGACTTTAGGAAGAATTGATAGAAGTTAGGATAATTTCCAAGTTGTAAGATACTGTAAGGGATCATACATCATTCGAAATATTGTCAGCATTTCAGCTGATACACTAAGAAAGACAGAAAAAAACGAGAAGAGTTCAGAAAAAGGTGATTAAGAATATGGAAAATAAATTGCATGAGAAAAGATGGAAGTAATTTGAAAAGAAAATTGGAGAAAGAATAGAAGGGGTAGAAAGAAATGATGGTTTTTTTCACTTGATATCAAATGATAACGTTCTTCAAATATTTGAAGGAGAGATGTTTGAAGAAACTGGTACTTCTATTATGCCTAAAATCTAATTTTAAAATGAGCAGTTTTTCACTGAAGATTAAAAGAAAGAGTTTGTCACTTTTCAGGCTGATACATCTATTTGGAATTTTGAGGAAGATACCCAACCTGGACTGGGGAAATGTAGAAAGCCACTACATAGCTGTAATAAGTGAGGAGATTGTTACCATCTAATGGTAATCAGGATTAGTGCAGTCCAGAACTTGGGCACTAAGAAAGCTGTAGAACCTTTCTCCCTCATTTTTCTGTCTCAAGAATGCTTATAGGATCTTCCTGGAAATAAAGAAAGAGCCAGAAGCTTGCACATTCCTTTGCAGTACCATATGCCATGTTTCCAATTATTTATTTATTTATCAGAAGTATATTACAATAGAATGTGATAATCTGTTCTTGATGCAGGAATCCTGCTGGCTTTACTTCTGCACCTAAGACTTGTTTTCTTGGTAATTATCTCCTCACAAGGGTGAGTAACTTGTGGCTCAAACATCTTAATTTGGGAAAATTAACTAACCATGTGCATCTAACACTCCCAAGTGTTTAACCTATCTATGATAAATTGACCTCCTTCAAACAAAAATTTTAAAAGGCCAAAATAGTCCACATATCTTGCCTTCATCCTCTGATGACCTCATTATGTCATTATCACACCCTCTGGAAATTACAGCAATCCACATTTTAAAGAAAAATCATACAATTATATAGAAGTAATCCCACTGAGCTGGACGCGGCGTGCTTCTGAGTAGCTATACCAAAAAATCTGTGATTGTAAGTGTCTGAATGTTCCTCTTAAGCAATAAACACTGTAAGAAATACTGGAGAGAAAGGAGAGATAAGAAAGGTTATATAGTACATGTCTTCAAGGAAAGTATCTGCAAAGAAATTTTCCCCATTTACAGAATGTGTTGAAATCTCAGAGAAAGATAACTTGAAATTCTGGGTACATTTCAAAAGAACATATTTGGAACTGAACATTGGTCTATGAATTTAAATGGATGGCTAACAACTGACTAACTAAACAAATGGTATTTAAAGGATGTTAGGAATAAATCTTTTTGGAACTTTTCCAACTGATTCTGCTACATTAAAAATTTCTAATATCCCCCCCTCTCTCCCATCCTTCCCTCCCTCCCTCTTTCCCTTAAATTTCTGAATAGAAATTAGCTAAGTGAGCCTTCAATTTAAAAACAAATGACTTTATTCTGAACTAATAATAAATCCAACATGGTTATTAAGACAATTGATTTTAGACTTTCTAAGCTTGAGGAGTATAATGTTAGATTAAACAAATCTTCTGGATAGAAAGAAGAAAGGATTAAAGAGGAAAACAAGCATAAGATCATACCTTTCCCCCCTGAAAATAAGACAGGGTCTTATTTTCTTTTGACCACCGAAATAAGCGTTTGGCCTTATTTTCGGGGAAATCTTATTATTTTTGAGGTGCAGGAGGCGGTGAGCATGGTCTCCTCATGGTTGCTGCTGTGTTTCAATATTTTTTGGGAGGGCTTATTTTAACGCATGCACTCAAAAGCCCGATTGTGCTTATTATCTGGGGAGGTCTTATTTTGGGGAAAACAGGATATATAGTATAAATAAATTGGGGATACTTTATTAAGATAGCTTTTAGGAAGCTATTTAGATAGCTTTTAGGAAGATAGCTTTTAGGAAGCTAAAATTGATGGACTGAGTTTTTTGGGGTAAGACCTTAGGCTCCCACATCCCAATATCAAATAAAGTTACAAATTAATCAAAATGTGTTGCAAATCTGAAATTGCATTATTTTTCTTTTAAGATCAGTGGTGCTTATTTTCTTCTTCTTGGACAGGTAAAGCTTGAATTTTAAACATCTGACAACACAAATTGTTTGGCTTCATGTATGGCGTTATAATAATAAGCAATCTGTCCTGGCTTGATGTTTTTCTATCTGATAGAGCTTGATCATCTGCCTTGTATTGTCAACTAGTAAGGAAATTTAATCATAATTAGATCTGCTTGCACAGAAATACAGTACAAAGCATAGTAAAGCATACTCATCCCATACAACCAATTTGTTCTGGTAAGCCAGGTAGCATCTCCCTAGAGAGGTTTTCCACATCTGGGATGTTCTAACCTCATGATTTCATGACTGAATACCATGGGCATTGCAACACAGCTAGAGAGCACCAGGTTAGGGAAGGTGGGCTCAAATCCTTAAGGCAGCTGAATTATGCCAATTTCATTGAGAAACAGATTTGGTACCAGCATGAAATTGCAATAATGCCCATACAATAATGCCCATTCATTTTATCACCTGTTGGCACTGAAAATGGCACAAATATCTGATGCAGATCAGATTTCACTTGACTAGCAACCTAATTTATCCGATTAGGGTTCTATTTTGTGTTTTATTCAATGGCAAGGCAATAGGTATTACATTTAATATGTTTCTTTAAAAACATTTCCATAATTCCTTAGGCCAAACATCATCATCATCTGTTTGTTAGATTTTTTTCTGGCAATTTCCTTGTTAGTTGTCGGATTCCTTCTTAGAACCTTCTGGCTCAATGGTTTTCCAAGAAACTGTAATGGTGTGTAGGAAAGACCTTGGGGGACTGGGCAAGGAAATGTTGCCAAAGGAACAGTCAGATAAGAGACAGCAGAGCCCACAACTGGATGGTGAATGAGACCTCAGAAGAGACCTCCCTCATTTCTTGGGTTATAAAGGAAATGGGGAAAAATTGTGCTTTCAGACTTGTAAGGTTTTGCTGATGTAGCTTTGCAATAAAATAAAATTAGCTCAGCTGGTTGCAAACAAGTTTACTCTAACCTAGCCAGTTTACTCCAGGAGGTTGACAGAAACAGGCAGCAACAGAAAATGGTACTTCCATTCCACTTTGGTATCAGTCTTGATTGATCTCATGAGCAAATTAGTTTTGGGAAGCTGAAACAATCTGCTTGTAATTCTACTCCTGCTTATTGGAACTGCAGCAAAACCTGTATTTTTTTGGAAGCACTGTGCTTCTATTGCCTTTGCAGATGGTTCTTCCCTTACTTGCTCTCAGATCCTGTGCTCAAGAAGGCTAATATTATTTTACTCCTGCCCTCATATCCCAGGGGTGGGTTTCAAATTTTTTTAAAATCTCTTCTGTAGCTGTGGCCTGCTTTGTGGGAGTGACTTGCTGGCCATGTGACCGGGTGGGAGTGGCTTGGCAGTCATGTGACTGGGTGGGCATGGCCAACTTGTAAAATGTGGTGAAACTCATTTAACAATGCTCTTGCTTAGCAACCAAAATGTTCAGAAACATTTTCTCAGAAACTCTGGCATTTGAAGCCTGCAAGTCTTAAAGCTGTCAAGTTACAAGACCCTTGCACCCCTAACCCTTTAGAAAAAAAAAAAAACCCGGGTGTTCAAACGTGACAGCTTTAAGACTTGTGGACTTCAACTCCCAGAATTCCTCCTCTCGCTCTTCATCTTGATGATGTGCGGACAGGCGGGGGGGAGGGAACTGGAACCAGTTCTAAACAGCACTGTAGATTTGTGGAACCTCTTCTATAGAAGAGGTTAGAACTGGCAGGAACCCACCCCTGTCATATCCGCATCAGAGGATCATCAGACGTTTCTGGGATTTCTGGGGTTGCATCTTCCTGCAAACACTGTTCAGCACTCACCTCCTTTTACTACTCCTTTTACTAGTAGTAATATACAATTTTGGTCACAGTGTTGGGAAAAGCACTGAGCATCACAATTGCCAACACACAGTGGCATTTCACTGTCACAACTCAGGGGAGCTTTTAAAAGCAACTGGGGATGCTGGCAAAGAGGAGGATCAAAATTCTTTCGAGGATTTCAATCTGCTTTTGTTAATTTATTACGATCGGTCTTCTCTGCCTCAATTCACATCGCAGCAAATGCCTAGAGTTATTCAGTATTGAAAAATATCGAAATGCTCTACATGCTGAGGATGGGAAACATTTATTTTATTGAGACTGAGTAGATGTTTCCATTTTATAACTGATGATAAGTCGGGGGCAGGCCATTGATTAAATACTGGTTTTTGTTATATCCTGTTTATTAGTTGGAGGAAAGAGAGGCGAGAACTCACATCTCACATTGTATTCTTTATATTCTCTATATTTCAGTGCCAACATTAAACAAGTTCTTTGCAAAGGATGCCGGTGGAAATTCTGATGGTGTGAAACAGTGGTGGGTTCCGGATCCTATTGAAACCGGTAGGGTGCAACGGGGCTTGGTGTCCACCACATGAATGAACACAGCGCGCACATGCATATCTGCGATGCTCTGCAACACTCCAGCTGCTCAGCAGAGCATCACGCAACCGCCATATGCTTCGTGCGCATGTGTGGAAGCCCCAAAGAGCTCAAATACAGGTAAGGGTGGGCGGGTGGGCCCTCCGGAGCACCGTACCAGAACCCGGTGCTACCTGTAGGCACCGGTACGCCGGTACCAGGGCGTACCAGTCATAACCCACCACTGGTGTGAAAATGTCATAAGTTAAAATGAAGGATTGTTATTTTTCTCTGTCTTCTTTGACTGATGCTCTGCATTTTTTTAACCTCAAAATCTGTGTAAGCAACATTAGCCAACCTTACACAATGTAATACAAAGAAATCCTAAATCTGGCAGGGGCTTCTGGGAGTTGAGGTCCACACTTAAAGTTGCCAGGTTTGAACAATGATGGCCTAAAATACAGTCAAGCTCATGTTTTGCGACTTTTTCCAATTTGTGGAGCTGAGGTGGGCGTGGCCTGGATGTGATGCATCCAGGCAGTGGGCTGCCAGTTTTATATTTCTGGCCAAAAGCTACAAATCTACCCATTCCTTCAGCAGTGACACTATTGACCCTAAGGTACCCCTTTTAAATTTTTTTGTCAGATTTAAGATTTTCATTCCTTCTGGTCATTATTTCTAATCTGCAAGATTAAGAGTAATCTTGTTTGTAAAGTTTAAAGAAGGAGTACATTAGAAATAGAGGACAGATTATTTTAAAATGCATTCTGCTATTTTTTTAAATCAATCAATCGCCATAAATAAAATACCTAATTCTGAAACATCTAGTCCTCCAAAATCATTTGCTATTTTTTTTAAACCATGGATCCTTTAAATAAAAAAAAAGTTACAGAAAATTAAAGTTATTTATGAGTTCTTAGATTCAATTGCGCAGGTTTGAATAAATCTAGTCTCAAAAGGAAAAGAGCTAGAGTTTAAAATGTGAACAGGTTTAATTGGTAGCTATAGCAACGTGAAAATAAGTTGATTGATGAGAGGGGCAATTTCATTTCTGAAATTTTTTAAAAAGTTAATATTTGAATGTAAGGCCGTCTTCTTGACAGTTTGTGTCACAATCAAACCAAACAAAAGTATTTATTTCAGTATGAGATTTTTTTTTTAAAAAATAACCGTTTACAAATACACTGGCAGTGTTTAGCCTTTTAGTTACATGAAATTCTGGTTTATTACACTGGAGTTACATCTAAATCCTTCAAAGTTCTTAAAAGTATCTATATTAAAATTAGATATATTGAATATTGAAATCAGTCCAATCATTTTTATTTCTATAGGGAGTGTTCTTTCTCTAGGAAGATAGTGTATGTATACACACACACACACACACACACACACGAAAAGAAAGGAATCAAAGAGGAAGATAAAAGTGTAAAAAAAAAGAGAAATTGAAAAGAAAGAAAAAAGATACAAAGCGGTAGATCCCAATCATCTTTACAAAAATTCTAAGTACCACTGCAAACTTACCTTTTATTCTATGGTTACAACATACTCTCTTATTTCTATAATCTACTGTACCTTGTCTAATCATCAAAACCCTGAATCATAAGTTCATTTTTTTGTTTCACGTTATTACATGTTACTACATTTCAGCAGTAAATGTAGATGTTGTCTTGTCTGATCAAATAACTCAACATTTGAGCAAGTTCCATCATCTTCATCAACTATTCCTCCATTGTGTGTAGTGCTAAATCTTTTCATCTTTGTGCATGTTATGTCCTCGACTTGCGACCGGTCTTGGGTCCTCGACTTACGACCGGCCGCAAGTCCTAAACATACGAATGACAGCCTGGCAACAAAGGGCTCGTGCCTATTGGCTAAGGCGCACCGGGCTGGAAGCGGGCTGTTTCTTGCGTTGCTATTGGCTGCCCTGCTTGACAGCTCCCGTATAAATAGCTGTCAAGCAGGGTAAGGTGCTGAACTTGTACATAGTTGTGTTTGCTATCGTTCTGTTAATAAACCGCTGTTCTGCGTTACCTCAGCTGTCTGCGCCTCATCTGTTAATGCAGCATTCAATAGTGCAGATAATAATCTCGATGCAGTTATCATGTACAAAAGCAAAGTTCCATGACTTTTTCCCCCAACTGACTGTCCAATAATCTTAAGAAAAACTTCTGGTCTCAACTGCATATTAATCATTAAAATCCTCTGGAGCAATGTATGCATTTGAATGCAGAATTTTCTAGCTTTTTTATACCAATTTTTAGGGATTTCCAGGAAGATAGCAAACTGAAGATAACTCTATTAAAAAGTGAAGCCAGGATTTGTGTTCATGAATAGGAGCCAATGAGTTGATCAGTTCCTTTAGTCCTCTCTGGATAAATAGAGGATGCGAGATCACCCAAGCTCTTCACCTTATGGTTGATTGTCAGAAAGACATAGCAAGATAGCTGTGTCCAGAAAGGGTGAGGGGAGAATTGGGAGATGAGGGAATTCACCATAATTGCTCCAGCCACACATGGAGCCTGTTTAAAAGGCAATAAGTCCTTTGTTAGCTACTTTCAGAAATTGCCTATTAACTGTTTCAAAGACATTAGACAACTTCAAAGTGACAAGATTGCAAATACCAGGAGATTGCCCTCGATCCTTGATATAAGAAAATGAAGATGTACGTTTATAATCTTTAAGAGTTTAAAATAAACAGCAAAATCAAGACAAGGTTTTGGCAACAGAAAATGTTAAGTGGATTAAGGACTGAAAGCACTGAAATATTGTATTTGAATATTAAGATTTTGAAATTAATTTTAAAAATAAATGCATGTTATGGAAAGGGAAATTATTTTGACTTATAACAAGACAAGTAATATATAATGGCGTTCAGAGATATTTTTGAGGAGCTGCACTGGTAACTGCATTGGGACTTTGAATCAATTATGTCAGCTTGTTGTTTCTTGAAATACAGTTTGTTCTCAGAAGATGTTATAGAAAAATATATGCAACAAAATTAGAACAACTGGATGAAAATTTGAATTTGTCATCAGATGTAATGAAACAATTGCATTAAGTTTTAAAAATTAAGAAGGAAATAAAAGTGACAATTCCAGAGAACAATTTTGAACAATTTTGTTTGTGCTTATGAAAATGGCTGTTTTGCAGCATTGAAGAAATTCATATCAAGGATCTAAATGGATTACAGACAAAGATTGTTATGTATAAAAAGAGAAAAAAGGAATATAAAGTTGGTTTACTTGATCAGGGTTAAAGTGGGTTATATTGTCATTTTGGTTGGTGCTCTTTGGATTCACTGATATCCGAAATGGAAAAATGTGGTTTATTGGATTTGCTTACATTTAATATGATGTTTAAGCATTTCCCTCTACAGTTACTTCATGTATCCTAATTTGTTAGCATTTAAACAGAATCTACATCTAACTGCCTTTTTTACTTAAGGTAAGGGTGTTTTGTGAACTTATTCTTTTTAAAGGAGAAATTATACTTCTTCCTTACGCTAAATTTTAATCTTTTGTTTATATTCAGATATTGGGATTACTTTACATTCGCTAAATGTAGAATTGTTTATAGTTTATAGTTGAGATAGGGAATGTTTATTTGAATGAGATATGTTGCTATTTGCGATCGTTTTCCTTGGAACTGTTGGTATTTGAAATGGAAAAATGTTGTGTATTGGAGTTTGTCTTTTTTAAAGGAGAAACCATTCCTCTTTGTCATGTTAAACTTTAGTTTTTTTGTTTATACCAGGAAATTGAGACCATTTAATGCCTTTTAAATGGGGTTTTGCTTAGAGCTAAGATGTTGAATGTTGAGTTTTATATATGTTAATTAATATTATTTTAAATCTCTGGTTGGACTTTTTACTGATATCTGGATTGGGGAAGATGTTACTTATTCGATTTGGCTATGGTTAAGAGATAAATTATGGGAGGAAAAGTTTTATATTTGTTAATTAAGAGGAAAGTGAAGAGATTATGAAATTATTTATACTTGTGATGAATTTTTTTCTTTCTTGAGGGGACATTCTTTTTACTTTTTTGCTTTGATGAACTCTTCTTATTCTTTTCTCTCTTTTTAGTTTGCATTAACTTTTCTTGTTATAATTAAAACCTTAAATAAATTATTGCCAAAGTAGAAAAAAGAAAATATATCTGTAAGTTAATTATACCCAAAGTAGTTACCAAACGAGGCTTGTGAAAATCTTATCCCCTTATAGGCTGCATTACAGCTGTGAACTTGGCTGGACTCCCTTGACTTCCAGCTACTCAACTCACAAGCTGACCTCAAAAACTCAATTCTTACAGGTTGGTGATGAGGAGTAGCTGTCCAGAGTGCAAGGGGTGATCTCATGATTACTTGTTTTTTGTGGAGATACTGCACTGGCTAGAATTCACCCTCGGGCTGTTGATCTCCCCCAGATGTGGTATTCAGCAAGTGGAAATTTTGAGTAGTTCGGAGAATCAGTAAATACCACTTCTGACTAGCCCTGCCCCCATCTATTCTCTTCCTCCCGAGTCCCAGCTGATCAGGAAGAAATGGAAATTTTGCAGTAACCTTCCCCTGGAGTTGGGTGGGAATGAGGATTTTACAGTATCCTTCCCCTGGAGCAGGGAGGGAATGGAGATTTTACGGTATCCTCCCCCTGCCACACCCACCAATCCATGCCATGCCCACAGAACTGGTAGTAAAATTTTTTGAATCCCACCACTGATCTCCCCCACAATACCATCCTTACTCCTTCAAGGATATCTAGTTCACCATCCTCATGGGAAGATCTCCACTTTGAAATTACTAATGTGATAATATAGAATTGTAGAGTGTATCTGGGACAAAATCTAATGAAATATGTGATAAAATAGGAAGTCTTTCTATCATGTTATTGAGGGATATGGAGATACAGTATGCCACATGTCAACTGCAAAAATGTGTAGTAAATGTTGGACTTTAATTATTTGACACAAATCTATCAGCACAAGCCATTTATTTACAACAAATATATCTACCAATGGTCTCTTCTAGAATACCTTTGTTTCAATTCATATATTTTGCCTTCATTTTCACCTGAATTTCATAAAAACAGAATATTAATGACTATTATTTCTCTTATTATTAATGTTATTATTTTGTACATCCAGATTTAACTTGCACTATTTGAGTGCAGTCTTTTTCAATTGTGATGAAAAAAGCATATTTGGAATAAATGATAGCTATATTTAAAAAACAAATCCAAGTTTTTCTTTTGCGCCTAGATGAATAGTCTAGGAAAGACTGCCTTCAATTGTCAGGGACATATGACAACCTGGTGTTTAATTAGCCCACACCAATTGTTTCAAAACACTCTTAATAAGGTCATCTTTCATGGATTGCTATCCATGAAGTATATCCCATTTCTCCTTAATTCTTTGGGCTGTCCAGCTGATCATTTTTTGCAAGTTCCAGGTTTATTGCAACTGTTCTCCATCTCATTCTTTCATTTAAGTTTTTCATTAATTTTCTCAGCCTGTGTCTCAGTAGTATGAACCTAGTATCACTCTCTTTCTCCATAATTTTCTCTTTCCTTCTCTGTGGCTTAGTTAATCTTAGTGCTCAAGTGCTATCTTGATTGTTGTCAACATTTGCTGTATTGGATTGGAAGATTGATGATGGTTTGGAGTATGAATAAGGTTGGGAGTTGAGGGAACTAAAGTTCTGTTACATAAGCAGAAGCTAAAAATTCACCATCTCCCTGTATCGGACAAGTTGTACTTTGTTGGAAATACATTGGCATTTCCTCACACAGAGCTATCTCCCAGTCTTGAGATATACAGTATTAGGCAACTTTTGCCATTTCTAGATGGATGACCTTTAGGAGCAATAAGAGATGCAGTCTGAAAATGCCAGTTTTCTCTTGAAAGTTTGGAAAAACAATTAAAACCTGATATGTGCAAGGAGCAACTCTACTGTTCAATAGAAGCATGCACAAAGTAATTATTTAGGAGTAAGCATAGAATATAGGAACGTGGTGGCTCAGTGGCTAAGACTCTGAGCTTTTCGATCAGAAAGGTCGGCAGTTCAGCAGTTCGAATCCCTAGCGCCAGGTAATGGAGTGAGCTCCTGTTACTTGTTCCAGCTTCTGTCAACCTAGCAGTTTGAAAGCATGTAAACATGCAAATAAAAAAATAGGGACCACCTTTGGTGGGAAAGTAACAGTGTTCCATGAGCCTTCGGCATTTAGTCATGCTGGCCGCATGACCACGGAGATGTCTTCGGACAGTGCTAGCTCTTCAGCTTTGAAATGGAGATAGGCACCGCTCCCTAGAATAAGGAATGACTAGCACATATGTGCAAGGGGAAACTTTACTTTTAAGCATAGAATATCTCACATTGCCTTTTCAGGAGACAAGTCACCTTTCTCAGCAGCAGAACTTCTCCTTCTCTTCCTCCTCCTCCTCCTCCTGTAATTCCATGTTCACTCAGGGGGAAAAGGCAATCTATACATATTTGAAAGTACTTTATATTCCATATGCTTATCACTAGGGCTAAGAATTAAGCTTCTTCACTGAGTTCAAAATATGTCTCTGATTTTCTAAATTATGTTTTCTTTCCAACTATAACTTTGCCCATATCAAATATTCTCCTGAAGAACATTTAGTCTCAATTTTCTTTGGAATTTTATCTCAAGGCATGCCCTTTTGTTGGAATCTACAGCCCGAGTTTTCTCCTGATTCTGATATTGTTTACTGAGGCTGAGATATTTTGCCAGAAATTAAACTTTTGCAGCTGTTCTTCAAAATCTGAAGTGTTGTGCACTTACTTTATCAATTGATTCACTTGGCTTTCAGTTTCCATGAATGCTAAACTTGGTATTGAACACTGAATGTTTTATTTGCAGATGATAATAGCACATGGAAGGTTTTTGAACTTTACTATGAGTTCCCTGTGGAAAAATGCTCCTCTCTTCCACAAAATTTCCAGAGGCTGAACTATTTACCCTGGAAAATGATGTGCAGAAGAACCCAACAATAAGTGACTTATGACCATTCATCAAACTTACAACCATTGCTGTATCCCTATGGTCACATGCTCAAAATTCAGATGCTTGGCCAACTGACTCACAGTTATGATGGTTGCAGTGTCCCAGGGTCATGTGACCACCTTTTGCGACCTTCTGACAAGCAAAATCAATGGGGAAGCCAGATTCACTTAACAACTAAATTACTAACTTTAACAACTACAGCCATAACAACTTTGGCAAGAAAGCTCATACAACGGGGCAAAAGTCACTTAATAAATGTCTTGCTTAGCAACAGAAATTTTGGACTCAATTGTGGTCATAAATTGAAAGGAGGAATATCTTTTCTAGCTTGGCCTGAGTAGTGCTCCAGGCAATCTTTGCAGCCCCCACATGTCATCTGATGCAGGATGATTCTCCACTACTTTTTGTTCACGGCTCCTTTCTAAGCATCATGTACCTTTATGACACTCCTATAGTCACTGTTAGCTTAAAAAAGGTATTTAACATTTTTAATGTTTTTTTTTTTTGCATTTTGCAAACCATGTCATACCATACAAATAACCAAACAAAAGAAAGATCAAGAGATTGTACACTGTTAAAATGAGATGGGAAGATTATAAGTTGATCATAGGTCTGGCAGTTCCGTTATTGAACTGAAGGGGCCACCATTGAGGGACTGCCACAAAGAAGAGGGAAGTCAATCTATTTTTCAAAGCAGCAGAAGCAAGGTGAGAAACAATGGATGGAAACTAATCAAGGATAGAAGCAACCTGGAACGAAGGAGAAATTTCCTAACAGTGAGGACAATTAACCCGTGGAATGGCTTGCCTTCAGACGTTGTGGGTGCTGCATCACTGGAGGCTTTTAAGAAGAGACTGGATAGCCACTGGTCTGGAATGGTACGGGGTCTCCTGCTTGAACAGGGGGATTAGACTAGAAGGCCTCCAAGGTTTCTTCCGACTCTGTTATTCTGTAAGTTTGGGGTGCTGCCTCAGAATCTTATCCCCCCCCCCTTCTTTGGAAATATAACATGACTTCCCCCACTCCTCTGGACCATTGATCTAACATCAAAACATTTCTTTGCCATGGAACTTACGGATTTCAAGTCAGCCAAAACTCTGTCGGCTGTTTATGATCATTCAGACTGTTGTTTTTCCATTCAGGAGTCAGTCATTTCCTTTTTTCCAAAAGCACAAGTTAGCACAGTCAAGATCTGGAAGCCTGCTGTCACACAGTAGGTCTAGCGCCTGAAACTGATACTTTACTGCAAAATTGTAATAAAGTTGTTTTCTCATCCAGGGTCATAGGAGACCTATCAATTAATCCTGTTTCGAGTCGACAGGAGTCAAATGGATGTTTTTCTCCACTCCTGGTCTAAAAAGCAGCTCAGAAAGATCTCCTCGACCCAATGAATACACAGCATCCCTGAACTGCTTCGTAAGCCACCTGTCAAATAATAGAAACCTCCAGCTAAGGTTGAGATGATGTATTTGGCAATTTAGCATATTCTAAATGGCTGTCTAATCCTAGGGGTAATTAACTGCCAAGTCACAAAAGCCAAGATGTAATAAGCAAATTATTGTTTAAGTTCAGGTTTCCCCTGATCTGATTGCAAATTAAGCATTATCATTTACCTGAAAGGTAAATTGATTTCCCTCTGCAACTCCCATTTTTGCTCCCTTTCTTCCCCCCTTTGTGCCTTTTTATCATCCTAATTAAAGCAAGGTAGCACCCTTATTTACACCAAGCATCCTGAAATCATAGAAATTAGTTAGGAATCTGAAAGGCAGCCAGATGAAAAGAATCAGTGGCATTTGTACAGCATCTCCGGGTTGCATGATTTCAACAACTAGTAGAGTGGTGGGATTCAGCCAGTTCGCACCTATTCAGGAAAACCAGTTGGTAACTTTCTAAGCAGTTCGGAGAACCGGTTATTGGAAGAGATCTCATTTTGTTTTTTTCCACTTTGCAGGGCTAATCCTGTAAGGAAGGCAGGAAGGAAACATTCTGTTGTTGTTTCTAGCCTAATCTTTATTGCCCTGCTTACAGAAACTGCCTCTCTGGTTAACCCTTATTACATTGTAACAGCTAAGGCAAAGCGCCCATCGACCTGAGTGACCTTGAGTTGGCCATGCCCATCCAATCACATGACTACTGAGCCCCGCCTACCCAGCTGGTCATTAGGGCAGAGAACCGGTTGTTAAATTATTTGAATCCCACCACTGAACTAGTACCACTACAAGCTAGGCCCATGATGGTGAGCCTACGGCATGCGTGCCACAGGTGGCACGCAGAGCCCTCTCTGCAGGCATGAGAGCCATCACCCCAGCTCAGCTCCACCGCAAATGCACGCACGCCTCCTCCCAGCCAGCTGATTTTTGGGTCCGTTCATGCGTGGGGGGGGTGTGAATGCAGGAGACGTACGTGCATGTGCCAGGGAGCAGGGGGGTCATATGTGCATACATGGGGTATGTGTTGGAGCATGTGGGGGTGGGCATCACTCCCCCCACGGCTCATTTTTGGTCCCAGAAGGCTGCAGGGAGGCCTGTTAGGCCTAAAATGGGGTGCAGGGGGTTTTGGCGTCCCCGCGGCCCGTTTTTGATCCCAGGTGGCTGCAGGGAGGCCTACTAGGCCCAAAATGAGGCAAGGGGGATCACCTATGCCTGCGTGGGGGGAAGGGGGGAGCACAGGGGGTTACATGTGCATGCATGGGAGGGGCGAACAGGGGGGGTGTCGCATGCACACTGCATTATGGGTGTGGGTGTCGCATGCACACTGCATTATGGGTGTGGGCCGGTGCACGATGACAAAAAGATTAGCCATCAGTGAGCTAGGCCATTATTTCACATTGCAAATAAAGAAGAACAGGAAAAAGAAACCTTAGACAGATATTTTTTCTCCCCAAGGGTTGTTTCTCATAGTTATGGTTAATTGTTGCATCTGGACATGTCAGATTGCTGAACTTCCACTGTGATCTTGAGCAGGAATATTGGTAGGGAGGTAAACAATGTTTCTAACCAACCCTTTTTAGGAAGGAAGAAAAGACTTTTTTTTTTTTAAAAAAAAGAAAAAATTCCTGCTCAGGCTTCTGGTGATCAGAATCTCCACCATCTGAGAGCAGCAAATAATAGTTTGAATTACTATTGTTGCACGTATTTGCTTGCCTTAGATCCACTGAACTTAATAGGACTGTCCACATGGCCAACTAAACCAAGCAGATGGTTAAGCATGGAATCCACTTTCTGTTGCCCTTTGAGATTCTCCCCCCCACCCCACCCACACACAAACCAGCAGTGTTGCTAGCCATCAGACTGGCCTTGTTTAGTTTAATGCTTGAGGAGTTGCCAAGCATAACTATGTGTCCACATTATGCTGCATGCTCATTATATGGCTATATTACATGCTTAGCTATCGCTTAAGCTTGCTGTATGCTTTCCTGTGTAAAGTGATTTCAAAAACGCGAATGGGAGGGCCCTCTACAGAGATGTCAGGAGCCCCTTGATAGAAAAACAAAGAGAAACCAGACCCCACCCACCCCTTTGTGTGTTGAGAAGCTAAATATTGAGCAAGGAGAGTCCATTCCCAACACATCTGGAGGGCATTAGGCTTAGGGAAGGCTGCTTTAGATAACAGGAGGGGGGGGGAATCAGACTTCAACTCAGAAAATAGTTGGGCATTGTGCAAATCCATATCTGAACAGTAGACTGCCAGTTTCTAAGCTTAAAGATTTCTTAAAGACACAGTTGTCAGAGAAAACAAAATGCTTTGCCCATTAGTTTCTGACTATTGTTTTCAAGAAGAATGTTGATATTGCTGCCTTATTTGGGGGGGGGGGGGCGTGGATCAGCACAGTGTATCTCAAAATCAAACACATATATATCTGTTCTTAGTGGGAAGATAAAATATACATCTGGCCACCTCCCATTTCAATTAGTAGGTTTGAAAGTTTTTGAGTCACTTATGGTGAATGGTAACCTCAGCTGCCTCTTTGGAAATACTTACAAACCTCTGCATCTGTTTTTCTTCTTCTTCCAAATATAATAAGTATTAAGCTTAGAAAATATTTATTTGAAATATCTTATTGATCTCAGGATCAACAGGTACTTCTAGTCCAATACAGTCCTCGACTTACAACAGTTCATTTAGTGACGTCACTGAAAAAAGCGGCATGACCGCTTTTCACAGTTTATAAACATTGCAGCATCCCCTTGGTCACATGATTAAAATTTGGATACTTTGCAACTGGTTCATATTTATCAAGGTTGCAGTGTCCCGGAATCATGTGATCATCTTTTGTGACCTTCTGACAAGCCAAATCAACAAGGAAGCCAGATTCACTTAACACCTGTCTTACAACTGCAGTGATTTACTTCACAAAGGTCATAAAATGGGGCTAAACTCACTTAACAAGTGTTTCACTTCGCAAACACGCATTCTGGGCTCAGTTGTGATCGTAAGTCGAGGACTACTTGCATTGGCACCATCTGCGACGGGATGTTTTTGCAGCTGGGGTCTGACCACAGCTTCAGCACCTAATAGGCTAACGAAGTTTCATCGTTCTTCCTCAGTAGGTACAGAAGAGCCTTCCACAGGAGGCCCCATCGTCTTTCGTGAAACCTGTCTAAATATTTCAAGTATGTTTTCTTTGAAATTACGCCTTTCAGTGATCTACCCTTTGCCGACCTCTGGTTTGATATTTGGAGTTCCATTTTGGGGTGGGTTGGCTTCCCTCATCTCTATAAATTACTCCCTCCCTTTATGGATTACTTTTAGCCGTTCTCTTTTTTATTTTACCTTACCAGCATGGATTATTATTCAACGAATGGTCACACCACTGGCATCACTCCTGAAGTTACTTGGAAGTCACTAAGCCAGTGATGGCTAACCTTTTACAGATGGCGTGGCCAAAGTGCACATGCGCGTGCAAACCCCCAAAATGCAATGCTCATGCGGCCCCAGTGCATGCGCCTCACCACCAAACATGTGTGTGCACCAGTGGTAGGATTCAATTTTTTTTACTACTGGTTCTGTGGGCATAGCCTGGTGGGAGTGGCTTGGTGGGTGTGGCAGGGGAAGGATACTGTAAAATTCCCATTCCCTCCCAATCAGCTGGGACTCCGGAGGCAGAGAATAGATGGGGGCGAGGCCAGTCAGAGGTGGTATTTACCGGTTCTCTGAACTACTCAAAACGTCTGCTTTCGGTTCTCCAGAACTGGTCAGAATCTGTTGAATACCACCTCTGGTGTGCGCCTCGCAACAGGTGCCCCCTCATGCATCCCTCACATATGTCCCACCCCCGTGCATGTGTGCACAGCCCCCCCCCACATGCGCCCTGCCCACATGAATGCGCAGCAGAGATGTGAAGACCAGCTAGCCGGTGGGAGGCACACTCACATGCATGGCAGAGCTGAACTGGGGCAACACCTCACGTGCCATCAGAAAGGGCACTGCATGCCACCTCTGGCATGTGTGCCATAGGTTCACCATCATGGCACTAAGCAGTCCCACCATGTGAGAACCAAATAAAATATAAAATTATAAAAACAGAAATGCAATGTTTTAATTTGGTATTTTAGGAACAGCTGGTAATTGCAGTTATGCAAGAGACAATGAGTAGAGTTTTGTCATTGCCAAAATCTTCTTTGAGCAACATAAACACTGACTTTTAATACATGGACAGCAACTTTATGTACAATTTTAATATAAGATGAGTAGTGGTTAGAAAATGAAAGAAGGAGAAATGCAATCCAATTTGCCAGGACATTTCCAGGTGCAAACTCTGGATCCGACTGAATTATTGGCAGCAAATATAAATTTTAAACTTAAGAATATTAAAGAAATTAGGTATACCAAGAACACTGACTAAAAGGACATTTGATCAGACTATAAGATCAAAGGAAGGAAGAGATCCAGTCAACTTAACACACATGAAAATTAACTTAAGAAATTGATCATGGGAATAGGAAGAGGAATTGTGAAAACTGAAATGGGAAAAAATATTTAAAATTTCAAAGAAATTCTCTTGGCTGATATAATAAAACTGGCTTTAAAAAAAACCCTTTCTCAGATTTTAAGCCCTTTCTCAGCTTTTGCTTTAGGGATGATTGGATTGCCATTAACACAACCCCCAACTGAGGATTTTCTCCTTCCAATGCTTTTTCTGTTTTGTGTACATCTTTTGAGGATTGGTAGGAAAAAATGACAGCAGGTTTACTGACTTTTCTGTTATTTTGAGGTAGAAGGGAGGACTTGACAGAACTCTTCAAGTTCACCCAGGAAGGGAGGGAGGGAGAAAGGAAGGAAGGAAATAGAGCACAAGGAAAGGGAAGTCAGTATTTCTCTCTTCTTCTGGTGAACCTTTTAAAAGAACAATGATAAAGAAATGGTCAGCATTTTACTATTTGATTACTGAATCTGTAAAGACACTTTTTTTTTCCATGGGGAGCAAACGGCAATGAAAGGCAAAGCCCATCCCCGCCTATTGGCCCAGAGGCATTAGTGTAATGGAAGCATAGCAGATGCACTGGATTTCCCTGCTTGCACTACTGAGACTGGGAATGGAGGAAGAATACTACATTTGATGTGGTGCAAGGAAATTTCAGGAAGGCTGCCTCTCTCAGGGATGGACTGAGGATGATGCCGTCATTGCTTCTCCAAAAGGTAGATGACTGGACCTCACACTGGAGCAAGCAGAATGGATCAAACCAAAGGCATCAATCCAAAGACATCAATCCAAAGACATCAATCCAAAGAGATCAACCCAAAGATATCAACTCAAAGACATCAACCCAAAAACATCAACCCCAAAACATCAACCCAAAGACTCTTGTGTTGAAAAAGTAAAAAAAGAGAGAAAAACTAGCAATAACAAAATGGTGCTAAAACAAGACATTAAGTGAGTCTAAGCCTTCAGGGTTGAGGTTAGGACTTAACACAGAACTAAATGAACTTGCAGCTGCATTTGAAGAGCCCCTGGAGTGGCTGAGAAATCCTTGAGAATCAAAAAAAGAGGCAATCTGCCAAGGTCACCCCATTCTTCAAAAAGGGAAGCGGGAACAAAGGTCTGGTTTAATTCAAAACCAAGGAAGATGCTAGAACAGGTTTAGGAAGAAGATAAATCATAATGCCAGAGTAATGAGACAGTCTAGAGGGTCTAAGTAGCCCTGTACAGCCTCTGTTAATTAGTTACAGATGGCAGGATATACAGGAGACCTGAGTTCAAATATCAGATCAGTCATGAATCTTAGAATAGTTAAAGAGATGAAAAGATGAAAGCAATTACACATACTTCCTTTGCCCTAAGATCTTTGGAGGAAGAAGAAGGAAGGAAGGAAGGAAGGAAGGAAGGAAGGAAGGAAGGAAGGAAGGAAGGAAGGAAGTCATCAATTCCTAGTTTCTAACATATCAAACCTTTACTTATTTTTCATTAACATTGGGTTAATTTACTGAAACAGATATCCCTTGATTGATCAGTTGTTTGCAGATGCCAGCTTTATCAGGATGCTGAATGTTGAAAGAATGTCCTAGTGACCCAATAGTTCTTGTTTTTGATCCTGGTTTTCTTTACCCTTCTCCTGTCACTCTCTGTAACTCTAGCCATCTGCAGAGCAACACAGAAGACTTTCAGACCAGCTCAGTGGCACTGGACTCAAACCAAGCCTTTCTGCCAGATTCCTAACACACCTGTTCAATTGATTCCTTTAATCCTGTTTTTCATCTAACTTTTCAACATTACAGACAGCATTGGTATCTAAACGCTGATGAACAGCAATGGTAATATAGGCCTTTCCCCATCAGTGGATCAGTAACTCTTAAAATAAAGAAGAATTAAGCAGGGGGACTATATGTACTCTGAGGATTTCATTCAGGAGAACTTTTATCAGTGTGTAAAATAACAGGGAAGTGGTGGCTCAGTGGCTAAGATGCTGAGCTTGTTGATCAGAAAGGCCGCCAGTTTGGCGGTTCGAATCCCTGGCGCCGCGTAATGGAGTGAGCTCCCGTTACTTGTCCCAGCTTCTGCCAACCCAGCAGTTCGGAAGCATGTAAAAATGCAAATAAAAAAATAGGAACCACCTTTGATGGGAAGGTAACAGCGTTCTGTGCAACTTCAGCAATTAGTCATGCCAGCCACATGACCATGGAGATGTCTTCAGATAGCGCTGGCTCTTCGGCTTTCAAACAGAGATGATCACCGCCTCCTAGAGTCGGGAATGACTAGCACATATATGCAAGGGGAACCTTTACCTTTACAATCAACTAGGGAAGAATCCTAATGACCAGTCTGCCTTATGCTTGACTTGAAACAGAGGATTTAAGAATTGTGTTGCTGAACTAGTTTCATTTAGACCAGCTGCCACGTACTGTAGCAGGGCAAAAAGACATTAACTTTCTTTTGTTGATTTTGCCCAGTGCCAGTTAAAAAAAAAAGAAGCTGGATTTAGCTATCAGGTTATAGCCGTTAATATACTTGAAAGAGGGCTGGGCAATTTTGCAGCCCTAAAACTGCATACCGCCTTTGGCCTAATTGCAAGACATTCTCATCTAATTCAAGTCCCTCTTGCAAATAATTAATTCAGATAATGTATCCCTTCCCTAGAATATGTTGTGTGAAGAAAAAGGAGAGAGTGTGTAAAAAAAAGAGAGAAAAGTAATTCATGAAAGAGAAAGCATAGTGCAACTGTTGGAAGAAATGTCCTTCTGGGTTCGGCTCCAAGTGGGGAAAAAGACACTGGAGACATGGAGGCTGCTTGGAAAGATGGTTTTAATGGTGGACAGGACCACATGGCCTGAGTCCTGAACAGCAAAGGTGATCACATGGTTCAATGTTGGTGGAGAAGAAGAGAAGAGAAGGGAAGAGAAGGAGAAGAGCAGACAAGAAGAAGGGCTGAAGAAGGGCTTGCAGGGATTTTTATAATCTGTTCTGCCCCACCTCTCTGTTTCCTGTTCCTGTGTAAGAAATGTATTCTGATTGGTTGCCAGACTCCCATGGGCCCGTGCAAGGGCAACCCTCTAGGGTGAGTTTTGAATTCAGGTTTGATTGAGTTTAGATGCCATGTGGTCAGTTGAGTAAAAGGCAATATTATCCTGCCTTCATTGCCATCCCCCCTGGAGCTGAAGGGGAGAACTCTTTATTATGTAAAGTGGACTAGCTTGGCCTTCTTAATGGCCCATTGACAAAGTGGGGATGGGCAGGAAGCTGCAGGAATTTAGTGTTTAAAATGTGTTTCTCCCTTTTTCACATCCAGGAAAATATAATATTCTGCCTTATCAATATTTCCTAGGATATTTTATTTTTCTGGGAGAGGGCTAGGTGATAACTTCCTACAATCCCTCCTTTTTTTTTTTCAAAAAAATGTGAGTGGAACGCACATGTTTTTGACAAAAGATAAAATTGGTCAGATCAGGGAAACTTAATTTTTCTGATGGAAAAGCATTGAAAGAGACAGCAGAAGGATCCCTTCAGTGGCTCCCAGAGAGCTTTCAACCATGAAGGTCTTAGCAACCAGGGCACAATATCTGGAAAGAAATTTACAATATCCAATTTACCATGCCAATTATTTTCAGATGTTTGATATCACTTTCTGTGAGCTTCCAGGTTACAAGCAAGCAGAAGTCCCCAAAAAACCTTCACAGCCATTGAAGGATTCTTCCTTTTAAAGAAGTACAGGCTGCCCATTTCCAAGGGATTTCTTTAACTTGCCCTGGCTCCTATTTTAGTGAGGCCAAATTGAGTTTAGCTAGTGTGCAATACAAGCTATTTAGTATTTTTTAAAAGTTACACACAATGAGCCCAGGGACTCCTATCAGAGACCACCAGTGCAACATGTCCTGCTTTACTGGGCAGTGTGGTTTTTTTTCTTGTGAGAGCTTGGGTTTTTTTTTAGATCCTCTCTGCTAGCTCTTCAAGTGGGGGGATTGCCTGAGGGGAACTTCCCTTCCCCCATGGGATTAAAAGGGAGATATCACTGTTTAGGCTTTTGTGCAAAGGCAAAAATCAACGTAGGAAAAGCTTTGTGGAGTTGGGTCAAGGAGATAGTTTCAATCTAATTCTGAATGGGGCCTCTCTCTCTCCCTCTGTGTGTGTGTGTGTGTGTGTGTGTGTGTGTGTAGCTGCTTCTACAATACAGAAAATACAGACATTTTGGAGAAAATTTCCCTCCCACCAGCCAGAAATCTAAGGTGTTCAGAACTTGCTGTGCTAGCCACTCTCAAATACAATTCTTACATGAGTACATTAAACTGATTACAATATAAATGAGGCAAGGAAGAAAGCATAATAAATTTCTGTGAATGAAACAGAGAAAGAAAACCTTATCAAATTCCACCCTCCCCATAATCTTTTCAGCTGTCTTCTGGGAATTGAAAAGAGTCTTTTGGTCTTTACTTCTTCATCTCCTTCAGGGTTCTTTCATGTCTGCTGGATGGTACTAGGCTTGGCTTGCTGGTAAGAGTGGTCAGTCAGTTTTGGCAGTCTGTCCCAGGCTTGGCTAAGTTTTTTTTCTCATGTCAGGTTTTATCAGGAGGCAATCACCAGCAGCAAATTGGAGAGTTATGGTTTGAGCTAGCAGTCCTTTGTTTCCATTCTGCCCAAGTGTGGAAATCCAAACATTATTTCAGGAGGCAGACGATGTGAATTTCATGGAACATGACATTCCCACTGCCTGTATGATTGAAACACTTTTGCAGTAAGATGAGTAAATTTCCAAGAGGGACAACAACTTGTGTTGCAAACAAACAAACAAATAAAATGTCATAGGGTAGAGCACCTTGACTCATAAACATTTAAAAATGCACTCAGGTGTAAAAGAGGGAGGGAAGAAAAACAGCTTTTAAAAAAAATTGCAATTAAAAAAAAGGTACTTTGAGTCAACACTCCAAAATGTCAAATTTCATTCAGATGGAAGCAAATTCTCATTAAGTATGTTAAAACATTTACAAATGTAAGCAAAATATCTCAAAATCATTCCTTTTTATAGGTTTAGTTAAGCATTTTAAACCTCAAAAATTTCCAGAAGAAAAAAAAATCAAAATTGTAGTCAGAGCAAAGAAATGTAACTGCATAATTTTATATGCAGATGAAAGATCACAATAGTGAAAGGTAAGCGGAGCAGATCACCCATTTACTCCAAATTTCTCAGATTTCTCAGAAGAGAGAGAGGGGGAAAAAGTGGTTAAAGTGAGGAGAAAATTTTTAGCCTCCTTTAATGACCCAAAAGGAAGGAGGGAAAGAAGGAGGGGGGGGAATGCCCAGAGGCATTCACAGGTATCACTGGGGCATTTCATACACACACTCATGGTAAAAAATGAGCAGACACTCATTCTCCCCGCTTTTCCTGCTTCCCTCCAAAGAATGACCCAGAAGGAAAAAAGGGGGGGGGGATTCACACAGGCAATCACGTGGATCTCTGGATCCATTCACTTATCACTCCCTGGGGCATGGGGGACATATACTCACATTCATACTGAAATCAGACCTTCATGCTTGCTCATGCCAAACAATCATAGGTATTTCAGGAAGCTTTTTTTTCCACAAGCCACCAAGCTTCATTTTCTTTTATTAGAGGATCTCACCCTCCCTTCAGGTTTGGAAATGATAACACACATGCATACACACACATACCACTAAACAACCTTGTAACTTACTCTTTCTTTATATGAAAGGGAATCAAACTACATTCATACCAACTTTTACCATCAACATACTCACATTTGCACTGCAATCATTAATTTCACATACAAAAATCCCATTTCATTCTTTCTTCATGCAAGGCAGTTATTACAATTACTTCAGGGAGCTGTACATAAGCCAATGAGCTCCATTTTCTATTATTAAAGGATCTCATCTTCCCTCCAGGTCTGCAAATGATCACGCACTAGATTGTTAATGCCTGTCTCTGCCCTGGGGTGTTCGTTTCTAATTTGGACCTGCCAGCGGACGCTGGCTAATTTTTAAAGATCCAAATTCTATCTTGATATCCCAGCACACGCTGGCATTTTTAAATATCAAGATGTATAGAAACAATGTACAGAGATGTTTGTCCACACATTGTTTGCATTCAGCCAGGTTGGCTCTCCCAGCACATGCTGGCATATTTTTAAAGATCCAAGATGTATGGAGACTTTCATTAACACATCATTTGCATCTGGGTGGGGCCCTTGATTCATCTGATGGTGGCCAGAAAATCAGCAAATTTGTTGACAAAATCTAAATCAAAAATGCCCTCTGGAGGCCAGGTTTTTACTTTAGGACTAATAGAGTAGGTTGGTCAGAAAAATGTGCAGAGGGTTTTTACTCAGGTTGAAGGCAAACCTTTAGTAAGAATTTCCTTCATTTCATACATGCACACACAAGGCAACACTCTCCTCCTCCCCCCAAAAGGGAAAAAAAATCTATACTCACCTGAAGAGTACAATCTTCTAGGGCTGAAAGACATGAGAACAAGGTTCCCTCCCCCACAGAAAAGGCATTGTTGGAGGATTAGAGGTAAGGGAGGGGCGGGGGGGGGGTAGATAGCTTGCAGGCAGAGTTTGAAAAATAAAAGCATCAGTTACTCAGCAGATAAACAGATATTATGGGGATATCACAGATGAGAAATGGGGTATGGATTCACATGCTCCAGGAAAGAAATGAACAGGTAAAATCATTTAGTCACACAATAAATGCAAGGATGAAACTTTTCTTGCAAACATTTCCTGGGTTGTTACTTTAAGGTATAGGCAAGGAAGGAAGGAAAAAAAAATCTTTACTCTGTTTCTGCTGGCCAAAACAGACACAAAGTAAAGACCCTTCCCAGTATCAGTTAGTTTTCTAGGCCCAACAAACTGAGCGAAGGCAATTTCTGCCAGTTTACTCCTTTCTTTCTTTGAACACTTTAAAATTCTTGTCTTTTGGATTGGAGACATCTTAGTTACAATTACCTTGAGGGTGCACAAAGACTTAGACATACACACACACAGACAAAGAGGGAAAAACAAAATCATTCCCACCATGAATTTCAGTTAAATTGGGGAAGGCACAAATCTTAACAAACAAAAACCACGTGGTTATATAGAAGACAGAGAAAGAGACAGTCAAGAGGGAAAAAAAAAAAAAGAAACCCCACCATTTTCTTTTAAGTACCTTTTCAGCCAAATTAGTTTTTCCTGTATCATCTTTCAGCAAAGCCCATTTTCTACAATCAGCTCTTTTTTTTCTTCATTCCGGCCAGGACGGGCATTTGCTTTTCGTCCCAGGCCCCCAACAACTCCCCTAGGGGGGTTTCCATGGCTACCCTCGAGCTACCGCTTCCCATGATCCCGTTTAGATGTGGGTTCACTTCGTCCTAGCCGGGTTTGCCACTTCGTATTTCCCCGCTTTACTTTCGCGTCCTTAGAGGACCTTTCACGCCCTTTTGAAGGGACTTTCTCTGTTTGCCCTTCGGAGGGACTTTTCTGGGGGTGCCCTTCGGAGGGACTTTTGACGCGTTCCTCACCGCGGGAACCTTTTCTCGATTCGCGCCCTTTCACGCAGGGACTTTTCTTACAGTTTCAAGTCTTGGGGAAAGAGACCCGGAGGACCAGCCACACAGTGACCCAGGAGTGGTGCTGTCGGAGCGGGTATGCGTACCTCCCTTTTTCTCACTAACTTTCTTATGGTCTTTAGCTTTTTTCTCTCACAGGACAAAAACAGCAGCAACAACAAAAAATAAAAAATCCATTCACTTTTCCATCCATTTTCACACAAACTAGTCACACACAGGCAGGCATACACACATTTCCAATGCTTTAAAATTAAATTTTAGAGAATTAAAATTTAGAGGTACTCACCTTCTTTCCAGGCAGCCTTTGAGCTCAAACTCAAAACCCCTTTAAAGCCTAGATCCAAATGGCTAAGGCCAAGATAAAGTCCACCCACAGACTCAATGGGGTCTGTGCCGGCATGGGAGGCTTACCTGGGCCATATCCATTTGTTAGGCTAGCTTGGAGTCCCATCTGGGGTGCCAATTGTTGGAAGAAATGTCCTTCTGGGTTCGGCTCCAGGTGAGGAAAAAGACACTGGAGACATGGAGGCTGCTTGGAAAGATGGTTTTAATGGTGGACAGGACCACATGGCCTGAGTCCTGAACAGCAAAGGTGATCACATGGTTCAATGTTGGTGGAGAAGAAGAGAAGAGAAGGGAAGAGAAGGAGAAGAGCAGACAAGAAGAAGGGCTGAAGAAGGGCTTGCAGGGATTTTTATAAGCTGTTCTGCCCCACCTCTCTGTTTCCTGTTCCTGTGTAAGAAATGTATTCTGATTGGTTGCCAGACTCCCATGGGCCCGTGCAAGGGCAACCCTCTAGGGTGAGTTTTGAATTCAGGTTTGATTGAGTTTAGATGCCATGTGGTCAGTTGAGTAAAAGGCAATATTATCCTGCCTTCATTGCCATCCCCCCTGGAGCTGAAGGGGAGAACTCTTTATTATGTAAAGTGGACTAGCTTGGCCTTCTTAATGGCCCATTGACAAAGTGGGGATGGGCAGGAAGCTGCAGGAATTTAGTGTTTAAAATGTGTTTCTCCCTTTTTCACATCCAGGAAAATATAATATTCTGCCTTATCAATATTTCCTAGGATATTTTATTTTTCTGGGAGAGGGCTGGGTGATAACTTCCTACACAACCATCCACTTTTACCATCTACTGCCCACATCAAAGGGAAGAGATTCTCCATATTAACTCCATAAAATAAAATAAGAATTTCCAGCTTTCTTCAACCTGCCATCCTCTGGCTAGAAAGTTGTAGTTCTATGTTTGTCTAAAGTAGTTTGTAAAAAGACACCTCAAATAGTGGCCCTCCATTATGCCTTCCATAAATTATGAATGGTGATTGTGCTTTATGTAAACCATTTTGTCTGAATAAGGGCTTAGAAGCATCAAAGGTCGTCTGGATTAAATTTATAATAACAATGCTTTTTATTCTTTGCACTGACCCAAAATCTCCTCTGAATTTGGAAACAAGTCTCCTTCCTATAGACACAAGTGTAAGATTAAGATACTGACAAGGACAGAATTCTAATTCTTATGAACACATTTTTTGGAGAGAAAAAAATCACACACACAGACACGGCTTTGGTTACTCATTCTATTTTTCCTCCAAGAGAAATATAACAAAGCATTAGTGAAGATAAAACAGGGTGCCTGATTGTGATCTACAGGGAGATTCAAGTATAACTTCCTAATATAATTAGTCATTTGCACAGAGGGCTCTATCTGCTGCTCAATTATTGTATTAATATTGTGTTCTGCACAGAATAGCTTTTCCCCAGGCTTGAGTTAAGGCAGCACCATCTATGATTCTGAGGGCAGGTATAATAACATCCCTCTGCATGATCATCTCTGTTCCTCTTTGGAAGGATCAATAGAGTCAGTTCCACATGTCTTGTTGCGTTGTTTCAGAGATCAGTCTTGCTGCTCTACACTAACACAGTCCTGTTAGCTGGCTGACTTTATCAGATGGATGAGGAAAATGTTTATTTCCTTTTAGTAGATGCCTCTCCTGAAATACTGAAGAAGATGGCTACAGTTTGTTGAATAGTAATTGCTATAAGGAAGTCTTGGTTCAGGATTCAATCTGGATCAGTCACTGGGACCAAAGATTTAGTCTTCTGAGCTTTCAAACTCGTGCTGGAGCCCGTCCTCAGATCAAATAACTTTGATCAGTTATTATTACTCAACAGTGTTGTTTTTAACAGGGATTGTTACTTATGTTATTAAATAGGTTATTATTTATGTAATAGGGTGGTGGTTGTCTCTTAAAAGTCAGTGTTAGTTCTGATGTCTGCAAACCCCAGCAGTTTTCTTGGCAAAATTTCGGAAGTGGCTTGCCATTGCCTCCTTCCCAGGGCTGAGAAAGAGGGACTAACTCAAAGTTACCCAGCTGGCTTTGTGCCTAAGACAGGACTAGAATGCCCAGTCACCCAGTTTCTAGACTACAATGCCAAATAGGCACTCTTTATGCAATAGTATTTAGGTTATAGCTGCATTCTTATTAGATACCTGCAAGGACATGTGACTGCAATAATACTCCTCAATACATAATTAAATTGTAGAATATGCTACCACAAAATATAGAGGTTATTGCCACCATGGATGCTTTAATAGATTAACAGAGTTGGAAGGGACCTTGTAAGTCATTTAGTCCAACCCAAGCAGGAGACCCTACACCATTTCTGACAGATGGCAGTCCAGTCTTTTCTTGAAAGCCTCCGGTAATGAAGCTCCCACAACTTCTGAAGGCAAGCTGTTCCATTGGTTGATTGTTCTCACTGTCAGAAAATTTCTTCTTATTTCTATGTTGAATCTCTCCTTGATCAGTTTCCATCCATTATTCCTTCGCCGGCCTTCAGGTGCTTTGGAAAATAGGTTGATCCCCTCCTCTTTAAAAGGAGATGATACCGATTTGTGGAAAATAAAGCAATAATAGCTAATCATGATAGCTACATGACCTTCGGTAGTACGTTTTTCTTCTTGCAGAATTCTCCATCTAGAGAGGTTTTCTTAGTGATTTCTTTATTTTGCTTTTGCTGTTAATTGAAAATCATTCATAGGGCTTTTAGTGTTTCGTTCAATTCATGTGGGATTTTAAGGGCCTGCCATCATGCATTTTTGTCAATGATGAATATTGTAGGTACTTTTCTGTTTCATCTACTAAGCTACTCTACACCTTTCCCCACTGGTGAGTTGAAGTACTACCCATCCATGACTTGACAGAAAACTACCAGCATGAAAAATTGCTGTCCCCCTGGCTGATCTCTATCCTGCCTCTATTGTGATCTGTCAATCCAATCGTCTCACTTCCTTTGAGAACTTGGGAATAAAAACCTAGTCAAGTTAAAACCATTTGAGATTGCCTTTGGTTTTGGAATAAGAAGAAAGTTACTATATTATCAAAAGTGTATCTTATTCATGTGTCAGGACATGGTGGCTCAGTAGCTAAGACGCTGTGCTTGTCGATCAGAAAGGTTAGGGTTAGGGTTCGAAAGCACGCAAAAATGCAAGGAGAAAAATAGGAACTACCTTTGGTGGGAATGTAACAGCGTTTTGTGCGCCTTCGGCATTTAATTGTGCCGGCCACATGACCATGGAGATGTCTTTGGACAGTGCTGGCTCTTCGGCTTTGAAACAGAGATGGGCACTGCCCCCTAGAGTCGGGAACGACTAGCACATATGTGCAAGGGGAACCTTTACCTTTACCTTTGTTCATGTGTCAGGGTTAAAAGGAAAGCAACATTATTATAGGGAGAAAGGGAGGGAGGGAGGAAGTTTCTAGGACACGTTTGTGCTATGGTTTGATCCAAGTGGGAATGTCCATCTGAGAATTTTGATTGACAAACAATTTGCTGACCAAGCATCTGTAGCAGGCTTTGCTTTGTAAAATCTAGTACAAGCTAGTGGAAAGAGTCACATTTCTGCGGCAACGGTTGGATTGATTCACAAAGTATCTTGCTGAAATGTTATTCAAAGACCTTTGCCATCCACTGGCTGGCCTCCACAATTGGTTAACATCCAATTAGAATTTAGAGGTGAAGAAAAAATATATAATTCACTAGATTTCCATGCCACTTAACAGGAAACGAAGGTCATTGAAACTTTTAGTAAAGCCTTAGCATTTAGTTATATTTAATTAGATGACAACTTATCTTATACGTTGGTAAGAAATATTATTTACTAATGACACCAGGTTTTTACCCATCACATTCCATTGTTCCCTCACAACTTGTAGAAACAACTCTTTCTAGCAAAGTGTACTGAGGAAAAAATGTTGTCCTACAATGATAGGACAGAACCAGCTTTGTTTAAAGAAAATAATAGTCTTCACTATTATGAATTTGCTGGGGTTCTAAGCAAAATTTCTTTTAAGTTTTTCTTTACATATTTTCTTTTAAATCTCAGAGAGCATAGAGTGCCACTGAACAAAAACATGAAGGATGTTCTAGACAACAGAGCTTGGTTGAACAAGCTGTGGGTTTCCTGTTCTTTGTGTCCCTCCACTTTCAAGTGATCTTTGGCTTCCAAATAGTGATTTAACTGAATGCTAAAAATGGATGAGAAGCAAACTTTGCCTGCTGGTTTCTTTTCAACTTCCTTTCCACACTATTTGTTTCGACTGCTGAAAAGCCAGCCTGCATTCTCCCTGGCATTCTTTCTTCGGGATTATTCTCTTTTATCTGCATAGTGGCCTCAAGGAATCTAGCAGAACCTTTAAGTGTCTCTCAAGGAAAGTGTGTGTTCCTAGAAACTGGGAACATAAGAAGTTGCATTATTCACAGTCATACCTTAGGTTCATTAGGCCTGTTGCTATTAACATTAGCCAATACTCTAGAGTTTCAAGCAGTTTTTCCTTTGATTTTAATGTGACCAAATTGAAACTGGTAGCTTTATGTGTACATTCAATAATAAAGAGCCTCTAAACTATGCTGAAAGTTGACTAGCATAGAAGGTTTCTGAATGTTTCTCCGAAAAATTATGCTGTTAATGTTCTTACAGATAGTCCTTGACTTCCAGAGTTCAATTAGAGACCGTCCAAAGTTACAATGGCACTGAAAAAAAAGACTTATGACCGTTTCTCAGATTTATGACTATTGCAGCATCTCCATGGTCATGTGGTCAAATTTCACTTGCTTAGCAAGTGACTCATATTTATGATGGTTGTAGTGTCCCAAAGTCATGCCACCTCCTTTTCCAACCTTTTAAGAAGCAAAGTCAATGGGGAAGCCACTCAACAGCCATGTTGCAAATTTAACAACTACAATTATGGTGAATTGTTTATTGATCAATAATGCAATAATCCTTCAATTTGATTTTCCAAATGATGCAAGAGAAAAAAAACCACTGGCTGGATAATAGTCCAGTGCAGTCGTGGGTTGTAGGCGGTAAGCCCTGGTACGGGCATACCGGAGCCTGCCAGGAGCACTGGGTACCGTTCAGGTACGGTGCTCCAGAGGGCCCACCTGCCCGCCCGAGCTCTTTACCTGTCGTTTAAGCCTTTGGCGATTCTGTGCATGTGCATGGCGCATACGGCACCTGAGTGACGCTCCGCCAAGCAGCTGGAGCATCGCAGAGGCTTGCAGAAGCATTGCAGGCAAGTACGATGCATGTGCGCATTGCACATGTATGTGCCCGTGCCACGCACATCCATGTGGGTGACGCCGGGCCCATTCCAACTGTACTGATTAGAATTTGATCCGGAACCCACCACTGGTCCAGTAAATGATATTCCAGCTTGTAAAGACAGAGATGCTCTTGGTGGGCTGTTTGATTACCTAAGGAGTTAGCTGTCAGATATATCTGAAGAGGACCTCAGTCTTAGAAGATCCACCATTACTATGTGAGGTTCAAGAAGAATGGATGGAATGAAACAAATTCCATCCAATGAGGTTGAGCTGATAACTGAAGCCTCTCTGGGGAGATTGTCTGGCCAAAACCACAATTCTTATGGCAAATTTTATATTGTTTTTATTATTGTTATTGTGGTTAGGTGGACTAACTGTTTCAAAATACAGAGCCTAAATGACTAACAGGGATCAGTTCATTTCTACCTCTCAATCTTTAAAGCCTTATTTGACTTAGATTGAGAGTATCTCCTGGACATATATTGCTTCAGATATTCTTGTTTCATGAACTGTGATGATCTACTCTTCAAAATGGAGTGTGTGTGCTTTTAATGTCCCTTTATAGTTTGGGGATGCTATCTCCAGAAAGGCCCACCTGACTGCCTCATTGCTTTCATTTAAAAGTGGCTGGCTGGGGAATCCTGGGAGTTGAAGTCCACACATCTTAAATGTGCCAAGTTGGAAAATCACAGGACTGAGGTCTATGCACATCTATGTGCGACTGCTTTCCATTTGACTGACATTTGTACTGTTTAACTTTTTAAAAATTGCTACATAAACCTGTTAGTTAGATTTGTTTTTTTTTTACAATACAATATATAATGCCATAATCACAGCAAAAGCATTAATATTATGTCCTAGATATTGCTTAAAAGCATAACAAATAAGGCACTAGTTCAAAGGAAGTACTTACTGTAGCTCAAGGCAGAGTCTGTAACTCAGAGGCAGAGTGCATGCGTTGCAGGTTACTGTTGGGCATGTGACACATGTTGTGGGCCAGATTCATCATTTTGTTTGATGTTTAATATATTTATTCTGATTGTGGGTAGGTGAGTGTGTGTGTGTATGTATAAAATGATGCGAAATGGATCAATGACCCACCCAAGTAGCTTAGATTAGTGAGAGCTTGAGTCATGCAATTTTTGATTTAGTGTGAATTATAATAAACTCAAGTTATTGCAAGGCTAGCACATAATCAGTTGAGGATAGCACAAGCACAATTGCTGTCTATCTAGAAGATTTATTTTAAACAAAATCACAGAGTAGTTTCAGGAAGCAAAATGAAAACAAAACAATAGTATTTCTATCTATTTTCTAGAGAGATCTGTCTAGATATCTATCTTCTGGATAGGAATGATATTTAAAATATTTGTTTGTCTGAATTTTGCTTTTCTTAACTATCCTATGACTTAAAAAATAAATGTAAGTTCCAAGTATATTCTTTTAATGTTATAGTTCATCGATACCTAGAAAAAATTATGTTTCAAATTCTTCATTTTAGTTTCCATCAGACGGGAACCTATTTCCCATAGAAACAGCACTTCAGATAGTATGTATCTGAATAATGGGACCATTTTGGGGGATTCATCATCATCACTAATTGAAACCTACCTGTATAAGGCATTTTCCTATAAATGTATTTCAAAATTCCAGGAACTTAAGAAGAGTTTCCTGCAGACTAAGACAAAGCCAGACAGCCAGATCTGTTTGAACAGAGAGCCTCAATTGAAAGGAAGTTGCTTGCCCTGTGTGCAGTTTAGGCAGTACTTGAAGGAAGCTACATCTACAAGCAAGCAAGCGAATAAATATCTTAGGGTTATAAGTGGAAACGATTCTGAGGGTCAATTCCTACTTACCAAATAATTTTTCAGCCTTTGATACAGGTGAATAACCAACTGTGGCAACGAGTTAACCAGCAGTGGGATTCACTTACCTTCCCTACCATTTTGCACACGCTGCGTCTGTGCATGCGCACCACTTTCTGCGCATGTGCAGTGCTTGCGCATTATGTCGGGGAGGGTGGGCAGAGCTTCCCACAGCCACCACTACCGGTTCGCCCGAACTGGAGAGAACTGGCTGAATACCACTCTGGAGTTAACCCTTAGATAGGGGCAGGCAACAAAGCTTTTAATACAATTTTTTTTTAAAATGATGTTGCCTTACATTTCTAAACAGTAGCTGTGCTAATTCAGCCTGTATTTAAACGATGAGCGCTTGATGCAAAACAGCCTTCAGTTATGGAAAAAGGGCTTATTAAAATTAGTTCTCAGGGTCGTTTCAGCTCCAGCACCAGTCAAGATAAAAGCAATTAATGCCTTGTGCTAATGACCGCCCATTTAGAACAATTAAACTAACCCAAGAGACGAGGAGGCCTCAAGCCCTAAGAGGAGATACAGGCTGCTGCGGTGCAGAAGGCATCACCTTATTATTCCTTCTCGGTGACATTTGGGGCAAATAGCTGTTGTCTGGTTGACCTGCAATCTCTGGGAATTAAGCAGCTATGGCCATGACAGGCAGCATGGGAAGGAGCCCATTATTAGCAAGTCATTGTTCCCTGCTCAAGTTGTGGTTCACCCGTGTATGAACTTTCTCTCCTGGAATCAGCCCCCAAATCATCTCCAACTAGCGGCTTTAGAAGCAGATAAACCAGATGATATGAGTTGAAAAGCAGCAGCCAGAAGAACTTTCCCCCCTCCGTTCTGGTTTTGTTTTTGGGGCAGCCACTGATGCAAAAAGTTTGCTTTGGAGGAAAGCACCCTGGGGGCGGGGGGGGGGGAATCCTTTTTCAGGGTTAGATTTTTCATTGTCTGAGCTTCCATGAAGGAAGTGCATGGGAAGAAAATTAATACGCATCCTTTAAGTCAAAATTACATTTATCTTTCTCTCTTGGTCTCTCACTTCAGGGGCTCTTATCTTAGGTAGGCAGGTATAATACAGCAGAATTTAGTGCTATAAATCAAGGATCCCGGTCTGAAATGCACTTTGATTGTAAACTCTGTCGAATATTTTGCTCACATCGGCCTACATAGTTAGTATGGAGATACAAATGCTTACTTCGCCCCCTCTCTCCTCCCCAAATCTCCAGGATTTTTGCGGCACTCTTACCTCTGGGTAAGATTTAAGCACTGTTATTAATCTCTTTGTTTGCTTGTTAACAACTTCCAGAAGCTTGGGGATGCCTTTATAATGCATATGTACTTTAATTATTTGTAAAATAATTCACCTGCTTTTGCTTATATGTCGTAAAAAAAAAAAAAGGATAAACCCAAAGAGCCAGAAAATGGCAGCAAAAAAAAAAGGGGGGGGTATGTTTTATATAATATAGTTCCTTAAAACCAACGTAGGTTAACCCTTAGCTTTCTCTTCATGCATCAAATTCTAAAATTTACACAACTGAATATTCTTTGCATATTTAAATGATTGGATCAATCTACCCACCCACCATTCAAATACACCGAAAAACTGCTTGGACTGGAGGGTTAATGAGGACACCATTTTCAATTAGGCAGTGCTGTAAATTGCTGTGTTTTGCAATGGAGACAGAAAACCAGTTTACTCTGAGCCATGGTGGCCCAGTGGTTAGAATGCAATATTGCAAGCTAACTCTGCTCACAACCTGGAGTTTGATCAAGGTTGATTCAGCCTTCCATCCTTCCAAGGTCAGTAAAATGAGGTCCCAGATTGTTTGGGGGCAAAATGCTGACTCTGTAAACTGCTTAGAGAAGGCTGTAAAGTACTATGAAGTGGTATATAAGTCTAAGTGCCATTGCTATTCATCAGGAAGATTTCTCAATCCCAAAACATTTGGAGAACATACTTCCCCAGTGCCTCACGGCTCAAATTCTACAAGTGTGTACATATCCTCTATTTGCTGTAATGAAGTCATTAGCATTTCCCACCAGAAGCTATCAATTTCCAACAAGGAAAAATGTTATTTGTGTATTTTTAAAAGGGATAGCTTTCCACTCAACCAGCTTTCAGATTAAGTACGTCAAGTATCAGTCAACTCTAAGACCGAATTGATCAATCTAGAGTTCTGCAAAGGAATGCCTCCCATTCAGAGGTGGGTTCCTACTGGTTCGCACCGGTTCGGTAGAACCGGTTGGTCAAATTTACTGAACTGGTTAGAACAGGTTCCACCGGTGGATCTGGTAGTAAGTTCCGGAACACCCTGCCTAGGCCGGCCCTGTCACTCGCTCGCCATGCCCATTCCGTTGCAGTTTGCTCACTCCCCCGCCCGTCCGCACTAAACAAGCCCAGCCCACTGCTCACTGATTGGCTGGAGTCCAGCCAATCAGTGAACGGGCTGGAGTCTTAAAAGTGTTTAAAAGCGCGGCGCCAACAGCCAACATTCCTCTTTTGAAAAGATTCCTTCTCCTTTGAAAAGAGTCTATTCCTGAGCAGCTGTCGCATTGCGCTTGCTGACCAGGTCCTCCCTTTATTTTGTTTTGTTTCCCTTCGTCTTCCAGAAGCTTGCTGCTTCCGTCAGGTAAGCAACTAAGTCCGAGGGAGGGCAGCGGGAGGCTAGCTTATGCCAGCTCACTGCTTTCGGTAAAGCTGCGAGCTGGTGTATGCCGTGTGACCTTTCGGAGGTGGGCGGCGGCGGCGGTGGGGGGGGGGAGAGAGGCTAGCTTACACCAGCTTGCCGCTTTCGCAAGGGAAGGCCTTCAGGCCTTCGCTTGTGAAAGCGGCGAGCTGGTGTATGCCGCGTGGTCTTTTGGAAGTGGGCGGAGGTGGCGACGGGGGAGAGGCTAGCTTGCCTCTTTCGCGAGGGAAGGCTTTCAGGCCTTTGCTCACGAAAGCAGCAAGCTGGTGTATGCCGCGTGGCCTTTTGGAGGTGGGCAGAGGCGGCGGCAGGGGGGGAGAGGCTAGCTTACACCAGCTCGCCGCTTTCACGAGGGAAGGCCCTCAGGCCTTCGCTTGTGAAAGCGACGAGCTGGTATATGCCGCGTTGCCTTTTGGAGGTGGGCGGAGGCAACGATGGCAGCGGGGGGGGGAGAGGCTAGTTCATGCCAGCTTGCCACTTTCGCGAGGGAAGGCCTTGAGGCCTTTGCTCACGAAAGCGGCGAGCTGGCGTATGCCGCATGGCCGAAAGGGGATTTCCTGCTACCCCCTCCCCCTCCCCCCCGTCTCCAGTCTCACCTGGCTTGCTAAGCCTGCCAGGCAGCAGGCCTAACTGACCCGGTTGTCCCTTGTCCCTTCAGTCCAGCTTACCTGCTGCCTCGTCGCCTGCCTGCTTCCTGCAGCATCCATCGCATCAGAGAGCTGCTGATTCTGCTTGCTGGTAAGTGACCCATTTTTTTTCTTTTATGCTTTTAATGTTTTTTTAAAAGAATATTGTATTTATTGTGTATAGAATTTTTTTAAATCATTTTATTTAAAAGTATTGAGTATAGAATTTTTAAAAATGGTTTATTTCAATTTATTGTTTGTAGTATCTTTTTAAAATTGTCTTAGACTATTTTAAAAAATTGTTTTATCAACAATAAATTGAAATAAACCATTTAAAAATATTCTAGACTCAATACATTTAGAAGTATTGTGTATGGAATATTTTTAATGGTTTCATTGTAATTTATTGTGTATGGAATATTTTTAATGGTTTCATTTTAAATTATTGTGTGTGGAATCTTTTTTTAAATTGTCTTAGACTATTTAAAAAAAATGCTATCAACAATAAATTGAAATAAACCATTTACAAATATTCTATACTCAATACATTTAAAAATATTGTGCATGGAATATTTTTAGTGGTATTTAAGGACTTTTTTATTATTTATAGAATATATTTTTTTAAATTGTTTTTAGGGAATTTTTATTTATTTATTGTTTATAGAATATGTTTATTACAAGAAATGTTATTCCTTTTTGCAAATGTTTTATTTGTGATGCAATATGTTGCTTTTAAGTGTGCAGGTTGGTGCATGGTTTATGTGTCTCAAAGTGGCTGCTTTTCTATGGGCAGGCCAGGTTGGTGCAAGGCAGCTTTGCCAGATTTTGTGTGTTTCTGTGTGATACCTGGTTGTTTAGGTAATTATGAGGTGGTTGCTGGTTCTCTGAGCTTTCTGGCACTGTCCTTTATAATTTCCCACAATGCCTTGATGGTTTTTATTGCAGTGGCTTTGTCTTTCCTGTCCTTAGGGTTAGGGAAAAAAAGTGGTTTCATCTGTAGTCTTTTGGGGGGAAATTGTTATTTTTTGGTGTTTTCCTGGCACTGTCATAGTTTGTGGGTGTGTAATGTCCCGCAGTTATCTATGCATTAATAATGATCAAGTACTAATAATATTTCTTTATACATTTTAGTGACCTTTCCTTACATAATTGGTGTTTTCTTTCATACTTTTAGATTTCTAATTTCTGTTTCTGTTAGTTAGCACTTGCTAAAACAAATCCCACGTGAAAAAGTATTCAAAGCCTTCTTGATTTTAATTGTCAATTTATTTATTCCTGCACATTCTAATATATATTCATTTTCATATCTCTGTTTTTTCCACTGTTGTGCAAACACAATTCCAGCAGCTGCTAACATGTGTAAAATTAAATATGTATTGTATTCCCTTTCAAATTGGCAACGAAATATTTCTGGTTTTAATTCCATATCTTGATTTACCATTGCTTCTAACCACTAACTCTTGAATAGCTACTTGGACCAACCTAAGTACTGAACCTAATTCATATTTTTTTTTTTTGAATTGAGAACTAAATTTCAGAAAAAGAAATCTATATTGCTTTGTGAATCTACCTATGACATTCATTCTTGATCTAACTTCTTGGATGAAAGACTATATCTTTCCTGTTTGTTGGGAGACATCCTTCCTGAAAAGACTGTACATTGTTGGGTGAAAACAGAGGTCCATTCTGTTACCTGTAGTGTAGTCCTCAGCTTACAACCACAATTGAGTCCAATATTGTTTTATTTCTTCTGCAGTTAGTATTTTTTAACAGGATGAAGAGGCAACTGAGTATGACCGCTAGGACAGTCATCTTTCCTATGTAAGTAGCTGTTTTATTGCTTTGTGTGCTAGTTTCATCCTTAATATAGTAGTGGAAGCAATTAAAGTCTTCCTTTCTGTATCTCTTTGTGCAGGCCATTCATTGGAGCAAGGTGGTCAGTGAGTGACTTCAACACACAAAAGGACAGTAACCTTCCTTTTCTATTATTTTGTGTGCTTGTTTCATCCTAATGCAGCACATGCAATTAAAGTCTGCCTTTCTGTGTCTCTTCTTTGTGCAGGTTATTGGAGCAAGGTGGTGAGGTGGTGGTGTGCAGAAGACCCGGCAAGGCAGTAATCTTCCCTCTGTAAGTAGCTGTCTTTATTGTTTTGTGTGCTTGTTTCATCCTAATGCAGTGCATGCAATGGAAGAGTTCATTTCTGTGTCTCTTCTTTGTGCAGGCCATTCATTGGAGTCAGTGATACTGAAGACTGGCAAGGACAGTCATCTTCCTTCTGTAAGTAGCTCTTTTATTGTTTTGTGTACTTATTTTAATCTTATTGTAGTTTATCCATTGGGACAAATAATTCAGTGACATCGTCTTGGCTACTCCCACCTGGTCACATGGGCGGCAAGCTACTCCCACCCGGTCACATGATGGCAAACCACTCCCACCTGGTCACATGGGTGGCAAGCCACTCCCACCCAGTCACATGGCCAGCAAGCCACTCCCACCTGGTCACATGGGTGGCAAGCCACTCCCACAAAGCAGGCCACACCTACAGAAGAGGTTCCAAATTTTTTTGAAACCCACCACTGCTCCCATTTGATTATAACTGCTATTATACCTAAGATAATTTAACCCTGAATTAATGCTTTGAGATTTGAAAAAGCCATGATTCAAACTTGGAGGGCAAACGTTTTCAATCTGAGCCATTTCAGATTTTTTTTTTAAAAAAAAACAGATTCATCCACACACTATAATGGAAAAGCTGCTTTGTGTTTTTGACAAAAGAGATGGAAATAGCAAGGATGTCTGATTTCTTCAAGGGGTTCAGAACGAATAGTTTTGCAATATCTCTCATGATCATATTTTTTAAAAAGCTGGATAACATAGGATTCAAAGAATAGCCTCCAAAGTATTCTGCAAAGGTCCTAAATTGATTTAGGTATATATAAAACATAGATTGTCACAGACATGAAATGACTCCAGACCATTCCTTCTTTACATCATGTCACTCTGGCCACCAGCAGTGTTCAACTACTAGTTAATCTCAACTGGTTTAAAAGATGGCCTTTTTAACACTAACACTGACACACACACACACACACCTCCATCCCTTGGAATGGCCAAATTGACATGGTCCACAGAAGAAACAAACCTTTTTGAAGGATTAATATCTAGAAGTCACCAGAGTGGCTTAATTAAGATTGTCCAGCAGAACAGTCCGTTTTGCAGATGGAACGAGTGCTGATGGAAACTATCCAGAAAAAAAAATCATTTCCCAATTGAACAATAAAAACATTTAAAGATGATTTAGAAGTAGGCTTTTATTTTTCAGCTTAGTTTTCTGGAGTCCCAGGTTTGACACAGCCCTGAATAAAAAAAAACCTCCCTTGGGAAACGGGACTGCTGTGCTGCGTTCACTGGGTTTTGTGGAATACTAGAAGGGATTGTGTAACTTGCGGCAAGCTTCCCTGCCAACAGGCTGCTATTCAACTCTTCTCCTCGGGATTATCCATATATAGAAGCAAGGTTGCAGCATTCTGTATTGTCTCATCATTTCAGAAACAACAGGAAAAAAACAAACCAGTGGATATGTAAAGCCCCTCGCAGTTGCATGATTCAGTTCATTGTCTCCAAAGCAATCTCCACTTTGATTCCCAAATCTCCTTCGGTGGGGTGATTCGATAGACACTTCCTTGAATCAAAGCACTCTTTTAAACCTTTTCAAAGCCCTAGCTGCTATTGAAGCAAGCTTAATCAGTAGAAGGTCAACCACAGCTCCTGTGCCAGTTCTCATTAACGTTAAGTGCATATTATTAAGCTGATTTGGCTTTGATGTATTATTGTAACACAGACAGAAACATGAAAGATGGGCTCTCCTTAAAAAAACCCAACAAAAATCAGTGGTGGCTAAAATTGCTACTTTAGAATTGCTACATTGTCCTGAGGAGGAGGAGCAGAAGGAAGAGGAGGAGGAGGAGGAGGAGGAGGAGGAATAATTGTTTCCTCCCTTCTGAGGTGTTGATCGTATGCCAAATTAATTAACCCAATGAATATACAATTTGTAATATGGGATAAATCATTTGCTACACAATCATAAAGTCGAATGGGTCATTTAGGCCATGGACTCCAACTGCCTTTACAGTGCAAGGATCCTAATTAAAACATTCCGTCTAGACTATACTTTGAATACACTTAAATTTTTTTAGGATTTATCCACAACTTGTCTTCCCATAATTGAAATCCATTATTTTGTCTCCTATATTCTAGAGCGATGGAGAACTAATCTTGATTTTGTTCTGTCATAGCCTCCACGGTCTTCTCTTCACAAGGCTTCCTTCAATAGCCTTTCCGGAGACTTAGGCCATTTCCTCACTTATAATAATTTATAGTCATCCAGTCATTGTCGAGATGATATAAAGCTTGCTGCCTTTATTGTTATAGTGAGACAAATATGATTGGGTGAGGTTGGAAAATACTAATGAAGAAATAAATGTAGTTTCTAACACTGCCTCATTGCCTTTTTCTGATCCTGATCCTGTACCAGCTTACCTGAATGTTTTTTAAAATATGATATACAAAACAACATTTTGATATGTTTCTATTTGATATGGAGTTTAACCAACACAACATAAAAAATGTTGTTCCTGCCATTTAGAAATTATACTTTTGCTGATAAAGAGTAAAATTTCATTGGAAAAGTACATAGGACTCCCTTCTCCTATTTTTCCTCAGATAAAGGGTCTTGTGAGGGAGGTCGGACTGGCCTAAAGAGAGTTTCAATGGTTGAGAGTGGACTAGATATGACTATTTGGATTACTGGTAGTCCTCGATTTACAACAGCCTGTTTAGAAACCATTCAAGTATTCAACGGCATTGAAAAAAGTGACTTACGGTCATTTTTCACACTTACGACTTTTGTAGTGTCCCCATAGTCACATGATCAAAATAACGCAACCGACACATATTTATGACTGTTGCAATGTCCTGGGGTCATGTGATCATCTTTTGTTACCTTCTGACAATCAATGGGGAGACCAGATTCACTTAACAATCGTGATACTAACTCAACAGTTGCCGTGATTCACTTAACTTTGGCACAAAAGGTTATAAAATGGGACGGAACTCATTAAGCAAATGTTTCACTTAGCAACAAGCATTTGGGGCTCAGTTGTGGTTGCAAGTCTTGGACTACCTGTATTTGGATTTATCTTATGTTGTATTTCCTTAGCTGATTTGTACATCAAACTATAATTCTAAGGACCACAGTGGCAATTTGCTCTTCCTATTTCTTTTGGGTTCTGAGCAAACGCTGCCAGCATCCATCTTGTGGCTGTGATCTCTAAGCCCGCAAGCCCAACATCCACCTCTTGAGTCTCCCTGGTCCTCATATTAAACTACAGAACATACCAATCACATTTTCCTCTGTCTATTCAGTCCAGTTATGCTTATACTGCTACATCTTCCAGCTGGAGAACACATGCCGAAGCATCCATTAGTTTAGTGGTGGCTTAATGTATGGTTGCTAGGTAATAATCTCTAGCATCCACACGCTAAGCCTTATGGAGTTCTATTCACTTTTGACTATTGCCCAGCAGCGTCTGCCCCTGAAACTTAAATGAAATTTCTGCTGCTATTGTGTGATGGGACACAACTCTGGATTTCAGCCAGGTTTTTGTCTCTTAGGAGCTGCTTTGGAGAGTTTCAGCTCAGCTCTGTTCCTTTCTTCTTGTGCACAAATACCTCATCTCATTGTACCTAAAGTGTAAACAACAGAAGTGCCTTCATTTGGCACAAAATTAAATTAGAGCCCTTCAGATGTTTTTGCTGATGACATGGCTGCTTTTATGGACAGGTTAGGCTTCAAAACTGATTATTCAGGCCCCGTCCTCTTCACCCAAGGAAAAAAAGGAAGAAGAAGAAGAAGAAATTATTTTTATTTAAGTCTTGTTTTCTTTCATCTGTCGGTGGGTTCTTTATTTTTCTGGAAAAAGAAACCAGAATCTCCAGAAGCTCCGGAACTTCTTTTAAGATGAAGGACAGATAGTCCTCGACTTACAACAGTTCATTTGGTGACTGTTCAAAGTTACAACGGCACTGAAAAAAATGACCTAGGGCCATTTTTCACAGTTACAACATTTGCAGCATCCCCATGGTCATGTGATCAAAATTGAGATGCTTGGCAATTGGTTCATACTTATGCTCAATGCAGTGCCCCAGGGTCATGTGATCCCCTTTTGCGATCTTCTGACAGTGGGGAAGCCAGATCCACTTAACAACCGGGTTCCTAACTTAACTTCAGTGATTCACTTAACAATTGTGGCCAAAAGGACATTAAATGGGGCAAAGCTCACTTAACAAATGTCTCACTTAACAACAGAAAGTTTGTGCTCAATTGTGTCGTAAGTCGAGGACTGCATGTATTGAAGTTTTTTTTTTAAAAAAAACAATCGCCAAATTGGAGATTTCGCCATACTCGTGATGGCGAACCTACGGGCACACATGCCAAGGGTGACACGCAGAGCCCTCTCTGCTGGCACGCTCACCGTCACCCTCAGGTCAGATCTCCGTGGCATTTCTTTCGTGAGCTTCTGTTTCCCTGCAAATGATGAAACAGAAGCTCACAAAAGAAAAAGATCTTACTTCTTGCCGCACTGCTGGTGTTGGGCTGGCCCACCTCCCACTGGCCAACTGATCTTTGGGTCTCTGTTGCGCATGCATGCATTCGGCCGCATGGACCCTTCAGTTTTGGCATGTGCATGCAGTTTGGGCACTCAGTGTCTAAAAGGTTCTCCATCACTGCTCTATACTGTTGTGCTGTTCTTTCTTTAGATAGAGTCCTCTTTCATATCCACTAGATCTGAGGTCCAAAAATGTCTGTGTCAAGTCATATCTCATCATAAACTGTTTCAAAGACTAGATCACATTCAAATGATGTCTTGGGAGGCTGTCTTGTTTGTTTGTTTGTTTTGTACATTATGCATGATTTGGGACTTTCTCGGATTATTCATCAGGCTACAAACAATGCTTCATTAACAATTCCCATTGGCAAAGATTTTTGAGTTGGTTGACACTATTTATGATGGAGTGTGTTAATGCTAAATATGTTCATTTTCATTGTTCACCATTGTGTGTCATAGCAACATGCTGGATCTGAAGAATTACTCCAGGTTTCCTTCATGAATCTTTCACACTTTGAGCTTAACAAAAAGGCCATAGAGAAGGGGCATAATACTGAACTTCTGAAAGGGTATATTACCCAGTATAGCTCACTAGTTCTTCAGTGGGGTAGAAGGCAGAGAACTATACCAGTCTAAAATGGTGCTTTATATCATTTTGTTATACTATGACTTGCTTCCTTCGGAAAACATTTTCTTTCATACATTTTTCAACTTACCAGTAAGGAAAACAGAATCTCATTACAAATTGATTCTATTAAACATGGGTAGAATATTTCTAGCTCTCCTGATATTGCTCAAAGCTTATTCCTTTGGGTTGTTAGAATTGGTTCTATTCATATAACACATTAAGCCATAGATTCTCAAACTACAGCCTGTGGGCTGGATACGACCCACCAATGCAAAGTATTCGGCCTGCGAAGTGGTGGGATTCAGTTCTGCCTCTCGCCCCACCCCTCACTATTGGCCTAATCTTCCAGTGAGCATCCACTCCAGCTGCACTTCTGGTTAGTTATTTGACCGAGTGAGTTGCACTTCTGATCACACTGCTTCTCCTGAAGGTAAGGTCGAAAGGTGCGGGGGAGGGCCAGCTGACTGAGGGGTGATCTCGCCAGTGCAGCCATGTGATCCAGGGCCGGTGGGTGAGTAGGGGAGGGGCTACTGCTCTGCTGCCAGCTTTAAAAGACTTTAAAAATGCTTTAAAAGCAGACTTCCAGGATGTTTTTCACAGCCATATGATCCAGGGCCTGTGGGTGAGTCAGGGAGGGGCAAGTACAGCAAGGACAAAGGCAAAATGGACTGCTAAATTGGACACACCCACCCAGTCACATGGTCACCTAGCCATGCCCACCCAGTCACATGGCCACCTAACCACTCCCACCCAGCTGGTCCGCCCCCCCCCCAACAGTCTGAGGGAATGAATTGGCCCCCTGTTTAAAAAGTTTGAGGGGCCCTGCATTAAGTCTTTGAATATGTTCTTCAAGCCACAATGACTTGGGGTTCACACAGTCAAAGGACCGAAATCAACACACAAAGATGGCTGGCGCATTGTGATGTAAGTCCCTTTTTAGCTTGTCAGTGTTGCAAGCAGATTCAAAAAGCTTGGGATTTGGATTACAATGCTCTGTCTGACACCTTGCCAGTTTTGAGAGACACACATAACCTGCTGATGTCGTCATATTCACATGGTCCATCAAGCCAATGTTGGTTAGTTGGTTGGTGTGGCTTCTAAGCCCAGTTCCTAAATGCACAGTGTAAATATATCAGTTCTCATCAATTGAATTGCATAATTACTAACCAATATGGGAGACAGTTCAATCTATCCAGAAATGTGTTGGGAAAGGCTGTTGCAAATAGTGTACTGCATTACACACTAACAGAGGTGGTATTCAGCAAATTCTGACCAGTTCTGGAGAACCGGTAGTGGAAATTTTGAGTAGTTTGGGGAACTGATGAATACCACCTCTGGCTGATCCCGCCCCCATCTATTCTCTGCCTCCCGAGTTCCAGCTGATTGGGAGGAAATGGGGATTTTGCAGTAATCTTCCCCTGGAGTGGGGAGGGAATGGAGATATTACAGCATCCTTCTCCTTCCATGCCCAGCAAGCCACACCCACCAAGCCTTGCCACGCCCACCGAGCCATATCCACAGAACTGGTAGTAAAAAAAATTGAATCCCACTACTGCACACTACATAATATTGAACTGGCTGTTTAAACAGGTTTGGACTGACATGTCAGTTAAAGAGATTTGAAGGGTTTTACACTAAACCACCTCTAAATTGCACCTAGTTTCATTTACAATGAAAAGACATTCAAAATATAATAGTGAGCTGAGCACAACCCTTAATCACGTGACTTTCAATATTCTTTGACTGAGATCTATAGTCTGCTAACTTGCTTTTTTTCACCAGAAATAGCCCATCAATACATTATTTTTGTAGATTCCTTACTACTCTGTATCACAGATTTCTGCTGGCAATAACCGCCTAACTAATAATTATGATCCATTTATAATTTCCAGCCATTGTGAATATGTGGCTCTTATGTTTCCACTTAGAGCACCGGCCCTTTTTCCAGCTTAATTTGTAGGTCATATTTATGCAGTTTTCTGAGGGCAGCAGAAGCAAAATTTTAGACGTGTCTGGCACAATTTAAACTACAGAGTAACAGAGCTTCCAAAGTCATCTCTGTGCTTCATTCTACAACAGTCATGGTGAATGTCAGTGGAGATTCTGAGGTATCCAGGTCCCAAGGGTGTTTTTTTTAAGAAGCAACTGGACTTAGAAGATGTTTCGCTTCTTATCCAAGAAGCTTCTTCAGCTCCCACAAAGAAAGTCCAATTGCCACTTGAAAAAAAAGCATCTTTGGGACAATAATGTTGAACCTTTTGTCAAAAATAATGCCTAACTTGGCTCTGCATTAAACCTGGCTGCATTCATGTATGTGGAAAGCAGACGCCAGCACTGGATCTGACCAGATGTGAGGCAACGCGACATGTGGTGAAGTGAGATGAGATTTGTGGAAGAGCCAGCAATCCAAGTGTCACTAGTCAGCTGGTGTAAGGTAGTTTGCCCTCTGTTGTGCACCAAGGATAGGCATTCAAGTGCTGAATAATATGAATGAGCAATCTAGGCTGTCAGCACTGCATTTTGTCTAGCATTTGTAGATTTTCCTTGCATTGTATGCCATACGCTAAATAAATATTGGCTCTGCGGGTGTGTCACATCTCCTCCCCAACAAAAGAGAAACAATTGTTTACATATTCATATGTGGGATTATGCATTACATAAAGACATGTCAAATAATTACAGAAACGAAGTATGAGTACAAACACACAGACACACACGCGTAAAATAAAAATGAAGAAAAACAGGTTCATTATTACACCAATTTCATTGTTAAAAGCATTTAGAGAAGTGCCAGTCATTGAGCTACGGTGAACCTCATTTTTAATTAAACGCTTTAAAGAACATTGGTTTAGTAAGAATTTGGAAAAGGAAGCAGGTTTCCTGGCTCCCACTTCTGAAGCGTTCATTATTTTTTGAAATAATATAATGCTTTGTCAAATGAAAACGTGCCTCAGTTCCATGTATGGTACCTCTCAGGAAAAAAAAAATGTCTAGCCAAGAGAGAGGCCTCCTCACACGAGGCCTTTAATCTGGAAAGTTCAGGCCTTGTGTGGCCTTGCAGCCTCTGAAAAGAGTGGAAAAGCATGCCTCATTCACAAGTGCTTTTGGGAGGCCCTCTCTCCGGCTTTCCAAAGGGTCCAGAGGCTGTGTGAGAACACACCACATTCGCAGCCCCCAAAAACTAAGCAATAACAGCAAAGCAGTGTCACCAAAAATGACATAGCATTTCACCTTTGATGTGTGTCACAGGTGTGTCATTGCTATTCTAGAATGTGCAAATTGTCCCTGGAAAGAAACATGGAAGCGCAAACACAACAGCCTCCAAATCATCTAATCTACAATTATTGTTAAGAGATGGAAAGCAGGCCTTACCATGAATCAGAAGGCAGTGACTTTTTCCCCCTCTTTCCACTACTATTTACCTATATGACCGTTATAAATCTGCATCCATAAGCAAACAGCACCAAATGGATCACTTGTGTCCTATCAAGATTCTGCTTTTTAAGGAAACAACCCTGTGACTTGTTTTCTAAGTTTTAGCTAAGATGTACAACACAAGGGCTTCCCAAGAGGCACTGCATTTTAGATCGTATCATTTCAGCAGGCAAGGTTCAAGTTTTCAAACCCCTCTTGAATTAGAAAACAAATAAGAATATCCTGTATTTCTCTCCAGATATATATAAAAAATCACATACTGTAAGACTGGAGATTCTAGCCCATTTACTGCCTTATATACTGTTTCTGTATGCATATAGAAGTTACAGTATGATGGGTAGTAAAAAGTGTATTTATTTCCATGTTGTGTACAGTCCTATCAAGTCCCCTTTATGGTTCTCCCAAGCACTGGAAGAAAAGAAGATCTGTGGTTATGGCTTGATGAACATGGACCCTTGTGAACTTCTATGATAGTTACAGAAATTACATAAGATTGCTGAATGCTAATATTTGTTCCATGCAGCCTAATTCCACTGCTGACTTTATATATTTATTTTATGTCTGTATTGATCTTTGGCTTTCATAAATTATTTCTCTTTTAATTAAATGGCCATAACTGAGTTTGAAATTCCAGTCATGTCGTGTTGATCATTAAATAGGTCATCACGTGACCGACCTAATGTTACATTTTTTCGGTGGTGGTCATAAAATGAACAGGGCAGTCATTAACTGAACACCAGGGTTGTTTATGGAGCCCATTGTTCGCAATAGTTTTTTTCCCCCAAAACTCAGAAATCGACACCAGGTTCCAGAAAAAAACACAAACCACAGTCATGTGGCTCTGGGATGCTGCAAATGGTTATAAATGTAGGCCAGTTGCTGAGTGCCCAAAATGGATGGGATCACAAGACCATGGGGAAGGCAGACATCCAAACTTCGAATTCAGGTTGTCATTCCTTTTGGGATGCCCATCATAACTTTGAACAGTTGTTGCATGACTGATTGTTGAGGACCACCTGTGAAGCATTCAGGGAACGCAGCTCAGTCTAAGCAATATTTAATTGCTGCATAAGATAAAATTCTAGCCTCAAAAGGTCTTTTTCCCCATGAAAACCCAGGCTTGATTCACTTCCTGTGGACATTAGTGGCTAATACTTCATTAAGTAATGATCGGCAGTAGTTAAAGGGCCATCACTAATAATCCAGAACCAGAAATAATATCCCCAGCTGATTTCTAGCAGATGTTTAAATGTGATCCACACATCAGATGGCCGTAGATAAAAAATATTGAAAACTACATGAGCTCCAGTCGTTCATGCATCTTAAGTGTCTTAGTAATCCAAACAGCAGCTTTATGTTTCAGAAAAGCATCCAGGCTAAATTGGAACGAAAATACATTGCCTGACAATGAAGGAAACATCTTGTAGGCCCAAGTGGCTAATACATAACATAGTCCTTCTCCTTTCCCATGTTGTCGATTACTTCAAGCAATACAAACACCCACAGAAGCACAAGGGACAGGATCGGCCATCTGTGGAAGATATTGTTCCATTGGCAGCAGATGCCAAGGCTAGAAAATGTTTGTTTTTGCTGGCTTCTTCATAAAATATTATTGATGAAGGGACGGAGTCAAAAGAATTGGAACAGAAGCCTGGCAAAACATATACAGGATATCATGAGAGACAGGGAGGTTCATAGGCGTCTTGTTACTCAGCTCTTCTGGGAAAGGCAGTGGTGTATTGATTATTGAGAAAGGCACATGATTTAAGACTTCATGTCAGCAACATTACTGGTGGTTTTGTCCCTCTACCTGCTTCAGCAAGACGCTTTAAATAAACTAATCTATTCACTAACCCATGAATCAGCTCTCATACAACTTGTTGGTCTATGTTTAGTTTTAAGTGATATTTATAAATCCCATTTATTGAAACGCATGGAAACTGTCTGGGCAGAGTTACCATCCATTCTAAAAAAGTAAATAAATACAATACCCTTGACTCTCTGCTCTCATTTCCCCAAAACTCTAATATTTTTTTTTAAATGCCATGGCCAACTTCTATGAAATCATGAAATCTGTATTTGTGGGGCACACACAATCTTCATTTCATCATACAGTTAAGTCCTCGATTTACAATAGTTCATTTAGTGACCATTGCAAATTACAACGGCGGGGAAAAAAGTGACTTAGGGTGGACCCTTGCAGCATCCCTATAGTTACATGATCAAAATTTAGAGGCTTGGCAACTGATTCATATTTATGACGGTTGCAGTGTCCCGGGGTCATGTGACCTTCTGTCAAACAAAGTTGATGGGGTCAGCCAGATTCAATTAACAACTGTGGTAAGAAAAATTGTAAAATGGGGCAAAACTCAATATCCATGCCTTGCTTAGCCACAGAAATTTTGAGCTCAATTGTGGTCATAAGTCTACCTGTACCAATTTTCAGCCAAAAGGCCAATTGGGAACTTTTGGAATTAGAAAGAGGTTTTCTATGTTTTGAAGCCATCTGCTTATGGTTGACATTTACTGTAACTATCATGCTTTTTCTCTCTCAAAAACTCAAAAGTATTTATCTGATTTTCATGTAATACTGAAATTTGATATTACCATTTTTTGATCTTGAGATTATTTTATGGATTACTGCTTGGAATTTGGAATATATTGTATTTTGGGGGGGCACTGCATGGGATTTCAGTATCATTTCTATAAAATATGTGCAACAAGAAGATAATGAAAAACAAGAAGATAAATAGGCATCATTATACACTATTCCTTGTTGTATCATTGAGGATATTAATTTCTTTTTAACACTGATTTATCCTTCCTCTTTCCTATTTTGTTATTAAAGATTTATGGCTTACTTCCTATTTTCAAAATTATTTTAAATATATAATTGACAATTATCAAACAATATTTAATTTAGCATAGTCTCTTTAGGGTAAACTTTCTTTAAGACCACAGACATTAGTACTTAGTCCACCGGTACTCCCATTTTTAGAAATTGGTACATTTATGAACCATTTTAGCACTGGTTATTATGAAAGGCACGTTTCTTGTTTGACAAATTTGCTTCCATTGTTTTATACTAAGTAGGTATTCTGTGAAGTTCTCGTCTTGTTAAAAATTATTATCAAGCTGCTATACAACAATTGTTATACAAGGATAGTCCTCGTGGAGTGGATCAACAATTTTATAAATCAATTTCTTTTTATAGAGCTTTCTAAATGTACATCAATTTATTAGCTATTATTATTTTCAACAAAAAAGATTAGCCTTAGTTTATACCCTGAACAAAATTCAATTGTTTACATAATAATAAGAATAATTTACTAAATTTATATGCTGCCTGACTCCAAATGGTTCCGGTTAGTTTACAATAGTTAAAAATATATTTAAAAACAAAAGACAATACAAAAAAAAACAAAAACCAGCAGAACAAACAAAAGAATAAAGATGGAAAAGAAAGCAAACCTGGAGGAGAACAAGGAAAAAGAAGGAAGGAGCATCAGTCATACCCGCCAAAGCCCTAGTGAAAAGCCAAGAGATTGCAGCCATTTGAATCTCAGAATGAACCTCTACCCAGACGACAAGTGCTGCTAAGGGAAGTCGTGCTTCTGGGGTCCCAATAGGTGGCATTAATTAATCAACAAATGGAACTTGGACCATAGCAATCCTGCCAGATCAAACCAGCCAGGCAGATACTATGGAAAACAGGCAGTCCCTCAAGTAATCAGGCCCTACACCAGTTGATAGGTAGCAACCAAACACCTTGAATCAAACTTGACAAAAACTGACAAGCAGTGCAGTTCGTGCCCAAGATGCTGAATTTTGGACCAGCTGACACCTGCATGTAGTCTTCAAGCCCCAGCTAGACTACAATGCAGTAATTAAGCTTTAAGGTTATCAGGACAGGATAAACTATCTGAAGGGCCCACCAATCTAGGAAAACATACAAGTAGCACACTTGAGGGCATTGGGCAAAAGCCTTCTTGGCCATAGCTGTCACCTACTCATCAAGCATGAAATTGTGCACCACCCTTGAGTGAGGAAGCACAACCCCATCCAAGGTCAAAGTTGAATATCCTTAGATCTGTGGAGTCTAAACAACCACAGCTACTCAGTCTTGATAGGAATTTCAGAGATGACTACAAAATTAACATCAGGAATGGATAATCTTCTGGATATTGTTAAAAACAACATGTAGCATTCCACCATTACCTCACTGGACTTCTAGGAACTGAAATTTAGTAACATCTGGAGAACCACAGGTTATAAGTTACAACAGCTTTGTTAATTATGGTTCACACAGCCAAACTGGATATGATTATGACTATATAGTAAACCACCTTTGAACATACAGCAAGTTGGTTCAGTTTCTTCAGTAGATCAGATGAATCAGAAAATATGTAATAGTAGTATCTCTACAGGCTTCCCAAAGTCGAATTCTCCCATCTCAAGACAAATTCCACTCAGTAATCTTAGTATGCTCACCTTGAGGACACCTAGCCAATTTTGCTTTGATTTGAAAAAAGCGAGGCAGATTGGACTGTGTTTAACATTTGCATGGAACATACCAGACTAGCCTCAGAATTTGTTTTAAAGATCATAGAAGGCAGTGACAACTGGCCAAGAAAGTTACATGGATGTATTCATTAAATCATTGGGAGCTGAGTATAATTTAAAGAAGACTATGGCCCTGTTTGTTTGAGAGAGAGTAAAAAAAATAATCTTTGAATAGCTTTCTAGGAAGGAACAAAGCACATTAATCATGAACGAGGAAGTCTGCCTAAGGATGTTTTTGTGTCTTAACTTCATTACAACATTTTCCCCTTATTTTAATTCTCTCAATAAAGGTAAGAAGTTTTACTCAGGAGCAATAGTCATACAGTGAATTGACTTGGCTCAAGCCAATTAGCTCTACATCAACATCATCTGTCCTCAGTTGGCTCCACTCCTGCTATGCCTTCATTAACCAAAAAGCAATTTTCTTTTCTTCTCTTTTTAATTGAAGCCCTAAAATAAAAAAAAATAAAAAATGCAATCCAAAAATTGAGACAATAATGTGTCTCTACTGCTACAGTTACAGGCAGATAGCAGTATTGATAGTCAAGGAAAAGCCTCTATATGAGCAAATAAATATTTCACTTGTTGGTGGAAACTGTCCACATTTGCATAATAATGCAAATGAAGAGTGTGCTTCTCTTTAACTCCACTACACAAATAACACTGTGCCGATTTATTCACTGTAGAAATAAAAACTCGAGAGACTGATTGGCAAAAAAGGATGTGCAGACAGTCATTACATTTCCATACCATGTTCAACCTTTGTTTCTCTTAACTATAGTTTCTTCACCAAATTACAGAGAGTACACCAGTTGTGATATTAAGATCACAATAATATGTTTATGGAGAATGCTAAGCCAAAAGGTCCCAGAACTGGAGGTGAGCATTGCCTTATTTGAGTAAATTACATTTAAGCTTAAATTTAATTAAAAATAAAACTAAAACCCAACAAACCACATTCTAATTTCTGTATAATACAGAAGGTTTATTCAATAGATTACTTTTTTGTGTGGAAATTCCTGAGAAATGTATGCAGCAGATTGATTGATTTGTTTACTTATTTATTTAAGCATGTAACACTATAAGCTAGAATTTAATTTTGCCTCTCATGAACCTAGGTATTTGCATCTCATTCAGTAAAACATGATTTAAAACTGTGCTTAGTATGATATATGGATTCAATGTAAAAGCATTGCTTCATTGTGGGGTTTAAGTCTTCGGTGAACTAGAGAAATGTACCACCTTGATGCGCTTGCTGACAACACCATCATCCAAAGGACAATGAGAAGATTTAGAGCTTCTCTAGGGTCCAAGTCAGGGGTCATCCTTGCTCATCTGGTAAAAAATTCAGATTATTTAGAAATTATGAGTAATCCGTAACAAAAGATAAAGTCAGATGGAGCTCTGAAAGTTGAGGGAAGCTACTTAGGAGAAGGAACTCTAAATCCAGAAGAAGTAACTGACGTAGGGAGGTATGAATCATAATCATGGCTGCAATATTTAGATATGTTTGGGAGTCAGAAGCTGATAATCCCAAGGAAAGAAATATTAATATTCTCTACAAGAATCTAGAGAGAGGTGGATCTGGCCCATGGGGTACTTAGAGCTGGCTTGCAGGGCCACCCTGGAAACATCGAAGGACCGGCCCATGGTGCTTCTACCAGAGAAAATAGGCTCCTGAGCTCTGTTTTTGGATGCCACAGCTCCTGCAAACCTCTGCCAGTGAAAACAGAGCTAGAGAGAGCTGCGTGCAGAGCCCGGGAGCCCATTTTTGCTCTCAGAGCACTTGGGTCACCACAAGCACTCCCCGACAGGAGTGATGTCCAGCTGGCCATGCCCACCGCAGCTCCCCAAGGTCAAACACAACCCTGATGCAGCCCTCAATGAAATCGAGTTTGACACCCCTGATCTAGAGGCAATGATGTGGCCAGAGAGCAGCCACAAAGATACATGCTCATTGATAATATCAGCCATTTTTGAAAAAAAAAAGAGATTATTTGCTTTATAAAGACAAATACAATCAAAATATCGAATGTGATGAACCAAGGAAAACTTGAAAGTGTCAAAGCAGAAGTGATGCATACCAAATTAGATGTGTTAGGAATGAGTGTACTTGAATACCCCTCTTTAAATCAGAGAATTACATGATATACTTATTCAGGCCATATAAAATAATGGAGTAGTAATGATACTCAAAATGTAAGTGTGTGCACAGCTATAATCTAATCAATGGCACATATGAGCCTATTAAAATTAGTGGCTATCCGATAATTATATCCAAGCTCAAAAGAGGAAGATATTAAAAAAAACGATAGCAAATTGAAGAGGTACTAAATGCATCATCAAGAAAGGACATAGTGATTGGAATGCAAACATTGGAGAAACCGAGGAACCTGAAATCACAGAAAGGCCAGGGTTGGATAAACACTGTGCAGGATATACTTTAAGAAGTTTGTTTATTGCCAAATATGAACACAGACCCACACATGGTCAGCATCAATGGGACAACATCAACTCAAATAGACTATAATAGGAAACAGAAAGTACAACCCAGGCAGCCAGAACATTTCCAGATGCAAAGTGTAAAATAGCCCGTGAATTATTAGTGTCAAACATATAGCTTAAACTTAGAAGATTAAAGAGAGTAGGTGTATGAAGGACACATAGTCAGAATATAAAATCAATGTAAGGAAAAATTCAGAACACTCATACAAAACAGAACCCAGGGAGCTACAGAAAGATATAAGAGACTTTGTGAAAGCTAAGGTGGAGGGGGGGGGGTTGGAAAACCCAAAATTTCAAAGAAAAAATACAGATCCAAGTGTCTTTCAAAACAATCTCTTACTACAGGAAGAGAAAATGGAGGATGAAAGCCTTGGGCATCAAGAAAGACGTACAAGGACTGAACTCAGTTTTCTAACATCAAGCAAGAAAGGACAAGAACATCAGACCATCAAGGAGCATCCGCAATAAAACAAAAACGAGTGAGGTTTTATAAGAAAACCAAATAAGCCAGAGGAAAATTTAAAACTATAGTATAAATTATTCTAAATAATCACAGAGGAGATTGAAGGAGGATAAATAAAGCGAAAGGGAGAATGTACAATAAACTGAAGAATCATACCGGCTCAGAACAGGGAAGGGAATAAAACAAGGAATTGTATGACTCCTATATTGCTTAATATCCATGGAGATTTTATTGTAAGAATGGCAGGGTTGCTAAAGATGACAACTGGAATCAAAACAGAAAGAATTTGAGCAACGCAGACATCTTTCGCTTAGCCAAAGATAAAGCAGATTAACGTCATTACCAAAGGAGAATTGGAAAATATTCTGGGCTAACGATTACATTACTGTCAACCTGAATGTTAATGAAATTATGGATGATAGTAAAAACATGAGAGTATTAGATGTATTGAGCTCAGCAATAGTTATAGATGGACAGTGTGCTGGAGGAATGAAGATAACATAAATCCTAAGAAGCAGCACATGGACAATCATAGAGGAGACCGTGAAGAAGAAAGAAATCTTCAAAACAAGAGGAGTTGAAGCGATGTTTCTTTTCCAATGGTAATGTATGGCTGTAAATCTGGACCTTGAGAAAGTGGGAGAGTGAAAATATCTACATGTTCAAATTATGGATTTGTACATTGCCAAGTGTATCATGGGTTGCTAGGAGAGCTGATAAATCAATGTATTCAGGCAGACTTAACATTGAGGTGATGATCAGTAAACAGTAAGAAGAAACATGCTTCGAGCATATTTATTTATTTAAAATCTTGCTCTATAATGTCTGATTATCTAACTACAGGAGTCCTCAATTAAGCCCAAAACTTATGTCGCTCAGTGATAAATTTATTGAGTGAATTTTACCCCATTTTACGACTTTTCTTGCCACTTTCTTCACTTGTTAAGTGAATCACTGCTGTTGTTGAATTAGTAAACCAGTTGTTAAGTAAATCTGGCATCCCCAAACTGGCGTCACACATGGGCCACGCCCATCCCAGCTCCGCAAAGAGGGGAAATGTTGTGAAACGTCACATGACAGCAATGTGATGCCATGAGTTTGACACCCATGATCTACACCAGGGGTATCAAATCCACTTCGTCAATGCAGCATCATGTGATGTTTTGGGACTTCCCCCCCTTCACTAAACCAGCCGGGGGGGAGCACACATGACGTAACCGGTCTGGTGGCCACAAGTTTGACACAACTGGTCTACACCAATGTTTCTCAACCTTGGCAACTTTAAGATATGTGGATTTCAACTCCCAGATTTCCACAGTCAGCAAGGCTAGCTGGTGAATTCTGGAAATTGAAGTCATCTCAACTTAAAATTGTCAAGGTTAAGCAAAACTGGTTTATATCCCATTTAGGCACCTGTTCTTTTCCTCTTGCCTTCTCTAACTTCTAGAATTTATCTCCAGTACTCCAGTTTCTCTAAAACATTATTTTCTCCCCTTCATCTAGTTCTACCTAGCTTTAAATCCAGTCAACTAAACAATTTTCTCTGCCCTCTCAAGAAGCTGGTCTGCAAATATTCCAGTAGTTTTGTTTACTGAGATGTTAATTACTCTGAAGAAATGCAATAAATAAGAAATGTGTGTTTATACTGCAGCAGTGAATGTGTATATATAAGACATAACCAAATTAATGTTTGTAGCGCTAGAGTGCTTATGGAAGCACAGGTAGAGTTAATTAGACTCCAGCAGGTGCAACATATCAGGAATTTGAAATTAGGAGCAGGAAGTTAGAAAACCTCTTTATTCAAGAAAAAAATTGAAAGGGAATAGAAGGTACACACAAAGTAGATACAGGAATGCTGGTTGGTTGGTTGGTTGGTTGGTTTTTAATAGTTTGTTCAGACGTGGTATTCAGCATGTCCTGACCAGTTCTGGAGAACCGGTAGTGGAAATTTCGAATAGTTTGGAGAACCAATAAATGCCATCTCTGACTGTCCCCGCCCTCATCTATGCCTCCCGAATCTCAGCTGATGGGGAGGGAATGGCGATTTTGCAATAACCCTCCCCTGGAATGGAGAGGGAATGGAGATGTTACAGTATCCTTCCCCTGCCATGCCCACCAAGCCACGCCCACCAAGCCACGGCAACAGAACTAGTAGTAAAAAAAATTGAATCCCACCACTGAGTTTGATGCTTCCTTATTGTCTACCAAGACCTTGTTTTCTGGTGTTGTTTGATGCACCCGGTACGACAAACCTTCAAATATCTTAGTTTCCTTTTACCTAAAGTATTGTACAAAACTAGTCAATTTTGGTTTATTGAATAAAACAGCACTAAACCATTACGTTTATGTGCACCTCTTAGGTTCCTTTTAGATGGAAGAGGCCTATTACATTTTAAAAATTAAATGTATAAATAAGCCATGGTCAATGTGATGTGTGAACCCGGTTAGTAAGGGTTGAAGATAATGATAATTTGGTAAACCCAAATACTGCCTGGTTTTTGAAAGCCTTTAAAGCAGTGGCCCTCAATATTTTGGGCACCAAGGACTGGTTCCATGGAAATAGGTTTTTCACCGGATTGGGGGCAGTATGATTTCATGAGCTGCCTGTACCCAGCTTTGTTTCGCTTGTTTGCCCAGCTCTTTTTCTGGCCTGCAGTGGCCCAGTCCCACAGGGGAGCTGGGGCCCCCTGCTTTAAAGAACTGCCTAGCAGTCTGGGCGTAAGGTAATTTTTTAAATATATTTTTCCCAGCACTTTTGGGGTTTATATATTTTCATTCCGCACTGCTTTCTGTGTTTTATTATGTGGCTTTTATTGAATTTACTGTTGTTTATGAATGTTGCATTCTACCTTGAGCCATGTGCTAAGTGGGCAGCTATATAAATCAATTAAACATATAAACAAACAAACAAGCTAGCAAAAAACTGTAAAACCCTTGCACCTTTTAAAATTAATTTCTGTACTTAAGTACAAGCCTGTATAAACTTTTAAGGTTCATCAATCATTTCAGCCAATTAGTCACACTGGAATTATAGGCAGGCTCTAAAATGAAAAGTTAACCAGGGACTGGGATATACGGTTGAAGTGGTAATGGTGACCGCGACACTGTAAAGAGTTAATGTAACATAATGTTACTGAAAATAAAAGCTTTTTCATTTATGCAGCTTCTCTTTTATATAATCTATTAAGCATTGTGTTTATACAGATAAAAACTAAAAACCTGCAAAAACAGCATTGAAAAAAGTGAAATATGTGAGATTAAAAATCCAGCCATTCAACAGAAGACATTTACAAAACACAAATGTGGTTTTGTGCATTTTGGCCCAATGCCTGAGACAGCAACCAGGGCTTCAAGAACCTCATCATTCTAAAATTTTTAGGGGGGACCTGATTCTGGAGGGCTATGATAAAGATAGCATGGTTTGTTTGTTTTTTGCTCTGCTAATAGGGCACTGTTTAGTTGAAGGGACCCAGATCATACCATCTCTACTGATTCATACTGGCTGAGTAGGAAATTGTGAGACGCAGGCCAGTGGTAGGATTCAATTTTTTTTTATTACCGGCTCTGTGGGCATGGCATGGCTTGGTGGGCATGGCTCGGTGGGCGTGGAAGGGGAAGGATACTGCAAAATCCCCATTCCCTCCCCACTCCAGGGAAAGGATATGCTGCAAAATCTCCATTTCTACCCCACTCCAAGGCAAGGATACTGTAAAATCTGCATTTCCATCACACTCCAGGGCAAGAATACTGTAAAATCCCCATTCCTTTCCCTTCCCATCCCACTGACCTGCTTTCCAGCTCCATTCTCCTGTGCAGGGCAACAGAAAAAGGCCCAACTGATCAGCTGGGACTCCGATCAGCTGGGACTTGGGAGGCAGCGAATAGATGAGGGCGGAGCCAGCCAGAGATGGTATTTGCCAGTTCTCTGAATTACTCAAAATTTCTGTTACCAGTTCGCCAGAACCTGTCAGAACTGGCTAAATACCACCTTTGAGGCTGCCCATCCTTCCATGGAGGGCTTTATAGATAGCAATCAGCACCTTGAATCACACCCAGAGGCAAACTGATTATCATGCAGGTTGCAAAGCAGAGATGCCACAGGGGCACAATGAGGCATGTCCACCATAGCCTGTGTCACTGCATTCTAGACCAACCACAATTTCCGAGTGCTTTTCAAAGGCAGCTCTTTGTGGACTCCATTGTAACACTTGAGCCATGAGATAACTACAAAATGAGTTACTGTATGAAGGGCCTCCTGGCTGAAGAAAGGGTGCAAATGGAGCCCCAGTTGGAGGTGTACAAGGGCCTTGGCCACAGCTGCTACCTCCTCTTTGCGCTGTGAGTCCAGGAGGGTCTCCAGATTGAGTACCACTCTTGAATGAGAAAATGCTACCTCATCCAAAGTTAGAGATGGAGAATCTCCAGATATAGTTTGCTCTAGTTCCACAACTGGTAGCAAAAAAGTTGTCAACCCACCACTGAGTTTCATATAGAATATGTTAAACAGGAGGAGAGAGAACACTGAGCCTGTAGCACTCTGTAAAGAAGGAGCCTAGGAACAATCTACTCCCTGCTAACACCAACTGGAACTGCCTTGGAGAAAGGAAGAGAAGGGTTACAAAACGGTATTTCTAATTCCACCTTTGTAGCCAGTCGACAAGGATACTATGGTCAACATTAACAAAAACTGCTGAAAGTTCAATGTGCACAAGAAAGGATGCACCACCTCCATCCCAGCTCTACCATCATCATTATCAGAGGTGGGTTTCACATAATTTTACCACCAGTTCACTGTGCACCGAAACTGAGCATGGGTGCACACTCACTTCGTGAGTGCACGTGCCTTCTGCGCATGCACACGGCCTTCCGTGCATGCGCTTTGCTTGCACTTGCGGCTTGCACACATGCGTGGCTTGGAAAACACGGCTAAATAGGACAGCGTAGAACTGGGGCGGGTAGGTGGGCTCATCTGCAGGTTGTCACTACCGGTTCGCCCAAACCAGTCCGAACCAGCTGAATACCACCACTGATCATCATCAATAAGAGTGACCAAGGCTACCTCTGTAGTGAATCCTGTTCTTTCACGTTTCTACAAATCTTCTACTTCTAGAACACGCCTTGTGGTCTGGCTTCACAGAGCTATATCTTCATGTGGTTACTCATGGACCACGGAGCCTTAGCATGGCACATAATGATAAAGGTCTGCTCAAAACCTCCATGCAGTTGAGAAGTAAGAAGAAGTATGTGAAATAGGAATATGATTGAAGCCAATAACGGTATGTCACATCCTTTCCCCCTAAGATACATCTGCAGTTATCTTTGATTATGATACTGGTGGGGAATATATCTGATGTGGACAGGAAATATAGGGTAAATCATGATGCTATGGCACGAGGGAGAAATTATTACCATATTATATTTGGAAAATGTGAGGAGATGGCTTGGGAATGCAATGCTTTACAGGCTAAGTTTGATTTCTCATCATCTTTCTAGATGTATGTCAGTTTTAAGTTAAAAATGTTTCCAAGATTCCACTATTCATAAGAGTCATTCTTAAGGTTCATTCATAAGGCTCCTGCACTTTTCCTATAATTAACAACTATTGCTTGAGTATGACATAAGGTAAACAATTGATTTTTGTCTCCATTCCAACACAGAAAGACTCCAATACAGCCCTTACTTAATTTTATACTTTCCCTCCAATCATTCGAAGCTGGCCTGGCCTTTGTAAACCAGTTTTTGCTTATTATCTTCTTTGTCTTGCATTCCCATCGTTTCACTTGCCAGAGATGCAAAGTTGTGGTCGATTCTCACAAGTCCCTTTTCGGGTTGTTATCTTTGCAACACTCTTGGCCAAATCTGCCTTGTTAGCTTGGTTTTTGCATTCTGCAGTGAAGGTTTTGTACAACGGCATTGAGACCCTAATCATAACAGAGGCCTTTGAATGTGACCTAGACACAAATAACACTAATAATATTAGCTTGTTATATAGCAAAGAGCTGTTTAATTAGGAGCCATAAAAGGATTACTAGCTTTGATTATTGCTATTCATAGCTGCACAGTTCATGGCTTGAGGACATCAAATATACAAGAGAAGGAGGTGCCCAGCACAAGCAGGGCATTTTTATAGCTAGTTAAAAACTCTCTTATAGCTCTGTGTCTACCCAGCTAATTGATGTATGTAATCATCTCTTCCCCCCCTCTCTTTTGTTTAGAGACTCAGAACTTGTCCAGACATAGTAATTTCCCATGCTGTTGATTCACCAACGTAGTGTGACGCATTAAGAATACAGAATCTAGTATAGCAGAAAAGATTACTGGAGGGAGAAGGGTTATGGTAGATCTTCATAAAATCACGAATGGAATATGGAGAATGGACAGAGGAGTCTTTTGGTTTTATTTTGGTCCTGTGTTATGAATTGACAAGCCCCATAATTATGTAATGAAGGGAGAAGAGGGTAGAAGTACAGGTAGTCCTCGATTTACAATAGTTCATTTAGTGACCGTTCAAAGTTACAAAGGCATTGAAAAAATGTGACTTACAACCGTTTTTCACAGTTATGACCTTTGCAGCATCCCCATGATCATAATAATAATAATAATAATAATTTAAATTTATTAGCCGCTCCCTTTCCGAAAAGGACTCGGGGCGGCGTACAATGGAGTAAAAAACATATAACATTTACATAAATCCATGACATACATAAGTACAAAGACACACATGTTCGGAGGAGGTTAACAGATACAATACATAGACAATTAAAAACCATTAAAATACCCTAATTACAAAACCCCATGTACAATCCAAATTCAAAATGTTAAAAAACAGACAGTCAGGAGGAGTACGGGAAAATTACGGTTGAGCCAGGCCAGATAGTTGGAAGAGGTGGGTTTTCAGTTGTACACGGAAGGAGCGGAGATCGGAAGTAATCCTGATGTCCCGGGGGAGGTCATTCCACAGGGCTGGGCCCATCACAGAGAAGGCTCTGCTCCTGGGTGTCGCCCCCCGACACTGTTTGGCGGTCGGCACCCGGAGAAGTCCCTCTCTGTGAGAGCGGATTGGTCGTAGGGATGTGTGGGGCAGGATGCGATCCTGCATGTAACTAGGCCCTGTGCCATGGAGCGCTTTAAAGATCATAATCAAGACCTTGAAACGCACTCGGAAGACCACAGGGAGCCAGTGCAGCTCGCGCAGGAGAGGTGTTACAGGGGAGAATCTAGTCCTCCCCATGATCACCCGCGCGGCCGCGTTCTGGACCAACTGTAGTCTCCGAGTGCATCTCAAAGGAAGCCCCATGTAGAGAGCATTGCAGTAGTCCAGGCGAGACGTCACCAGCGCATGGGTGACTGTGCGTAGGGCATCCCGGTCCAATAAGGGGCGCAATTGGCGCATCAGGCGAACCTGATGGAACGCCCCCCTTGCCACGGCTGTTACATGGTCATCCATGGACAGCCGGGCATCCAGGAGGACGCCCAAATTGCGCACCTGTTCCATAGGGGCTAGTTGCACGCCCCCAATGGCCAGAGATGGAAACACCTGGTTGAACCGGGGCGCCGGAAGCCACAGCCACTCCGTCTTGGAAGGGTTGAGTTTCAGTCGGTTGCCATCCATCCAGATCCGTACGGCCTCCAAACACCGGGACATCACTTCGATGGCCTCATTGGGGTGGTTTGGGGTGGAGATGTATAGCTGAGTGTCATCAGCATACAGATGATATCCCACCCCAAAATCATGGGATCAAAATCCAACGGGTTCCTATTTATGACCGTTGCTGTCTCCCAGGATCATGTGATCCCCTTTTGCGAACTTCTGACAAGCAAAGTCAAGAGGGAAAACAACCAGGTTCCTACCTTATCAATGGCAGCGATTCACTTAGCAACTGTGGCAAGAAAGGTCATAAAATGGGTCAAAATTTAACAAATGTCTCATTTAGCCACAGAAATTTTGGGCTCAATTGTGGTCGTAAGTCAAGGACTACCGTGTTTCCCGAAAATACAACCAGTCCTGAAACTAAGGTCTTGCCACATTTTTCGCGTGGGCAAAAATATAAGCCCCCCCTGAAAATAAGCCCCCTGGACAACTCCCCCTCCAGCCAGGCAGAGCACTTGTCACCGACCTAGTGGTATCCCGAAGGCGCCAAGCCGCGGGAGCCGGGGAGGGGGAGAAAGGTGAGCATGTTGCCTGCTGCCTTCAGGATACCGCTAGGTTGGGGAGTGGTGTTCTGCCTGGCCAGAGGGGGAAGTTGCTGGGAGGCTGCTCCCTTGCGAGAAGGCTCCCGAAGAGCTGGGCATAGCCCAGGGGTGAAGCAGCCATGAGGTGACCACGCTCACGAGCAGCTGCTCGGCAAACCTCTTCTCCAGCCGGGCAGAGTGCCATTCACTGACCTAGGGAGTATCCCTAAGGCATCAAGCCACGTGGTGCTCTGTCTGCCCCCCAGCTCCCATGGCTTGGCACATTTGGGATACCCCCTAGGTCAGTGCATGGAGTTCTGCTCAGCTGGAGAGGGTGGTTGCGCGAGCGCCTGTTCCGCTCCCAGCAAGCATACCTCCCAGCCTCACCATGCCCTGCCCCAGCTCTGGCTGGCTGCCATAGGGCCCACAACCATAGAGTGCACTCCTAGAGTGGCCACTGCTGGAAGAATTGGAAGCCGAGTTCCGGAGTTTGGAATCCGGAGAGATTATGCTCAGAGCGCAGCGGCGGTGGCGAAAGCGGCGGCGGCGCTCTGGCCCTGCAGGGAGAGCTGGGCCAGGGCATGGTGAGGCTGGGAGGAATGCATGGTGAGGCTCGCAAGCTGCCCGGCAACCCCAAAACAATAAGCCCTCCCCTGATAATAAGGCCCAAGCCATATTTTGTGGGTCAAAAGAAAATAAGACCCTGGCTTTTTTGGGGGGGAAACACGGTTCCTGTAGCGAGTAACAGACATAGAAAGAAGATAGTTTGATCCTCTCCTGCAATGTCCCCTAAGGTCTTCAAGCTACCCTAAACAGAGGGCCTTCTGGGGGTGTCAAAAGATCAATTTGGCCGCTACGACCCCTTGATCAAAACCCAGTCCCATTTTTACAATGAACATGTCTGAAAACAGGTCAGGGTTTTGATCGTGATCTTGACTTTTCACACACACACACACACACACACACTCACACTTCGCATCACCCTTGAGCCTATCTCATAAAGTCAAGGCAAAATGAATCCTGCTGATACTATAAAAGAGCCTTCAGCTAAACCTTTTCATCTAGATAGGTCATAATTGTACATATGTGAGAATGACGTTGGGAGACAGGGGGAAGAACTGCAGCCAGGGCAAGGGTTGGATAATAGCATTTAGCAATAGACTTATATACCACTTCACGGTGCTTTACAGCCCTCTCTAAGAGGTTTACAGAGTCAGCCTATTTTCCCCAACAAGCTGGGTCTTCATTTTACCAACCTCGGTGGGATGAAAGGCTTGAGTCAACCTTGAGCCGGTGAGGATCGAACTCCTGGAGTGAACAGAGAGTTCGAGCATTCTAACTGCTGCACCACTGGCCTAAAAGGTTGAGGGCAACTTAACCCACAAAAGGAATGTGAACATGGCAAATGTCTCAGAAAGAATCCTTCCTAATTCATTAGGCTATAGAGGGAACAAGCAAGAGCAAGAAATCCTTTCAGACTCATGAGAGTATGTTAATGTAATTTTACAATAAAGTGGATCTAGTTCTTTTGCATGTGTTCCTTGTCTGCTTGGCTGGCATTGGTTGTGATTAGCCCAAGTTCAAATGATACAATCTTAAGTTTTATGTGGGTTTAATGTGAAATTGATATCAGGTTACATTTCATGTGACCCAAAATTCAGTTAATGCGAGGATGCCGGCTAAGCAATTGAAGCTAGCACATATGCAATTGCAGTTGGATTTTAGATGCAGCTAATCTTTGTGCATAATCGGGGAAAAAGGAAGATTCTGGAATGGTTTAATCCAGTTATTTCTCAACCTTGGCCTGGCTGGCTGGGGAATTCTGTGAGTTGAAGTCCACACCTTTTCAAGCTGCCATGGCTGAGGAACACTGCTTTAATCTATGGTAGATTTCTTTCTGTTTTGTTCTTATTTTGCTTTCTACAAGCAAAATAACAGAGGTGATATTCAGCCCGTTTGGACCGGTTCACCCAAACCGGTAGCGGAAATTGAAATGAAGGAAGAATAAATGAAAGAGTGCATAATAAAATGGAGTAAAAACTTTGGACATAATATACTGACGGAACAATGGCATATGGCTAAAATGCTTGAATCTTACATTGTTAAAATTTAAAAGAAAACATTTTATAAAATGATCCGCCATTGGTATGTGACTCCAGAAAAAAAAATCTAGAATGCATCAAGGTACTTCACATTTATGTTGGAAATGTGGAAAAAAAATGAAGGTTCAGTTTTTTTCATGCCTCATTTCAGGCCTAACAGACTTGTACAAAGCTGGGTTCAAATATATACAGAATTTTTTTAAAAAAATCCTAAAGCTTAATACTCAGTTGAAATCAGAAATTTTCTTGTTGGGATTTCTTTGTCTCTCTTTTTCCTTTCTTTTCATTTTTCCTTTATGTTTCCCTCTTCTTTCACTTTTAGTTTTCTTTGGGATTTCTTTCTTTCTTATTTTTTCTTATTTGATATTAGTTTGCATTCGTTTTTATTTTCTTTTAAAGAAATATTTCATAAAAATTTATACACACAAACACTGATGTATGTATGTACGCATGAATGCATGCTGAGGCCTGCACTGATTCTACAATTTTCATTTAGATATACTGCACCTTCAGATCAATCAGTCTGTCTGTCTGTCTGTCTATCCATCCGTCTGTCCGTCCGTCCATCCATCCATCCATCCATCCATCCATCCCTCTACCTACCTACCTACCTACCTACCTACCTACCTACCTACCTACCTACCTACCTACCTACCTATCTACCTACCTACCTACCTACCTACCTAATCTCCTACCTTTCCTATACCTTTACAAATAAGTCAAGGCAATATATCCATCAAACCTTCCTCCTCCTATTTCCCCCCACAATAACAACCCAGTGAGGTGGATTGGGCTGAGAGAGAGTGACTGAATCAAAGCCACCCAGTGGCTTTCATGCCTAAAATGAGACTAGAACTCACAGTCTCCTGGTTTCCAGCTTGGTGCCTTAAATCATTAGATCAAATTAGCTCTTAGTCACTGAGGCCTTTTCTTCCTCTTCCCATAAGTATTTCTTTCTCCACATATAAGTGGTGTCCTGAGACTTTCCAAAGCACACTTCCTTATTTTTCTCTTAGTAGGAAATATATCTCTATGTCAGACATCCCCAATAGTCCTCGCAAACGCCAGAGTATTCACCCCAAGGAGAAACATGATGTCTAACCCCTACAGGGAAGAAGGCTGTTGAATCCTGATCAAAGTATTTGCAGGCAGGCAATGACTCTTATGTTCTTGGACCAGTGGAAATTTTCCCTATTTACTATATATTGTGTTTCCCCCCCAAAAGACTGGGTCTTATATTAATTTTTGTTCCAAAAGATGCATTGGGGCTTATTTTCTGGTTAGATCTTATTTTGGGGGAAATACTAAATGCATCCATCTGGCTGACAATCTTAACTGGAGCTTATTTGGGGTGTAGGACTCATATTATGAGCATCCTGAAAAACCATCCTAGGACTTATTCTCCAGTTAGGTCTTATTTTGGGGAAAACAGGGTATCAGTTTGTTTGTATTAATTTTATGGATATGCATTATTTTTTTAGTCATCCTTAACTGATTTTGAAAACTTAAGAAGAGTTCACACCAGGTTATTTACTTTGCTGGGATTCCATCAGGAAATGCCAAGGCTGTAGGCCAAACTGGGGTATCAAAAACAAAACAAAACATCCCTGAACAACACGGTGCAAACCATCCTTTTACAAAGGCTGAGAACATCAGTAGACATTCCTGTATTTAAAAATCTTTGATTCAATGTTCTCTCTCTATCCGGGCTGCCTCCAAGGCAAATGTTCTCATTCCCCCCATCCTGTTGAAAAATACCAGCTGCCTTTCCAGGAATCACCTCTTTCATTTTGGGATTGATTTCATGATCTTCTTCTTTTCTTTTAAAAAAAGCATTTTTAATTTTATAATTTGCTTTGTTGGTGCTATAGCTTCTAGTTCACTTGCAGCCTATTTGTAAAAAGAAAGAAAAAAAGAAAGAAAGGAAGGAAGGAAGGAAGGAAGAGGAGGAGGAGGAGGAGGAGGAGGAGGAGGAGGAGGAGGAGGAGGAGGAGGAGGAGGAAGAAGAAGAAGAAGAAGAAGAAGAAGAAGAAGAAGAAGAAGAAGAAGAAGAAGAAGAAGAAGAAGAAGGTTGATCTGTTCCTTGCCTATGTGAAGTCGAAATCCCAATTCCTATTTCAATGTACAATTTCTAAAGACAGCAATATTTTTAAAAAAGAAGAACAATGGGCAGCCAAGACTGACTCGAATTCCTTGTTTGGAAGCAATCCAGCAGAGTCCAGATCCCTCCCCGCCAAATCTGTCAATTATAACTTAAAGAGAGATGAGAGGCAGATGCAGGATCTCCGGTACGTATTAAGCTATCAGATTTTTGTTTTAATTGCACATGAATATGACAGTAGTGATGGGGATATTCAAAAAGCAGATGCTTTGTTTGTAAAACCACAAGAGAAAGGATGAGGAGGGAATTCTGGCACGTTGTGCTGGAGAGGTTCTGTCAGCCTGGAGGTGGATTTTATCAGCTGGAGCTGCCACCCTGTCATTGTTTAAAGGTGGATTTGGATGTGATTAATTCTAAGAGAGGCCAGAGAGTTTCTTGATATGGATTTGCTTCAGATGAATGCCCAGGAGGTTTGGGAACAAAGACAAATCAGTCATGGAATCTAAGTTAGACAGGCCAACTGTCAGGGTTTGGCCCTCAACCCCTCAGATCTTGGGGTTTTGTTAGCAAGTATTAAAATAGACAGGCTGTAGAATCTGGGATGCCTCACCAGCAATGCCAATTCCCATTGGAAAACTGGTCCTGAGGTTGGATATTGGTCAGATCCTGAAACATGTGAAAGATTCCAGGATAATGAAGTGCATTCTTAGATTCCAGGATAATGAAGTGCATTCTTGCATTAAATAGGGTAACCATATCTGGTCTATGAAATATGTCATTGAGGGATGTCCTTAGCTGAGGTTCAACCCTGGCTGTACAGTATCACCAGGGCCAGATTTAGATGAAAAGAGGCCCTAGGCTATTCCACTTATGGGGCCCCTTCATCTCCCATTTTTAAGTTTGTAAATTACATGAGAGATAATAAAATACATCATTACTGTGATATATATCAATATATTAAATGAAACATGTTGTAATTGGTACTATTATACCAATAGTATAATAGCAGCTTTCTAAAAAATGTGGCACGGATAATAAATAAAAATAAAAGGCCCCTCTTGATCTTGAGGCCCTAGGCTGAAGCCTAGTTAGCCTATAGGAAAATCCAGCCCTGAGTATCACTATTTCTGAGGCTAATTACCTCAGCTGGCATTATAGAAATAACTCTTCACAGTACTTTACAGCCCTCTCTCAGCAGTTTACAGAGTCAGCATATTGCCCCCGATAAACTGGGCCTTCCTCTTACCAACCTCGGAAGAATGGAAGACTGAGTCAACCTTGAGCCATTCAGAATTGAACTGCTGACGGTTGGCAGAATTAGCCTGCAATATTGCATTCAAACCGCTGTGCCACCATGGCTGTTGCCATAATCTGCCTCAAGTGAAATTCAATGGTGAAAAAAGTAAGGTTCTACATTAGGCAAGAAAAACAAAATGCACAGGTACAGTATATATGGTACCTTGCTCAATAGTGGTAACTGTGAGTGGGATCTTGGCATCCTAGTGGAAAATCATTTAAATATGAGCCAGCAGTGTGTAGCAGCTACCCAAAAAGCCAACACAATTCTAGGCTGCATAAACAGAGGGATAGAATCAAGATCATGTGAAGTGTTAATACCATTTTATAATGCCTTGGTAAGATCACACTTGGAATACTGTATCCAGTTTTTGTCACCATGATGTAAAAAAAAGATGTTGAGACTCTAAAAAGAGTGCAGAGAAGAGCAACAAATATGATCAGTGGACTGGAGGCTAAAACATATAAAGAAAGGTTGCTGGAACTGGGTATGTCAAATCTGATGAAAAGAAGCACTAGGGGAGACATGACAGCAGTGTTCCAATATCTCCAACATCTCAGGAGTTGCCACAAAGAAGAGGGAGTCAAGCTATTCTCCAAAGCACCTGGGGGTAGGACAAGAAGCAATGGGTGGAAACTAATCAAGGAGAAAAGCAACTTAGAATTGAGGAGAAATTTCCTGACTGTTAGAATTGATCAGTGGAACAACTTGCCTCCAGTAGTTGTGAATACTCCAACACTGGAAGTTTTTAAGAAGAGATTGGATAACCATTTGTCTGAAATGGTGTATGGTTTTCTGCCTAAGTAGGGTGTTGGACTAGAAGACTTCCAAGGTCCCTTCCAACTCTGTTATTCTATTCTATTCTAAATGTTGGCTTGAGTGTATCAAATTCGTATATATGGCTCCTGAGATAGTTAAAGAAGCCCAAAATCAGAATATTATTAGTAGGATATTCTTATATTAGGAGATAGGAATGACTAAATAACATTGAGGTCCTGATTAGTAGAAAATCGTATTAACTTTCTGCTTTGTTGTGTTACATGGTATATGCTTTGGTGATTATGTGCTGTTATGTGTTTTTTTCTTTAAGAGTAAGACAATTGTTTACTACATGATCATGCTAAATTTTTCAGTAGAAGCTCAGTATATTCTATCTCTATAGCAGCCATTATAGTCATAAATAGTAGCTTTATCCTCATTTTACCCACCTTGGAAGGATGGAAGACTGAGTCAACTTTGAGCCTAGTGAAATTCGAACTGTCAAATTGCAGGCAGCCAGCAGTCAGCAGAAATAGCCTGCAGTACGGCATTCTAACCACTGCACCACTGCGGTTCTTATACTTTTCTATCCAGCTGAATGTTGTGGGGTTTTTTATTATATGCTTACTTCCCCAAATTTCTCTGCCATCACTGACAGTTTTATTAGGTTTCTCAGTTGTGGATGGGTTGTCTTTTGATTTAGGCTATTATATTTGTGCTGAAAAACTCCCAGTTGGCAATCAAAAGATACAAAACATCTTGGCTGCCATCTAGTGGGTATCCAGATAGTTACAATCTGCAAATCTCACCATCAGCAATAGTCAAGTTTATTACAGTCAAAGACCAGAACAAATAAACACACTCAAATGAATATAAAGTTAAAAATTCTAGAATAAAAAAAAATTAATAACAGATAAAATCTACATTAAAACCACAATTTGGCATCCAATCTGTCAGTTACACATTAGCAATAGCAAACAGAAGCAAGGAGACCCATTCCCAGTGGCCATTTGAAGTGATATTTTTATGTGCAGGTTATCCTCAACGTATGACCATAATTGAATCCGAATGTTCTGTTGCTAAGTGAGATCGTTGTTCAGTGAGGCTTGCTCCACTTTGTGACCTTCATTGCCACAGTGGTTAATTGAATTGATCAGTGAAAGAACTCTTGTAAGAACCGGTCAGAACCGGCTAAATCCCACCTCTGTTGATATCCCTCTCACACATAAGAACAGCACCAGTACAGTCCCATATATTCACTGAAACAATCTGATATTGTCATATAATTTCCCATGGGAGTTGCGTTGATCAGTGCTTTGATTCTGGAACTAATTCAAGATGCTGGTGATTATCTTTATAACACAGCCACTCCTGAAAGTATCTACCAACTCTTGGTAGATGTCTCTTGGGTGAAGATATTGACATGATAGCAGTATTCCAGTATTTGAGGGGCTGCCACAAAGAAGAGGGGGCCAACTTATTTTCCAAAGAATTAGAAGACAAGAAATGAAGCAACCTTGTATTAAGGAGTAACTTCCTAACGGTGAGAATAATTAACCAGTGGAGCAGCTTGCCTTCAGAAGTTGTGGGTGCTCCATAGAGACTGGACATCCAACTGTCTGAAATAGCACAGGGTCTCCTGAGTGAGCAGAGGGTTGAACTAAAAGATCTCCAAGGTCCCTTCCAGCTCTATTCTGATTGATTGAGGGTGCTTCCTTAGTGTCCCCACCCCTTGTAAGTTGCAACAAATATGGACCGAGAGGCAAATCTTCTCTGCAGAGGCTCCTGAACCGTAGGATGCCCTCACAGCTCACACCCAATGTAATCTGTACTATAATATAAGAACTGCAATCACAGTCTTAGCTTTCAAGAAGATTTTAAAAACTTCGCTTTTTTCAATATGAGTTTGGGATCTGAGGCAAGATATACCTGATTGAAGATGAATCTCGTGAATAAGTAAACAAAACAGCTTCCCAGAATGGTATGTAGCCATGGAATTGCATGGCTGTCCTCTACCTGAGCCTAATTAGGCTCAACACTAAGTAGCTTTTTCAAGTTCAACCATGTATGTTTCACTGCTATAGCCGCCTTTTCTTTTCAGTGAGAGGCCTGCATTTTCCACTGTGGAACATAGCAATAGGATAGTGATTTGTCTGATTTGAAAAATTGTCAAAGAATAGTACTCTCTTTCAAGGCATCCCCTGTTTGAAATCTTCCATATGGCTCAAGCTGGTTTAAAAATAACAGCGGAAAGAAAAACAATAGCATTGCATGGAACATCAGCAGTCGCATGCGTACAGCAGAATGAACAGACACCCAGGTCATCCAGCCATAAAAGGACTGGAGACAATGTATTTGTTCTAAGAAATTATACTATTCCTAAAGGAAATACTAAAAGTGCTTGTAAAGCACCCATAGTACTTTACAACACACTCTGGGTGGTTTATAGTGTCAGCATATTGCGCCCAACAATCTGGATCCTCGTTTTACGGACCTCGGAAGGATGGAAGGCTGAGTCAACCTTGATCCTGTCAGGATCGAACTTCAGACTTTGGGCAGAGCCTGAAATACTGCATTCTAAACCAGGGGTCCCCAACCTTTTGGACCTCATGGACCACTACATTCATAATTTTAAATCCCATAGACCACTAATCTACCTAATAACCAGCTGGGTGGGCATGGCTAGGTTGTCATGTGACTGGGTGGGCATGGCCAACTCAATGTCACTCATATCGAGGGACACCTCATTGCCCTCTATTTGTCCCCCCCCCAGCCACTCCTCGCCTGCCCACCTGTGTTCCTTAGGGCCCCAACAGGAAGCAGTTGCTGGAGCTAAGCAGCCACCATGAGAAAGAGTTGGCAAATCAGCTGGCTCAGTTCAAATTGGATCTCACCAAGAAGGAAGCTCAGTAAAAGCACCTCACTGAGGACTACAAGCATAGGCTTTCCAAGCAGAAGGAAGACCTGCGGGAGTACAAGGCCAGGTGCCAGCATCTGGAGGCTCAGCGAGCTGAGACAGTCAGCCAATTCCAGACCATGATGCAGTCCCACTGGAACGAGGCCCTCCAGCTCTTTGCCACTAGCGGCACAATTTTCATTGCACATATCCAGCCCAGGGGCCGTAATTCGAGGACCCCTGATTTAGTGCAATATAAAAAAATGCAAATAATTTTTCTGCAGACCACCAAAATTTCCTCGCGGGCCACCAGAGATCCATAGACCACTAGTTGGTGACCGCTGTTCTAAACCCCTGTACCACTACTTAATGTTAATATTATGCAAATCTACCTCACCTTTTGGTGTTACTTCCTCTTTGCATTTTACTAGCAGTCCACAAATAAACACTCTATTCATGAAACCCCTCAAGCGTACCATGTGGTCTGGCAGGTATTGGGATCCATGTTCCGCAAAAATAGAAGAGACCCTGAATACCCATCTTTATCCTGCAAGATGATAGTGGCATCGTGGATTAAGAAGCTGATCTGTGTTGAATTGGTTGCTCCTACAGCTAGTGTTCTACGCCACTAAATATATGCAGGGTGGAATCAATTAAAGTAGAAATTTATATCTCTCCAGTGCAGTGTGCAGCATTAGTGAATATATATTTTGTGGGGGGGGGGGGGGGTTTGGCATCATTTGAGCTTTATTTCAAGTGGCCACTGTGAACTTCTAATGGCCCATTATCCAAAAATAAATTAGGGAATAATTCTCGAGGACCTGGCAGGACACAATACACAGGTGGGTCTGGCTGGGTCTGGTGTAGGGCATGTCACGCTCCCTAGATTATTAACCTGACCTCCCTATTTGCATGTACTGTTAATTTAAGGCCAAGATTTATACATCTTACTTTATTTCCATTTTGCACTGAAGTGTTTCACAGTAAATCCTTCAGATAAGTTTAGCACCAAATCTTGCAAAGCTGTCAATCCAAAGCTGATGTCTATAAATGAGAGGTCTTGCATGTCCTACTGGCACTGACTTTTAAAGAGGCCTCCTCTGTATTACTCCCCCCCCCGCCCCCTGAAAAAAGGAGCAGAAAAGTCTTCAAGGTATTCTTTTTATGAATGCCTTAAAAAAAACAAAGGGGAAGAATCCAGATTTGCACGGGATTGTGAAACGGGGAACAAGGTTGAGGCCATTGCAGGAAGTCTCTCTCTCTTGTGACACCAAAAGGCTTCTGAGAAGACTTCATGAAGCAGGAAACTCAACAACCCAAAAGAGGCCCCGATGTGGTTCAGAGCTATAAAACCACCCTTGCTATGGTCATGAGCTGATTGGGACCTCCAAAAATGTACTCTTAAAACGCAGAAAGCTCAAAGCCAAAGAAAGTCCACTACCCCTGAAACACGATGTTATCGTTCATATATCTCTAAAAATAGAAGGATCACTTCTTCTCTCTTCCTCAACACATCTAATAATAAAACATTTTATTGCACCACAAGTTTCTATTTGCAGAAGAGGAGAAACACGCAACTTAACAATGGCGTGTATTGCATTGCTAGATGTTAACCAAGGGACAGAAATTTTAACAAAGTTTAGTCCATCTGTCCCGGTTCACTCTTTGTAGGCAGTCTGAGAAACCAATATTTGGAAATTGGCACATGAAATGAAAGACTTGAAAAGCAAATAAGTGAGATATCACACTCAGCACCAACATCCTCCAGAGATGTAGAATCTCATTATCTACGTATCTCAATTGACACTCTGATTAGACCAAATTGGTATGATGAACCAGTTTGAGGGCAGCTAAGCAATTCTACTCATCTTGCATGTTCTAGCAGTACTGAATTAAACCACAGAACAAGTTTTTGTGTTCCTTGGAAGATGAAGGCAACCTATTTGTTTTACAAGACCGAGACAACATTTTGCTAGAGATCTATTCAAAGACTGTCAGGGGTATACAAGGAACTGTCATCATGGCAGAGATTTTAGAAAAAGACAAAGTGTTCTAAGCAGTGAAAGCTGGGAAGGAAATAGCACTTTGAGGGTCAAAGATTCATGGTGTTTCCACATTTAGCCTTAGCGCAGATCAACAAGAGGAAGCCTGAAATCAAGCTTAAGCAGGTGCTTCCTACTCATCTAATTGATTCTTTTGTTTATTGCCTGGAATGAGTCAACAATGATGTTCTGTTGAATTTCATGTCTCCTTTCCTAGAGGAGTTTTCTTTGGAGGAAGATCTGCAGCAATGCAGTTTAGAGGATGAGGAACAGAAAACTACTTCTGGAGACTTTCTGTAGGACAGAAATGCCTTTTGCCTTATGGGAGATGTTAATGATATCAAACCACTGGATGAATCACTTGCATTGCTGGCAGAGGATATTCCTTGGCCAAGGAAACCAATTATTTGTGGGAAATATTTATTTCAGATAGACATTCCTTGGCAAAGGAAAGAAAATAGATTCCACAAATTGAATGGGACAACTCGCCACAGCCAACTCATCGTAATTGGTTACTTAAAGCAGCAACCCCAAGAACAGGAGTAGGCCAGCAAGTTAAGCTAGATGACAAAAGTGGAGGTGTCTGGATCATGAGTTTGGTAAGGTTTGTCTTCATCTGCTCTTCAGTATTGCCACAGGATGTTGGTAGAAAAAATAGTTAATACTTGTCTTGATCTGAAGGAGGAGAGCTTCACCTGAACATCACCTTAAAAGTCTCCTCAGGAGTGGTGGTTTCTTCCTTCAGAGCTGACCTTTTGGAAATATAACATTAAAGGCAGGGACCTCTTGAAAGAGCCCCTTCATGGCCAAGGTGCGGGTTTTTGATTTCTTTCTTTCTGGCTGTGCATTTTAATTCATGTGCCTGGAAGATTCTGATAATGATTTAGGGAGGGGGGAAGGGGTCTTCAGTTACAGCAATTACAGATAGAAGGAAGTATGGCACTGAGGTATTTGCATACCAGGTAAAGGGAATTAAAGTTTGATATTATATGCTTCTGACCTCCAAACAAACTGCAAGTGCTTTTGTTAAAAAATTAGGCTGCTGAACCCTGTAATAAGTTCTCTCCCAGCCATGGTGGAGGAGAAGACTGACCTTGTATATTGAACCAGGTTTTGGCTTTGGGACTGGAGTGCCTCAGCTCAGAATTAGCACAGAACAGATCAAAGGGTTGGGGAGAGAAAGTTGCAGCAGTCTAAAGGAATCCTTTTTCTCTCTCTACAGTCTTCCTGTCCATTCGAGTGTCAATCTCAAGTGCTTGTCTCTTCTGATGGACATTTGAGACTAAGTGAAGATTCTTTGGTCACAACACATCTCTTTTCTCTTTCTTTTTCTCTCTCTCACACACATCCTGATCTCTCAGTGACATGCATTTTTTTTCCCAAATGGCTTAGGGCTTCCTTAGGACTTTTGGCCTAGCAAGATATCAGGTAGAAGAATTGGCAGCTCCTGTCACATATTATCTGGACACTTGAAGGACACACATCGATTGTATTCATCATGGCTGTTGATTTGACAGTTCCATTTGTAGAGGTAACCAAGGGACTATCAGAACTGTTGGATGACCTTCAAGTTTAAAAATGTGTGGATATAGACAAGATACTTGGTAGAGTTCAGCAGACTACCTGTTCCTTCCACCTTTGACTTTCATGGCTTATTACATCTGTAGGAAGGAAGTTTTCTGCTGATCCATGAGGTTAGAAGTTCCTTCTTATAAGAAACAGTTCCAGTTTCATCCAATTGCTTAGTAAGCAATTTTTGACAAACTGCTATACTGCTGTGGATTAGTTGGTTAACCCTTCCTCAGAGATAGAAAAAGAGGATTGGGAGATATCTATTATTGAACTAAGAAGAGGGGGGGGGGGAAATAGTGTTTTTTTAAAAAAAGTTATTTACCTGGGACCCAGCTGTAACAAAGGATTGACTGAAAAATCTAATATATAAAAATATATTATACTTTCTAGCTTGGTAGAAATAAAATTGTGTGAATCCCGATCTTTGATTATTTGGATTGCTCTTTAGACTGTGGTTTTAAACTTCAAATTTTAATTACTGTTGGCCCTGTTATCTGAATTCTTTCACCCATGTCTCCCTCCAATGTTGCCTTTAACTCTCATTTTTACTTGCTTTGCTGACGATATCTCTCAGCTTTTCTAAACTATCTATATATGGCTTCCCTCAATTTTTGCTAATTGAGCAGAGAGGTTTAGCCTTGGGCATGGCATATACCCTGAGTAGCATGGATCAGAACTGTGACTGTCTGGATATTGTTTCACGGATGAACCATAACTGTACATTCAGTCTATCAGAGTAAAATAAAGAAAAGAAACAAACTGGGTAGATAGATAGCAACTACTCTACTTATTAAGGTTGATCAAAGAAAGAGGAAGTGGTTGGAACTTTAAAGTGCATTGCTTGGGTAGATTTGCATTTTGCTTAAGGTACAGGCTCTGTCAATTGCACACTTTTGTTACTAGTGGTTTTGCTTAACTGAAGTCAATGTACTGGGTGAATATTTCAGAACAGCCTCCTTTATTAGCAACCCAGACAAGTGATAAAAACAGCTTCACTGAGTTCACAGCAAGTGACATCAACCATTGGAGAGAGCTCCAGTTTCAGCTGGGAGGTGAGCAGGGAGTCACAGGTTCTGCAGGTCAGGTTTAGTCTACCCAGCAATATGCAAATTCCAGTTCTTACTGCTAATAGCATTGTAAGGGCTATCAATCTTGGGCTGCAGAATTCCAGGTTTACCACTGGATGGCATCAGAGGCTTGGGGTTTTTATGCATGTCTTTGCAGCCATCTAGCAGTCATCCAGATTTTTGCAGGGGAGATCTGATAGTCCCTCTAAATAAAGTTACTTTGAATCACAAAATTGGAAGGTACAAAAGAGATCATACAGTCCAAATTCCTACTCAGGATCCATTGGAGCACCTCTGAACAATGACCATTCAGCCTCTGTCTGAACCTCTAAAAAAGGAGGACTTGTCACATTGTATGGCATCCTGTTCTATGGCTGATGGCTCATAGAGTTGGTTATTCCTTCTGATGTCCAGCCAGAACCTCCTTCCTTGTAGTTTTAAATTATTGTTCTAATCCTCCCTTGTGAAGCAATAGAGCAATTGTGTAATAGTAATTGCCAGATGGAGTCCTACTGGGCAATCACTTAAATATGAGCCAGCAGTGTACTGCAGCTGCCAAAAAAACCAACACAGCGCTAGCCTGCATTAATAGAGGGATACCACTTTATAATGCCTTGGTAAGGCCACACTTGGAATATTGCATCCAGTTTTCATCGCCATGATATAGAAAAGATGTGGAGACTTTGGAAAGAGTACAGAGAAGAGCAACAAAGATGATTAGGGGACTGGAGACTAAAACATATGAGGAACGGTTGCAGGAACTGGGTATGTCTAGTTTAATAGAAAGAAGGACTAGGGGAGACATGATAGCAGTGTCCCAATATCTTAGGGGCTGCCATAAAGAAGAGGGAGTCAACCTATTCTCCAAGGCACCTGAGGTTAAGACAAGAAGCAATGGATGGAAATTAATCAAGGACAAAAGCAACCTAGAACTAGGGAAAATTGACAGTTGGAACAATTAGTCAGTGAAATCACTTGCCTCCAGAAATTGTGGATGCTCCAATATTAGAAGTTTTTAAGAAGAGATTGGACAACCATTTGTCTGAAATTGTATAGGGTTTTCTGCCTGAGTAGGGGTTGGATTAGAAGACCTCCAATCCCTTCCAACTCTGTTATTCAGAGTATAAGTTTATGTCTCCTTTGTGTGACCACCAATTAAATATTTGAAGAGTATTACCATGTCTCAATTTACTCATCCTTGCAAATAAACCTAGATCTTTTAATATTTCTTCATAGGGTAGTCTGCAGATCCTTCACCATCTTGCTCACCCTCCTTCATTTACTGCAATTTGTCATTTTCCCCTTTGAACTGTCATGCCCAGAATTTGTCACCGTACTGTAAATGGGTTCTGTCTGGGGCAGACTGGGTTGAAACAGTTACTTCCTATAATCTGGACTCTGTGCTCCTGTTAAGGTTAGCCAAGACAGCATTTGCCTTTTGATCATCTATAGTTCAGCCCTTGAAGTAGGTCAGAGCAGGAAACCAAAGTCTTAAATGCTAACACTACGTTTATTTCAAGGTTATAGTATCAGAATCTTGCAAGTCTGAATGAAAAGAGTAAGGTTCTACATTTAGGCAAGAAAAACGAAATGCACAAGTACAGTATAGGTGATACCTTGCTCAACAGTAGTAACTGTGAGAGGGATCTTGGATTCCTAGTGGACAACCATTTAAATATGAGCCAGCAGTGTGCAGCAGCTGCCAAAAAAGCCAACACGGTTCTAGGCTACATAAACAGAGGGATAGAATCAACGTGAAGTGTTAATGCCACTTTATAATGCCTTGGTAAGGCCACACTTGGAATACTGCATTCAGTTTTGGTCACCACCAACATGTGGAGACTCTAGAAAGAGTGCAGAGAAGAGCAACAAAGATGATTAGGGGACTGGAGACTAAAACATATGAGGAACGGTTGCAGGAACTGGGTATGTCTAGTTTAATGAAAAGAAGGTCTAGGGGAGACATGATAGCAGTGTCCCAATATCTCAGGGGTTGCCACAAAGAAGAGGGAGTCAAACTATTCTCCAAGGCACCTGAGTGTAGAACAAGAAGCAATGGGTGGAAACTAATCAAGGGGAGAAGCAACTTAGAACTGAGGATACATTTCCTGACAGTTAGAACAATTAATCAGTGGAACAACTTGCCTCCAGAAGTTGTGAATGCCCCAAAACTGGAAGTCTTTAAGAAGATGTTGTATAGCCATTTGTCTGAAACAGTATAGGGTTTCCTGCCTAGGCAGGGGGCTGGACTAGAAGACCTCCAAGGTCCCTTCCAACTCTGCTATTGTATTGTATTGTATTGTATTGTATTGTATTGTATTGTATTGTATTGTATTGTATTGTATTGTATTGTATTTACCTCCCTGTTTTTAATCCCAGAGAGAACTAGGGAGGGTCAAAACTGAGAAGCTTTCTCAAATTATATTCCTGCTTTGGACTCAGATTTCCCTTATCTGACCTTTGCTTTGCTTGAGGCTCTTCTTATTCTTCAAGGTTATTCTCACAGTCCGTTATGCTACATCACACTTCTGGCTCACATACAATTTAATGGTTGACAAGGAAACCCAGAATCTTTTCACATGTGTTACTACTAGCAAGCATCATCTTACCTGTTTTTTATCCCAGTGCAGAATTTTGCATTTCTCCCTATGGAATTCCATCATTTAAGTTCACAGCTAAAAACCTCTCTAGAATTTTTTGAATTCTCTTTCGTATAATATTTCAGCTAACCTTCACCGTTTTGTGCCACTTGCAAACTTTATTAAGAGTTCCTCAACATCTTTCTCCAAAGCGTTGATAAAAACATTGAACAGCACAAAGCCCAGAATTAAACCATGGGATACTCCACTCAATAGTTCCAGAGTAAAGAGCAGCCATTAATGAGTATAATTTGGGTACCATGAATCCAAGTAACAGTAGTATTATGTGGCCGTGTTTTGCCATTTTACTCAGGGGAATATTATGAGATGCTCGGTTAAAGGATTTGCTGAGAGCCATAGCATGCTTTGATCTATTACAGTAATAGCTTTATCAAAGAAGGATATAAAGGTAGTTTGGCATGATCTGTTTGCCACAAATCCATTGCTTTGTTGTTAGTTGCAAAGTCATGTCTGATCCATTGCAATCCCATGGACAATATTCCTCCAGGCCTTCCTGTCCTCTACCATCCCTGAAGTCCCTTTAAGCTCACATCTACTGACTCCATCCAGCCACCTCATTCTCTGTCGTCCCCTTCTTTCTTCTTCTGCCCTCAACCTTTCCCAGCATTAGGCTCTTCTCCAGTGAGTCCTTCCTTCTCCTTAGGTGACCAAAGTATCAGGATGTGGCCTTCTAAAGAGCAGTCAGGGTTGATCTCCTCTAGAACTGACCAGTTTGATAGTCTTGCAGCCCAAGGGACTCACAGGAGTCTTCTCCAGCACCATAGTTCAAAGGCCTCAATTCTTTAGCACTCAGCCTTTCTTATGGTCCAACTTTCACAGCCATACATTGCAACTGGGAAAACCATAGCCTTGACTATGCATACTTTTGTTGGCAGGGTGATGTCTCTGCTTTTTAGTATGCTGTCTAGATTTGCCATAGCTTTCCTCCCCAGGAGTAAGCGTCTTTTAATTTCTTGGCTGCAGTCCCCATCCATTGCTTTCCACCTAGTAATAGTAGAATACTGATTCAAGTTCACTTCTTTCCCTATTTGCCATTTTTGGGGCAGTCCTTCAGAAGTTCTCCAAAATTATCAAACTTGGTTTTGCAATCATTTCCTCTGGTTCCTTTAATTCACTGAGGTGTAATCCATCTGATCCCGGAGAGTCGAATTCATTTTAATTAGCTAGGTTTTTATTTTATTTTATTCATGTTTATCTAAAGCTGCAGTTCCATTGGTAGCATAAGTATGACTGGTTAGAGCTTCATTTTCCTCCTGAGAGAAAACAACTACAAGTCCTTCTTAGGATTTAAGAAATTCTGCCTTCTCACCATCACTCGTTCCTACATTTTCTTTTCACATTGGATCTACATTCCCTTTAACTTTCATTTTATTCTTAATATATGCCCATGCCCAATTTTTGCTAAATTTTGCTAATTTGTTTAAACCTCAGTGTGTTTTGATTCTATTTTGACCATGTTCCTACAATTTCATGGCACCATTCTGTATCCTTCTAAGCAGGCTGTTGCTACTTTAATGTAGTAGTAAGACATCTCCATAAAGACATGTTTTGCTTATTATTATTATTTGTCATGCATTATGTATTGCATTATATATGAGTAATATATCATTTATAAGACCCACCTGAGTCTAGTGGTTAAGGTATCAGGCTAGAAAGGCAAAGGTTGCAAGTTCAAATCTTGCCTTAGCTATGAAAGCCAGCTGGGTGACTTTGAGTCAGGTGTCCCAAAGGTGCTTTTTTCTGGAGACAATTGGACTTCCTTGTTTTTTCTTTGGAGACATCGATGGATGTCTTCTCAGTCATCCAGGTCATGGTTATCGCAAAGGTGCTTTTTTCAAGAAGCAACTGGACTTTCTGGTTTTTCTTTGAAGGCATTTCGCTTCTCATCTAAGAAGCTATTTCTGCTTTGACAAGATAGTGGGGAATGGAAGGATTTATATTCCTTGCAGATAGCTATTCATTTGCATCCTTTTGGAAGGTCATTGAAGCACTTGGAGGTTTATCTGTGTCCTCAGGGTCACCTGGGGTAGTGCTCCTGGTTCCTGTGTCTGCAGTTTTTTTCCTTCTGGAAGTGTATTCCTACTCCCACACCATTTCAAGGGTATTCATCCCAAATTGTATAGATAAAAGTCTGCAGAGATTCTCAGTCATCCATGTCATGGTTGTCTCAAAGGTGCTTTTTCAGGAAGTAACTGGACTTTTCTTGAAGACATTTCACTTCTCATCCAAGAAGCTTCTTCAGCTCTTACAGGATAGTGGGAAATGGAAGGATTTATATTCCTTGCAGAATATACTTGCATGGTCATTTGCATCAGTGGTGAAATCCAAAAATTTTCCCTACCGGTTCTGTGGGTGTGGCTTGGTGGGTGTGGCATAGTGGTCATGTGACTGAGTGGGCATGGCTTGATGGTCATATGACCAGGTGGGGGTGGCCAGGTAGTCATGTGACTGGGTGGGCGTGGCTGCACAACTGACTCACACACAATGTAAAAGCAGCTGGACTTCACACAAAATGTCCCTTGCAACAAGCAAGAACCTCACAGAGACACAGAGAGCTCAAAAACCAACTATCACACTTTACACAAAAATAACGCAAAAGGTGTTTTGTGTTATTATTGTAAATAACACAAAATGGACTCACACACAATATAAAAGCAGCGGGACTTCACACGAAATGTCCCCTACAGCAAGCAGGAACCTCACAGGCAATCAGGCGCAGCTGATTGTTGCACAGCTGATCGTCAGACCTTTTAAAAAACCTTTTTAAAAGCATATTTTTACTACTGGTTCACGAGAATAAGTAGTAAAAAAAATACTAAAAAAAGTTTTAAAAAAAGTTCCAATGATTGCGTGGCACAGCTGATTGTCCCACAGCTGATCGTCAGAACTTTTTTTAAAAACTTTTTAAAGCATTTGTTTACTACCAGTTTGGGTGAATGGTAGCATTTCACCCCTGATTGGCATCCTTCTAGAGGGTGGTTGAAGCACTTGGAGGTTTATCTGTGTCCTCCTGGTCCCTGTAGTCTGCAATTTTTTCCCCTGCAATTCTTCAAAGATGAGATGTCTTCAAAGAAAAAAAAAACAAGAAAGTTCAGTTGCCTCCTGAAAAAGCACCTTTGGGACAACCATGACATGGATGACTGAAAATCTCTATAGACCAGGGGTGTCCAAACTTGGGAACTTTAAGACTTGTGGACTTCAACTCCCAGAATTCCCCAGCCAGCTTGGCTGGCTGGGGAATTCTGGGAGTTGAAGTCCACAAGTCTTAAAGTTCCCAAGTTTGGACACCCCTGCTATAGACTTTGAGTCAGGTGCTCTTTCTCATCACACCAACCTTGCAGGGTTGTTGTTGTGATGAAAATAGGAGAAGGAAGGTGCGTTGGATATGATTGCTGCCTTAACCTATTTATAAAAATAATAAAGGAAGGATACAAATAAATAAAAAGTTATGTTTACCCGAATTCTATTAATTGTGATTAACATATACGGGAAAAAATGAAGGCAACAGAAGTAGGAAAAAGGGTTAAATCAAAACGAAGCAAACCACTTACTTTAAGAAAGTCTAAATAGATTTTAAGTAATGTTGCCTAGACTTCGGTACTTGATCAATCTCAGCCAGAAAAAAAAAAGAAGCCCAAATTACTGCCCAGAAAAATACTTCTTTATTTTGTCTTGGTGATTCAACATAGATTACTGAGTTTGGGCACAGTAGATTTTATAGTAACAGCCCATTATTATTCATATTTTAGAAGTGGAAATGGAGACCTAGCTAGGGAAGATTTAAGTATCTCAGACACGTGTGTATAAACATGTATGTATAAACACATACATGTATAAACATGTATGTATAAACACATACACGTATAAACATGTATGTATGTATATTACACAATAGTTTAGGGTCTCCTGCTTGAGCAGGGGGGTGGACTAGAAGACCTCCAAGGTCCCTTCTAACTCCGTTGTTCTGTTCGGTTCAGACACAAAATGATTGACTGACCATAATCTTTGAGAAAAAATGTTATGAAGATGGCCACATACTGTATATAACAGTGATGGCAAATCTTTTTGGCACCAAGTGCCCAAACCAGAATGAGTGGGCATGCGCCCACTTTGCACAGGAAATACAAAGACCAGCTGGTCGATGCGTGCATCCTTGTTTTTTGGCTGTTTTGGGAGGCATTTTTGGGCTATTTTCACACCAGTTTTTGGACCATTTTCAGGCTGGTTTTCAGGCTGTTTAGAGGCCATTTTCAAACCATTTTTGGCCTGAAAATGGCCCGAAAAATGGCCCTTGAAGAGCAGTTGGTGACAGCATGAGTGCCCACAGATAGGGCTCTGCATGCCACTTTTGGCATGTGTGCCATAGGTTCACCATCACGGGTATATATGCTTCTCTTAGGTCTTTCATTTTGATATACTGGTTTGTTACTGACATATTCATGCCTATAAACTCTGCTCAGTCTACTGTATAGACATCCCTAATTGTTTAAGAGTGTGTGGTATTCCTTCGGAGAAATCTTAGGAGATGTTCCGTTGTTATGTCCTTTAGTGGACATTGCATAAGCTAAGGGCGCTTTTACCATCTTTGGCCAGTTTGGATGGCACTGCTGTCAATCAAAGAGGAATTCAAACCTACATCTTTAGTCAGTGTTATCTGGGACTGGTAGGAATTCAACCTGGGATTTCCTGCAAGTGATACAGATGTGGTGTCATTCAACTAACACTGCCCCATAGCATGTTTTGCAGTGGTTGCCAAATATAGGTAGTTAGGATTCTGACCCAGGCAAGTTTCAGGATTAGGTGATGATGTTAATTCTCAAAGTGCTACAGTGTTGTTATCTGCTTCCTTTTTGTTTTTTAAAGTTTTTTTTATTTTTATTTTCATACAAGTTACCAAAAGTATACCATTACATCATTAACCAACACTATTTTGCATTATCCAATATTCTATCAGTTTCTATTCCCATCAACCATGGTTGTTATCTGCTTCCTGGTGTAAGTGTTTATCGTTAAAGCTCTAAATGGCATGTGCTAATGTGAGCGTTCCCTCTCGGTGGCTGCCTGGACAAGTTCCTGAAGTTTTCTTGGCAAGATTTTCAGAAATGGGTTACCGTTGCCTGATGCAATGGTAAGGAAGGTAACCTTGATGGAAATAGGCAAGTTCTATTACCCAAAGGAACAAAGGGAAGCATTGTAAGTTCACAGTGAACTAAGTGCTTGGAAGAGGCTTAGACAGACACTTTCCTGGTTCATAGGAGGACAAGAAGGGGAGGAGATACAGCAGGACAGACTTGTCAGATTCCATTATTATAGCCATGTTATATAAAAGGACTTTTAGTCTTCCTGTGGAATTGATTTCCTGGTCTTGCTCTTCCTGGTGAGAGGCAGATTCTTCATCTTAGGGCTGAGAGAAAATGCGTGGCCCAAGTCACCCAGCCACTTTCATGCCTATAGGCAGTGGTGTATTAACCATTAAGTAGATTAAGCACATGCTTAGGGCACCAGGCCCAAAGGAGGCACCACAAAGTTGAGAAAGAAAGAAAAACCAATGAAGATTTATTCAATATGTACAAAGGAGGGGGGGCACCAAGATGTGTCAGTGCTTAGGGCACCAGTGAGCCTTAATCAGCCATTGCCTGTAGGCTAGAACTCATAGTCTCCCAGTTTCTAGGTGGTGCTTTAATGACACCACGCTGGTTCTCTTGAAATGACTTAAGACAGGGGTGTCCAAACTTGGGAACTTTAAGACTTGTGGACTTCAACTCCCAGAATTCCCCAGCCAGCAGATATTATGCGTCACGTCAATTCCTTCATTTTCAGTTCTAAGGATGGGATTCATATTGTAGTTTTTAATTTAGTTTTCTTTATATTTAATTCTGATCCTATTTTTTCATTCTGTTCCTTGTCATTTATTACTAGATATTGCATATACCAGGGGTGTCCAAACTTGGGAACTTTACAACTTGTGGACTTCAACTACCAGAATTGCTGGCTGGGGAATTCTGGGAGTTGAAGTCCACAAGTCTTAAAGTTCCCAAGTTTGGACACCCCTGACTTAGGACCTGACTATCTACAAAACCTGCTTTGTTGAAGTTCAAAATAACAGCAACTCTTTACCAGGATTTTAATTGCTATAAATGATCGTTGTCCAACCTTTTGGGCCTCATTTTGGGCCTCATTGAATGAAGAGGGATTGTCTTGGGAAGCATATACAATATATAATATAATATAATATAATTAATGCATAAATAACAGACTTCCTTTCTTTTTAAAATATTTTTTATATATTTTCTTGCAGAAGCCATATTACTAGCTTCCCAGGGCCATATATGGCTCACAGGCTGTGGGTTGGACTCACTTCTGCAATTACTTTTCTGTCTGTTTTATTGTTAATTTTAATATGTGATTATAACGTTGTATCCTACTTTACTTTAAATTTTGTTGGCTGCCCTAGCTGTTTCTTCAGAGGAGAAAGGCAGGATATAAATCAAACCGGTAAAATAATCAGGCAACTTTTTTTACAACAATAACAGCAATAATAATGCAGCATTATTTGATTTGAAATCTAGGAGGAAGAGTTTTTATTTCAAAGTTTTCCAGACATTTGCTAAGAAGTGCTCTGTTTAGAAAACAACAATTGTAATAATAGAACAAAATAATCATCACATGTTCTCCGGAGCCATTAGAGTTGGGTAGAATATAAATTGAATAAATTTAATTCTTCTCCTTCTCCTCCTCTATCATCATCATGATCATCCTGTAATGCAATTGATTTTGAAAACTTATAGGAAAACATGACTTTTCAAAAGTCTTGGAGACTTTGCACCGCAGGGCCTTGTGATATAACACCATAACAATGTGTATTTTTCCTCTTCACAGCACTTCATTGCAAAACTAGCAGGATACTTACCATTTGAGGGTATCACCTAACATTGTGCTCAAAAATGTAAATATGATCTGGGAGTGGGACACATTTATATTATGACTTTTAAAGCAACCCAATTAACATGATAATATCAAAAAAGTACCTTGCTATAGAAAGAGGTGCCTCCGTTATGTGCTTTTCACAATATTAAGTCTTTAATATTCGCAATATTAAGTCTTTAGTATTCACAATATTAAGTCTTTAATATTCGCAATATTAAGTCTTTAATATTCACAATATTAAGTCTTTAATATACTCGCACTCCTTGGATTTGCCCTGTTCCCACATATCACCATTGTAATTGAAGTAGCAAGTATGTTTTATACAACTTATGGATGGGAAAAAGGCATCCATATTGCATCTGAATTAATTATCACTTTTTCCTTACGTTAACTGGCAGTTAATTCTAAATCTTTATTAATTACTTCCTTAACTCCTTCGTTATCCAACAAGTTTTTGGCATGCAGTCATCAGTCACCAACTGTTCGTTTTGAAATATGCAAAAATCTTATGCTTAAAGTATCATTGAGCCAATAAGTGTACCTTCCCTGTTATTTTATTTCTGTGAATTGAAGCTCTCAAATTCACCCTGTTTTAAAATTGCAGAAACTAATGATGCAGGACAATAGAAAATATACATATTAGGCAAACACATTGATTTATATCCACATTAGGCAAGCAACTTATCTATAGGATCACTTTTTTCCTGCCCTTTCAGTAAGATCTGGAGAGGTTGTGCCAACTGCTTCAGATCTTACTGAATCCTCTAGGTCCCAATTGTAAAGCATTGTCATTGTGCAACCTATGAAGTGTACCTTCTGTGCAATTGTATCTGTTCTGGGGAAGAGAGTTTTGCCATTTGTGTTGGATATTCATAAAGCTGTAAAAATCTTGGTGTCTCAGCAGACTGTAGAATTGGATCAAGAGATTTAATGCCCGATGCTGTTTGATTGGTAGGGAGAGTTCTGTTCTGTAGTAGGAATTAGTGGCACAATGGCCATTGTCTTGAATCAAAGCTGTCCAGCATCCTGTTTCTCCCGATGACCATTCAGATCCTTCTGGAACATCTCCATGTGGCTTTATTCATTTGTGTTCAGTGTTGAAAAGCAAATTCCTCTAATTCTGGATCATAAAGCACTTACGGGGGAAGTAAGAGCTGATTGCTATATCTTCTAAAACTTGATTAATTTTTAATCACTTCTGACTGAAGGAAAAAGGAAGAGGGAAAGGAACTGAGATAATTAAAAAAACCTGTGGGAACAAAAATAGAGAAGCAGGATAAAGCACATACATCTGTGTTTCTGATGATTGGCTAGCTGATCTCACCAATGTAAGCTGTTCACACTACATCAGTGACAGGTAACCTATCAGCAACCCAAGTGCTTGCCTGCTGAAGCAACTTCTGCTTCCATTACCACCTCTGGCCAACTTTTGATAAAAGGCAGCATATGGATTTCTGTACTGCATTGTCACATTTTCTTACTAAGAAGCTACTAGCCCAGCAATAAAGATGATTAGGGAACTAAAGGCTAAAACATATGAAGAACGTTTGCAGGAACTGGGTATGTCTAGTTTAATGAAAAGAAGGACTAGGGGAGAGATGATAGCAGCCTTCCAATATCTCAGGAGCTGCCACAAAGAAGAGGGAGTCAAGCTATTCTCCAAAGCACCTGAGGGTAGAACAAGAAGCAAAGGGTGGAAATTAATCAAGGAGAGAAGCAATTTAGAACTAAGGAGAAATTTCCTGACAGTTAGAACAATTAATCAGTGGAACAACTTGCCTCCAGAAGTTGTGAATACTCCAACACTGGAAGTTTTAAAGAAGATGCTGGATAACCATTTGTCTGAAGTGGTGTAGGGTTTCCTGCCTAGGCAGGGGGTTGGACTAAAAGACCTCCAAGGTCCCTTCCAATTCTGTTATTCTATTCAGTCTTCTCTCATTGTCTTGAGAAGAAAACATTATTTTCCATATCCTAGCAGATTAACAGGCTATGGTTATGACATAGGACTGATTGGGTATGTATGTATTTGATTTCTATGGCAATTGATCTTATATACAATAAGCCTGGATGGCGTAACAATAAAACATAAAAACAAACAATACTAATGATAAATCTACCAAACTACAAATCAGGGTGATTCCAAAACAACGCTCTTCATAGCTTTTTGAAAGCTCCAAATGATGGGGAGAAGCTGAATCTTGGGATGCGCCTCCTCTATTCTTTCAGATTGCCAAATTTAAGGGAGGGGATCTGGAGTGCACCTACCTTATTGGATCTGGTAGAATAGGCAGATACCCTTGCTTAGCAATGGCCTAATACAATCAAACCATGTGAGGCCACACTTGCCTGTGAAGTGGCATTCTGGACCAGTTGCAATTTCCAGATGTCTTTTAGGACAGCACAACGTTGAGTGTATTGCAGTAATTCAACTAGGAAGTATCCACGGTGCAAGTGATTGATTCATGCTTGACACATTAGTGAAAAATTCAGGGCAACTATTTTGCAGGGATCTTAGAGATCTCCATATACAATAGAGTACATCATTCAAATATTCCCTCTTCTTTCAAACTAATCACCAATTTTGGATGCGACTGGAAATAAATACTACCTTTATTAAATCCCAGATGTGGGCATTATCATCATCTGAATAGAGTTAAAATAATATTGTAAAATATAATATAGTTTTATGTAATCACTAGCTAAATACCCCTGGTTCGCAATGAAACTATGTGATCGGGCTATGCAGGAGAAATTTGGTTCACAATCCATTGGCTGAGTGGTGGTTGGTGATTGAAACACATAAGGGAATATCGCTCCCACTGCCTCAAGTCCAGAAGCAGTTCCATGAGTGGAAGGAGTAGACATTTTGGTGAAGTACTGACATTTAGTACTGTAAGGAGCCCCAGGCTGCTCCTGAGTGAAGGAGTGAAACATCTGCCAGTTTGAACTCAGGTAATGGAATGTGATGCAACTGGCAGTTGGAACAGAGTTCTTTTCAGGTGTGGAGGGGGAGTAGAACTCCTTAGCATCAGAGCATTTTAATTACTGTATAAGAAATACTAACGATCTGATAGTCATTTTGAAAAATCCTTACTTAGCGAGCACCTAGAAGCCAAGAGAAACGTATGTGCCAAATTTCAAGTTTGTAGGCTTTACAGTTCTGGAGATTTTATTTTCATGGGTGTAGGTATGCTGGTTTTGTTGTATTCGGGTCTTTTCCCGTGTAAGGTTGAGATTGTCTTTGCAACGTTTCGGCAGGTGTCATATCCCACTTCACCCAAGTGCCTATAAAAGAAGCCTTGACAGCCATCCAGAAAAAACACAACCCCCCCCCCCCAAACACATCCTGGACCTGACCAACCACTGCCTAATCAACACATACTTCATCCATAATGGGCAAAGATACAAACAGATAGAAGGAGCACCCATGGGATCACCCCTCTCACCTGTCATTGCAAACTTATACATGGAACATTTTGAAACCAACGCCTTAGACAAATCTGAACACAAACCCAAACTCTGGCTTAGATATGTTGATGACACTTTCGTGATTTGGCCACACGGAAAAGAAAAACTGGACAACTTCCTCACACATCTCAACAGCCTACACCCCAAAATACAATTCACCATGGAAATAGAAGCAAACAACCAACTTCCCTTTCTGGATGTCCTAATCTACAAAAAACCTAATGGCTCCCTAGGACACACCATCTACCAGAAAAAAACACACACCAACCGCTACTTAAATGCACAATCCCATCACCACCCTGCACAGATCAACTCTGTAGCCAAGACCCTCATCTCCAGAACCAAATGCCTAGCCGATAAAGACCACCTGGAAACTGAATTACACAAACTCACAAATGTATTAATCTCCAATGGATTCCAAAGAAAAACAATCACCAACCTAATCCAAAAGGAGACTCCCCAAAAAAACCAAGACACAGAACAGGACAATGGCATCGCCCTCCTCCCTTATATCAAAGGCACCACAGACAAAATCAGCAAAATTCTCCACAAGCACAATATCAGGACAGCCTTCACCACTGACCAAAAAATAGCCAACATCTTAAGAAACCCCAAAGACAAAATCCAGCTAGAAAACCAAGGAGTCTACAAAATACCATGCAAAATCTGCCCAGCAATATACATAGGACAAACAAACAGAAGGATAAATGCACACATCACAGAACACAAGAACGCAGTAAGAAAAAAAGAAAAAACGTCCTCCCTTTTCCAGCACCTTAAAGCTACAGGACATGAAATCAACTTTGAAGGAGCCAGGTTAATCTCCAAAACAGAACACCTCCACAAGAGAATAATCATGGAAGCCATCGAAATAGAGAAACACCCCCACAACATGAACAAACGTGATGATACCTCCCGCCTACCAAACATCTGGAAACCAGCCCTAGCCAACAAACGAACACCACCCACCACCCAAGCCGTTAAAATACAAAACAACAATGCACACACAGCCTGCACCAATCAGCACCAATCTACCAATCATGATACAACCACACAACCAATCATTCCACTTACTGAAACAAAGCCAGCACCCCATCCCCTCCCACCAAGACTTACAGAAAGACGGCAGCTCCGATCACATTTTAAGCCCACAGCTTGAAGATGGCAGGTGAGATCCTGCCGAAACGTTGCAAAGACAATCTCAACCTTACACGGGAAAAGACCCGAATACAACAAAACCAGCATATATATATGCCAAATACACACACACACACACAAATACATACATACATACATACATACATACATACATACATACATACATACATACATATATATTAATAATATGGTAGAGATATAGAGCCTTATACTACTCAGGAAGGTTATTTACCTATTGCCCATTACTGCCTTTTTTATTCTGGCAGATTTCTAGAGAAATGTATGTGTTTATGCATATAATTATGTATTATGTGTGTTGTGTATATAAACTGTCAACCAAAGGATTTGTAATAAACCTGGTGTTCACTGTTATCTACCTGTGCATTTGATCTTTTTCCATGGAGATGCTGGGGTTTTAAATGGGACCTCTAGCACATAAATCATGTGACATAGCACCAGGTTTTGGATTCAAAAGGTTTCCAACTCAAACCAGTCAAACACTTCTGTCAAACTATTGAGAAAGCAGTTTTCTAGTAACAACAGCCTTGATAGTGGGGAATCCAGATGAGCTCCCCATTGTCAGATGAGATTATAACTTGGAGCTTGTAAGGATAGGCAGTTTTGGTTTATTTTTGCACTCATGTCTTTGTTGCAATGGAGAGAAGGATGCTATTTCAAGACAGCAAGGGCTGCTTCAGAAAGAATAAAAGCTTCCAGAGTGTTCTGTTCTGGGCTGCTAGCTCCCATCATTGTGGCTTGCTGGTAGTAAACAGAAGAGCCCAAAGGCTGAATTGACAGCATAGGAGTTTGGAGGGCAATGGAAGTGTCCTTCAAACATGAGGAAATAGTAGCAATTTATCATCTTTTATTTTTGTGAAGTGGATGATGGGATAAATGTTTAAATGGAATGATTTGCCTCCAGAAGTTGTGGATGCTCTAACATTGGAAGTTTTAAAGAGGAATCTGGACAACCATTTGTCTGAAATGGTATAGGGTTTCCTGCCTGAGCAGGGGGTTGGACTAGAAGACCTCCAAGGTCCCTTCCAACTCTGAGTATAGACCTAAGAGAATGGGCTGGGGTGTGGCACAGTTATTGGATTCAGCTACCGACCAGAAGAGGCCACATAGTGGCACTTTGTAAACTCTAAGTGTACAAATACATCCTTAGGATCTTGATGTCTGAACAGATCTAAAAAGAGTCAAAACATTCAGGATCAATTGTGAGTGTACTTTAAACTGGATTCAGAAGAATCAGGAGATGGAAAGGCTAGCCAATTGGGTGAGGCCAGAACATAGAGACATTGGTTTGCAACTCTTCTTTAACCCAGTTGAGAAGTTTTGGGACCTGTCACCACATTACTTTTGCTTGTTATCTAAAATAGTCTAACTCTAACTCTTTGGCTAATCTTATTGCTAGGATGCTGTATTGATTTTCCTTCCAGCAATGGAAAACTAACTAGTTCTTCTTGAAGAACTAATCTGTTCAGGAATGCTGAATTCAATCCCAGGGGTGGGATTGAAAAAAATTAGCAAGCGGTTCTCTGCCTGGTTGCTGGGTGGGCGTGGCCATGGTGGGTGTGGCCTACTCAGCCTCCTGCACCATGGTGTGGGGCTATTTTCACCCTCCCCAGGCTCCGGAGGCTTTCCTTGAGCCTCCAGGAGGGCAAAAACATCCTCCCCCGGGCTCTGGAGGTCTCCGGAAGCTGGAAACGGGCCCGTTTCCATACTTCCAGAACTTCTAGTAGGCCCATTTTTCGGCCTCCCAGAGTCTCCATGCAGGCCCTGCACTTACCTGGCATCCAAAACGAGCTGTGTGGAGACTCCTGGGAGGGACAGGGTGGGGTGGACGGGGCCGGGGCCAGCCAGTCCTTGCAACTACTGGTTCGGTGAACCAGATGTAAAATTAGCCTCCGGTTCGCCCAAACCAGTCTGAACTGGCTGAATCCCATCCCTGAGCAGAAGTGTATAAACTTTCTCTTAAAAGTTGTGTAAGAGAAATGCCTAGCCAGAGCTGCGGGGGTTTTTTGGGGGGGGGGGGCAAGGAACAGCAGAGGGAAAGAAAGAAAGTTTTTTTTATCATAAACCTGGTTCTGTACCCATATTATACCCACATGGAACTCAGCACTGGAGAACAGATGGGCAGTAATATATATTTTTCCAGCTTCAAAACACCTATCATTGTTTCTGATTAAAACAATCCAACTCTCAGTTTGGTACAGTCTTGACCACATACTGTACTAAACATATATTCTTAGCTCTTCACTTAGTCTCCTACTTTCAGAACTCAAACCCATTATTTCCCAAAGCTCATTTAAACACCTTCAGTGAGCAACATAAAATTACCTCCACTGTGTTTGCTGAAATAGATCCTAGGTTTCTTTGTGTGTGTGTGTGTCTGTTTGTGTGTGTGTGTGTGTTTTCAAACAATTCTCGAGTTGCCAGCTACCAGAGCTATTACTGATAGTTTGTGTGTCAAATGGGCCATCTATGAGGGGCTTTTTTATTTTTTATGTTTTCGGAATAGTGACCTTACCAGAGGTTGAATAAGCAAGCGCATTTACAAAAAGATGTAGTCATCATGACTATAAAGCAGAAATGCCTTAACAAAATAATGAAGACATCCACTAATAGCAAATGAAATGCGACCTCTGGCTAGAACTTGATAGGGGCCCAATTGGAGAACTTTAAAAAATTGGATCAGCCTGAATAGGCACCGAGTAAACACAAGAAGTGCAACATGGTATTATTAAGCATAATGCACATTTAATGCATAATTTTATTGCAGCCAATTTCATGCTCCTGCCTCAAATGAGTCTGGCCCTCCTTTTGCTGGAGCAGTCCATACCATCAGCACCTCTTAAAAAGAATTGCAAGCCAGGAAGTTATCACTGGCCCAATCTTTTCCTCATTCCATACTTTCTGCTTCATAAACTTCCCCAGCTCTCGGAGCTGGTAGTGAGATCTCATCCTTGTCCAACATTCAGTTTGTGAAAATGCTAAACTCTTTTGGCAAGGTTTTCTTTGATGGGGATGCTAGGACATTACCATTTTATGCTGGTACTAATGAGTAGGCAGACCTTTGGATCTGTAAAGCAGGCATCATCAAACCTCAGGCTACCAAGATAGCTCCTGCAGTCAATTGCATGTCGATTGTTTTGCAAATACAGTAAAATGAATACACACACACACACACACACACACACACACACTTCTGTACTCCCTTTCACAAGACAGTGTGCCTATATTCTTACCCTCTAACATAATTTTGAACTGAAGCAGACACATTTCCTATTACAGGCAGTCTTCGACTTACGACCACAACTGTAAGGACCTGCCTCAGCTGGTCCCTCAGGAAAGCAAAACTCTTGACTCCATTGAGTTGAATCAAAAGAACTTTTACTGAGAGAGAGTGGTTGCAGTAAAGTCAGGCAAAATCTGAAGATCCCACGCAAAGCCCAAATCAATTCTTCCGCTTCCCCAAAACCAACACCCCTGACCAGTCCACCGGCAGCCAATGTGATGCCGCAAGGATGTTTTGAGAACGTGGAGGTGCTAGGCACATAACAGGTCACTCTCAGGCATGAGGGCCTTGAAACCAGGTTAGAACCATCTGGGAGGGAGTCCGCTCCGTCTCCGAAGACAATCTCCCTCCCTAATTCCCAAGCGGTTACAGCAAAAGCGAAAGCATGAGAAAAATGCCAGCCAGCCGGCCTCCCACCCTTCCCTCCAACAGAATGGTAGAACACAATGGTGGACAACAACTGAGCGCAAACTTTATGTTGCTGAATAAGTGAGTTTTGCTCCATTTTACGACCTTTCCTGTCACACTTGTTAAGTTGTTGCAGTTGTCAATTTAGTATCATGGTTGCTAACTGAATCCAGTTTCCCCACTGAATTTGTTAGGAGGTTGCAAAAGTTGATCATCTCACCCTGGGACCCTGGGACCCTCATAAGTATGAACCAGCTGCCAAGCATCCATATTTTGATCACATGACCACAGGGCTGCTGCAGCTGTCGTAACTGTGAAAAATGGTCACAAGTCCCATTTTTCAGCACTGTGGTAACTTTGAATGGTCACTAAATGAAATGTTGTAAGTCAAGGACCACCTGTACATCCAAGAAGGGGGATCAGCCTCTCATGGCAGCTTTCCTAAAGTGGTGACTTATGCTGGGATTACATCTCCCTGAATGCACAACCTGGATTGTTCCACATGAGAGAAGAAAGACTTTTGGATCATTATAGAAAACCTTGATCCTTGTAAATTGTCTGGCAAAGATGCATCAGGCGGTAATCTTTTTGTCGTTGTTGTTATTTGCAAAGTTGTGTCCAACCCATCGCGACCCCATGGACAATGTTCCTCCAGGCCTTCCTGTCCTCTACCATCCTCTGGAGTCCATTTAAGCTCACGCCTACTGCTTCAGTGACTCCATCCAGCCACCTCATTCTCTGTCGTCCCCTTCTTCTTTTGCCCTCAATCTTTCCCAGCATTAGGCTCTTCTCCAGTGAGTCCTTCCTTCTCATTAGGTAGCCAAAGTATTTGAGCTTCATCTTCAGGATCTGGCCTTCTAAAGAGCAGCCAGGGTTGATCTCCTCTAGGACTGACCAGTTTGATCGCCTTGCAGTCCAAGGGACTCGCAGGAGTCTTTTCCAGCACCATAGTTCAAAGGCCTCAATTCTTTGGTGCTCAGGCTTTCTTATGGTCCAACTTTCACAGCCATACATTGCAACTGGGAAAACTGTAGCCTTGACTATAGGCACTTTTGTTGGCAGGGTGATGTCTCTGCTTTTTAGTATGCTGTCTAGATTTGCCATAGCTTTCCTCCCCAGGAGCAGGTAATCATTTGAAGCACATCTACTTCAAGAATTCCAGAGGTGCTTTTTCAAGAGGCAACTGGACTTCCTTTGTTTTTCCTTGAAGACATTTCGCTTCTCATCCAACAACCTTTTTCAGTTGAGAAGCAGAACATCTTCAAGGAAAAACAAAAGAACAGGTAGTAGAAATTTTGAGTAGTCCGGAAAAGCGGTAAATACCACCTCTGATTAGCCCTGCCCCCATCTATTCTCTGTCTCCCGAATCCCAGCTGATCGGGAGGAAATGGGTGATTTTGCAGTAATCTTTCCCTGGAGTGGGGTGGGAATGGAGATTTTACAGTATCCTTCTCCTGCCAGGCCCACCAAGCCATGCCGACCAAGCCACACCATGCCCACCAACACATGTCCACAGAACCGGTAGTAGAATTTTTTGAATCCCACCACTGGCCTGGATGGCTGAGAATTTCCAAGACATTCTGCTTGTTGGCTTCCAGGTACAATTCATAGTGTGGGTCGCTACCTATACAACCCCACACAGCAGAGGGCTTCTGGAAAAAATTACAAACAAACAATAAAAACAATAATATTGAAAGTGTAACTGCTTGAAATACATGCTTCTTTTTTCATGCTAAGATGCCAACCATTTTTGGAGCAGCCAGCATACAAATCAATATCCAAATATAACACTAAAGTCCTGGATGATTGAAAATATTTTTGTCAGACTTCATCCAATAGGTAGAATTGTAACCAATTAGGTATGCTCATAAGAGCTCACGAGTGCCTTATAAGTAAGCCTTTACTGAAGAAGTATTAGGAAGCCGTAATGAAAGAATTCTAGCAACTGTTGCTTTTGGAAAAAAAGCCCTGTTGGGAGAAATGTCCTTCTGGGTTCAGTTCCAAGTAGGAAAAACTGAATTCATGGAAGTTGCTTGGAAAAACGGTTTATTGATTAACAGGATCACATGGCGTCAGATGCTGGGCAAAAAGGGAAGAATGCTGAGAGTGCCCTGGTTTTATGCCTTCTCTGGGCTTTTGAATTTGAGCTTGTTTTCTGATTGGTTGTCAGATTCCCATGGGGCCATGCAGGGGCAACTCTGTAGGTTGTCCTGAGTCCCAAGCTTGGCTGAGCCTTGCTGAGCAATGACGTAATGAAAGGGCTTTGGACATTTCCTAAAATGGCTCTGCCTGAAGGAGGTAGATCTTTGTTTTGTAGAATATATTGGCTCAGACTTTAATGGCCCATTGACAAAGGTGTGTGTGTGGGGAGGTGAGTTTCTGCCTCCCTTTTAGGGGAAATATTTTGCCCTTTTAATATTTCCTAAAATATCTCCTTTTCTTAGGAAGGGGGTAGGTGCTAACTTCCTACCGCCCATATATAGAAATAATAGCCCATTCCTTTTGTAGCACTTCCTCATTTCCATCCTGACTAGCAGATTATTTAGCCTCTTCTTTTGAATAGGAATGCCGGCTTTCATTTCTCACTTGTTTTTTTCCCCCCCAGTGGTCAGTTGTGTTGCTTTTGTACTGGCTGTGCAAGAACGAAAACTTGCCATTTTAAGCACTGTCTTTAATAAGGAGAAGCAGGAGGTTTGCCTCAACTCCACCTGCATTTTAGACCACAACAAAAGTTTCGCCTTCAGATTTAAAAGAAGGCAGAATTTACTATTGATGTTAGAGATGTTCTCTCTGTTGGTGTGGAGGTACCTTGCTGAGGGACTGAAAGTGCAAACAGGTCTGTAAGAAGAAGCTATCCCAAGATAAGAAGCCCATCCAGGGCAACATAAGCCATGCAAGGCTTTGTACCCCGAAGGGAGCCCTATGTTAGGACCGGTTAGGCCCCTCACTAGATAATGAAGCTGGAGGCTTAAAAATGTTGACTCTCTCCTTAAAGAGTAGATCTTTCCGTGCTCACAAATCACACGGTGGGCTTTGTTGTGAGTGTTCCATTCTGTGTCATTTTTGTCTAGTCTTGATTATGCTTTTGAAAGTGGATGATGCTTTGTTGATGCACCCTTTGTTTATTTATTTATTTTTTAAAAAAATAATCTATTCATATTGCTTAAGAAATACAGGACAGAGCTGCAAATGCCCTATTGTGTACATATAATAAAAGGACGATGCCATTAAATCGGCTTTTTGACGCTGGGAGAAGCAGCAGCTAGGACTTTTGTTTCCTTCAGTCGATGGCTACCATTATTTCACCACGAAGCTTCGTGCTCAGATGCCAAGCAGGCGCAAATGTGTTTGCACAAAGAACAAAATCCTTTAAGAAAAAAAAAAAAAATTCCAAATGAGGCTGAGGCAAAACAGTAAGCGTGAAGCCAGCAGTGGTGATTTAAGTGCATACATGCATCTTCAATAATGTTAGAGGCGCAAATTGCATTCCTAAATGTAGGAGATGGCTTTGCACATTTAAGGAATTATGGATGATCAAAATGCACTCTTTGTGCTGTGTTTTCTTCCTCTTCTTTTCCCTGCCAATCAGGGAACTGAAGGCTATATTTGATTCAAGGGGCATATTCACAAAATGTAAAAGTCATGCAATTTTCACTTAAGAGAAGGACATCAGCTTCAATCGCCCTTTTCATTTCTTAAAAGAAAGAAGGACTCAGAATGCTAACTGATCAGGCTCCTTAAAAATAAGTCACAATCACACACCAGAGAGACAGAAGAAGGGGTGGGGAGAGAAAAAGCACAGAGAAAGGCAAAGAAAGGTATTTTAATGTGTTTTGAAGGAGCTGTAAACAGGAAGGAAATAGAAAATGAAATATGCTGAAAGGTAGCTTGGCAATTGGAACGCTCCCATCTGAGGAAAACAGTGAGTGATTCAGGAGAATTAATGACAGAGCAGGAGAAAGTAGCTTTGAATCTGTTGGAAGATTCTGAATGATTCGTAAGCAAGATCAGCCGGATTTTATGACTCCAGATTATTTCAACAATAGCAGCAACAAAATGGCATTCCTGCCACCATCAATGTATCTTTGAAAAGAAGAAAACCGGTGGAGGTGATTAAGCGGACATTGATTCTTATTCACTGGAATAGTGCTGAGTTCCTTTTGGGTTTGCTATTCAAAAACATCGTCCAGGATAGGATCTTGACTGGAGTGCTTTATTCATAGCTCTCGAGAATGAAATTGGTGCTTAGTAGGAAGAAGACAAAGAATGCAATAAAGTATCATGTGGGTACAAAGAACGGGGGTTTACTCTATTTGCGTTACAAACATCTGATAGCCACCAGATGGCGATCAAAAGCTACAGATTTCTGTGTATCTTTGCTACCATCTACTGGTGGTTCAGATTGTTGCAGCCCAGTTACGGTAACTTATAAAGAATACATTTGAAGGAGAAATAGGTAATGGCTGAAATGGCGAGTGTTTTTGACAAGCAAGAGCAGCAATAAGTTCCAATTGCAACTGAGACAGTTTTTCCTCCAATTATGATGAATGAATGATGTCTCAACTCACCATGCTTCTGTACTTCCATGTTTGTTACAGTATGCCTGCTGGACCATTATTTGGATCAAGCAGAGATCATTTGGTCTTCTCCATGGCAATTTGCCTGATCTCCATTCAAGATTTTACATTTTTTTTACGATCAATTTCACAACTGATTGTAAAAGAAAATTCCAATGCTCATTTTGCTGTTCATGGAAACAGTGAAAACAGTGGCACCTTCTCTTAACATTGTACCACAAGTAAAAATGACACTACAAAGCTTTCTGTCTCAGAAGTCTATATTGTCTGTCTGGAAGATGCCAAGATACTTGAGCATGAGACCGGAGATTCCCCAATCTAAGTGACTATTAGTCGGGGATGCCAAAGGATTGGGAGAAGAAAATTATTGCTAAGGATCGTGTTTGAGGACTAACCATCTCACATGTGTGAAGTTGGGAGAGATTGGGAGTGTAATCCAAAAGAATATTGCTCTCCAAATAGTTTCCCTCAGGTGGAGCAGACCTTTACCTGACCTTGAAGTCATAAGTATAATGCCTGCTAGTATAATGTCCACCCTGTATCGAATAGCTTCCTTGATTGAACCGGCTCAGAGGGTGAATCAGGAAAGACTGTTTGTGGAAGAATGAATAACCCATGATTGATTCTTGAAAGACAAAATTTCAGAAATGTCTGAATTTTTAACTATTTTAAATTTAGTTTTATTCTCTCCAAGGACTGGTGCTACAGCATTTGCCCTGACTGATCAGTGCTTTCAGGTTCAGTCTCATTCAAGTGCAATTTCCGTGGTTATTCATTGCAGACTAGCACTTGGTGGAGTATGTGGGAAAGTCTTGAAAAAGATATTCAGATGCCTTGATGGGTTTCTTGCTATGAAAATTAGAATAGCACAAGCCACGATATTCTCTGTGACACTATATGGAAGCAAAAGCTGAATTCTGAAGAAGCAGGATATGAAGAATATTGACACCTTTGAACTTTAATATTGGAGAATATTAAATACTCCAATATCAATACTATAGAAAATATAGAAAATACTCTAATATTAATACCATAGGAAATCAAGAAAACATCAAACTAATCAAGCCAGATTTCTCACTTGAGGTACAAATGACTGTGTTCAAATTATCTTATTTTGGACACCTTATGCCAAGAACCAGATCTCTGGAAAAGGCTCTAATGCTTAGAAAGATGGAAGGAAAAAGAAAAAAATGACCAGCATCAAGATAAATGAATTCACTTATAATTATAGATTCACCATTTCAAGATCCGAAGGACCTGTTTAAGGACAGATCATCAAGGAGAACATCTATTTATGTAATTGGTAAGAATCAACACTAACTTAAGGGCACACAATAAATTATTAATTAATCAATGAAATCCTTATTTGTTCATTCATTGGACAGGAGGGATGGCAGCAAGAGAAGTATTGTTTAAAATAATGCTCTAAGATGAAGCAGTAAACCTGCATTCAGAAAACCTTCTGAGTGACTGCAGGCTAACCCACTTATAAAGCCCTTCAAAACATCTTAAACAAACCAAAAACAGGAGTGATCTACAGTGTAAGACAGTGGTGGGTTTCAAAAATTTTTAGAACCTCTTCTGTAGGTGTGGCCTGCTTTAATACAATACAATACAATAATAGAGTTGGAAGGGACTTTGGAGGTCTTCTAGTCCAACCCCCTGCCTAGGCAGGAAACCCTATACCAGCGATGGCGAACCTTTTTTGGCTTGCGTGCCATAAGTTGGGGGAGCGCAGGGGGGTCGTGTGCAGGCGTTCCGCACCCATAATGCAATGTGCGACCCCCCCAGTGCGCATGCATGCACTACAGGCGCCCCCCCATTTTTACATGCTTTTTTCGCCCTCCCCAGGCTCCAGAAGTCAATTCCAGTTTGCTCGGAGGATCGTTTTGAGCGCTCCGAAGGATTCAGGGACTGTCTAGAGGCTTCCTTGATGCCTCCGGAGGGCATCCGGGAGGGCGGGGGAGGCTGTTTTCGCCCTCTCCATGCTCCTATAAAGCCTCTGGAGCCTGGGGAGGGCAAAAAATGGCTTTAAAAAAGGGTGAACTCAGCTGGCCAGCGCGCGCATGCAGGACATTGTCTCGTGTGCCCTAACAAATGGCTCCACGTGCCACCTGTGGCACGCGTGCCATAGGTTCGCCATCACTGCCCTATACCGTTTCAGACAGATGGCTATCCGGCATCTTCTTAAAGACTTCCAGTGTTGGGGCATTCACAACTTCTGGAGGCAAGCTGTTCCACTGATTAATTGTTCTAACTGTCAGGAAATTTCTCCTCAGTTCTAAGTTGCTTCCCTCCTTGATTAGTTTCCACCCATTGCTTTGTGGGAGTGGCTTGCTGGCCATGTGACCAGGTGGGAATGGCTTGGCAGTCATGTGACCGGGAGGGAGTGGCTTGGCAGTCATGTGACTGGGTGGGAGTGGAGTGGCAGTCATGTGACTAGGAGGGAGTGGCCAAGACGATGTCACTGAATTCTTTGCCCCAACGGATGATCTACAAAAAAAAGATATAAAAAAGGAAATTTATTATTTTGTGCACTTACTACTTAAATAAGATTAAAATAAATAAACAGAACAACAAAAGAGCTACTTACAGAGGGAAGATGACTGCCTTGCTGGTCTTCTACATCACTGACCACACTTGCTCCAGTGAATGGCCTGCACAAAGAAGAAATGAACTCTTCAATTTGCATGCACTACATTAGGATGGCCTGCACAGAGAGACACAGAAAGAAAGACTTTAATTGCATGCATTACCACATTAAGGATGAAACCAGCACACAAAGCAATAAAACAGTTACATAGGAAAGATGATTGTCTAGTGGTCATACTCTGTTGCCTCTTCATCCTGTTAAATAATGCTAACTGTAAAAGAAATAAAACAATATTGGACTTGATTGTGGTTGGAAGCTGAGAACTACACTACAGGTAACAGAAGGGACCTCTGTTTTCACCCAACAATGTACAGTCTTTTCAGGAAGGATGTCCCCCAACAAACAGGAAAGGTATACTTTTTCATCTAAGAAGTTAGATCAAGAATGAATGTCATAGGTCAGCGATGGCAAACCTTTTTTGGCTCGTGTGCCATAAGTGGGGGGAGCGCAGGGGGGTCGTGTGCGGGCGTGCCGCACCCACAATGCAACGCGCGACCCCCCAGTGCGCATGCACGCACAACGCGCGCCCCCCCCATTTTTACATGCTTTTTTCGCCCTCCCCAGGTTCCAGAGGCTTTATAGGAGCCTGGGGAGGTCGAAAAGAGCCTCCCCCACCCCCCGGAAGCCCTCTGGAGGCTTCAGGGACCGTCTGGAGGCTTCCCTGAAGCCTTTGGAATGCTTAAAACGACCCTCCGAGCAAACCGGAAGTCACTTCCGGTTTGCTCGGAGGGTCATTTTAAGCGCATAAGGGTGCGGTAGGGTCGTTTTAAGTGGAGCATAAAAGGTACAGTAAATTTGACAAACCCATTCTGGCATACTGGTGCAAACCAGGAGCAACCTACCCCTGGTGTAAGGACTGCAACAACCACTATGTAGGACAAACAGGCAGAAGGCTGGCAGAATGCATCCATGAACACCAACTGTCAGTCAGAAGACATGATGAAAATTCTTCAATTTCACAAGATATAGAGAGGTTTAACCATAGTTTCAACTGGAAAATGTGACACTCCTACAACAGGCCAAGTCCAAAAATACCAGGGAATTTCTAGAAGGCTGGCACTCTGACAAATCAGCCATCCAAAGGAACATAGACATTAACAACATCTATAGACTATGCAAAAGACACAAATGACCAGCCCAAAAGAGAAAAAGATTCCAGCACCTCTCCACCAGTAATCAGTACCCAGATCAGCATAGATTCAGAGTTGGTATTCAACTGGTTTGGACCATTTTGCCTGAACTAATAGTGGAAATTGCAGGTGGCCCCTGCGCCCACCCACCCCGGCTGTATGCCGTCTTATTTAGCCACATTTTCAAGTCGTGCGCATGCGTGCAAGCCGCACGTGCAATCAAAGTGCATGTGCGGAAGGCCAAGCACATGCATGGATGTGGTACACACGCACACTCACATTTGCAAACCAGGAGGGGAAGTAAGTGAATACCACCCCTGCAAGGCTAACTTCAGACCAACAATCAAGTAAGCAATACCCCAATCAAGAAACTGCCAAAGAGCCATCAGTAAACAGCCCAACCAAAGCAACTCTAAAACTACCCATACCCACACAAACAAGCAAAACACCAGAATATAAACTGACACCAAACAGCACTCCTTACTAGCACTGATAATGTTACCTACCATGTTTTCCCGAAAATAAGACAGGGGAGTGCAGGGGAGGGTTTGTTTTAGCACATTCGCTCAAAAGCCCAATTGGGCTTATTATTCGGGGAGGTCTTATTTTCAGGGAAACAGGGTAGTTAGAGTAATTAAATGTCTATAAGAAAACAAGCAAATTCAGAGAGCACCAAGGACCCCCAAACCCCTTTATAGAATAACTTTGGAGGAGGAGTGATTAGTTTTAAATATTGCATATCAGAACATTGGAAACTCCATGTACATTGGTTACAAGTGCTTTTACATCCATATTTTCAATTACATATACAATCCCAGTTTTTCCATCCAATATAGCCAAAAACCTCACTTTCATTGTGCAGCATATGTTCAATTACGATTAATATTTCTTTCTTTTCAATAAGCTTAATTCTATTACATTCTTGATTGTCTGCTTAACCACAACATACCTTTATGCAATCATTGTCTCATTTTAAATATTTTTACAATATAAAAGAATTTACCTAGTGTTTATGTTTGTATATCTTTCACTGCTTTCAACAGGATATCTTTATGGTATGCACTTAGAGTTATATATTATATTACCAATCTTCTATCAAATGTACATTAGTTCATTTATTATCTTTATCCTTCATTTTATAACAAAAAAATCTAAATTATTCATATATATGTCAGTGTTTCATTGTATTATTGTTAGTCTAACAAAGATTATTGTATTTTTGTTTTTCTCCTTCAATTAAAACACTTGTAACCAAATGACATGCTATATGTAATGGATGAAAATTTTTTAATGTTGTCTTTTATGTTTAAAAATTAAAAAACAACATGTGGAAACTCCATGTACAAAATCCTTAGTATCGATGAAGGCCTAGGACCATGATGGCAAACCTATGGCATGCAGAGCCATTTCTAAAGGCATGCAAGACGTTGCCTATCAGCTCCAGCACACATGCGCACACTGGCTAGCTGATTCTTGGCCTTGATTTTCAGCCATTTTTCACCCTCTGTAGGCTTCTTTGAAGCCTCCGGAGGGCAACAAACCTCCCAACGTGCAAACCGGAAGTCTGTTCCCAAATTTTTGGTTCGTGTTGGGCTGTTTTTCACCCTCCCAAGGCTCCTAGAAAGCCTCTGGAGTGAGGGAGGGCGGAAAACGGACCTACCATGCTCACCGGAAGTCAGAAAACAGACCATTTCTGGCCTCCGGAGAGCCTCCGGGGGGGGGGAGTAATTTTCACCCTCACCAGGCTCCAAGAAAGCCATGCACGTATGCGCAGGGCAGTGTGTGTGTGTGTGTGTCATGTGTGCATATGCAGGGGGCACAGTGCAGGGGGCATTAAATTATGGAGGTGGGCACAGGAGCACATGCGATAGCGCGGGTACATGCTTTTGGCATCTGAGGTGGGCTGAACTTAGACCTCTTGCGGGTGCGCAGGGACTCATGACTTATGATGTGTTTGACCCCTCCCTCAGGCTCAGCCTGGTCATCTCCTACATCAATGCTGCCACTGGCCATAAAAATAAGCTGGTTGGCAAGGGCCTGAAATGCGGTCATCTGACCTCGGGGGGAGGGTGACTGCTGCCATTGGATACGGTCATAAATACCTTTCAGTAGGTCTGTTGTAACTTTGAGCAGCTAAGCAACTGATCATTGAGCAATGATTCGCTATAATTAAACTTTGATGAACTGCCACAGAACCACTGATTTCCTAGAAATAGGAATCATTGGAAATGATCACTTTGCCCTTTTTTTCTTCCATTTCCGATAAACACTCATAGAAATTATATTGGGCCAGGAAGGTTCATTTGCAGTTTTTTAACATTTTTCAACTGAAAATATGGTGATTCCATGTTTGATCCATGGACAACCAGCATGGATCTTTGACCTTGGGCTTCTCACTGATGTCCTAGCTTTCCCCATGTAAGAGATGTCTGCAAAGGAAGAACCTTAGCTACTAATTGACCCCTGTCCAAATAGCAAAGGGGACAGTGTGAAAAATTCTTTCCTTTCAAATTAACAAGAGGTTTGCTTGCAGTTGTGATGAATCCTTTCTTCCTGCCTATCACCTGAAAGCTACCATTCAGCCATCCGCAGCCCTCAACTATGTGAAGATAGGATGAGTGCCATCTTATATGACAGTGAAAAGATACAATGAATGAATGCATGAATGTGCATTTCATTGATATGTGTAGATGAAGATTTACAAACTAGACTTACATCTCATTGTAAAAGTGCAGTTCGTGGATGGTCTGTGGGTCTGCCTAATTTATTGCTGAGACGCTAAGCCCCAACAGGCACCATTTCTTCATTTAGGAATATTGCTCTTCTGATATGGAACATGCTCTGTAAATTAGGGCATATGGCTTACAAGAAAGTGTGACAATCTGTGCAAATTCTGCCTTGCATATTTATATAAAAGGGTCAAGTCATCCTCAAGTTGAGCTTAAGCTCCATTTTCCGGGAAATGCAAACGTTTGCCATTGCATTCTCCCAGAATGTTTTTTCAACTTCCCTGTTTAGCCTATAACCTTGGGAAATCCTGGTGTTTTTCCATCCATATGTTCACCTGGATTGGTTTTCTTTACCTTTCTGATTAGATTGCTTTTAATTGTAGCACGGTATTTAATCCATGCTGGGAGGCGGTGGCTCAGTGGCTAAGATGCTGAGTTTGTCGATTAGAAAGGTTGGCAGTTCGGTGGTTTGAATCCCTAGTGCCGCATAATTGAGTGAGCTCCCGTTACTTCTCCCAGCTTCTGCCAACCTAGCAGTTTAAAAGTATGTAAAAATGCAAGTAGACAAATAGGAACCACCTTTGGTGGGCAGGTAACAGGGTTCCATGCGCCTCCGGCATTTAGTCATGCCAGCTACATGACCACAGACACGTCTTTGGACAGCACTGGCTCCTTGGCTTTGAAACCGAGATGAGCACCGCCCCCTAGAGTTGGGAATGACTACCACATATGTGTGAGGAGAACCTTTACTTTATTTAATCCATTCCTTTTAAAAAAAAATGCCGATAGGAATTTAATCAAGCTTTCATACAAACATTATAGAAAGAAAGCACCATTTGAAATGTTTAGCAGAAAAAGTGGAACAGTCCTAGAAAGAAGGCAATTGGAGAACTGTCACCTTGAGACTATAGAAACGATGATAAGGAACTATTGTTTTTATATCTCATCTTTTCCTTCAGTGGTATTTTTTTTCTTTATTTCTTTCAGAAGGTAAGTTTACCAATCAAAATTGCCATCACACAAATTATAATTTGATGGAAGAAGCAATATTTGATCTGTAAGTGGCACACAAAAATAATCAATAATTTCATTATCAAATGGCAAAAGCTTGACAAATTTTGAGAAAGCAGCTTTTGTGTTTCTCTACCTTTTTTCTTAAAACAATGTGTAAAGTAGCAGAAAGTTTTGTGGGGTCCTTGGTACTCTTCGGGCTTGGTGACTTTCTTACAGATGTTTCATTATTCGTGATGTTACCTAGTTTGGTAATGAAACATCTTCAAGGAAACCACCAACCTTAGAGGCACCGAGGACCCCACAGTTCAACTCTCTTCTGTAGGTAAAAATATAAATGGAAATATTTAAACTAATTAATGATTTCATTGGAAGTATTCCGATGTATACCAAAATTTTAAAGTCCAGAAGTTTAACTGAAGACGCATAACAGCATTCATTCAAGCTTCTCTGCATAGTGTTGTTTCTTTATTACATTCATGCAGTGTCTCTTTTTCTGAAGACCTGAGGAATTCAGCAGAATTGGTACAAATCCTATGTCATCTTCATGACAACTGTAGGAGAGTCACTCAAGTTCTGAAACTCACTTAAGGAACCCTCATGGTTCAACCAAATGACAGGCTTGTTGTGTGGTTCTGCTTCTCCATCTTTCTGCATTTGTTTATTTTATTTTATTTATTATTCGTATTTATAGACCGCCCCTTCTCCCGAAAGGGACTCGGGGCGGTGTACAGTCACTAAAATGCGTTATAAAATACATACATAAAACAGTTAAATAATTAAATACGTAGGTGGAGGAGGTTGCAAGACTGTATATAGAATAATAAATATAGTACATTAAAAGCTTATTAAAACCCCAAACCCAATTAAAATGAATAAATCCCCGGGAGGTAAAACTAAGAAAGTGCCAGGCCAGCTGATTGAAATAGGTGAGTCTTTAACTTTTGCCGGAAGGAACGGAGGTCGGTGGTAGTTCGAATGTCTGGGGGGAGGTCATTCCAGAGGGTTGGGCCCATCACAGAGAAGGATCTACTCCTAGGTGTCGCCCGCTGGCATTGCCTAGCAGACGGCACCAGGAGGAGCCCCTCTCTGTGTGAGCGGATAGGTCGCAGGGACGTGTGTGATAGGATGCGATCCTGCAGATAACTAGGTCCTATGCCATGGAGCGCTTTAAAGATGGTAATCAATACCTTGAAACGCACCCGAAAGGCCACAGGTAGCCAGTGCAGCTCGCGCAGGAGAGGTGTTACGTGGGAGTAACGAGTACTTCCCATAATAACCCGCGCGGCTGCGTTCTGAACTAACTGCAGTCTCCGGATGCGTCCCAAGGGAAGCCCCATGTAGAGGGCATTGCAGTAGTCCAGGCGAGACGTCACCAGCGCATGAGTGACCGTGCGCAGGGCACTCCGGTCCAGTAGGGGGCACAATTGGCGCACCAGGCGAACCTGGTGGAACGCCCCCCTTGCCACGGCTGCCACATGGTCCTCCATTGACAGCCGGGCATCGAGGAGGACGCCCAAATTGCGTGCCCGCTCCACAGGGGACAGCTGTTCGCCCCCTATGGCCAGCGATGGGGTCAGCTGGCTGAACCGAGGTGCCGGTACCCACAGCCACTCAGTCTTGGAGGGGTTGAGTTTGAGTCTGTTGTCCCCCATCCAGACCCCGACGGCTTCCAAACACCGGGACATCACTTCGACAGCCTCGTTGTTGTTGTATTTTACATGCTAGATAGTTCCTTTTGTGCTACATTACTCCTTTGGGCAACTTAATACTCCTTTGGGCAACTGGATTCTTATTTTCTTATTGACAGGCCCCAGTATGTGCGAGTTGGGACTAATATTTCTAACACCATTTTCTTGAGCAAAGGTTCTCCTCAGGGTTGCATCCTAAACCCACTATTGTTTACCTTGTTGACCCATGACTGTTGTGCAAGGTTTGCCACCAATCATATTGTGAAGTATGTTGACAATACAACGGTAGTGGGCCTTATTCAAGATGACAATGAGGTGTTTACCACAAGGAGGTAGAGGGTTTGGTGAACCGGTGTAATAAAAACAGCCTTATTTTAAACGTTGAAAAAACTAAAGAGGTTGTTGTCAATTTCAGAAAAGGTAGGCACAGCCACACTCTGTGGATAAATGATTCCCCTGAGGTTAGCAGCATCAAATTACTGGGTGTGCAGCTAACATGTAGGCTGGCTAGGTTGCTCAATAGTGAGACATTGGTGAAGCAGGCACAGCAGTGCCTGCATTTTCTGTGTTGCATGAGAAGAGCACATCTTTCTTTCCCAGTCCTTACCATTTCTATAGAGGGACAATCAAGAGCATCCTGTCATATTGCATTACAGTTTAGTTTGGAAGCATTGTTGGAAGGTGATATAGAGAATGGTGAGCGGGGGTGGGTTTCAACCGGTACGAACCGGTATGGCCGTACTGGATGGTGAAATTTAGCGTGCCTTCCTGTACCCATTGGTCAGGAGGCCCCATACTGGAACATTCCCTCCCTCAGTCGCTCTTTTACTCACCCCGCCCATCCACACCATGCTGCCAAAAAGTTCTCAGAAGAAGAACCAGAAGAAGAAAGAACTAGCGAGTGGCTGGGGGGGGGGATTTTGGGGAAGAGGGAAGAGGCAGAGGGGCTGCTGGAAGAGTGTGTGCATGTGCACAGGTGGTGGGTTTTAAAAACGTCTGAGTGAATCCAAGAAGAGTGAAGAGGCAGAGGGGCTGGAAGATACTATAGGAACGCACACTTCCAGCCCCTCTGCCTTTTCCCTCTTCCTGGATTCACTCAGACGTTTTTAAAAGAGTGGAAGAGTGTGTGCTGTGCACAGGCTGTGAGTTTTAAAGACGTCTGAGTGAATCCAGGAAGGGGGAAGAGGCAGAGAGTCTGGAAGAGTGTGTGTAAGGTGGTCAGTAATGTTGAAGACTGGCAAGGACAGCCATATTTCCTCTGTAAGTAGCTGTTTTATTGTTTTGTGTACTTATTTTATTATATAAGTAGTAAGTGCACAAAATAATAAATTTCCTTTTTTATATCTTCCTTTTGTAGGTCATTCTTTGGGGCAAAGAATTCAGTGACATCGACCTGGCCACTCCCACCCGGTCACATAACTGCCAAGCCACTCCCACTCAGTCACACGACTGCCAAACTACTTCCACCCAGTCACATGACCACCAAGTCACTCCCACAAAACAGGCCACACCTACAGAATAGGTTCTAAAAATTTTGAAACCCACCACTGATGGTGAGGATGGCAGAAAAGTGTATTGGCAGTTCACTCACAATACAAGAAAATAGCAGAGTTGGAAGGGACCTTGGAGGTCTTCTAGTCCAACCCCCTGCCTAGGCAGGAAACCCTATACCATTTCAGACAAATGGCTATCCAACATCTTCTTAAAGACTTCCAGTGTTGGGGCATTCACAACTTCTGGAGGCAAGTTGTTTCACTGATTAATTGTTCTAACTGTCAGGAAATTTCTCCTCAGTTCTAAGTTGCTTCTTTCCTTGATTAGTTTCCACCCATTGCTTCTTGTTCTACCCTCAGGAGAATAGTTTGACTCCCTCTTCTTTGTGGCAACCCCTGAGATATTGGAACACTGCTATCATGTCTCCCCTAGTCCTTCTTTCTATTAAACTAGACTTTCTTCTCTCCAGGACAAAGCATATAACTGATGCTTGACCAGGATCCACTGGATTGTCTGGGATGCTACACATCCTCTTCACAACCTGTTCCATACAGTATCAGTCTTGTGAGCTCTCAAGCTTTCTCTTTCCAACATGTATTCAAGTTAGACAGTCATTCCAAATCCTTTCCTACCGGTTCTATGAGAGAGCAGTTTGCGTGCTTCACGCAGCATTCAAAGACCACCCTTGGTGTCAGCACTGGTGTACTGTTTTTTTAACTCAGCTGAGGTGCAGCAATCCACTCTACCACGCGAATCAGCTGAGATAAAAAACAAGGGAATATAGGACGGGGAACGATGGGGGCAGGAGGGCGGGGCCAACCAAAGGTGGCATTGGCCGGTTCTCTGAACTACTCAAGATTTCCGCTATCAGTGCGCCTGAACATGGCCGAACCAGCTGAATACCTCTGATTAGGGTGTAATATATATGAGGGTGTATATACATACATTCATATGTATGTATATAACATATCTATATGTGTGTTGTGTATGTGTATACTTTTGAGAGCAGGCAACAGAATTTCATTTTTATTGTGTGCCAGAGTGCCCACAGGAAAAAAAAAATCCAATAAAGGTTATCTTTATCTTTATTATCACTCAGATTGCCCCCAGAGTATGCAGAAAATCAATCCTTGTTCATCTTGTTTCTACCACCATTTCCTCCATCACATTCCATCTTTAATTAGATGCTATGAAGATGGTTTTGCTTTTCTCTGGAGCTATGGAGCAGACAATGTTCCATCAGTATGAACTTCTATTTTTCCTACCTCCTGGGCTTTCCCTCTTCCTGCTCAAATTTACTGTGCCACAGCACTTTGCCATCACTCCACCCATTTTTCAGAGTGGTGTCATTTTACTCTTCACACAATTCCTATTTATTGCGCTTTTGTTGCTCCTACAGAAGCAAATGCAGCGAGGAAACACCAAGGAAAGAAAAGTTGGGAGCTGCTAAGAATGTCAATATTTCCATTTCCTTCTTTGTCAGCAGAATAATCTAGCTTTCTATGTCAGCACTTGGCCCAGAGAGCAGCTGGGATGTCACAATGGTGCAAAACTGTTGTACAGAAGAAGACAAAGAAGTTTTGTGGGAGTGCCCTCAGAAAAATCCATCCACATCTAAAGCACATCCTTCATATACTTCAGACACCCAATTGTAGTATTTATTTATTTAATTTTCCATTGAAATCCAACATTAGTATCATATTGGGAGCTTCAGCTACACTTCTGCATTCCATGGGAGCAGTCTGTTATCCATAGGAGGATTACCTCTTAATATCCATCACTCCCTAGCACAGTAATGGCTAACCTTTTTGACATTGTGTGCCTAAAGCGTATGTGCCCACACCCATAATGCAATGGACACGCAACACTTACACACCCCAGCCACCTACGCATGTTTCCTTCACCTCTGTGTATGCATGCTCGACCCCCCTGTGCCCCATGTTGAGCCTACTAGGCCTCCCTGCAGCCTTCTGGGACCCAAAATGATCTACCGGGGAGTATCCCTCCACGTGTACCATAGGTTTGCCATCATGGGCCTATCTTATCTCCCGTGCACTTCCCTTAACAGTCAGTGGGCCAGATTTTTGTAGAGAGCTTATATGTACAATAAATCTTTATACTCATTTGAACTGCCTGAATCTCCTGATTGCCTGGGTGTTTGACAAGCCCATGATCATGTGACTGTGATTTGTGATTCCCCCACCCCCACCCCAGATTTGGCCTTTTGAACTGACCATTCAAAGTTACAACAGCCTGGTGAAAGGTATTTATGACTGTATCCAATGGCAGCACCCACTTTAGGTCAGATGATTGCATTTCCAGCACACACACACACACACACACACACACACACACACACTTTACAACCCTGTGTTTACTTATTGACCACCGCAGACATGGAAAATCACCTTGGTGCCTCAATCTACCACCATCATGACTTATGGCAGAAATTCCGGCTTCGTTACAGTTGTAGTAAGCGAAGGACTACCTTTATCGACCTGTTTCTGGAAATTCATCTTACCTTCTTTCCAAAGTGCACACCTCAGAGCTGGTTCTCGTGGGATGGTAGGAGGTCTCCCTAGAGTCCAACTACATGTGGAGCTAAGAAAATGTCAACCAGTCATCTGCAAGGAGTAAATGTTTCCCATAAAAGATTGGCTTATCGGGGAGTAGAGTTCAGCCGAACATTTTTCCTAGTGAGTATTTTATTACATGCTGAGGATATTTGCAACTTGTGAGCAGTTTATAAAAAGGTGGCTTAGAAAGTGGTGGGAAGACGAACCTCCAGCACAGGTTCTTGCTGAATATACCACATCTCAAAAGTTAGTATAATTAAATGCTTGCACAATAGCCTTTACCACTGTATTCCATATTCCTATCCTTTTAATTACATGTCTTTAAAAATATGCAGAGTTTTCCACGTTGCTATGATCACAAATCCAGAATAGGCTTCTGCGCAGAGATGGATGGAAAGACACTTATCTTGCCAATTCTAAAAATAACCAAGTCCAGTAGATGGGTGTCTAAAATGGAGATACACAATACTCTTCAGAGGTTTTGTCATGTCAAAGACTTCAATATCTGCATTTTTGCCCAATACTACCCCCCAAAGGGTGTTGGCTTGTAATACTGTAACACTTTCTTCTTCACTTTGTTCTTACATATGCTAACTTTTGCAGTCTTGATAGTTGATGTAAAATAAGAAAAACAGTTCATCTGCAGTTTCATCTATTCCATTTTCTGTTCTTTTTCTTTTTTCTTTTTCCATCCTGGAGAGCAACTCCACATTCCTCCATTCAAACAGAAGGAAAGGCTTCCAACTTTCCCCAAGCTCTTCTCCTCCCAGCTCATGGTGACTCTAGGAAAATATGTTGCTTCCTCACTAGCTCCTCTCCTGAAATGCAGGAAAAAGGAGGAGGAGGGAGGGTGGAACAACTACCAGAATAATAGAATAACAGAGTTGGCAAGGACTTTGGAGGTCTTCTCCTCTTCTCTCATTTAGGAAGCATTGCCACAGTACAGATTCCTGATAACTTGGAAGTGCATGAATAAATGAAAGTTAACAGTCTTGGAGGAGAAGTGTTGAGGATTATCGGGATGAGTATCAAGGACTGGTGCCAACTACAAAGAACAGCTTCTAGCAAGAGGTTTCTTCAACACTACGGAAAAAAATAGGAATGAGATTCCCTTCAAAGTTGCCATCACAATCATTTGAGGGAAAGCTTCCTCCCCATATATTAATTTTTTTCTTCCCATGTCATAAGATGCAAGAGGATGGTGTTGCTCATGGCTCCATTCATTAATGGGACCTTGGAGGTATCCCTCTACCAGTCCACCTGGAATAGGATTCCACCAGAGGTGGCATTCAGCAGGTTCTGACCAGTTCTGGAGAACCGGAAGCGGAATTTTTGAGTAGTTTGGAGAACCAGTAAATACCACCTCTGACTGGCCCTGCCCCCATCTATTCTCTGCCTCTCGAGTCCCAGCTGATGGGGAGGGAATGGGGATTTTACAGTATTCTTCCCTTGCCATGCCCACCAAGCCACACCCACCAAGCCACGGCCACATAACCGGTAGTACTTTTTTTTATTCCACTTGATTCCACCCCGCTCCAAGATTCAAAGTTTCCTGAACTTGCTCTCCTTAAATGAGCTTGAAGACCTGATTTATTTCCCATTCACCCACCCCTCCGGCTCTGTATTTGGTCAAAATCTGTGTTCATCTGGGTTGAATTATGATTAATATGTCTGCTTTCCCCTGGCTAGGTTATTTCTCTCTCTCTTTTTTTTAATTAGTTCAATTGTTTTTGTTTTCAATTTACCCAGTCACCCGTGAGCTGGACAGCCTTATAAATCCAAGTAAATAAATAAATTCTTCCTGGGCTGCTATTTGCATTTAAAAAAAAATACAATGTCCTGAGACAATAACTGTTCTGGATGTGCTGTCTTGAAATGCTTCCTTCCTTCTGGAGATGAGTAGAGCCTGGCCCTAACAGAATCCAGAGTTGCCACCAAAGGCAAAAGGCCATTATTGTTCATTGAACTTACCATAACACCCTCAACTATCGTCCGATCCCTCACACATGCCCCCTTGTCATTCCCTTCTAAGTAACACTCCCTTTTAAAGAGTTGGGTGGTCCTGTCTATAAACTTCTCCCTCCTTTCAAGTGCAGCTTTCTTTTATATCGTCCCCCCTCCCCCGGAGACTCCATTTCATCTTTCGCCGATCAATCATTTTCTCTCTCTCTCATTATCAACCTGGCCCAAGTAGGAGCCTTGGAGAGAGAAGGAGGTAGAGAGCTCAAAGCCAAGAACGTCTCCAGTCTGAAACTCACAAGATACTACAAGAAAACGCAGCACAACCAACGGGGACTCCCAGTAGAGAAGCATCAAATCATTGTCCTTAGCATAATAGCTGAATGGAGAACTGGTTTCTGCTGGGTTTGGATGTGAGCTTTAAGTACATTTTAGATTTTGCAGGCACGAAGCATCGAGAGGGGAAGCCCTGAATGGGGCCAAGACTGAGACCTATAGTCACAAAATTGCTAGTGTTTGTCCTGAAAACCTCTCTAGGAGAGGGCAGGGGTGAGAAGGAAGGGGAGCTGCTTTCTTTACAACCGAGTCACTGCCGCACCGACCAGCCGTGGTGGTCTAGGCCAAAGCGGAATGTTTGTGAGTTGCACAATAGCCCAGGCCAGCCTGACTATTATCAGCTGCTGTTTTCTGGTTAGCTTTCCTTTTATTCAAGTGCACAATGGAAGTCTTTATCATCCTTCAGTCATAGTGACTCTTGAGGAATACATCTGGTTTTCTCTTTCAGCAGCTCTGAAAAGGTCAGCCTGTTCATTTCTTATGCGGGAAGCATCACATTGCCCTCTCCACCCACCCGCCCACCAAGTCCTCCTGAAGTGGAGAAAGCCAGCGATTGAGGCCTACAGCTTGTCAGTCTATCTCAGTTTGTCATCCAAGGGCGGCGGGGGGGGGGGGGGGGGCTGCTCTAGAAAGCAACTTCACAGCATCTCCATGACATGATTCCTTCTTCGAGAGAGAGACTGCAACCCAACTCGGAATGCAGAAGCCTCTTTCCACAAATCACTTTCTTATCCTAATTGCCACCAGTCCTTTCCAACCCCATCCTTCCCTTTTTGCTCTCCTGAATTTGAGCTTCTCCGTCAACAGCATGGATGGTGGTCCTGTCTGGGCGAGCTCCGGCCGATTATTTGTGCAAACGCAGTCATGAAATTATTTCCACCCCCCTCTCCCTCCTTCACTCGGCTGGCATTAAACATTCTTCACACGCGCTGTAACATAATAACAAGTGTGCCTGTGGGGAAAGAGCAGCTGGTGTCTGACAAATTATCTTCCTCCAGGCAGGCAAACGGTGGCTTAAATGCAAGCAGTCAAAAGGGCATGAATTTGGTTCCACTAGTTGCCTTGGGGCACCATGGACCAGGCCAGGCCTAACGGTGAGTCTTTTAGAAGCTGGCTATCCAGACGTTTCTATCCAGCACACAAATGTTTGCACTGCGTATGTCAGTGTATCTTGGTGTGTGGGTGGGATGGGGGGGATGACCTTCAGTTCAGAAATCATTCAGAGATTTCTGTAATGGCGTTGGATTTGATTGGATGGTAGCTTCTAGAATCTGAAGATGTCCTTCAAGAAGGAGCTCGGTGATGGGTAGGTAAACATGTCTCTGAGGAGAACTTTTCTCCAATGGATTTCTGCCCTCTGATGGTACATTTGGAGAGCAGGTGTGCTCCAGGTCCTTCCTATTAAATGTGGTCACCTTGTGGGTTTGCTGAAGCATTCTCTGTTGCAGCCTCTTCCTTTGTAAGACCATCTATCTAGAGATATCAATTCTCTTGGGGTACCCAGAAGTCCTTAAAACCTGATGGGAGGTTGGCTGTGGCACTTGGCTTTAATACCTGTTTTTAGCCAGATTGTCTTGTTTCATTTGGTTTATGTTTTTACATGTTTTGATCAAATGTGATATTTTGTAAGCTTCCCAGAATCCATTGAAGTCGGTGGCAATATTAAATAACATCAAAAAAAATAATAATACCAGTAATAATAATAATAAAGTGGAAAAAGTTGTCAAAAAAAAAGAAGGGGAAGATCTTGTGGGACTTTCAAATACAGATGGATTGTCATTTGGAACACAATACAATCACAGTTGTAGAAAAATGAAGTGTACAATTTATTGATATCGCTGTACCAGGAGATGCCAGAGTCAAAGAAAAAGAACTGGAAAAAAAATCATGAAATATTGCAACCTGGCCATCGAAACTACGCGATTATGGATGAAAAACGTGACAGTAACACCCATTGTCATCGGGGCACTTGGTACCATGCTCAAGAATTTTACAAAATACACCAAGAAATTGCATCTTCCTACTATAACACCAGCGGAACTGTGCTACTCGCAACATCATACATCTTAAAAAGGTACTTGGTTGATACCTAGGACGCTGGCAGCAACCCATATCAACCATTAGCACCAGTCAATGGTATTTGGGATGCATTTTTGAATGTTTAGTTGACTGAGATTCATGTTTAATGAATAAAAGTAATGATGATGATGATGATGATGATGATGATGATGATGATGATGATGATTATTGTGATGATGATGATGACGATGACGATGATGATAATAATAATGTTATATTCTCTGACATTACCTTAACAGTTCCTAGGTCCTTGGTTAGGACTCAAGCTGTTAGACTACCAACCAGCCCCAAAGCCTGTGAATCTCCCCAAAGATTAACCACATAATAATAATAATAATAATAATAGTAATAATAATAATAATAATAATAATAATAATAATAATAATAATAATAATAATAATAATAATAATAATAATAATAATAATAATAATAATAATAATCTGAGTTAGATTGAAAGATGTCAAGAAAAACCCAAGATTGCTCTGCTTTGATTTTCTTTAATAAAAGAGGGGAGAAAAGGAGCATCTGTCAAACTTTTAAAGTTTGTTATTCTACTCTATAGCCATGATGCAAAACTCCAATTATTCAGATGTGGTCTCCTTTTCTGGACCTGGCCTACCTTGCAAGTTTGACCTGCATCCAATATGCTTTTCAGGCCTGGGGTTAATGTTTGTTATTTGTTTAAGGCCCCTTTTTTGTTGGTTGATTTTGTTCTTTATTAGAACATCTTAGTCTGCGCTCTCTGATCTAATTCATTGTTTTATTTGTTTTTATGTTTTGTGTGCCATTCAGGGCTTACTGGATAGCAAAAAAATAATAATATTATAATAATAAAAGTCTGGATGGTGGACATTGCAATAACTGGAGACAGCAGTATAGAAGATCAATAGAAGTACAGATAGTCTTCGACTTACAATGGTGCATCTAGTGGCCATTCAATATCACTGAAAAAAGTTGACTTATAGCTGTTTTTCACACTTATGGCCATTCAGCATCCCTATGCTCACATGATCAAAATTCATGTCCCCGGGGTCATTTGATCACCTTTTGTGACCTTGTGGCAAGCAAAGTCAACCGGGAAGCCAGATTCCCTTAACAGCGGTGTGACTTATTTAGCAAATACAGCTATTCACTTAACCACTGTGGCAAGAAAGGTCGTAAAATGGGACAGAAAAAATTCGCTTAGCAATTATCTCAATTAGCAATAGAAATATTGAGCTCAATTGTGGCCGTTAGTTTACCTGTAGAATGACAGTGGCAAAAAAAAGAAGAAGCAAAGATAGTACCAATACTAATAGAAATTTTGGGTGCAATCTCAAAACATGTGAGGTACCACTTGAACATCATTGGCATTGACCATATCAACATTAGTCAATTGCCTTACATCCTGCAATGATACCTTTAATATTATTAAACAATATCTGCCTATCTCAGGTCCTTGGGAAGCACTCGAATAGGTGGCCAAAAATGTGAAATCAAGTCTAAACATCTGGATGATTATGCGACTAATCAGTGGTGAGATTCAAAATATTTTAATACCGATTCTGTGGGCGTGGCTTGGTGGGTGTGACATGGATTGCTGCATGTGGCTTGGTGGGCGTGGCAGGGGAAGGTTACTGAAAAATCTCCATTCCCTCCCGATCAGCTGGGACACGGGAGGTAGAGAATAGATGGGGCGGGGCCAGTCAGAGGTGGTATTTACCGCCTCTGAAGTACTCAAAATTTCCACTACTGGTTCTCCAGAACCGGTCAGAACCTGCTGAATACCACCTCTGAAACTAATCATAATAATAACATCTTTTTTTAGGAATTTCAGGAGCTATAGCTTTCTTTTTTTCCTACTCTGCTAAAGGGACCATTCAGGGAATATGGGACAATTGTTTATTTCCTGCATTTTGCATCATGTGGGGTTGTTTCTCCCACACTTCTGTTTCTTGAATTGATATCCATTTTCTCTCTCTCTCTACAAATTTTATTTTCATTCAGTTTTTAACACATCTATGCCATTGTTCAAAACTGAGTTTGCCCAAGAGGGCTTCCAACAGTTTTAAAATTACAATGAAAAATACTAAAATAGGAATAAAAGTGCAATCAACATAAAAAGGCAGATGTATAGGTAGTGTAAAACATGAAAGAACATAAAACACTAGAAAAATAAAAACACGGTTTTAAAATAATGAACAGATTGCCATATTCCCATAAAGTTGTCCTAAATCAGCTACAAAAACAAACTAGGAATCTAAAACAAAAAAGAGTAAGAACATTTAAAAAAAAGTCACTACAGCTTTATCTAAAAGCAAACAGCAACATGGATTTACATAGGATAGATAGATAGACAGATAGATGGATGGATGGGTGGATGGATGGATAGATATAGCTATAGATGATATAGATATATAGAGTATATACATTAGATAGATAGATAGATAGATAGATAGATAGATAGATAGATAGATAGATAGATAGATGATAGGTAGGTAGGTAGGTAGGTAGGTAGGTAGATAGATAGATAGATAGATAGATAGATAGATAGATAGATAGATAGATATGATAGAGATAGATAGATGATAGATAGATGATATATATATATATATATATATATATATATATATATATATATATATATATATATATATATATATATATATATATATATATATATATGTGTGTGTGGGAGAGAGAGAGAGAGAGAGAGAGAGAGAGAGAGAGAGAGAGAGAGAGAGAGAGAGAGAGAGAGACAGTATAAAATGTAGTAGTTGGTACATTAGGTAAAGAATAGGAAGATTCAAGTTCACATCTACATTCAGCCAAGAAGTCAATCAGATTATCCCTCCCTCCCTCCCATCCAATGATTTCCAGCAGTGCTTGCTTGCAGCAGTTTACCTAATTAACAATCATTAAATAACAATACAATTATATTTAAATGAATAGGCTCATGAAGAAAACACAACAAACCCAATTGTTTGCCAAGTTCATTTACACTAACTTGAAGAAAATTTGCCTTGCAGTTCCTTGGAAATAAGGCAAGATATAAATGTATTTGTATAAAACACTGAGCACTTAGTTGAGAACAATTATAACTTTATATTGGGTACCAGTCCATCATGTTTTCAAAAAGCTTAAGAGGAAGCAGACATAGAAACGGAAGTAAGCATTAAGTCAGGATGATACTGTTAGGTGAGTCCCAGATGTTTAATGCTGAAAATTTGGGGAGACTCGAAGCCCAATACCTCTGTAATGCCCCAGACTGCCTCAAGATTTTAGAGTTCACTCCCAGTTGCCAAACCAAGTGGGTAGCTAGGATGGCTGGTACAAGATCAACATAATGCAATCTGATTGATTGGCTCTTGTCACTGTTCTGACAGCTGCCACTTTATCCTTTATCAGCCTTGTGAGGTGTGTTGAGATGAGAAATGGTGACTAGCCTGAGGACAGACAATGGGTTTTGTGGCTGAATGCAAATATGAACTCTTCCTCCCTATTCTTATCTTTTTTAGGATGAAAAGTAACTTTTCCAACTTTAACATAAAGGGGAAGGGTCTTTAGCTCCAGCAAACAAGTGCTCCTCGATTCAGTCCTTGGCATTTCTGAATAAACATGAGAACTGCTCACATTCATTGTGACAATATTAAGCCAAATGAACTAAAGGCCATAATAGCAAGCGTAGTAGCACTTAGACTTATATACCATTTCACATAACTTTATAGCCTTCTCTAAGCCATTTACAGAGTTAGCATATTGTCCCCAACAATTTGGGTCCTCATTTTACCCACCTTGGAAGGATGGAAAGCTGAGTCAACTGGTGGTGCAGTGGTTAGAGTGCCGTACCACAGGCAACTTATGCTGCCTGCTGGCTGCCTCAATTTGGCAGTTCTACTCTCACCAGGCGCCGCTTTCCATACTTCCGAGGTTGGTAAAATGAGGACCCAGATTGTTGGGGGCAATATGCTGATTCTGTAAACCTCTTAGAGGGGGCCATGAAACACTGTGAAGTGATACATAAGTCAAAGTGCTATTGCTATTTAGCCATAATAATTTTGCTCCCCTATTTAATAAATAGTCTCCCCATTCTACCTTTTTTAGACTTAAAACCTACTCAACTTTGAAGAAAATTTCCTGAGCTCTGCTCTCTAATTTTTGCTTTGAAACAGATCTAGGTCTTTTTGGTGGTGATTTCAAACCTCTCCTTAGGGAAGGCCATTAAGAGTATTTATCGTGCATTTCTTAAGCCTGCTTTGACAATATTTTTATTCTAATAAATTTTTGCGATTCATTTCTGGGTACGAACACCCGAAAGCCCATCTATTTCAACATCCTGTTCCCCACAATTACCAGCCAGATGGCTATGAAAAGCCCCCAACCAGAACACTGAAGCTCTTTGTCCTTTAACAGATGCTTTGTAAATGGTTTTTTTTTTAAATCCAGCTTTCCATACCACCGCAGCTCCACATCTGCAGGCTTGTATCTCATGAACATCTCCCTTTTCTCTACCTACGAAGCCTGGGATTTGTCAGGGTTATAAAAGGAAAGGGAACCTATGGTTGACGGTGTCTGAAGAAAGTGCTTAATGGAATGAACTCCAGTGGAACATTAGCTGTGCGGTCAAATTAATATATTCTAGAAGAACAAACTAATATTCCGCAGGACTCTGTCAAAAGACATGTTTAGTAGAAAAGCTGTTGGTTTATTACCTACGGCTGCCAAGAACTCTGTGATCTAGGGCCCTGATTCTTGAATTCCTGAACCATGTCCAGGATTCTTCCCTCCTCCCCTATCTCCTATTACGCAGATGTTCTTTTTTTTGTTGTTGTTATCTTTCTCAGCTTTCATTGAGCTGATGAAAAATATTGCACAGCCCAAGCCTGCTGTTGTTAGAATTGCTCTCCAGGACAGCTTCTTTCTGCAATATACTCAGCATTGTTTAGACTCCTGTATATTCTATCCGGGTGGATGATGAAGTGCCGTAAACCAAATTAGAGGAATTGCAGTGGAGGGAGAAAGAGGGAGAAGGATGGATCTGAGATACATGAGGCAGAGAACAGAAACAAAGGTTTCAGTGAATGGAGGGTGGAGGAAGCAAAAATATAGAGAGGAAGATGGGTCAAAGCCACCTAAAATAGGAAGAGCAGCACTATTCTATAGCACTATGTCTATTCAGCTACAGATTCTTTTTTATGATCATACATTTGGCACTTATCAAATAGCTTAAATTATAGCTGTCCATACCTGAATGCAAGACCTTTTATTACTCCGAGAAGCACAGGAACAAAATGTTCATTTCAGTCACTCTCCTCCTCTTCCTACGGGTACTTGTCTTTGCTACACAGTACATTCCACCCCCCACCCCCTACCCCCCAATTGTTTCTTGTCCATTAGAAATCAAAAACCCAAAACTCATGAGAAATCAGAAGTACTGAGGTAACTCTTGGCACTATGTTTTTCTGAATGACCTTTGATGCCATGAATGAAAACAAAAAATACATATCCACTCAACCATTTCACTTCAGATAGTGAATTATATTATATATAGGGATCACTTCCAGGTCGGAGGCCCAGGAAAATGGTCCTGATTGCTTCCCCTTTAAAATGGACCTGCCTAAACACTGGTAAGGGGACATGGTGGCTCAGTGGTTAAGACAATGAGCTTGTCAATCAGTTCAGTGGTTCAAATCCCTAGTGCCGCGTACCCGAGTGAGCTCCCATTACTTATCAAAGCTTCTGCCAACCTAGCAGTTTGAAAGCACATAAAAATGCAAGTAGAAAAATAGGGACCACTTTGGTGGGAAGATAACAGTGCTCTGTGTATCTTTTAGTCAAGCCAGTCACATGACCATGGAGACATCTTCAGACAGTGCTGGCTTTTCAGCTTAGAAACGGAGATGAGCATTGTCCCTAGAGCTGGAAATGACTAGCACGTATGTGCCGGGGAACCTTTACCTTTACCTTAAACACTGGTAATAATTAACTATAAAATATAGCCTGAAGGACTGGTTTGGGAATAGTCCTTCTGAAGAATATCTATTTATGGAGTTGCTAAAAGCCAGCACTGACTTGATGGCCCATAATCAATTATAAACATCACCAAGTATCCTAAATCCAATCTGGTAGTCAAATGTTCAAAAGGCAAGAAGCCTTGTCTTCATCTGTCTTCTCCTTCTTTCTGGACATTGTGAAGATTCAGAACAGTTGATGTTCAGGATACCTCATTCCCCAGAATCTAGAGCAAGTGGTGGTAAATAGGAAGGACATATCAGTTGCCTTGGTAGGTCAAGGTCCTTCTAATTTAAATTCCTACCCCAATTTTCAGAACTTAGCAAGACATTCAGAGGACTGATATTGAATATCTAACCAAAACATAGTGGAAGTAGCTAAATCACAAATTGAAAAACCAAATGATTGAAGCTTATAATTTCACCAAATCTAAATAGGGCTTGTTTCTATTCTACCCAATTATTTGCTAGAGGTGTTTACAGAAGGCAATGGAAAAATAGTACTTAATATTTCTTACTTATTTTTCTCCATGATCTTCTGGCTGAGATTTTTCTTAAAGAAGCTTACCGTTCGATACTAATCAAGTAAGTGTCTTTAGTATGGCTGCCTTAGGCGATGTCACATTATAAACCCATATTGATTTTATCACAAGTTAACTGCCATGCAAACCTAAGAACTGCAGCTTGGTAAAATTGTGATCACAATCCCTAACTCTTCCCATAAAAATGAAATTTGTAGGGTTTTCAGAAAGTGAGAATTATGGAATGGAATGGAGTGGAATGGAATGGAATAGAATGGAATAGAATTTTGAAAATTCAGGAAAATAGCAATCTCTGAAATGAGTAGTAATTCAGATTTGCATAAGGCCAATCTTAATGAAGGATTGAATTTCTCAGGGTTACAGAGAGTTAATGAAAATGTCAGGGTATATTCCAAAGGATGGCAGTTCATAGCCTGAGCTATGTTGGCAGATACTGGATGTCATGACAGGAGTGTCCCCAGAAGGGTCAAAAAGTTGAGTTGGTGTCCACAACCTTGCAATCAAAGCCCCACCTTTCTTTACAACTCCAATCACTGGTCATTGCCGCCATCTTGTCTTTCTTAACATTCCCAGGGACATCCCTGATCAGACAGCACAGTATTCACACGTTCAGCCACTCCTAAGGAACACTCCACATACAAAAGTGTTACAGGGCTATTTGTTTTTGTATGTTAAGTTCTCAATTATACTTCATATAAGGAGCGAGTCAGCCTTGGATTCATTATTATTCTGTGTGAGCTGGGAGTTCACCAATCCCCCCCCACCCTCCCTTCAACTGATCTTGAAGTTGGACACACTTCAAGATCACTTTGGTCACAGAAGTTCTACGAGAGAAGATACTATATCAAAATGAGCAGATTCCTGCAGGGATGGGAAGCTTCTAATCATACCAATACTTAAACATTTCTGTGGGCAACACAGAATCATTCCAGTAAGCAGAATGAAAAAAAAGAAAGAAAGAAAAAGAAAAACCTGGCTTTGATTCATTCCCAACAAAGCTTGAGGCAGATGCTCAATTTTAAATGACTGTACAGCATTCGGAAACCCTGCTCTGAATACAATCAGAGAAGCATCTCTTCAGCATTATTTGGGGGCTGGGGGTGGGGGTTGACAATCAATATAGAGTATCCAACAAAACCCAATCCAGACACACCTCCTTTTGAAGTCTGGTTGCATCTCTTCCCTGCTTATACTTATTTAACATATTCGACCCAGTTTTGATAGCAATATGGATTTGGAGACCGGAGGAGAAATATACTAAGATATTCTTATGCAAAAGGGTTGTTTCTTCTGGCGTATTTATCCCAGCACGACTGCCACCCCACCCCTCCCTGCTTCTTCTTCTTCTTCCTTTTTTTTTTGTTTTGTTGCATTGATGAATTACATGAGAAGAATAACCGAGTTCTGGGTTTGAAACGGTGAGCTGAAGATTGCAGCAGCAGAGCATATGCTACGCCGTGGCTGAACCTCTATTGTTTCTATTTCAGGAACACATTGAGTGATTAGTTTGGGTAACAGTAACATCACATTACCTTCTACAGGCTGGAAATGTCTTTTAAAGCCGGAGTCATGTGACGCGAGGCTGTAGACAGAGCCAAGTGGAATACATCAAAGAGTGCCTTGATGCAGATGTTTCATGCAGAAGAAAATTAGGTCAGAGACCACTTCAATTTCAGTTTCTGCCAGGCTTGTTTGAGAGCTTCCAGTGAATTCCTAATGAATAGCTTCTAGGGCACTTTTCTCTCATTCAGTCAGAAAGTACCACACCAGATGAGCCTCCCTGGTGGAATCTCACCCTCCACCGCCCCCCCCCCCCCCATCGCTAAGAAAAGAAAAAAATCGGTTACTTGGTATTCTGAGATTCCGGGACATTTCTCACGCACAATGTATAACACCTAGGAGAGGCCAAGGCAGCACAATCTATTGACATTCAGTATATGAATGCAGCACAAAACACTAATGAAACACTGACTTTGCTGGCACTCACTGCTGGGGAAGCTCCTTTTTTGTGTGTGTGTCAGCAGCATATCCTTGAGAGGAGCTAGTTAATATGGAGAGGCCATAAGCAACCACCTGCCTGGAATTTTTTTTTCCTGTTAAAATAATTTAGGACTAGGGATAGGCAAAAAGGAAGCCTCGTGTGTCTGAAATGAACAAATGCATCAGTTCTTCCCTTTCTTGTTTTTACTAACAATAACACATGGACCCCATTATCTCCCCACCAAGCTGCTTAATATCAATAGATTATAGTATGTGCACCACCTCAGTTACCCAGTTTAAAAAAAAAGGCAGATGGGATGAGAAATGCATTTGTCTGATTGCATTTCTACTAAATGAACTTTGCGAAGCGCACATCCATAGGACATAGAACATCATCGGAGTTGGAAGGGAACTTGGAGGTCTTCTAGTCCAACCCCCTGCTCAAGCAGGAGAGCCTACACCATTTCAGACATTTGTCTCTCCAGTCTCTTCTTTAAAAGCACCCACAACTTCCCATCTCCCAATATCAAGCTGGATTTGATATATCAACAAAGGAGCATTTTTGTAGCCCAGGGTTGAAATGAGGGGTCCTTGGTGCTCTCTGAGCTTGGTTGGTGTCTTGCAGACATATCATTAGCCCAAAATAGGTAACATTATCAGTGGTAGCCAATTTGATATATATTCTCCATGCTTCCTGGCTTGCATATGTGTGTGTATGTGTGTGTGCGTGTGTGTGTGTGTGTGTGTGTGTTGTTGTTGTTTTGGATTTTCAGTCCCTCTTGAAGAAGCTACTGGAAATCTTGACCAGTGGGGTCTTCACCAACTTCAGATATTTATGACCCTAGTGGAGGAGGATGTGTTGACTACACCTGCAATGTCCTCCATACATAAGCCTGTCTTCAGAGGTAACCTGGAAGTTACAGTTAGTAGACAATGTCTCAGTGAGATTGTTGGCAGTAGAACTCAGCCAATGTTTCATACCAATGTTGAAGCCACTGCTTTGATAGTAGACTTTATGTAGACAGTAAGAAAGATGACCTTGATGGAGATAAGCAGGTGATGTTGCCTGGCCAGAAAGAACATTTTTGAAACCCAGAATGTCCAGATAATCTTTTGAAGAAGTTCAGATAGACATCTCCCTAATTCACCAAACTTTAATAGAGAAGAGGTTCAGCACAATCAGACTTGTAAGATTCTGTTATTATAGCTACTGTTAATAAATGCAATGGGGCTGACATTTCCAGATTTAATTCCAAGTGCTGGTACTTACTGTGAAATCTTATATGACATGTCACCACAATAGATCAGGCGACACTTCACCAGGATTAAATCCACCCAACCAGTCCAATAATCTAAAGAGAGCCTGTTGAAAGCTCTTTCCCTTGAGGTATGAGATCAAAGACAGGCCTTGTCTATGGTAGTCCTCACTTTATGGAAGTCTTGCCAGAGGTAGATGCAACTCCTATTTTGTTAACATTCCATAAGAAAACCAAGGTTGTATTATTTTCTATGAGCCTTTGGGCCCTGGTAGTTGTGAATATTTATTCTCTAAATGTATTTATTTTTGTTCAATAATTATGTATCTTCATTTTTGTATGTCTTTACACTGTTTATATTCCTTCAGGATCTGGTCAGTTTAGAAGCACTGTACAAAAATCAAATATGCATCTCGTCATGGTTTTTGCAGTACAAGACATTACTCTGCTCAAGAGATAGATTTGGTTTAAATTGCAACAAAAATAGAGTGAATGTATGAATGCTTCAGCCTTCTCCACTTTCAGATAACTAACCTTTCCATCTCCTAATTCTTCCAATTTTAAAATGTGTTTGAGGCTCATCCAGGTAGGGGTTTTTGTTTTTTTGAGACTGTAATGTAGCAAGTACCCTTGTTGGAGGATGTGCTCCTCAACAAAAACAGAGTGAAGGAATATGGTAATTATGGTAAGTCACAGGACAACATTTTTTAAAAAGCAAAGTGCTCATAATAGAGTTGATTTGGATGCAGGGTGTAAGCCTAATCAGCAATCAATGAATATCAACACCCTGTGGTAGGAAAAATTCAGTTATATTTTTGGTGCGCTCTGATGGTGATATCCACATTTTCTTGAACCTGGCACCACTATCAACTCAAAGCACTATATTGCAACATTCAGAACATACAACAAATAGAGATTGGCGCACAAGAGGGACATTTTATTACAACATGGCATGAATGTGCTCCATGAACCACCCAAGTTGGATTCCAGCATTTTACCCATCTGCCCTATAGTTCAGAGTTGATGTACCACTGTACTTTAATATCTAATTAGGAGATCAAGAGTTTGTAGCTGTCAGAGATTGCCAGCTATGTCCTTTATGTCCCATTGGCAACACATAGAACTCTCAATCACACATTGTTTATATGCAACATGTCCAATTCCATCACACATCCTAAACATGCATTTCTTCCACCTTCAAATAATGAATCACATGAGATGTATTGACATCTTGCCACAATCAAATCCCAAGAGGTGGGAGGTTGGGTGTGCCAAGAATCTTCTCCATACCCAAGGCATAAATGTATCATTCTTTCTATGATGGCAACTGATGTATTCCCCAACCCATGAATGCAATGCCACTGACACAAGAATGTACCAAAATTGCTGGGAGTCTTGCAAACTCTTTCTTATGATATGCCTGGGATCAACAATGGACCTATCTCACAAATGTTGGGTCTGTGCTCTTATCTGAAGGCTTTTAAAAATATCTTTTCTTTCTTTTCCTTATTCCTAGAACAATTCTCAGTAAAACATATTTCATGGCACAGATGGAAGAAGGAAGATCTAGTGCTGATAAAAGATCTCTGGTATCCTTTTGAGGAGAATGATAAGATTTCATTATTCTGTTGTGTAATCATCAGAATAGCCTCCATAAAGAAATAAAGAAAGCACCGGGAATCCAAAGTGGAGTTTTGTGCATTTGAAAGACTGAACTGCATTATGTTCTATTTTGCCAGACGCTTGAATTTTGCGGCTATGCCTTTTGTATCAGGCTCAAATTATTAAATATCAGGTACCTAATTAAAACAAAGCAGATACCTGAAATTTTAAGAGCACTGAGCCAGTGGTTCCTTCTAAACTCATGATATTTCATGATGCCAGGGTAGGTTTCTTCATCATTCTTTTTCTTCCTATCCTGACTAATTTGATCAGGGGGACCCATAAGTACGAATGAATTCTGTGCAGCAAATTTAAATGGATGCAGTTCTACATCATATCATTCATCCACCCACACTAAGCTATCTGGATGCATCTTTCAGTGCCAATCTGAGTCTCTTGTTCGTGCTGCTATAATTGGAGTTGAAGTTAGATTTTTTTTAAAGAGAACATTCCTGTCCTACTGAGTTTAGTTGAACTTACATCCATGAAAATAAACATTCATGTACCAAGGGTACAACAATTACTTAGTGGCTCTTTCTCATTCTGAAATGTGATAATTATCTCTGTAGATTCAGTCTGAAATGCTATTGTTGTGTCAATTTTATTTTTAAAAGGTGTACCTTATGGCAGGGGTCTCCAACCTTTCCAGCTTTGTGGACCAGTGTGGGGGGGAGGGGATCATTCAATGCAGCATCATATACACCAGTGGTGGGTGGGCACACCTGCTGTTCATGCAAATGGAGCTTCCTGCACAAGTGTGAGCACTCACCACTCATGGAAATAGAAATGCATGAACTTGCTCGCCCGTCGCTTGCATAGCCCAGTTCTGAACAGGCCACAGGCCAGGGGTTCTGGACACCTGCCTTATGGTATAAACCAGGGGTGTCAAACTCAATTTCATTGAGGGCTGCATCAGGGCTGTGATTGACCTTGGTGGGGTGGAGCAGTGAGGCATGGCCAACTGGGTGGGAGTGGCCAGCTTGATGCCAATCCCCCAACTGCTGGCATGTTTCCTCTTCACACTGGGTAGATCAGGCTGAAGCCAAATGGCCCAATGTTTTGTCTTCGTATTGGGTAGACAGGGCTGAAGCCATGCTGGCCCGATATTTCCTTTCGCATTGGTAGACTAGGCCAAAGCAATGCTGCCAAGCCCCTTACATTTTCCAGGATGGCTCCGTGGGCCAGATTTGACCACACCATGGACCACATCTGGCCCACAGGCCTTGTATTTGACACCCCTGGTGTAAACTAAACCTCACATAAAGCCTTATATTTTTATATGTTGATTCTGAATAACATATTGCATTTGTTAAATTATAGTTTAAATGTCCAGGTAAATGCTCGGAGTGCTCCAATTTGGAGCTCCAATTTTGTGAGCATTGTCAACAAAATTCTTACTAGATATCATTTTCAAATCTACAGGCTTCCAGACTGAACTGGGCTTGTTTTTATAATCTGTTTCATAAATCTTCCTGGTTTTAGTTCCAACCAAGAAAATCTGGGGGTCCCACTTTGGGTACCTATATATCAATCCTTCCTGTTCCTGCACAGATCCAAAACACAGATAAGCAAATGTGTTTATTTCAACTGATAAATAAGAAGAGATTAGAAACCCAGGCAAACTCATGAAAATACCTTCCTCTCAAAATTTCCCACTTTACACCCATTTTTAGGTGCATCAGTAGAAACCTTAGTCCTCTAACTTTATTTATGGATATTTCAAGGATGTAGTCAATGAGTAATTGCACAGGTCGTAGAAGCTTTGCTCACTGGTGATCCTTAATGGAACTAATCTTTGCTATGACATGAGAAAGATCGGTTGGCATATGATGCATTGTTTTGGTTCTCTTCATTCCCTCCCCCCCGCTTTCCTGCATTTTGTGGCTGGCTAACACTTTACAATAGCAAGCTAATGGTCTGTGGATAAGACAAGGATTGTTTCGTAGGCACAGAAACTAAAATTGGGGTTGCCAGGCCATTCCAGCGACACTGTAAATAACTTATGAATAACGATTCAACAGAGATGCAGAGATTTGGTTGTTGTTGCAATATATCCTGTGCCGGTAATGAGCAATGGCAGTAAATGGGGTCTCTATCCTTATGTACACTAAAGGTGTGACAGAAAGAGACCTGTAGCTTCCTCTGATCTCTGTAACTCCAAGCCATCAGGGACTGAGAAACTGGATCTAAGTCACCAGAATAGCATAAAAACCTGTCGTTTTAGCGCTCAATCTACTCATGGAGAATAAGCAAATACCTGTAGTCATTTAAGTCAATACAAATGATATCGTAAATGTCTCTAACAGCATAATTCTGTTTCACCCACTCAGTATGATGAGAGGAAATCAGCCTCCTGAAAACAAGCAGTAGTAACTTGTTCTGCTAACTTAAAGCAAGAAAGAAAGAATTACTCTCCACTCCAAACTCTTTTTCAAAGACACCAGATTGGGCCCTTGTGTTGCCCAATCCGGTGTCTTCCAAATGCAGAACTTTAACTCCCTGGCAAACAATAGCTATTAACTTAATTTATGGGAGTTGAAGTCCAACGTGAAAGGAGAACTGGAGTACTAAGCTATACTATCCAGTGAGTCAAATGTCCCATCACAAATTAAATCCTTTGTTCAAAGTTTTATATCACTTAATATCAACTTAGAAGGCAGTTTCTATGGTTTCTCATGGCATCAGTCCCAGACGCCCAGCATTCAACTTACCCCCATCATGCTAAACCAGGGGTGTCAAACTCACAGTGCCACTTTGCCATCATGTGATGTATTGTGACTTTTCTCCCCTTTGCAAAACAAGTGCGTTTAGCCAGTGTGGCCTGTGTGTGACGCTTCCAGATCACGGGCCGCGAGTTTGACACCCCTGTGCTAAACAATCAAGCCACATGAAAATTATGATTAACTCTAGCAAAATAGTGGTCTATGGATAAGACAAGGATTGTTTCATAGGCACAGGAACTAAAATTGAGGTTGCCAAACTGTTCCAGTGATGCTGTAAATAACTAATGAATAACGACTCAAAGAGATACAGAGATTTAGTGCCATTGCAACATATCTAATTTAGGCTTTTTAAAAAAAATTCTAGTGACAATTGTATTTATAGCTATCACCCTGGATGATCCAGGAATCTACTTTGGGACAAAGCTTAAATAAAAAAAATCAGGAGTTTTAAAGTAAAGCTTCCCACAAAGCAACAGAGATTTCCCAACCATACCTGGGTGCATCTCTGCATTTAGAATGGACTGTAGTCTAGCTGTAGAGATAAATATTTAGTTCCCAAGCAGTAACTCTGACCACGTCTCTCGTGCAATTCCTTTGCTAATGAAAAGACCACATCTGCATTGATCAGTTGAGAGGAGACAGTCTTGCAGCAGAGACATAACTGTGTGCTGATCACTGACTCCCCCAAATCCTTTAAAAGAGTCCTTCTAGTTTTGTGTTCCAGTGCAGGAGATGCAACACTCAGCCCTCAAAGAACATTTATAATTGAAACCAAGGAAGCTCAAGAATGAGTTTACACAATGGAGAGATAACTGTTTGAGATAAGCTTTCTAAAGAGTCATCTGTTTTGTAAAATTAGTATTATATTAGTACTCTCATATGGGAGTTGTACAGCTGGAGAGACATAGACTTCAGAGAATGAGTAAATACAATAAAATGCTTGGAATGTTAAAAAAAAGACTTCGATTGCAAACATGGTTGGGGGGTGGGGTTATGTTGTTAATCAGTGCTGTTGTCATACATGAAATCACACTCTCGGTATTCTCATTCAGGAAATACCATTCTTGGGCACTCTAGCACAGACTGCCGATGAGCACAATGAATTGGAATTTGCAGTTTGGCAAAACACGCATTGTCCCTATAATCTTGGTGGAATTTTAAAGAAAGATTGGTAAAATCAGAACGTTTTTAGTAGGTGTTTTATTCACTGTGTGGAAACACTCCCAGATGCAACTGGTTTTTGCATTTTTCAGACCCAAGAAGGTCAGCCTGGGCTTGTTTGTCCCAGAACACAAGGTGTAATCTGATACACCCATGGTCTAATGGGGACTAATTCATTCAATCCGTGCAATCTCCATTTTAAGACTAATTCAGAAATCCAGGTTTTGTTATATGCATAACCTAGTCAGCTTTTGGAACTGTTTACTCCATCCTTTTACATTGGGAACCAACTGCCCTGATGAAGACTTGTGAAGTACTCAACACTTTGCCCATTCTTTTGTGACAGTCACATTGTGCATTTGTGGCTGACAGGAGGGGATGTCCTCATGGAGCAGCATGTTGATTTTTTTTGTTCACACATTACTGTAATGTATACAATCAGCAAGAGACAAATGTATGCTTTGAAAGTGGTTTGCATGAGAAGGAACTATCTGAATCTAATATTCTAATAATCTAAAGGTGCAACATCAGGAAGGGTATTTGGCTAGTAAATCCTCAACTCCATTTAGTTGTCCCAAGACTACCCCGAATTAGGGGATTAAAGCAGGGGTGTCAAACTTGCAGCCTGCGGGCTGGATGCGTCGTGCGCTGGCCACCTCCATCCCCGTTTTAGCAAAGGGAAAAAAAGTCACAATACGTCACATGATGACAACGTGATGCCATGGGTTTGATACCCTGGATCACAGGGTCATAAGTATTTTTTTAAAAAAAAATCTGAATCTATTATTTTGGGACCAGTGAAATAAACATGTTTTGAGAAGGCAATCTGCATTTCCAGGAAACAGAGGAGAATCTCTCTCAGCATCTGATCATTCAGTGGGACATCAGTGGGACATGAGTGAAGATAAATGATTCTGCCTATTGAATACCTATCTCAGGAAAGACTCAAATGATGCCCATACTTCAGAATTGGGCTGAGACACTTTTGTTCTCCCAGACATTTGCAAAGGTTCATTTTAAATATCCATTATGTTGACTCAACATCTGGACTGAGAACTAAACAGAGTTAGGCCTGATTAATACTTGAATGTAAATATTAAGCTATAGATTTAAAAAAATGATGGTAGAAGATAGTAAAAAGCCATTTTCATATTGTTGGCAAGAAAACTCCATGGATGTGTCTGAGGTCATCAGCAGTTGAGCCCCACCTGAGGGCAACTTTATATATTTTTGTCCATTATAACAGGATAGTAGCTTTTATCCATTTCTCTCTTCCTACCCTTTTCCTACCTAATTGATTTTATATATTCTTTCTGTTATCTTTTAAAATGTACATTTTAATATATTGTACGGCATTATTTGGGGATATGGTGGCTCAGCAGCTAAGACACTGAGCTTGTCAATCAGAAAGGTTGGCAGTTCGGTGGTTTGAATCCCTAGTGCTGCATAACGGAGTGAGCTCCCATTACTTGTCCCATCTTCTCCCAACCTAGCAGTTTGAAAGCATGTAAAAATGCAAGTAGAAAAAATAGGAACCAACATTGGTGGGAAGATAACAGCGTTCCATGCACCTTCAGCATTTAGTCATGCTGGCCACATGACCACGGAAATGTCTTCGGACAGCGCTGGCTCTTCGGCTTTGAAACAGAAATGATCACTGCCCCCTAGAGTCAGGAATGACTAGCATATATACGCGAGGGGAACCTTTACCTTTAAAACATTATTTAAATTATTGAATTGACTTTCATGTTTACATTTGAAACTATTTTGTAGGGTTTCCAAAGTACTTCTTAGTAAGAAGTATAAGTATGAAGATAATCCTGCAATGGGGGTGTCTGGGATCTTAGATTTGTTTTCCTCTCCTGGATTTTGTGCAGGAAAAACTTTAATTTACAAAAAAGAAAATAATCATAGATGCTTTCAGCTTTACAGCTTTGCAGTGAACGAAGGTAGGATTCTTTCTAATCACAGGTTAAAGGAAGAATAAAAGGGTCTATTCTTATTCAATTAATGTGACCCCAGTGGAAGGGCTGCTCAGCTTGGTCTTCCCTTCCCTTCCTCCAGGAATTTATTGGGGGCAGGGGAAAGGGAACTATTGTGTGGCTTTGTTGTCACTGCTACTTATAAAGTCTCTTTCTATAGAAATAGCAGCTTTGGTTCAAATGAGCTTCTGGAAATCAGATACCTCTCTAGGACTGCGTCCAAGTACGCTTCTGGGCTAAGAAAACACAGAAGTGAGGGAGAGTTTTATCACAAGTAGCATCAAATCATAAAGAAGGGGCCATGAAGAATATGCACCAAACATTTTATCCCATTTGGGGAACTTGATTCTCCTTGGTTGAAGAATTTTAGCTCAAATTCAACAAAGCTGTCTTTCACGTTCTGGTTTAGATTTTCAAAATGCGATGCTGGATGCTTCAGGTAACCCTTCTCATTTGTCTGTTTTCCTCCTGATACACAAAGCAAATTTAGATGAAAAGTAGCAATGAAATTTTGGGATATTTTTTAAATGTTCCGTGTTCACTGTGTGTAGTTCATTTTTTTCCACGGGGGTGTCATTAGAAAATATGAATTGTAACGTGCAAACCTTTGCCATGATTCTAGACCTCATCATTTGAAAAATCAGCCTGTGGGCAGCAGAGCTGGGACCTTGGTCCTGTGTTTGCCTATTAATAAGTAATCTGTAGTCTAAGGGGCCTTTGCTGAAGAAAATGTTTAATGGAAAAGATACCTGGATCAGATGAGAGGTGTTTCTTCAAGTCTAGCATCCTGCTTCTCATAGGCCTGTGATGGCGAACCTATGGTGCGTGGGCCAGAGGTGGCACGCAGAGCCCTCTCTGTGGGCATGTGCGCCTTCGCCAGCTGCTCTTCCGGTTTCCGGTGTGTGCATGCATGCCGGCTAGTTGCATGCACCGGAGCTCCAGAACCTGAAGAGTAGCTGACTGGCATGCGCATGTGCCCTGGCCAGCTAGTCTTCGGGTTTCCATTGCTACTGTGTACGTGCGCACGCCCGTGCATTCTGGTTTGGGCACTTGGTGCTGAAAAGATTCGCCATCCCTGCCTTTAGGTCTTCATAAGCAACACATGAACGCAGCCATCTTCTTTCAGAATTAGAATTAGAATTCTTTATTGCCCAAGTGTGATTGGACACCGAAGGAATTTATCTTCGGTGCATAACAGTGGTGGGTTTCAAATTTTTTAAGAACCTCTTCTGTAGCTGTGGCCTGCTTTGTGGGAGTGGCTTGCTGGCCATGTGACCGGGTGGGAGTGGTTTGGCAGCCATGTGACCGGGTGGGAGTGGTTTGGCAGCCATGTGACTGGGTGGGCGTGGCCAACCTGTAAAATGTGGTGAAGCTCACTTAACAACGCTATTGCTTGGCAACCAAAATGTTGGCTCAGGAACTCTGGCATTTGAAGTGTGCAAGTCTTAAAGCTGTCAAGTTACAAGACCCTTGCACCCCTAACCCTTTAGAAAAAAAACCCAGGGGTGTTCAAACTTGACAGCTTTAAGACTTGTGGACTTCAACTCCCAGAATTCCTCCTCTCGCTCTTCATCTTGATGATGTGCGGACGAGGGGCGGGAGGGAGCTGGAACCGGTTCTAAACGGCACGGTAGATTTGTGGAACCTCTTCTATAGAAGAGGTTTGAACTGGCAGGAACCCACTCCTGGTGCATAAGCTCTCAGTGTACATAAAGATATAAGTGATAAATCACTCATCTGTCTCTGTGATATTGGAGGTACAGTAATAAAAACATTATTTTAAGACAATAAAAATATTCTCTGTCTATTTGCCTAATCCTCTTTAAAATCCAAGTTGTAGCCATCTTAACTCAATTCACTTGCAGGTAAACTTTGCACTAATTGGAAGAAACTCGCTTTTGATTTGATCCAAGCCAGTTCTGCTTTTTGTTTCAAGTAGTGCACGCAACCGTTTAAAAATCAGGCAGCATTGCTATAAAACTCAAGTTCTTATATTTCAATTAGATTGCTTCCACCAGATCATTTTATGTGCATTTCACAATAACTTTGTGCCAGTTCTAAATTGACTCCAGACACCACTGATCAGACAATATTAGCTCATTTCAAGAACTGACTCAGCTTTTTTCTGCCTCTGCATCAGTTTATTTTCCTCTCGTGCTGGAGGTTGTTGCTGATCTATTCTGTTATTGGTGAAACTCTTTGTCTCTCCCGAGCTGTGAGCTCCTGGGCTCAAGTGAGCCATTTTTATTTCAAGCCATAGGCATAGCACTTGCAAAAGAGTGAAACAGAAAGAGCTGTTGTCAACTTTACCACTCCATGCTTCTAGACACCTGTGGGTATGGAAGTCACAGAGACATATAATTGGGAGGTCCAGCTGAGCCAATGTTTTTCAAACCTGGCAACACCAAGAGCCAGGATGGCACAGTGGTTAGAATGCAGTATTGCAGGCCAGTGGTTGGTTCTTAACTGTTTTACTACTGCTTCACTGAAAGAGGGTGTTTTGTGCACGCACAAAAATTTTGTGCGCCCGCCGCACATTGCTGGGCATGCACAGTTTACTGAAAACTGTTCTGCGCATGTGCAGAAACATGCTGGCGACAGGAGAAGAGACCAGGGAATCGGTTTGGGGGCATGGCAGGCCTGAGTCGCTGCCGGTTCCAGCGATCTAGGCTGCCAAACCGTTACCGGTCCGAACCAGTAGGAACCCACCACTGTTGCAGACTAATTCTGCCGACTGCCAGCAGTTTGATCCTGACTGGCTCAAGGTTGACTCAGCCTTCCATCCTTCTGAAGTTGGTAAAATGAGGGCCCAGATAATTGGGAGCAATATGCTGACTCTATAAACCGCTTAGAGGGGGCTGTATAGCACTGTAAAGCAGTATATACAATAATACAATAGCAGAGTTGGAAGGGATCTTGGAGGCCTTCTAGTCCAACCCCCTGCCTAGGCAGGAAACCCTATACCATTTCAGACAAATAGCTATCCAACATCTTCTTAAAGACTTCCAGTGTTGGGGCACTCACAACTTCTGGAGGCAAGCTGTTCCACTGTTTAATTGTTCTAACTGTCAGGAAATTTCTCCTGTTCTAAGTTGCTTCTCTCCTTGATTAGTTTCCACCCATTGTTTCTTGTTCTACCCTCAGGTGCCTTGGAGAATAGTTTGACTCCCTCTTCTTTGTGGCAACCCCCGAGATATTGGAACACTGCTATCATGTCTCCCCTAGTCCTTATTTTCATTAAATACCCAGTTCCTGCAACCGTTCCTCATATGTATTAGTCTCCAGTCCCCTAATCATCTTTGTTGCTCTTCTCTGCACTCTTTCTAAGTCTAAGTGCTATTGCTTTAAGATATGTGGACTTTAATTCCCAAAATTCCCCAGGCAGCAAGAGGGGAATTCTGGGAATTGAAGTCTGGGGAATTCTGGAAGTTGATTCACCCATCTTAAAGTTCCCAAGTTTGGTCAGTCAGTTGGTCTGTTTGTCTGTCTATCTGTCCGTCCATCCGTCCATCCATCCATCCATCCATCCATCCATCCATCCATCTATCTAAATCATCTATCATCTATAAATCTATGTATCCATCCATCCATCCAACTATCTATCATCTATCTGTCTGTCTGTCTGTCTGTCTGTCCGTCCATCCATCCATCCATCTATCATCCACCCGTCCGTCTATCTGTCTGTCTCTCTGTCCGTCCGTCTGTCCATCCATCCATCTGTCTGGCTATGTTAGTGGACCACAAAAAGGCCCACCTTCAGACTCATCCCCTTGAACTTCATTTGGGGATAAAATCTTCAATAGGCTCTCTCTAGATGACTGGACCTGATGGAAAGAGTCACATTTACAAGGTGGCCCCTGATCGGGACCATCTACGATGTTCAAACAATTAATGGGAAAATTACGTGTTCAAAATAAGTGATCAGTTGAATCCTGACAACTGCATGCTGATTTCTGCATTATTGTTTTTAAGGCATTGAAGTCAAACTGATTGGTCTGTAGTTTTCTGTATTTTCCTTTTTCGTATTTCGTGAATACAGAAGCGACATTTGCTCTTCTCTGTTTATCTGGCATTTCACTTGTTCTCCAGGATTTCAGGAAAGTAATATATAAAAATTCAACCAAAGCATAAGTGCAATTGATCAGAGTATAAAGTCATTTTAAAATAAATAAATGTAAATATTTCTGAAATATTGGTCACATGACCATAGTAATGGCTGCAGCGGTCATAAACGCAAGGATTTTTTAAAAATGATGCTATAACTTTGAACTGTTGCTAAATAAGTGGTTGGAAGTCAAGGACCACCTGCAGATCCAAAGGAGAGCATTTTGCAGGTTTATTTTCATTCTTGGGAAGACAAGCTTGGCATTTTCTAAAGTCAATTTTCTTTTTCCAGGTTGTTTTGACTTTCTGTTTCTCTCTTCCAGGACATTGTATAAATGGCTATCTCGACACAATCCTTTCAAAGCAATGTTAATCTGAATCCATCAACATGCTCCTCTTTTACATACATTGGATATTCACAGCCTTAAAAATGAAACATGCAACTCTGGAACAAAATTGAGGTAGAACAACAATGGTTAAAAGCCGTCTCTGTTACACATTCATCTTGAAAAATAGCTGATGGGGAAAAGAAAATGTCTGTGATCCAATAAATCTAAAGAGAACAGCAGCCAAGAAAATTCCACAGTCAGATGAAAGAGCTAAATCCTGCATTGTTTTTGAAGTGGTTGAACATTCCTATGCATTGGAATAATCCTGGAGAGAGAGGGGGGGAGAGAGAGAGAGAAAGAGGAAAAGGAAAGAGGAAGGAAGGAAGGAAGGAGGGAAGGAAGGAAAGTAGCTTAAGATTGCCAATGTACTATGCTTCCCATAAATTGTACATTGTGCATTTCAGCACTAATGACTTTCTGTACAACCTCGCAGGACCAGGAGTAAGAAGCACCAACCTGAGAATATTTAGCTGAGCTTCTGTGAAAAGGACGGGCCTTACCATTATTCCTCTTCCTGCTCTTGAAAAGTTCTGATGATCCTACCAAATGCTTGTGGTATGTAGAAAAGGGCCATGAAGCATCAAAGTACGTGGCATGAGTCCATCTGGCTTCCTGTGAGCCAGGAAGAATGTGTTACAAGTTGTGTGCATTTTAACACTTAAAAAGCATATTTATCTATGTACTTAGAAGACATACTGCTGAGGTTGTGATGTTCGGTATGCTGTTTTCACAGTTCCTCCAGAAATTAAAACGAAATCTATATCTCCTCTCCCTACTACCCATGCTGAGGAGACTTCCACATGTTTCTTTAAAGCAGTTCAGAAAGAGAGACCTCTTCAGTTAGCAGGTGAAAAAAGATCCAGTAAAACACAGCAAGAAGGAGCAGAGGGGGCGTTTTTCCTCGGCTGAATGAAGAGCTGGCAGCATCGATGCCAGCCTGCTGGATGTGAAAGCATTTTGGCCCTAATATCTGCTGCTTGTTAGCACTGGGCCTGTTGCCCTAGAGCTGCTGGACAAGTAAAAGGAAAACAATTGTTGCCGTGTTTTACAGGCATAGGCATGCCAATATCCCATCCTTGCTGATGTTGGCATCCAGAAGAGCCTCACCTGCTCTGCCTGCACAAATGGTCTTCTTTCTATTCCAGGAGAGGGTAAGGAGCAAGTCCCCTTTGGTTTTATATTATCTCTTGTTGAAATAGCCAATCCATTATATAATAATGCTCCAGCTTATCGTTAGGGTGGATGCATATACAAAATCGGTGACATCCAACCAGGGCTTTGAAATCTGAACCTAGGGCGTGCCAGAGTTTCCTTGCTATTGCATTGGTTTTAATAGCAGAATTGGACACACAGTTAAAAGAAATGTGCTTAAATTGAATGAGAAGTTTAACAGTCATTTGTCTGATTTTGCATTTGTTTGGTTAACCCTGTAGAATGCAAAGGGATCACTTGTGAAAATGAAAGAAAACTGCTTGATGCTTCCCTCCTATTGACTGATTCTCATTTCTTATAAAACTACTTGTTCTTCTTCATCATCCTCCTGCTGCTTCTCCTCCTCCTCTTCTTCCTCTTCTTCTTCCTCCTGCTCCTGCTCTTCTTCTTCTTCCTCCTTCTCCTCTTCCTCCTCCTCCTGCTGCTGCTACTCCTGCTCTTCTTCTTCTTCTTCCTCCTCCTCCACCTCCTCTTCTTCCTCCTCCTCCTGCTCCTCCTCCTGCTCCTCCTCCTCTTCCTCCTGCTCTTGCTCCTCCTCTTCTTTTTCTTCTTCTTCCTCCTCCTCCTCCTCCTCCTCTTCCTCCTCCTCCTCCTCCTCCTCCTCCTCCTCCTCCTCCTCCTCCTCTTCTTCTTCTTCTTCTTCTTCTTCTTCTTCTTCTTCTTCTTCTTCTTCTTCTTCTTCTTCTTCTTCTTCTTCTTCTCCCTCCTCCTCCTCCTCCTCCTCTTCCTCCTCTTCCTCCCCCCTCCTCCTAATCATCATCATCCTTCTCATAGTATTTCTGTAGCAGAGTTAACATTTTCAACCAAACAAAAAATGAGCAGATATCTGACTAAAACAAAAACAAATTGATAATAAGGCAAGCAATCAAGACAAGTATTTGAGAGACATTTTGCACACGATGAATCTGTCTAAATCGTCGAAAGGGCCCAAAAGGAAGTTGGGCTGATAGATGATAAATGATCATTATTGTTTTTTTTAATTAAAAGTTAGATGACGAATCCAAGTGGATTTGAACAGTTAGCAAAGATCAAGGGAGTCCTACAGAACATACAGATCAAAATGGCTTCTTCAGTTTCCTTGCCAGTTTGGCTTGGCAGCACGTTAGGTGCCATTAAGTCAATTCAACTGTTGGTGATTACACAGTAGTCTATTTCAACCTGCTTTCAACAGCACAAGAGGGAAATTAACCCATCTGTACCCCTTTGGATATATGCTCTTCTCCTTTTCAAGTCTTTTGCCTTTGTGTGACAAGAAATGGAATGCTTATAGAATGCTAGAAAGAGATTCTTGCTATAGGAGCTCTACGTTGTTTATAGTAAAAGTATAATCTGCGAATGCTATGTAATTGCAAATTTCAGATATTTAGGAATAGTTTTAACTCAGCAGATTTTTAGAAAGAAATTGAAGTTTCTCCTTTATTGTGCAGAAAAGCTCCATGACGGAGGATCATGCATAATTCACAAACCCACCACTGCCAGCAGAAGGACTGTAGCCATAAATATAATAGATTAACAGAGTTGGCCTTCTAGTCCAACCCCTGGTCAAGCAGGAGAGCCTATGTCATTTCACACAAGTGGCCTGTTCGGTCTCTTTTTAAGAGTGAAGGAGCACCCACAACTTCTGAAGGCAAGCCATTCCACCGGTTAATTGTTCACACCCTTGGGAAATGTTTCCTTAGTTCTAGGTTGCTTTTCACCTTGATTAGTTTCCATCCATTTGTCTTGCCTTATGGTTCTTTGGAAAATAGATTGATCCCCTCTTCTTTGTGGCAGCCCCTCAAGTACTGGAACACTGCTATCATGCCTCCCCTAGCCCTTTTTTTCACTGGAGTAGAAAGACCTAATTCTTGCAAATATTCTTCATAATTTTAAGCCTCCAACCACTTAATCATCTTTGTTGCTCTTCTCTGCATTCTTTCCAGCGTCTCAAAACTGGATGCAGTATTACAAGTGTGATCTTACTAAAGGCTTTATAAAGTGGTACTAACACTTTACGTGATCTTGATTCTGTCCCTCTGTCCTAGATTGCATTCGCTTTTTTGGCTGCTGCCACATACTGCTGGCTCATATTTAAGTGATTGATTTTCCCAGCGGCAATAACTACAGCTCAAAAGTGGAGGCACACTAGAAATTTCAAACTCCTTTGATCTCATTGTTAGATGTTATAAGTAATTCCATCATTAATTGGGGAGGTTTTTTTTTTTTCCAAAGCAAAGATTTGCACTGAGCATCAGGGGGAAAAAGTGCAAGTTACATCCAAAAGTAGGGGAAGAGTATTATTTTGTTCTTCCATCTCAGTTAATATTATATTGCAAATCTACAAATTTTATGTTCTTTAGTCATTCAGTTTCTGTTAGATATTAGCATATATCGTGGCAAGTCTCCCCTCTGGTCCGCTGCTACAGCGGGAAACAGGTATCGTTCTGATGGGTTGAGGGGCGTACCCGATCCCTATAAAAGGGGAACCCTCCGACCACAGAGCAAGCTGGATCACTACTACTACTAATAAAGAGCTGTTAAGTCACTTCGTGTCCGCAGTCTGTCTCTCGTTGCCCAGATCTAACATTGGCGATGAGGGTGGGATCGAGAGGCAGATAGGACGAAGAACGCTACCTCCAGAATCTCCGGATTTGATCCAGCCCAGGAATTCGGCAGAAATTCCGGCAGCCATCTCGGATCACCGCAGCGCGGCAAATTCAAACAGAGAAGATGGCGATGCATGCTCCCCCCGCTCCTTTTGACCCAGCAAACGACGAATGGGAAGCCTTCATGATTCGTTTCGAGTGTTTCCTCGAAGCGAACGAATACACGGGGATCACCGACGCGAGGAAGAAAAACATCTTCCTCGGCTACTGCGGAAAGGAAGTCTTCAATACGGCCAGAGACCTCACCGCGCCTACTCCAATACAGGCAGTATCGTGGACGACGTTGCAACAGGCCCTGCAAACTCATTACGCGCCAAAACCTTCCCGCCATGTCTGCCGCAAGGAATTCAACACGAGGAACCAGAAGGCGGGAGAATCCATAAATCAATATGTTGCAGCCCTACGAAAAGCAGCAACTCACTGCGAGTTCAGGGATCTGGACGAGCACATCTTAGCGCAGCTCATCTGTGGGTTAAGAGACATTTCACTACAAAAGAAGCTGTTGGCAAACCCGAATTTAACCCTACAGATAGCGCTAAACGAAGCAAGAGCGTCAGAGTCAGCGGAGAAATCATCGGTGACCATACAACGAGGGGCCAACGTAAACCAGCCAGCACCAAGACAAACCAGAGTACACTACGAGGACACAAGCCCCGACTACGAGAATCCCGAGTTCGAGGACAGTCACATGATGCAGAGCAGTCACTTGAGGCCTGGGGGGAGACCCGGATTCCGTTTGCCGCCCTGCGCAAGTTGCGGAGGGAATCACCCCAGGTCTACTTGTAGGTTCAGGAACGTTGTTTGTTCGCACTGCAACAAACTTGGGCACATCGCACGAGTGTGCCGGAGCAGAGTCCCTGCCTCACGGCAGCCACCCATGTACCGCCAACAGAAGCCCAACCCAGGGGCTTGGCGAAATCAAAAAGGGCACCCAGAGAGAAATCCACAAGTGTTTACCCAGAGAGAAAATTTCCAAAGAGCTGAACGAGCGTATCCCCAGAGAGATTACTCACAAGGAGCTGAGCGAGCGTATCCCCAGAGAGAATACACACAAAGAGCTGAAAGAGCGTTCTATCAAGACGCTCTACGAGAGTATTTTCAGGATGTAGACGATGAGATAGAGTTGACCCAGAGAGAGGAGTTGCGAACGTATCTCACCACAATACATCAGGTCCGCCCTAAGCGGCCAAAAAGGCTGAGAGTCACAGTCCTCTTGGAGGGCTCACCTTGCGAGCTAGAAGTTGACACAGGATCGACCCTGACGATTATTTCATGGGCATCCATGAAACAGGCTATCCCTAGCCTCAGAAAGAGCCAACTACGAGCTCCAGACGTCCTGCTACGAGACTACCAGGGGAACCAAATCCCCATCGTGGGCCAAGGCACATTCCAAATCCGTTTCAAGGACATCGAAGCCCAGCTGCCCGTGACCATCGCCAGCGCGCCATTACAGAACCTTCTGGGGCTTGATTGGTTTGAAGCCCTGGGGTTAGAAGTCACCGGAATCAACGCCGTGAGAAACAGCAGCGCTGAACAGATTTTTAAGGAGTTCGAGGATGTGTTCAGCCCCGGTCTTGGTAAGTATGTGGGTAAACCGATATCATTCAATTTAGACCCCAAAGTGGTGCCAATCCGACTTAAACCGAGATGAGTGCCTTTTGCACTCCGCCCAAAAATAGATAAGGAAATAGATAAGTTAGTGGAGCAAGGAATCCTTGAGCCGGTGGATCACGCGCGCTGGGAAACACCCATCGTGACCCCAGTCAAACCAGACAGATCAGTCCGCATCTGCGCGGACTATAAATGCACAATTAATGTCGCGCTACAACAGAGCGCATATCCTGTACCTGTAGTACAGCACTTATTGCACTCGTTGGGGCCAGGAAAGATATTTGCTAAGTTAGACATGGCACAAGCTTACCAGCAACTGCCAGTTGATAGCGCCACAGCGGAGGCCCAAACTATAGTGACGCATAGAGGAGCATTCAAATGCAACCGGCTACAATTCGGTGTGAGTATTGCCCCAGGATTGTTCCAGAGCGTCATGGAACGACTTTTGCAAGGGATACCGGGAGTCGTCCCCTATTTTGACGACATCTTGGTGTCCGCTGCAAACGAGGAGCAATTAAATAAAAGAGTCAGAACTGTTTTGGCCAGGATCAGAGAAAAGGGTCTCCGCCTCAAAAAGGAAAAATGCCAAATTAACGTTCCTAGCGTAGAATTCCTGGGTTATAGAATCGATGGTCAGGGAATACACCCCACTTCTAAGAAAATTAAGGCGATCCAGGACGCCCCCACACCACGAAATCAGACCGAGTTGCAGGCTTTCCTCGGACTACTTAACTTCTACAGCGTTTTTCTGAGGCAGAAGGCGACCGTTGCTGAGCCACTACACCGTCTACTCCAGAGGAACGCACCATGGAAATGGGGACGATCCGAAGCTGCAGCTTTCGCCGGGGTAAAGCGCCTGCTCACCACTGACTCACTGCTTGTCCAATACAGCCAGACCCTACCGCTGGTATTGACCTGCGACGCATCACCCTTCGGAGTTGGAGCAGTCCTCAGCCACAGGATGCCCGACGGAAAAGAAGCGCCCATCGCCTTCTACTCCAGAACTCTTTCATCGGCCGAAAGGAATTACAGCCAAATGGACAGGGAAGCGCTGGCTGCTGTAGCTGGAGTAAAACGTTTCCACGAATACCTCTACGGCCGCGATTTTAAACTAATTACAGATCACAAACCGTTGTTGGGACTTTTGGCGGGAAACCGCCCCACTCCGGTCTCCCTTTCTCCACGCATGACCAGGTGGACTGTTTTCCTGGCTGCGTACTCATACAAATTGATTCATCGACCGGGCGCCACTCTCGGACACGCAGACGCACTCAGCCGTTGCCCATTACCTGACATTCTGCCAGACCCCACTCCAGAAGTACCGGTATTGCTCATTGACTGTTTGGACTCTGGACCGGTTTCTTCATACGACGTTGCAAGGTTCTCCTCTAAAGACAATTTAATAAAGCAAGTTCAAACTTGGGTTTGGAGGGGGTGGCCGAAGGGAAACGTGGGCCCGGAATTCAAAGTGTTTTGGTCAAAACGGGACGAACTCTCAGTGTTGCAAGGTTGTTTATTGTGGGGGAATCGAGTTGTTATTCCGTATGTTTTACGTAGGAATGTATTAGATGCTTTACATGTGGGTCATCCGGGGATTGTTAGAATGAAGGCGTTAGCAAGAAGTTACGTTTGGTGGCCAAACATGGACAAAGAAATAGAGGAGTGGGTGGCCACTTGCGACCCATGCCAGGAATCGAGACCAGCACCCCCGGAAGCGCCCGCCACAGAATGGGAGAAACCTAAAGCACCCTGGTCGCGAATACACATCGACTTCGCAGGGCCATTCCAAGGTCAGACTTTCCTTATAGTTGTGGATGCATACTCAAAATGGCTAGATGTAGTCCTAATGACTTCAACCACGGCAGAGGCAGTCATTAAGGTTCTACGGCGACTTTTCGCCACCCATGGCCTGCCCGACCTCCTGGTCTCCGATAACGGGCCCCAGTTCACGGCCATGCAATTTGAGACATATTTAGCAGGTCAGGGAATTTGGCACGCCCTCGTCGCGCCATTCCATCCGGCATCAAATGGACAGGCGGAGAGAATGGTACAATTCGCAAAAGAGGCCCTTGCTAGGATGGGCCCAGGTGATTGGCAAACACACATTGATCATTACCTTTTAATTCAGCATATCACCCCAAGTGCAACGACGGGTAGGAGCCCCGCTGAACTACTCATGGGCCGCCGTCTACGGTCTCACCTGGACCGTCTTCACCCAAATTACTCTGCCACAGCTCCCCCAGACTCCACAAGCAAAATTCGGTCTTTTAGCATAGGGGATTCAGTATACGCCCACAACTATGCAGGGGGAACATTGTGGATGCCGGCAAAGGTCATTGGCATCACGGGTCCACGATCGTATCTGCTGGAACTGGAAGAATGGCGGAACTGGAAAAGGCACATCGATCAACTTCGGGGTCGCCTAGCACGCTCAGACCTTCGAAACGAAGACGAGATTTTCCTGCCTACAGAAAGTCAGCCACGCGAGAGCCCAATCATAGAAAACTACGACACCTGCGAGCCAAGCTTGGAACAAGGAAACACGCACGAAGCAGAGCAAACCCCAGGCAACGAAACCCAGCAGACTCCGGAACGCCCTAGCAACGAGGGTACGAAACCTCCCGAACGTGGAACGGGAAAAGCATCCGATCCGGAAACCATTTCTGACCAACCAGAACCACGACGTTCCTCCCGAGTAAGGCAACCCCCCACATACCTAAAAGACTATGTTACCTACCGCAACGTTCCGTCTAGGAGGGGAGGGGTGTTAGATATTAGCATATATCGTGGCAAGTCTCCCCTCTGGTCCGCTGCTACAGCGGGAAACAGGTATCGTTCTGATTGGTCGAGGGGCGTACCCGATCCCTATAAAAGGGGAACCCTCCGACCACAGAGCAAGCTGGATCACTACTACTACTAATAAAGAGCTGTTAAGTCACTTCGTGTCCGCAGTCTGTCTCTCGTTGCCCAGTTCTAACAGTTTCAGCTTTGCTTTTGTTGCTATTTGTTACTCATGAAAATCATGTAACCTGTTTATGTTACATTTCAGCACTGAACGCAAGAATATTAGGTAACCTGATTTTGAAATAATATAAATAATATTTTTATTTATTCATTAAATTATGATTAAAAATAGTTTTATTTCACTCAGGACTACCTATGGAGTGTTATCAATATGGCACAATGGTTAGAATGCAGTATTGCAAGCTGTTTTTGCTGCTTGCTGCAGCAGTTTGGCAGTTCGATTCTGACCAGGGTCACGGTTGACTCAGCCTTCCATCCTTCCGAGGTGGGTAAAATGAGGACCCAGATCGTTGGGTGCCATATGCTGACACTGTAACCCACTTAGAGAGGGATGTAAAGCCCTGTGAAGCAGTATATAAATCTAAGTGCTATTGCTATCTTCAGATCCTCCCAAAAGTTGAATGTTTATGGCCTTCTGTAACTGTATTTCACTGTTGTTGTTGTTTTTTATATGTAAGCGGTATGTAAATCTAAGCACTATTACTACTTGGCCCACATGAGACAGGATATTCCCAATTTAAGATAATCTTAATCAGACATTTGTTTCTTCATTGAATCCAACACTTTCTTCTGACTAGTTCAATGAACTAGCAAATGAGATGATGAAACTATCCTTGCTCAAAGCCATTTCAGTTAACAGATGGGCAGAAAATCACATGAAGATTGCTCCCCCCACCTCATCTTTTTTAAAATTTTCTTTGTATTTTATTTTCTAAACCCTTTTTATATTTGAACCTAGATGTCTGAAGATGCCAAGAAGTAAATCACAATTTTCCTTATAAGGGACTCTTACTCACAAGCAAAGAAAACCTGTCTCCCTCAATAGCTCTGTCCATCATATTTCAATACCTTAAATAGTATGAAGCCTTCAGCTACAGTCTGGGGAAATGTAGTCAATGAATAGTGTGACCAAGGTTTTGGAGAAACATTAGTTACTTTGAGATGGTGGTTTATGCTAATATGCTGTTTTGGGATTATAGAAGTGGACAGCACACCCAGTGGCTACCTGGCCAGGAAAGGCTGATCTGTCATTCATGTTAAAAAGAGGCCTGTAATTTTATGTCTGCCAATCAATATAATCACATGGTTCTGGAAGATGATTCAGGAGGTGACCCAACTGGTGTAATCCTAATCCCACATCAAGGGTTTTGCTGTCACTTCAAGCAAAGAGCTAAACTTCTGACTACTTACAAAACTGTGGCTACTGACAAATACTTATGACTTGTTTAATAAATCAAACACTGTTACTGCTCAAATGAGTTTCTGTATTTGTTAAGGGCACTGAATTAGGCTCCTGTAGGACTCTGTCAGAAGATTTAATGGAAACATTTGCTGCATATTAACAGGAGAGCTGATCTTGTATGCTCATCACTTCAGCTAGCTGAAGAAGTTTGCCAGCCAGTTCACAGAGCAAAATTCATCCAACTGGAGTTGATTATCATTATATACACAGCTTGTCGGGCCAAATCCATCCCCTGTGTAATCCCATTAAATTGTATAAAATCCTCATTTTAACCATCCCTTCAGAATGAACAGCCCTGATGAGGTTTTGGAGGGATGGGTATTATCATATCCTAATTTCAAGTAAAGTTCCGTGATCTGTCACACAAGAAGGCAGCATAAACATCATTTTATGGACGGTGTTGTGGATTATCCTGTCCCTTCTCTCCCACCTGAAATACATTATTCAATGGGAGGAAAAGCAAGATGCTGCATTTGTGCAAATGCCTAAAAGTAGCCCCTACCTGAGATGCTGTAGGGAAATTATGACATTCCTCAGACTTACATATGGGTTTCCATGATCAGCTTTAGCTGCATTAAAGAGATCTGCTTTTTCCATTATCTATGATCAACTGAGACTGAGAAATTCTGGTTTCTGTGAGCAACTATTTTAAACAAATGAACTCTAAGCATGTTTATACAAAATAGATTTCACTGTCTTCAACAAGTAGAGATGCATTGTATTTCAACCTCGGGATTGGTATAATAAAAAGACCACATCTCATTCTGTACATCGGACATGCAACCTCGTGCCTTTGCTACGACTTCCATGGTTGTAGCAAAGTTGTAGTTCTTGGCTATTTTCATTAGTGCTGATGGAATTTGGAGTTTACAACATCTGAAGGATGTTGATCCTATCTGTGATAACCACCCTTTTTCATCTAATGCTGTTACCATCTTTGGTGAAATGGTTTTTAAAATACTATATACTAAAGACACACATATTCTTTACAGGAGATAATGCCTTTTGGCACACATTCAGTATTCTGGAGGGGAAAAAAATGAAGAAAGTGGGTTGGGTTTAGTTTGGTTTAGTTTAGTTTAGGTTATGAGGGTAAAGTCACAAGCTAAGATTGAATACAGTTGTGGACATAGTTAAGCTCTTGTTAAACCTTTATCCCCATCCCTATTCTATCATGCTTGTGATCAGAATGCCATTTGACTTTTCCTGGTGGCACTCATCTCGTTTCAGCTTCAAACCCAGATTCCAAATAAATACTTAATTGCTTTTCCTCGGTAAATTAAACTTTTCCAAACTGTCCGCATGGACCAAACTATGCAGGTAGTTTTAACAGGACTTAAACAGGACTTAAATTTGCAAAAGAGCTCCAAAGGTAGCAGAAAGAAGAGAATGATAGACCTACTGCAATCTAATTGGTGAAACCAAGGTCAGCTCAAGGGCTAAGTTTGACAGCTTAGTAAAGTGGGATAAACTAATTTGGCTGCTGATCAGAGGCAGAAAAAAAAAGCAAACAGAGATAATAACACATTTATTAGGACAGAATATCTGATTCATTGATTAGAAGTTAGGTGATCCTTATTGGAAGAGCAAGGCAGGATCGCATCCTACCACACACGTCCCTGCGACCTATCCGCTCACACAGGGAGGGGCTCCTCCTGGTGCCGTCTGCTAGGCAATGTCAGCGGGCGACACCTAGGAGTAGATCCTTCTCTGTGATGGGCCCAACCCTCTGGAATGACCTCCCCCCGGACATTCGAACTACCACCGACCTCCGTTCCTTCCGGCAAAAGTTAAAGACTCACCTATTTCAATCAGCTGGCCTGGCACTTTCTTAGTTTTACCTCCCGGGGATTTATTTTATTTTAATTGGGTTTGGGGTTTTAATTGTGATGTTTTTAGGATTAGAATATATTTATTTCTTAGTACAGCCTATCTCCCCCTCCAGATGTATCTTAAATGTATTTTATCATTATGACTGGTTTTATTTGTATTGACTGTACACCGCCCCGAGTCCCTTTTTGGGAGAGGGCCGGTCTAAAAATCTAATAAATAAATAAATAAATAAATAAATAAATAAAAAGGCAAGGAGAATAATAGTGTGGTGGTACCAAAACAAGAAAGAAGAGTAAGCATCCATTGCAGTGGTGGGTTGCAGGCGGTAAGCCCTGGTAAAGGCCTACTGGGAGCACCGGGTACTATTCCTGTACGGTGCTCCGGAGGGCCCACCCGCCTGCCCTCCTTACCTGTATTTGAGCTCTTTGGCGTTTCCATGCACGCGCACGGAGTGTACGGCGTCTGTGCGATGTTCCGCCGAGCAGCTGGAGCATCGCGGAGGTGTCACAGGAGGTAAGGACGTGTGCACGTTCATGTGGTAGATGCCAGACCCCGTTGCACCGTACAGATTGCACCGGGATCCGGAACCCACCGCTGATCTATTGCTTACCTAAGAGAACTTCCAGAAAGAAAGTGGAGTTAAAGGTGGGGAAGAGATACAGTGGGAAAAAGAAATCCCCTCCCACTTTTGTGCAATTGTAGGCTCATTTTTGTACTGGACCCAGAATTGTAGCAAAAATAACATTCCCCACCTCAGATGTTTTTTTTTCTCCTTAGTTACATGGAAAGAAAAAAAAACATAAGCTTGCACAGATCCTAGAGATCAATTTAAATCCAGAGAGATAAACAAATTAGCTGTACCACAAATAGCAAATGTGTAATATAAGGTAGCTAGAAATGAGATTGTTCTTTTCTTGAGATGACAGAGATAGATACCCAATAAGATTAGACAATGGATCATCAGCATTGTACTGCTTTTAACAGTCTCTAAACAAGATTTAAATGCCAGTGCCTAGGTTTTTTGGCATAAAATCAAGTGGTGAAGTGTTGTGACATTAAAAACTGCAGAGTTTTTCCAAAACATAGCAGGTGTCCCTGTTGTTGCAGATGACATAATAATAGCAGCCTCTACCCAGTGGGGGGCATGATCAAACCTCTCAAAAGGTCACCTAAAACAGCAGCAGTAGAAAACTTCATATATATATAAATAACAAGAACCTAATTTATATACATATACACACATTCACATATATAATTCAGTTCTAGTTATTTAAAGTACAATTAGTGCATGGGGAAGGATTACCAAGAATCAATCTACCAAGCACCCCTCTCCCCTCCTTCTCTCTCTCTCCCTCTCTGTCATCTATCTATCTATCTATCTATCTATCTATCTATCTATCTATCATCTATCTATCTATCTATCTATCTATCTATCTATCTATCTATCATCTATCTATCCATCCATCCATCCATCCATCCATCCATCCATCCATCCAGTGGTGGGTTGCTATATTTTTTACTACTGTTTTGGGCTTGCTTGAGTGCCTCCCACCCCCTGCTACTACCGGTTTGTATATTTATATATGTTTATATATTCTGGCTAATCCTCTCTCCCCCACTAGTAATATTTTCAATAACTAGTACTGAATTATATTTACCCATCTTTTTTAAAAGGAATATTCAGATTTGAACTTGGTAGCTTCTCCACAATGTAACAGATCTCCAAGAATGAGGTCTATAGAACTAGAAAATGCAATCAATAACAAGTTTTAAAATGAAGATCCAGTGGAGATGTAAAATATAGGAGATAATTATCTTGACTTCTAGGGAAAGAATACTAGTGACTTTGTTATAAAATAATAACTGATTTCTGCAAAAGTAAGTCATGTCATTAACACTTCAGAGAACTTGGAAGGAATCAGTAAGGATGTTGACAGGGTGTTCTGGGATTGGCATTTTGTCCTTGATAATTTATTTTTAAGGAAATTCTACTTTAAAGACTCCAGAGCATACTTAGCAATCAAGAGATAAGAGGAGAAGTAATAGCGAAAGGACATGAGCTGGTTAAAAGGCATTGCTTTGGTGGGAAAGCAAATAGGAAGAGAAGAAAAAAAAGAATTAAAAGCAATACAATAGACAGAGTTATAAAAAATTTGAATAGAGCAATATGAATAAATAAGAAATTTTATTCTCTCCTCAAACCCACATTCATCCAATGATACAGAATAATCCAGAAATCCTCATTTACATATCACACTATCCCATAACATATCGTGGATTATTTTGACCCAGTTTAGATAATTTGGTCTGGACACAATTGTCAGGTATAGTAATAAGCCATAGGCAAAGCATGGAATCCATAAATTGCCTGCCAAATTAGATGAGTATTAGAAAAATATTGGTTGGATGATAAAGATACTAGTGACTATTTGGTGTGAAAATAGGAGATTATTTTTGCACAGATAACAACTCCATTTTGCCAAAAGCAAAGTGGAAATAGAAGAGGGAGAATTTTTTTAGTACAATTACGGTATTATTTCATGACAGATTATATTAAGTTGTTGTTTTGTTGTTGGTTTGAGCTCCGAACTTGGCAATTTGGTTGCAAATTTTCCGTTCCCATTCGAGGAGACATCTTCAGTGTGCTTTAGATTGGGTACAATCCAAAACTCACTGAAGACATTTCCTTGAATTGGGGACAAAACGTTTGCAAATTGCCAAGCGCAGACCTCAAACCAACAATATAGTTACCAACCTGAACTATTAATATTCAAAGACATTTCAGTTGTTGTTATAATTTATTATATTATGTGACCATTTATTTTATGTTAACCTTTTTTTAAAAAAAATCTCAATCCCATGGTTATTATTTTTAAAAATAAATCAAACATACCTAACACTCCTTTCTCCTCCTATTTCCTGCACAACAATAATCCTGAGAGATTAGTTGGACTGAGAGAGAGAGATTAACTGACCCCAAATCAGCCAGCCTATTTTTCATGCCTAAAGCAGGACTAGAACACATAGTCACCTAGTTTCTAGCCTGGTGTCATAAACAATAGAAATCTATAAACAAAGGATTTAAATAAAAATAATAAAAAGAAATAAATATGAAGGTGAAGACCCACGATTAAATCAACTGGTACTAAAAGCTGATTGGAATAACTAGCTTGTATTTATAGATTCTATTCCTCACAGTCTTTGTTGTATGTAAATGTTGCCGTTGTTGTTTGGACTTCATTATGAATGGCTTGCTGTGGTATTTTTAAAATTCCTACCTGGCCTTCTTGCAGAGCAGATCCTTCTGAGGAAAAGAAACACATTTATTCACCCTACTCTTTGCCTATGCTATCCTCTCACTAATATTACTATCTTATTTTTATTAATCAGTCTTAATATACGTGGCTTTAGGGACGCAGTGGCTCAGTGGCTAAGATGCTGAGCTTGTCGATCAGAAAGGTCGGCAGTTTGGCGGTTTGAATCCCTAGCGCCGCGTAACAGAGTGAGCTCCAGTTACTTGTCCCAGATTCTGCCAACCCAGCAGTTTGAAAGCAAGTAAAAATGCAAGTAGAAAAATGGGGACCACCTTATAGATCCCAAATAGATCTCCAAACTGTTGGAAATGTAACCACCAATGGGGGACCTTCTATCATATGTGGTGGGCATGTCCGAAAGCCAAAGAATTCTGGAGCAAAATTCAAAAAAGTTTAGAAGAAATAGTAGAACAAAAATTTACATGAACCCTGAGCTGTTTCTTCTAGGAATAATAATAAAAAAATATTAATAAGGATAACCAATATTTAATACTTCATACATTATAGTCACTGCTGCCAGAATTTCATATGTTCAAAGTTGGAAACTAAAAACCATTCCATCAAATGCAGAAATCATAAAAAAGGTGTTAGAATGCTCAGAAATGGACAAAGTAACGATGGACCTAAGAGATAGAGAGGAAACGGAGTACTACAAGATATGGAACAGGTGGTATAATTGGCTTGAAAAGAGATGTAAAATAAATGCATAAGGAACACATAGCAAACACAATGAAAAGAAATGGCATATATTTAGAAAGCAATAGAGATGGAAATATTGTATATAGATGTATATATTGTAAAAATGAGAAAGTGAACAAAGAAGAATATGTATAAAATAATAGAATGGAAAATGGAAAACCCGAAATAAAAAAAAAGCAATACCAATAACAGAAAGCTGTAAAAGTGAAATTGTGATTTTAATGTTTGGAAAATGTCAAATAAAAAAAAAATATTTAGAAAAATAGGATCTACCTTTGGTGGGAAGGTAACAGTGTTCCGTGCGCCTTTGGCATTTAGTCATGTTGGGCACATGGGCACGGAGACGTCTTTGTACAACCCTGGCTCTTCAGCTTTGAAAAGGAAATGAGCACCGCCCCCTAGAGTCAGGAACAACTCGCACATATGTGCAAGGGGAACCTTTACCTTTAATATACATAGATGTGAATGATGGCATTGTCATCAAGGAATGGCTGACCTGAGAAAGATCGAGGAAAACCCAGATGGGTATTTATGCCAGCTCAGGAATCATTTGATGGTTAGACATAATGCAATCTCAAAGGAGGCCAGACTCTTGAGGAACATCAAGAGGAATCCAGAATTCAGATCACAGGATGTCATTATTACACTCTATTCTGTCTTGATCCAGCCACATCTGCACACTCCAATTTTAAAAAGATATTGATAAACTGGAGCAAGACCAGAGAAAGACTACCAAAATGGCAACAGGAGAGCTCCCTAAGTAATGATTTTAAAAGCTAGATAGGTTTAGTTCACAGAGGTGAATGGTGAGGGGGGACATGACAGCTGTCTTCAAATATCTGAAAGGCAGTCATACTGTAGAGGGCTTTGGACTTATTTTAACTTGGTTCAGAGGATTAGATTAGAATGAATTGATGAAGCTTCAAGGATCTAGATACAAATTAGACATTAGAGAAACTTCTTGTCAGTTAGAACTGTCAATCAGTGGAATAGATTAACTCATGGAGTGATTTCTTCACCTTCAATTGGTATCTTCAAACAGTAGATGGATAGTTATCTATTTGGGATGATATAGGGAATCCTGCAGTGTCCAGGGGACTGGACTTGATGACCTTTTAGATACCTTCTAGTTCTATGATTCTATGAGACTGTCTTTACCTTAAACAATTGTCACTAAGGACAAACACAAGTTCTCTGAAACTGAATTTGAATATGAATGCATTTAATGTCGCATTTTCAAATCCTTACACCAATGATTTGAAGTTCAAGTTATTCTTCAAAATTTGAGGTTCTCCAAATTTTGCAAAGCCACCTGCTTCATTCTTCTTTTTGAAAATGTATATTGCAGAAAATCCTGGTCAAAAATGCATAGTTTTGTTAAATAACACAGAAAAATGTCCTTGTAATTCTATAAAGGAACATAGTTGGGCATTTTTTGAAAATGATTTAGAAGAGGGCATCAAGAGATGTTCATCAGTATCAACATGGAAGGTGCAATCGAGTGATCGAATCTCTTTTTAAACACGTTACACATGGAGTTTTTATTTTAAAAAATTGAAAAAAATGACCTCACTTCTATAGAGTTAATTAATTAATAAACATTTTTATAGATGTTAACTTCCTGTTTATTTATTAATATTTTATTTTTATCCACTATCTTTTTATCTTCTTTTCTTTTGTGCGGCTGTTTATTCTGTTGTACCGAATATTTTAAGAAATATTTATTTATTTATTCAATGTTTATCCTACCTTTATCCTGGCAGATTGCTTTATGTTGTTATGTTATAATTTATTATATTAAATTACAATTTATTTTATTTAGATTTTTTCCCCAAAAAATAACCCCACTTTCATCATTTTTATAAACAACACAAATATACATAATACTCCTTTCTCTCTATTTTCCCCCAACAACCAACCTGTGAGGTGGATTGGATTGTGTGTGAGAGAGAATGGCCCAAAGTCATCCTGCTGGCTTTCAGGCCTAAGGCAGGACTAGAACTCTCAGTCTCCTGGATTCTAGACCAGCACCCAGACTAATTTGTCAATCTCTCTTGTGGAGACCCCTGGAAGAAATATTTCATCATTGTACTACATTTTTCTGTTATTCACGAAGGTACCCTGTCTTTTTTTTTCAGGCTTCCATACAAGGCTGGGGTGGGTTGCCAGGGTATTTAAATAATTGCACTGACTTTAATGAATTAACTCTTTTTTTTTTCTAGGCCATGAGAGAATCTCCCTTAGAGGATTTGCTAGGAAAACTGTTGCTCAGGAACCAGGAAGAAAAGTGAAGCAAGAATTCCCTCCAAGGGGAAACAGACTGCCTACACCAGGGGTGTCAAACTCAAGGCCCGGGAGGTGCTGTGATCTAATGAAATAATGAAAGATCGACCCGCAGTGCCTCTGCCAGAGAAAATGGAGCAAAGAGTCTTGGTGCTAGGGCTATCTATGTAAGGCAGTGGTGGGTTCCAGATCCCATTGCAACCGGTACGGTGCAATGGGGCCCGGCGTCTACCACATGAACGTGCACAGTGCGCGCATGCGCCCTTACCTCTTGCGATGCCTCCGTGACACTCCAGCTGCTTTGCGGAGTGTTGCGCAGGCACTGTGCACTCCGTGCCATGCACGGAAGCACCAAAGAGCTCAAATACAGGTAAGGAGCTCGGGCAGGTGGCTGGGCCCTCCAGAGCACCATACCGGAATGGTACCCAGTGCTCCGGGCAGGCACCTGTACGCCCATACTGCGCGTACTTCCTGCAACCCACCACTGATGTAAGGGTAGTCTTGACCAGAGGTGGGTTGCTCCTGGTTTGGCCCGGATTGGAGAGCTGAAGAAGCTTCTTAGATCAGAAGTGAAACGTCTTCAAAAAAACCCAAGAAAATCTGGTTGCCTCTTGAAAAAGCACCTTTAGGACAACCATGACCTGGATGACTGAGAATCTCCATAGACATATACGTGTCATCCTAAATTTATTAGACTTTATGGGATTAAAAAACCTACTTTTGATCAAACTGCAACTCTAAATACTTTTGGAATCAGATGCCATTGGAATACACAAGGTTTCCTTTTAAGCGAAGACATGCCTGCAAATTGTCTTTACATAAATTCCCTTTTCTGTGACTGTAACTCTGCTGTAATGGATAAAACTACAGCAGCTAGAAAGGCAAAGTTTTGAAAAATAGTCACAAGAAATCACCCCACGCAAAGGAATAGATTTTTTTATGAGGAGTTGATCACTTCAATAGAAGAATGTGCTGAGATAGTGAAATGAGCCATACCAACACAGAAGCTATAGCAGGCATCTATTTAATTATGCCTTATGTTCAAACCATTCCATTTTTTAATTAAAATCACTGAATTGACTAATAGAACAACAACTGTGGAAGAGTCAAGTTTTGAAGACCCAGCTATAATATTTCATCTCTTTTTCCTCCCCTGAGGAATAACACTGTTGTCGAATCAAACAGATTGTAATCAAGATTAGAAGAGAAAAACCAAACACTGCAATCCATCTACCTTGATACATTAAACATTTTTCATTCATTTGAGAATGAGGATGAGGATGTTAACCATTCAATCGTGTCCAACTCTTAGACACTCTTGGAGACCATGTCTCTCCACATCTTCTGATCTTGCACTGCTTCTTTTGAGTTTCTCTGTGCTCTTGCTAATGTCAAATTTGATGGTGTCCAGCCATTGTGTTCTTTCGCAGCCTGCTTTCCTTCTACCACTAACTCTTCCCAACATAATTGCTTTCTCCAGTGAATTCCTTTCCATGACATGGCTAAAATACAATTGCCCTTTGGGGAATGAAAAACAGAAATGTTTTCCTCTGATGTCATTACCTTCACAGAACCATCCATGCTATGTGGTCTTCTTGGACATGGGACTAACTTGCTTTCATCTCTAATATTTTTCAAACCAATAAACAAGTATCTTCGTTTCCTAGTTACTCTTCAATATCTTCATAAATGATTTAGATGAGGGAATAGAAGGGGAACTATTTTGTACTCAGCGGAAGAAAAAATGACTGAGGCAATCTCTGCGGTTAACAACTCAGTTTAATCATCAGCAACTAATACAGAACAGAACAAGCAACACCGGTTTGACAGCTATTTATAGTGCAGCTGTCAAACCAGCAACCAATTAGAATGAAGCCAACTCTCGCTGACAATTCCTGCGCATCTTAGCCAATCCTGGAAACCGCTGGTGTTGATTGACATCCTGCAATTGCCATGGTGCTACGGACATAACACCTCTTCCACCCAAGAACGCGCAGGCATAGTCAGTTAGGTAGGCCGGCCGCCGCCAGATCCTTCCAGAGCTTCACAGTTCCTGTGTCGGTGCCAACGGAGGAGGAGCTGAACCTTCTTCAGCTTCAGGAAGATGACATTCATCTGATAGCTGTGGTGACTCTGCCCTAGACGATGGTTGCTGATCCACAGGTGAGTTGGCCAGTGGAGATTCGGTGGTTGGATGTGCACTGGGATTGTGTGCTGTAGCTTGGCTAGGCCGGTAGGCGGCATATGGTCTTTCATTCGTAGGTTGGAATACATTGGTAGGTTGATCACTTGGGGCTTCGTGGTGGAACAGATGATCAATGTGATGCTGCCATTGTCGGCTGTTGTTCAGAAGGACTCTGTAAGAACAGGGTCCTGTTATTTCTATTACGGTGGCCGGTACCCTTTGTGGTTGCCCCACAAAGTTATGGGCGAAAACCCTATCTCCCCTGGAGAACTCTCTCATCCGGTAAGCCTCTGGTGGCGTAGGGGAACTATTATACTGAGGGTGAAGCCTACCCAGTGTGATTTGGAGCTTCCTGCCCGTTAAAAGCTTGGTAGGGCTCCTGTTAGTTACAGGGCAGGGAGTCGAATGTTGGTATAGCAGATACCTATAAAGATTTTGTCCTGTATGTTTCCAGAGGTCATCCTTTCCAATGCCTCTTTAGCCGAGCGGACCGCTCGCTCTATTTGGACATTGCTGGCTGGGTGGAAAGGAGCTGTCAATGCCTGCTGGACACATAGCATGGCTAGGAAAACCTGGAAATTGGCCGCAATCCATTCTGGCCCATTGTCTAAAACTACTACATCCGGCAACCCTTGGCATGCAAATAGTTTTTTCAAAACCCTAATAGAGGCTTCTATGGTGATAATGGCCATGGGCACAACTTCTGCCCATTTTGAAAAGCCATCCACTACCACCATGACATGGGTACCTTGAATAGGGCCGGCAAAATCGAGGTGTAACCTTGGCCATGGCCCCGTTGGTTCCTCCCATTCCCTGGGTTCCACAATGGCTGGGGCTGGTTGGATGGCTTGACATGCCTTGCACTGTCCCACGCATACCTTTATGGCTTCATCCATTCCCAGCTGCCACACATATCTGGGCAAAGGGCCTTCATGTAGACAATTCCTGGATGCCCCTCATGCAGCTGTTGTAACACCTGGGTGCGAAGAGTTGTAAGAATAACTAGCCAGCTGCCCTATATTAAAGATCCTTGGAGCGCCAATAATTCTAGCCGCTGCCTCCCAAAAGAGGGGCCACAATGTCAGTAGAAGTGAGCGGCAATCGAAGATCCTCAACCACCAGAATGTGGGAGGTCGGAGTCGGGTCCTGTACCTTTAAGGGTAGTGGAGAGTGGCTCAACGCGTCAGCATGCCCTATCTACTTACCTGGTCGATGGTCCAAACGATACGAATACGCCGCCAAAAACTCTGGCCTAAGCATGCGGGGAGATAAAATAGGGGGTGTCTGATGATCGCCCACTAAAATCCCCAGGAGGGGTTTATGGTCAGTCACCAAGAGAAAGTGGCAGCCGTACAGGTAGTCATGAAATTGCTTAACCCCTGCTATGGCCGCCAGCGCCTCCTTATCGACTTGACTGTAATTCCTTTCAGTCATTGACAAGGTGCGCGAAAAATAAGCGATAGGAGCTTCCTGGCCAGAGGGCAAAACACGAGCCAGAACTGCTCCTATCCCATAAGAGGAAGCATCACAAGTAAGGGTTAACGGCAGATTCTCATGGTACTGAATGAGAACAGCTTAGATGTTAAGAGATGCTTCATGTCAGCAAAAGCTTGGGCCTCCCAGTCCCCCAATGCCAAACAGCTGAATTGTCAAGGAGCCTGTGTAAGGGCTCCACAACTGATGCTTTGTGCGGTAAAAAAAAATACATAAAAATTAAAGTTTGCAGTTCGGATTTTGACCTCGGGGTAGGTGCCTTATGGATAGTTTCGACTTTTTGTGGTGTGGGGTGGATGCTCTTTCCATCAATTAAGAACCCTACAAATTCCACGGAAGGAACCCCCAGATGGCATTTACTTTTTTAAAGTTTGAGACCTGCTTTCCTGAATCTCATGAGGACAGCCTGTACTTTAACAATAAGGATTGCTCTGCAGTTGGCAGCAATTAAGACATCGTCAAAATACGGGATTATGCCATCGAGCCCCTGGAGCAAAAGCCCCATAAGGCTCTGAAACAACCCAGGAGCTTCAGACACCCCAAATTGGAGCCTTTTACATCAGAAAGCGCCGTTGTGTATAACAATTGTCTGGGCATCAGCTGACTGCTGATCCACTGGCAATTTCTGGTACGCTTGAGCCATGTCTAATTTGGCAAAAATACAGCCCCATCCCAATGAGTGCAAAAGGTGTTCTCTACAGATGGAAGGCACTAGCTCCTGCAAACAAGGCCAGGAAAGAATTGATTTGGTGGACCCAGTGTCGATTTCCATCTTACAAGGAGTGCCCTCAATGTGAACAGTCAGGAAAAAACTTTGAGGTTTTAGGACAATGTTCAGACCTGGTTGGAACGTCCCAGACGTCTTGGTCTAAATCACCAATTTTGGTAGCACAGCTGGTTTGAAACAGTGATGCTGGTATGGCTGTTTATTTCTATTGTAGCGAGTACCCTGATGGTGAGCGTCAGAAATCTTAGCACGGCATACAGCAGCTAAATGCCCTTGTCGTCCACATTGTCTGCAAATAGCCATTTTGAAACGGCAGCTAGAGCAGAAATGTTTGCCTCTGCAACTAGGAATTTTGGCGAGCTCCATCCTGAAGTGATATTTAGAGTTGATGCAGCTGATTTGCTCAAACTCATCAGACCACTCATGTTCCTGCCCAACTTGTTGGGTTACTGAGGTGAAGCTGAAATTCGGGCTAGCCCCATTAATACATGTTTGAATCTGGGCGGTGGACTTTTCAGCCATTTCAGCGGCCCGTCCCTCATCAACAGCAGCTTGAAGTGTCAAGTCTAGTTTAGTTAAAAGCTGGTGCTGTAATCTGAAATCTCTAACTCCGCAAACCAATTGCTCTAAAAGGGCTTCATCCAATTCCTTAAAACGAAGGAACAGTAATTGTGAACAGTACGAACAGTCATTGTGAGAGGGAGTCTTAGTGGATGATCACTTGAATATGAGCCAGCAGTGTGCAGCAGCTGCCAAAAAAGCTAATACACTCCTGGGTTGTATAAACAGAGGCATAGAATCAAGATCACATAAAGTATTAGAACCACTTTATATAACCCTAGTAAGATCACACCTGGAATACTGCAACCACTTTTGGTCACCATACTATAAAAAGATGTTGAGACTTTGGAAAAGGTTCAGAGAAGAGCAATTAAGATGATCAAAGGCCTGGAAACTAAAATATATGAAGAACGACTGCAGAATTTTGGTTTGGCTAGTCTAAAGAAAAGAAGAACTAGTGGTGACATGATAGCAGTATTCCAGTACTTGAGGGGCTGCCACAAAGAAGAGGGGGTCAAATTATTCTCCAAAGCATTGGAGGGCAGGACAAGAAACAATGGTTGGAACCTAATCAAAGAGAGAAACAACCTGGAATTAAGGAGAAGCTTCTTAAAAGTGAGGACAATTAACCAGTGGAACAGCTTGCCTCCTGAAATCATGGGTGCTCCATTACTGGATGTTTTTAAGAAGAGTCTAGACCAGGGGTGTCAAACTTGCAGCCCGTGGCCTGGATGCGTCACTCGCTGGCCACGCCCACCCCCGGTTTAGCAAAGGGGAAAATAGTCATGATATGTCATGTGACAACAATGTGATGCCACAAGTTTGACACTCCTGGTCTAGACATTCACTTATCTGAAATAGTATAGGTTCTCCTGGTTGGGAAGGAGGCTTGAGTATATGACCTCCAATGTCCCTTCCATTCCATTCCATTCCATTCCACTCCACTCCACTCCACTCCACTCCACTCCACTCCACTCCACTCTACTCTACTCTACTATAGTCTACTCTAGTTCCTACCATGTTTTCCTGAAAATAAGACAGGGTCTTATTTTCTTTTGATCCCTGTAATAAGCGCTTGGCATTATTTTCGGGGAGTTCTTATTATTTTTGAGGTGCAGGAGGCAGTGAGCGTGGTCACCTCATGGCTGCTACTGTGTTGCAATATTTTCGGGGAGGGCTTATTTTAGCGCATACGCTCAAAAACCTGATTGGGCTTATTATTTGGGGAGGTCTTATTTTCGGGGGAAACAGGGTACTTAATAGGAAAGCTTCCATTAAAAATGCTGTGACTAACATTGAACCAGGTGTTATCAAAAAGTCCGTAATAAAGCAGTTGTTATCAGACAGTCAATAGTAAAAAATCTATCAAGTTCCACCAAAGAGACACATGTTAATTTATGTCCCCCTTTGACTGAAATATTATGGTGCTGGCTTAGTATTGTAACTTGAACACTTAATGAGGTGAAGTTAAACTATATTTCAGTTTTTATACCCTTTCAAATTTCACAGCCCCCTCCACATAGAAAAACCACCCACATAAAGAAATGTATATTGTTGCAGAAAAGTACAGTATACACATGAATGTGTATGTTGCTAAAACTACAGGAAGTCCTTGACTTACAACAGTTCATTTAGTGACCATTCAAAGTTACAGCAGCACTTAAAAAGGTGACTTATGACTGTTTTTCACACTTATGACCGCTGTAGGATTGCCATGGTCACATGATCAAAATCCAGAGGCTTGGCAAATAACTCACATTTATGACAGTGACAGGATCTTGGGATCATGAGATCACTTTTTGTGACCTTCTGACAAGCAAAGTCAATGGGGGAGCCAGATTCACTTAACAACCATGTCACTAAATTAACAACTGAAATGACTCACTTCACAAATATGGCAAGATTCACTTAACAAATATCTCACTAAACAAACAGAAATTTTGGGCTCAATTGTGGTTGTAAGTCAAGGACTGCCTATAACCGTGATGGCAAACCTATGCCACAGGTGGCACACAGAGCCATTTGTCAGGGCACGCAAGGCGATGCCCTATCAGTTGGGCCACCATGCATGCATGCTCTGGCCAGCTGACTTCAACCTTCTTTTGAGGCTGTTTTTCTTCTACTGGAGGCTTCCCTGAAGCCTCCATAGCGCAAAAAAACGGACCTTCAGGCAAATCGCAAGTACAGGAATGGACTTCTGGTTTGTTCATAGGGCTGATTTTTGACCTCTGAAGCCTTCAGGAGGCTTCCCTGAAGCCTCCGGAGGTCGAAAATTGGCCCTACGGACAAACTGGAAGTCACCATTCTCGAACTTCTGGGTTCTCTGTAGTAAGGTGACCAACTTTTTTACAATGAAAAGGAGGACAAAACACGTTCTATTGTCCAAAATGCTAAGGTGACCAACTTTTTTACAATGAAAAGGAGGACAAATAAATTGGAAAAAATATATCGTAAATAAAAGAAATATTTTATTCATTGCAACAATAATACACTAAAATATGATATATGCATAATAAAAACATTTGCAACATTTTATATTGTAATTATGCTTACATGCCTGTTAATTATTATTTAAATGAGTACTTTTCCATTGAATTAATATTTTTTGTCAATGTATCATCTTCTAACAATATATTGGAAATATCTGAACAAGAAATATCCTTCATATTGAATTTTACGGCAAGTGCTGCAGCTAGAGTATCAACATTCAATGTCGATTTCTCACTTGTTGAAAAATCATTGGCAATTGAAAAAAAACTCTTTCAACTGCTGCGTTAGTTCCAGGGCAGCACAACGTAAATTGAACAAGTATAAATAAATGTTCACATGGAATATGTTCATTTTTGAAATGGCTGAAAATATCCACCCATCTTTTATCAATTTCAACATGTTGATTTTCCCATTGTATTAATTTTTCAGAATTTAAATATACATTCAGTTTTCTAATTTCTTCAAAGAGACAATTGTCGTCTATTTTAATGTCTAGCATTTCTTTAGATAAAAATTCAACACAAGATTCAATATCTGTTCAATATACTTGCGATGAAGTAAAAAAAACACCATTAAAAACTGTTTAATAAAACGTGTTTTGTCCTCCTTTTCATTGTAAAAAAGTTGGTCACCTTATCTGTATAATTGAATATTCACTGAGAAAGAAATAATTACCGTGAGTCATTCAATTGCCGACGTGCCGTGAGTCTACTGCGTGCGTATGTGCCGTGTTGTGTTTCGGTAAGAAGTAAACAAAGCCACTTGCAGGCAGCGCTCTCTCTCAAGGTCTCCCGTGCGGAGCGCATGCGTCTCATAATCAAGTCTTATACCGCACTATACCGAGTCTTGACGAATTGTCATGTCAAATACAAATACGTCACATAACGCGCAACAGATTAGTCTTCAAATATCGAAAAGGAGGAAATTTAGGAGGACACTTTTCGAGGGAGGACAGAACTTACAAAAGAAGGACTGTCCTCCCTAAAGGAGGACGGTTGGTCACCTTACCTGTAGGTCCCTTTTTTGCCCTCCGAAGCCTTCAGGGAAGCTCCGGAGGCCTTCAGAGGGCATCCGGGGGTGGGGAAGGGAAGCTCTTTTCGCCCTCCCCAGGCTCCTAGGTTGTATCCTAGACTCTTGATGGTTGAAATACAGTTGATGATGCATCCAGGATTACTCAATAATGGCAAAATAAATAAATAAAATGTGAAAAGGTTATTTCAAAGCAGGAAAACGTAACTCATAGAAAATGAAACATCAAGGTAATAAAAATGTAACCCATTAAAATTGTGCAGAGCATAATGATGCATCAACATTATTCACATGACATATGCATGATCATAATATACTGAATTCACAGAGAGTGGGTTTCTTCCCATTTCATGTAGAAAGGCTGCAAATCATGATGTTGAAGGACCTTTGTCAACAAAATGTTATGATAGGGAGGGGGACAGTGGAAGAAGGAGGATTGGATTCAGTGAACAATTCTTGTGTAACCCTGATGATCAAGCCCGGGATAACCCAAACTGCAACACCAGGATGAGATCACAGGAGCACTGATTGGGAGACTTCAGAGCCAAACAGAGGAATGAAGGAACTTCTCAATCAAGTCAAAAGACTTACCTGGCCCAACTGAGGGATCTCTGAAAAGAACACTATAATTGGGGATGCTTTCAGAAATTGTCATTTACCCATAGAAAAGCTGTCATAATTCCTTTTTTTAAAAAAAAAATTAAAACGGCAGTTTTTTTTTTTTACAAGAACCATATTTCACTTCACCATTCAACTTCTGCAAAGTCAAAGGAACTTTAAATGGTGTACTCTACCCTGTTTTCCCGAAAATAAGATCTCCCCAGATAATAAGCCCAATCATGCGCTAAAATAAGCTCACCCCGAAAATATTGCAACACAGCAGCAGCCATGAGGCGATCACGCTCGCCACCTTCTGCACCTCAAAAATATTAAGACCTCCCCAAAAATAAGGCCAAGCGCTTATTTTGGGGGTCAAAAGAAAATAAGATCCTGTCTTATTTCAGAGAAACATGGTAAATCTCCCACCTCCATCTCTTTCCTACACACACACACACACACACACACACACACACGGAATTCCTGTCTATCCTGGAAATGAGTTTCAGATGGCAGAGGTAAAGCTGGCAAGATCTTAAAATGCAGACCCCCACTTCCCTCAACCCTAGATTCAAGTAGATAAATGCATTCTGTTGCATATCACATAACACTGCCATAAATTGTTCGTTAATGGACAGAAGGACTTGGTTACTTGGGGGCCTCAGGAGAAGATCAAATGTAGAGTAGCAAGACCACACTTTTAGAAAAATGGGAAGGCTCCTCTCTTTTTTTCACAGGGCAAAAAAGCAGTGAGTGGATGTGAACAGATTGGAAGGAAGGAGGGCCCCACGATGAAAATTGTATGGGAGAATGACCAAAGGAGGAACCAGCATACAGACAGATTCATAGCTCACACTTCCCTTGTCCATCTGCACGTTGAAAGGGATTTGTTGAAAATAACCTGCCCATCCCCTTTCCTTCCTTCCTTCCTTCCTTCCTTCCTTCCTTCCTTCCTTCCTTCCTTCCTTCCTTCCTTCCTTCCTGGCTGCCTGGCTGCCTGGCTGCCTGGCTGCCTGGCTGCCTGGCTGCTTGCCTGCATCCCTCCATATAGGTTGAGTGTTTTAGGACACAGGAGTAAATGAGTTGTTGGCCTGCTCCAACTGGACTCAGATGTCCAACAGGATTCAATATGTGGCTACTTTTCCCTCCTGCCTGACTGCTAGAGTTTGACCCTAGTACTTCAGCTTCAACCGCAACAATACATGGGCAAACAATAGATACAAACTCAAAGTAAACCGCTCTAAACTCGATCGCAGAAAATACTTCAGTAACAGAGTGGTCAATGCCTGGAATGCTCTACTGACCCTGTTGTTACATCCCCAAACCCCCTAAACCTTAACCTTAAACTGTCTGTGGTGGACCTCACCCCATTCCTAAGAGGTCTATAAGGGGGCGTGCATAAGCGCCCCAGCATGTCCACCGTCCCTGTCCTACTGTTCCCATATACTTGTGTTCATTTCTTATGTATATATCTATACCTGCTTATACTTACATGTTATATTCATTCTTATACTTGTTTTCTCATACATGCTTGACAAACCCAAATAAATAAATACATAATAAATAAAACCCTCCAGCTAAAGAAGCTTTCCACTTCCATTTCCTCTCTGCACCCTTTTCTTAAAAAGACATCCCTACCCTTCTTTTGATGTTTTTCCAGATTATAGTGTTCCAAGAAGCAGCACGGTTTCTGCGGTCGGTCTCACTTAGAGAGGGGCTGGGAGGCCATTCCCAGTTTCAGCAGGTCGGTTTCGGTAGGGCAGCAGGAGATGCTGTTGAGCCCTGATTTGCAGGATTTAGTAGCTGTGGCAGGGAGAACCACTGCTGCTTGATGGGGGTTGCCCCTGAAGTTTAAAAGCTGCTTCCAGAGTTTTGTTGAACCAGACAAGATTCTGTCAACAGCGCGCCAGTTGGAGAGTCATTAATACGAACACACTCCAGAATGCTACCGTGGTGCTGCGCCCTTCCTGGCAGTTGGAGTTGCAAACTAATTAATTCCTGTGATCTGAGCCATTCACTTTTATTAATAGTAGCAGCGTGTGTGATGCCGGCCCTGTCGTAGATGATGTGTTCTCTCCAGGAAGCCTATCAGCATGCCGTTGGGGCTTTCAAAAGTTTTCCTGGATAGCATTTATTTCGCTCCCATTCTTTCCAGGTTTTCAACAGCCTTGCAAATATACTCAAACGCTTTGTGAATTGTTTATGTCTGCGGTGGTGAAGGGCGTTGGGGGGGACATGTGTAGGTATTTGCTAAAGTCATCAAATTACTCCCAAATTACTCCCCACGGTGGAAACGTTTATCTACCATCATCGAATGAAAACAAGCTTGAGAAGTTGAGCCTTAACAAAGGCTGAGAAAAATTGGCTCCTTGCATCCTCTAAACAAGGCTTGGGGTTTGCAGGGCTCCCCTGCAAGGCTTGGGGTGTGTGTGTCCCCAAGGTCCTTTTAAAAGTTGCTGCCAAAATTTAGTGTCCAACATGATAAAAGAGAGGGAAACATTGCATCCATGGGGAGTACTATATGATGGTATTTAGTTAACGCCATGAAAAAATTAAAATAAAATTAATCCAATATAATCATTATCCTGATACAAGACCAACTTTTTTTTGGGGGGGGGGGAACATCTTAGCTTTGCTTATTTTTTTTTAAAAAGCCAATTGCTATGTAGTGTAATTGTTGGAAGAAATGTCCAAGTGGGAGAAAGGCACTGGAAACATGGAAGCCGTTTGGAAATATGGTTTAATGGTGGACGGGACCACATGGTTTGAGGTCCTGGGCAATCGAGCACAAGGGAGGGGGAGAGAGAGAGATTTATACCCTCTCTTGGGCTTTGAACTTGCTTCCTGTTCCTGTGAAAGAATTGTATTCTGATTGGTTGTCAGACTCCCGTAGTCTGGGGTAACTAGGTAGGATGTCTTGAGTCCCAGACTTGGTTGAATCTTGTTGGGTGATGAGGTAATGAAGCTAATCCTATCATGTCCTGAGGGTGAAGGTCTTAATCCCATCACCCTGGACTTGCAGTGGGGAGGGAAGGGAGCTGCAGGGAGCTGCTTTGTCTTTAAAAACATGTTTCTCCTTTTCTCATCCAGGGAAATATAATATTCTCCCTTTTTAATATTTCCTGGAATATTTCATTCTTCTAGGAGATGGGTGGGTGCTAACTTTCTTACAGTAGTATCCCCCAAAATGGTCCATCGCCTAGATTTCATTTAAATACAAGACAAAACTTCCTGACAGAAAAAAATATCTATAATAATGAAAATAAAATCTAGCTCTGGAGGCTGTAGAGTCCCCATCTTCTGGAGGATTTTAAGAAAAGGCTTAGCCTTTTTTGGGGGGGTGGGGGTGGAAGATGGATTTGATTCTCTTTGGTATCTTTGTAACCCTGCAATTCTTGGATTCTTGTTCAAGGTTTGTTATCTGGATTCTTGGCTTGGGGTTTCTGTTTGGGATTTCTGAAGGGAAACCAGAGTAGGAAATGGGGCTCACCTTGAAGGTAGCAATGGTGCAATTTATTAAACCTGTCTGGCCATTCAGATCAATGGTGAAATCCTCCCGGCTCAGCACAGTTCAGCCAAACTGGTAGGGATGATTGTTCTTGGTTCTGCAAACCGGTAGTTTAAAAAAGCTTCTGAGAATGGCACGGCTCGGCTGTGAGCTGCGCGATTATCGGAACTTTTTTTCTGCTTTTTAAATCATCTCCCCCCCCTGCCAGTTCAGGTGAACTGGCAGGGAAAAATGCTTTAGAAAGCTAAAAAAAAAATAGCTGAAAGTGAAAAAATGGCCACGCCCACCCAGTCACATGACCCCAACACCACCAAGCCACGCCCACAGAAGCAGTGGCGGGGGGGGGGGGAATTAGATTTCACCACTGATTCAGATATGTATGTTCAGGTCTCAAAATACTTTGCCCTCCTTAACTTCTGGATGAGGGACACTCCTTCACTCTCTCAGAGCCTTATTTAAAACGAAAACAATTTTGTAAATAGCTGGGAAATCCAACTGTCAAGATTCCCATTTCTTTTCCTGTTATCTAGAGAACAGAAGATGAGCTGCAAACCAGAAAAAGGGATGTTTACAAAAGGAAGAAGTCTGATGAAAGAAGAGATGTTGTTCATACATTTGATCATTTTCAGATGTCAGGAAAAGAGCAGCGAGAAGCGAAGTGGGCAATTTTCCCTGAAGAAATTATGAAAACCAGTGTTACACAGCAATTATTCAGTGGTCTGGCAAGTTGATCCACTACAACCCACCTTCATGCAAGCCTGTTTCAATTCATGCAGTACGGCTATAAAGTCGTGGTAAGCAGAAATGCAGTGAATGTAATGCAAAAAATGTAATGCCGACAAGCCACAACGTGATTGAAAAAGGTTGAAATGGGTCTTATGCTTTCCCAACACTGCTTTGAAGTATTGGGCCCACTCTAGTGAAATTTAATTGCATATTGTATTGTTCCCCTTGAAACAACGAAATAACTTTGAGTTGTCATTCTATTTCCATGACATTCAATTTTCTGCATATTCAAACCAAAGTGTATTTTAGTATTTTGTTCATCTTTAATGTCCCCCTTCCCTTGCATTCTGTTGGTATGAATTGTTCTGTGCCCATCCCATTTCTACTGACATGCTAAAACCCATTTGAGAATGTTTCCTGAAATTAGTACTAGCCAACTTTTTTCTTCTGCAGACTTGACATTTGAACCATCATGCACATATAGTTACTTTCCCAATCACTTCCACTTAGTTATCTACTGTTTTCTTAGCAGTGATGCATAAGGGAAGAAATTTAAGTTAGGGACATGCCTACAATAACAGTTTTATAAAGCGCAGATTTGTTTAACGTTTTTTTCTTGACAATAATTTCCTGAACTACTTTTACACATTGCCATTAAATTAACGTATATGACTAATTATGAAAGAGCATGAAGCAATTTTACATCATCTTGAAATGCTCCATAGTGGAAATGCTAAATAATAACAAATTGGTAGCAGAAATAGAACAACTTTTAATATTTTAATCTATTGCAATTAGAAAAGGTCGTTCATTCTGATGGCAATGTAATAATGTTTTATTATAAATTCTGTTTCCGAGCAATAAATGTTGCAAGGAATAGAAGATCATTTCTTTGAAACAATTGTCCTGAGTTCTAGAAAGACGGTATGCATTTGACATTCTTAAATATGCCTTATTATTCTTCGCTAAGGATATTTATATGAGATAAATGAAATTTAGAAATTTATTTATTGCATAGTATGTGAACTTTAATCATTCAGACAATTTCTTTAGGCAGCATGGATGGGTAGAATGGTCAATAAAACTGCAGTAATTTTATCTATATACATTCCAAATGTGTATTCAACATTCCGGTTCATAATTTAAGGCATGCAGATTGTCTCCAAGTGTAAGCTTTCGTGGTACTCTGAAGAATACCATAATAGGAGGAGGAGCTTCCTACGAATGGCGGTCGTCCTCTGAGCTCCAGGAACACCATGGAGCTCCCGACCGGGTAGGGACTGCTGCCGGCCCCCATACCATCGAAAGGGGTCGAGAGTTGGACAGCCCGACCACCCAGGCATGTTTCAGGCTGATATTAGCCCGACAGGGTGGTCGGTGAAGAGCGGAGAGGAAAGAGGCTCGGAGGGCTGTAAACAGCAAGGAGAGAGCAATGGCGATGGCGTGGTGCGATTGCGCAGACGGCGCTGGCGCCGAAAACGCCGAAAGGAGAAGCCGAAAAGCCAGAAATGCCAGAAGAGGAGTAAGGAAGAGGGGGTGAGAGGCTCCGGAGGCCCCCAGAGACCCAGAGACATCAAAGGGCTTAAGGGGGAGCAACGGGATGCAACAGGACATTGGAATAATCAGCTGATAGGTGAGAAGGGCTGGGAAGCAGCCAGAGGCAGAGGCAGTCGGAGGATCAAAGGGAGATGCCTGCGGCAGCAGACGAAGGGAGGGAGCCGCAGCCAGGGACTCCTGGGTTATTTTATCATTCCTGGCTGCTCCCATACCCCTCCAGGCCCCCCCATCCATCGGGGGAGCTGTATCCACCTGGAAACAGCTAAGCTGAACTTTCATCTACCCTCCACTATTTTTGCTACCTTTGCCTTCCCCCTACCACCTGGGATATTTAATCATTTCTTGCCCTCCCCCCCCCCCCTGCCTCCAAGTACCAAGTACCACCTGGACACTGGAATATCCCCTACCCTCCATTGAGACTCTTCTATTTATTAACTTTCTACCCTCCATTCCACCGAGACTCTACTAATTACTAACTTTGCATCATCTGCACCCCTACCCTACTGGGACTATTACAACGTTTTAATTTATTCGAGGTCTGATCTGCTCAGCCTGCGGGAGGCCCCTCTTTTGCAGGTATGGCCCTTGGCTCTCTCAGGGGCCAGCCTTGATGACGGGTTTGTGAACCCCGAGAGGTGGAAGAAGAGGAAGCTGAGGGGCTTTTTAGCTAAATGTTTTATATTGTTTTTAGGGGGTTCTGGGAAGGGAGGGGGGGATAACCAGGCCAGGAGGGAAGCCAGTGCCAGACGAACAGGTGAGTCCAGGAGGGAAGTGAGCGGAGTGGGGGGGGAGAGGGAACAAGTTATTCCAATAGAGGGTTGTTTGATTACAACGGTCGCAGGGAGGGGGGGATGCGAGGACAAAAGAAGATTACAAGGTCGGTTGGGAGACCGTGGCTGTTGGCTACGCCCGGTCGTTTGTACCAACCCCCGCAACCTAGGTGGCCAGGAACTACAGAGCCCGGGCCTACGGCTGATGCTTTGCAATGCAAGGTCCGTAACCAACAAGGCCCCCCTCATTAATGAGCTGATCTCTGAGGGGGAGCTGGACCTTGCAGGGATAACGGAGACCTGGTTGGGCCACGAGGGTGGTTTACCCCTCGTGGAAATGTGCCCACCAGGTTTCCGCGCATTCCATCAGCCTCGGGCCCTGGGTAAGGGTGGTGGGGTGGCGGTAGTTATACGGGAAGGTCTAGAGCCGAGGGAGTTCACTGTTCCTCAGATATCCGGGTGTGAGTCCCTTGGTGTGAAATGGGGCCCAGGGAGGCAGTTGGGTTTGCTGATTGTATACTTGGCTCCTCGCTATACATCAGCGGCCCTGCCCGAGCTCCTCGAGCTGATCTCGGAGACGGCGGTTGATATCCCCAGGCTTGTGGTTATGGGGGACTTCAACCTGCCGTCGACGGGAGCAGCGTCTGAGGTGGCTCCGGAGTTCATGGCTTCCATGACAGCCATGGGCCTGACCCAGTTAATTCAGGGCCCCACACACAAAGGTGGCCACACATTGGACCTTGTTTTTGTATCTGAGCAGTGGACGAGTGATCTGGGTATAGGGGACTTTGTTGTTACACCCCTGTCATGGTCGGATCACTCATGTCTCCGGCTGGACTTCCCTGGCGCTACCCCCCACCGCGAGGAGGCGGGACCAGATGGTCCAAGCTGGTACCGCCCCAAGCACCTGATGGAGCCGGATAGGTTCCAGATGGAGCTTGGGCCATTACCTGTAGCCCTGACCCACGCTCGGTCGGAGGACCTAGCGGCCGCCTGGAATAGGGCGGCAGCTGGGGCCTTGGACCGGGTTGCGCCTTTGCGACCTCTCCTGCGGCAGCGACCCACCCGGGCTCCTTGGTATACCGAGGAGCTGAGGGTGATGAAGCGCCATAGGAGACGTCTAGAGAGCAGGTGGAGGTCCTCACGCTCCGAATCTGATCGAACACAGGTAAGAGCCTATTTACGGACCTACCTTGTGGCATTAAGGGCGGCCAAACGTAGATATTGCGCTGCTCTTATTGCGTCCGCGGATAACCGCCCTGCCGCCCTGTTTAGGGTGACCCGCTCCCTCTTGTCACAGAGGACGCAAGGGGCACCCTTGCAGGGCAGAGCAGAGGAGTTTGGGGAATATCTGCAGGATAAAGTCGCTCAGATCCGGAGCGGATGGGCCCCCCTCAGTGGACCGGATGGGCCGCCAACAGCGAGTCTTGTGAGACCATCCTGGGAGGAGTTTGATTCTGTTGCCCCCGAGGATTTGGATAGGTTGCGTGGACGGCTGCGACCCACCACATGTTTAATGGACCCGTGTCCCTCCTGGTTGGTACTGGCATCTTGGGAGGTGACCCGAGGCTGGCTTCTGGGCCTGGTGAATGCCTCATTGGGTGAGGGATCCTTACCAGCCGCCTTGAAGGAGGCGGTGGTGAGACCCTTACTTAAGAGGCCTGCACTCGACCCAATGGAGCTAGCTAACTATCGTCCAGTCTCCAACCTTCCGTTTTTAGCGAAGGTTGTCGAGAATGTGGTGGCGCAGCAGTTTCCACAGCACCTTGACGAATCCGAGTATCTAGACTCACGCCAGTCCGGCTTCCGACCCGGGCACAGCACAGAGACAGCCTTGGTCGCGTTGGTCGATGATCTCTGGAGGGCCAGAGATAGAGGTTGTTCCTCTATCCTGGTCCTATTAGACCTCTCGGCGGCTTTTGATACCATCGACCATGGTATCCTATTGCGCCGGTTGGAGGGGATAGGAGTCGGAGGTACCGTTTTGCGGTGGTTTGGCTCCTACCTCTCCGACTGGAGGCAATGTGTGTTGACAGGGGGACAGAGGTCGACCCCGAGGCCACTCACTTGTGGAGTGCCACAGGGGTCGGTCCTCTCGCCTCTCCTGTTCAACACATATGTGAAGCCGCTGGGTGAGATCATCCGTGGTTTTGGGGTTGAGTATCACCTCTACGCTGATGATACTCAGCTGTATATTTCAACCCCAAACCACCCCAACGAGGCTGTTGAAGTGATGTCCCGGTGCTTGGAAGCCGTCGGGGTCTGGATGGGGGACAACAGACTTAAACTCAACCCCTCCAAGACCGAGTGGCTGTGGCTACCGGCACCTCGGTTCAGCCAGCTGATTCCATCGCTGGCCATAGGGGGCGAACAATTGCCCCCTGTGGAACGGGCGCGCAATTTGGGCGTCCTCCTTGATGCCCGGCTGTCAATGGATGACCATGTGGCAGCCGTGGCGAGGGGGGCGTTCCACCAGGTTCGCCTGGTGCGCCAATTGCGCCCCCTACTGGACCGGGATGCCCTACGCACGGTCACTCATGCGCTGGTGACGTCCCGCCTGGATTACTGCAATGCTCTCTACATGGGGCTGCCCTTGGGACGCGCCCGGAGACTGCAGTTGGTTCAGAACGCAGCCGCGCGGGCTGTGATGGGGAGTACGAGGTACTCCCACGTAACACCTCTCCTGCGCGAGCTGCACTGGCTACCTGTGGTTTTTCGGGTGCGTTTCAAGGTGCTGATTACCATCTTTAAAGCGCTCCATGGCACGGGACCTAGTTACTTGCGGGATCGCATCCTCCCACATACATCCCTGCGGCCAATTCGCTCACACAGGGAGGAACTTCTCCTGGTGCTGTCCACTAGGCAATGCCAACGGGCGACACCAAGGAGTAGGGCCTTCTCTGTGATGGGCCCAACCCTCTGGAATGACCTCCCCCCCGACATTAGAACCACTTCTGACCTCCGCTCCTTCCGGCAAAAATTGAAGACTCACCTGTTCCGATTAGCAGGCCTGGCATAATTACAACTGTCCCTCCTGGCAAATGTATTATTATCTGGTTATCTTAGGGTTTTTTAATCTGTTGTGTCTGTTTTAGGGATTTTAAAAAAAATTATATTTATTTAGCTTTGTACAGTTCTTTTAATTGCATTTTAACCTCCTCCAAACTGTACATATTTAATTTTTTATTGTATTTTGTGATATTCTCTATGGACTGTACACCGCCCCGAGTCCCTTCTGGGAGAGGGGGCGATCTAGAAGCACCAAATATAAATAAATAAATAAATAAATAAATAAATAAATAAATAAATAAATAAATAAATAAATAAATAAATAGGAAAGGACTACTTGCCAGCATAAGTATGGAGGGCACAACTAAATAAGGACATCATCAAAGGAAACGAGCTCAAATCAAGGAATACATTTCTAATTTTTTACATGCAAAATTGACAATTTCCCCCCTTCAGATATTTTGCTCTTATCCTTTGTTCTTACTTTGATCCCGCCCCCCATTCTATCTCCCAATCATTCAGAGGTCTTTTAGAGCTTTTTCTTCCCCTATATATATATTGGTTTTCCAGCCTTCTAATGCAGTGGTGGGTTTCCATTTTTTTTACTACCAGTTTGCTCACGTGCGTGCATGTGCAGATGGGTGGAGCCTCCCACCGCCACCACTAACGGTTTGCCCGATCCAGATCAAACCAGCAGAGCTCTGATCTGAAGAAGCCACAAAGCTTCTATTTGGAAGGTTGATTTAGGGCCTCCTAATGTTTTAACAAATATTTAAGAACCTCTGATTTGAATAGATTTTTAAACGTTTTCTTTTAGAATTCACAGTGCTGTTTTTTAGTGCTTTACATCAACATCGATGTTTGATCTCTTTTTTATTGGTATGTCTATGGAGATTCTCAGTCATCCAGGTCATGATTGTTCCAAAGGTGCTTTTTCAAAGGGCAATTGGGCTTCCTTTGTTTTTTCTTCAAGACATTTCGCTTCACACCCAAGAAGCTTCTTCAGTTCTTATTGGCATGTCATCATCTGCCACTTTATTATTTATGTGGATGAATAAAAATGTCCACTTGTCATGTTATTAAGAAATTTGGTAGATACCTTCTACATTACGATTGTCATATAACATTCAGAATGTAAATAAATAAATGGATTACATAGCTGGTTCTAGGGAGAAAAAGATTTATGGAACTAGATCTGTGGTGGTATTCAAAATTCTTTACTAACGGTTCTATGGGCGTGGCTTGGTAGCGTGGTTTGGTGGGCATGGCAGGGGAAGGATATTGTAAAATCTCCATTCCCTCCCCACCCCAGGAGAAGGTTACTGCAAAATCCCCATTCCCTCGCGATCAGCTGGGACTTGGGAGGCAGAGACTAGATGTGGGCAGGGCCAGTCAGAGGTGGTATTTACTGGTTCTCCGAACTACTCAAAATTTCCGCTACCAGTTCTCCAGAACTGGTCAGAACCTGTTCAATACTACCTCTGAACTAGATAGCCCAGAAGATATGAGAAAAACACACAGAACTAACCAGCAGCTCTGAAGATCATTACAGAACAGAATAACAGAGTTGAAAAGGACCTTGGAGGTCTTCTAGTCCAACCCCCCTGCTCAAGCAGGATACCTAGTACTACTTTAGACAAACGGTTGTCCAATATATTCCTAAGAGAAATTACACCCCCCTCCCCCAAATATCTACACAGCAATAAGAATGCAGAATTTTCTTCTTTTCCACCACTATATTTTTGGGGCTGTTATCTTTGGGGTTTCCATAGTTGAATGGTAAGAAGAGCTACCAATGGCCAACTGTGATCTGTCCATTAAACAGCTCATCAATACAGTTATTCTTGTGTATCCTAAATTAAGATTCTGTTGAGAAGAGGCTCGTGAATGTTCTTTTGACACCTGCTGCTTCTATTTTGATGGATACATTTTGATTTATTTAACCTGAGACTGTGGGCAGGAGATTTAGAGTTATGAGACATTGCTCTTCCTAACTAATCAAGGCAACCAGAAATGGGTCTGATTGGTTGAACAATAGAGACCATGCATGCTTTTTTTAATGAGAGAATGTGATATTGCCTGTATTAAAGGATGGAAATTGTTTATTCTGAAATATTTTTGGCATTCGTTTAGGTGATTCTGTTGAATCAAATTTACCATTCTTATGTAAAGTCTTAATATGTCCAAATTTCAGTTTTTCTCAAATAATCCTGTTTATTTCAATCTTTCCCAATCTCGACTCTGGTCTGAAGCTTGTAGGGTTGTCTTCTTATTTTTTCAGTGCAGTATGATTTAAAGAAAATTAGCACCCATTCCTTTTTGCAGTAATGTTAATGCTATCTTGATGAGAAGGTAACATGGAGTTCTACCTTCTGCTCCTTACAACTATTTATCATCTGCATGAAATCGTAAGGGAAAAAAAAACATATGCAGGGATTCATGCAGTGTCAATAGGATACACAACTTCCTTGTCTTGCACCTAATTCAGAAAGTATCTCAGTACTGTTGATTAGTTAAGAAACTAATTGAAAGTTAAGTGTAAATCTTTTTCTGGATAGGGTTTTAGTCCCCTTAAAGCAGTCGTGGGATTCAGCCGGTTCGCATTGGTTCAATAGAACTGGTAGATAAAATTTTGTGGAGTTTGGCGAACCAGCTGAATAGCATCCACTTCAATCCCTCCAGCCCACAGAGTGTTGACCTGGCCCACGGCCTGCGCATAAAGTGGCAGTCCAGACCCAAAGCACCAGTGAAGCACCAGAGAGTCAGGGAAAGTGATGAAGTGAGTGGGCATCCTGCCTGCAGCGCCCATGCCAGCTGCACCTTCCCAGCCAGAGCTGGAAGGCCACTGCATTTAAGTGCTGGTATATGCCAGCCTTCCCTCCAGCGGGCCTAGGCAGCTACTAGAGAGATATGGGCCCGTTTCAGTGCCTGGCGGCCAGATGCCCTCGCTTCCTCAAGCATTTCTTTGCCTACCTGATTTCCAGCTCTGTCATGTTTTTCCATCATGTTTCTCACCATCATGTGCAGGGAAACAAAAGTTTGTGGGATTTAAAAAAAAACTCCAATCAATCAATTCCAACTTATTGAGAAAAAAAAAAGATCTTGCAAAGTTGGAATTGATTGATTGAACTTTTTTTGTCCCATAAACTTTGGTTTCTCTGGACACCATGGCGAGAAATGCGATAGGAAAATTCAACGGAGCTGGAAATCAGGTAGGCAAAGAAATGCATGGGGGAAACGAGAGCATCTGGGCACCAAGCACTGAAAGGGCCCCATTTCTGTCCAGCATTTGCCCAGGCCTGCCAGAGGAAAAGCCAGCATCTACTGGCACTTAAATGCAGCGACTTTCCAGCTCTGGCCAGGAAGGGGCAGCTGGCAAGGGTGATGCAGGCAGGACACAGCGAGAAACACAATGGACCTGGAAATCAGGTAGGCGAAGAAATGCTTGGGGGAAGCGAGGGCATCTCAGTGGTGGGGGGTGCAGCAAGCTCCGCTGCACTGCGCTGCAATGGAGAAACAGAAAATGGAGGAGGCTGCTTTCCCTCTTTCTTCTCCCTGCTCCTCCTCCTTCCCTCATGCCGGCTGCTCCATTTCCCATTTCTCCATTGCAGTGCAGCGCCCAGGATCCACTTTGATAGTGGGGGTGGGGGTAATTTAACAATCCAGGGTTCGCCCAGGGTCAGGCTGGCCATCACGGGAGGCTTGTCCTGCATGTGTGGCAGAGCTGGAGGATGAGAATGGACCATGCCTCCCACAACCAGACCCTGGGCGAACTGGTTGTTAAATTATTTGAATCCCACCACTGCCTTAAAGGACATATTTCTTTCTTTCTTTCTTTTTCGTCTGGATGCTTCTCTACCAAATGTAGCTCCTGCCAAAGAGACAATGATTATAATTCAAAGTGAATTATAATCTCTGACTTTAGTTTTTGCAGATGTTTCATTACCTAGTTGGGTAATGAAATGTCTGCAAGAGAACAGCCAAGCTCAGAGACAACCAAAAATGTCACAATTCGAAGTGATTTCATTCCTGCTCTTTTCTCTGCGGGATGCAGATATTTTCAGCATTACAGATGCTTGGTGACCATCAGATTACATTTATGGGACTGGGATGCCCGCGAAGCATGGCAGATAATACACGGGTATCATCCTGTTAATTTTTTCTTTTATTTTTTGAAATTATAAAAATATTGCATGACTCAAAGTGATAGCACTCTATGCCATTCTATTCTAAAGCCTCCATTCGCCTCCTTTATTTCAAAAAATTTAAAAACACCGCCCCACAAAGGGATTAGAAATACCGCCCCACCAAGTCATGGACACCAGTCGAGATCTGCGTTTCCTGCAGGAAGAAATGTGACTTTTGAAAGACGTTTCAACAGATTCTTTGCAACTATCATTCATTTTTTTCCCATAACTCAGCACAATCATACAGTTTTTTTACCTTTTAAAAAGCCTCGTTTTGTATATCCCATGGCTATATTTTGCTTCAGAAAATAAAGCCCAATGTGCATTATTCTCAACATCTATGGTCAATGAAAACCTAGGAGTCTGCAAAATAAATGAATCGCAGGGGGGGCCGCCTTCCTTTGTGCGACCCACCATTTGGGCACATTCATTTTACAAAAACCAATATCTCTCCTAACTTCTGATTTTTGAAGCATGCTGCATGCGGAGTCAACATCTGTGTAGCAGGCATCTAAGCTTGCCCCGAACAACCTTGATTGTTTAAAGACCAGTGGACAATGGTATTAATCTAAAATTTCCTTGGGTGACAGACTGGGCTGGAGGCATATTTTGAACAATGCCTTGCTGCGCCAAACTTTATTTCCACCTTGTCACAACAAGAAGATAATAGTAAACCCTAGAGGTCTTCAGAAATAGAAAAAAGAAAAGACAGTTGGGAAAAATTATAAGATGCCGGCTTTGGTCTGATGGCAGGTAAGTTTAACAATCTCAAATCTCCCTTAATTATCTGTGCAATCAAAAGGGTTTACAGTGGGAAGTCAAAAGGTCAAATGGTAGCCACAATTGCACAATCAACGCCTTGCCTTTAATGTGTGTCACAGAAACCCCTCCTTGCAAACATCTCTTTTCTGAATGTATTCATTTATCTTTTTATACTGCAGCTTTCGGCAAAGCCAGCCCACAGCTCTTAAGTCTCTGATCAACCAATCAGTTTTAGGATAGTATCTCCTTTAAAACAGTTTTTCTCTTTGCTTTCCTCCCCTCTGTGAACTTTTCCTCGTCTGCAAACCAAGGAATTTCTAGATCGACCGCAAAAATGAGACAAGGGAAAGAATAATTAGTTATAATCAATATGGCATTTAAGTAGTGGATCCTAGTTCCTGAGGGAAAAAATAATCAATTACAATCAAATGACATATAAGTTGGGGATCCCAGTTCCCAGTGTGGCTCAAGATAGTTTATTTCACTTCGGATTATTATTTTAAATCTGCATAAATATGTTAGGAATAGCTCACATAGGAACAATCCAATCCTTGCTAGTAGAGCTGTAAATGAAATCTGCCATCGATTTCTGTAGGAGTATCATGTGTCAAAATACTCCATCACAGGGCAGGCAGCCGTGAATGGAAGCTGTGAACATGTTATTTATTTAATAAATATACAGGTAATCCTCAACTTGCAACTGTTTGTTTATTTCTCTTTCAAAGTTACGACACAGAAAAAAAGTGATATACAACCTGTCCTCCAATTATGACAGCATTCCCACAGTCACACGATCAAAAGCAGAGAATGTTGGGAAGCCAGAAAGAAAACCTTATTTGCAAGTCTATAAAGGAGTGAAAATGACCTGGAGAAAAGTGAAAGATTTAAAGAGCTAGTAGTTCAGATAAGAAAACAGTGCTACAAACACAGGAATAGGAACCTAGAAAGAGAATGGATAGATAGAAATGGATGGATTAAAGAATAGAAATAGTTCTAAACTTGTAAAGATAGTAGAATAAGATAGGGAGGAGAACAGAAACAAGCACAGAATTAGCATTGTTTAGAAGTAAGGAAACAGGAGTTTAATTTTGTACAACCAAATTGTTTTTGTGCTGCAAAATGAAATGCAGTCTTGAAATGAAATGCATTAAAAGAAAATATATCTGGAAAAGTAATGTAAAAGAAAGCATGGCTAGGACGTTTGCATTTAATACAGTACTTTATATGTTAGGGGTAGTTACATTACCATTAAAAAAATACACTTTGGGAAAGTTAATGCCTAAAAGGCATGAATCAGGCAAATTAGGGCTAAAAAGAATACAAGGAGAAAGTAGCATTTAAACATGTACATAAGGGAAATGTTCAGAAATATGTAGATGAGGAAAAGCCCCACTTTAGAAAACAATGCTATAAATAAATGAATCTGGGTTTCCTAGCTTAAAAAAATAATCCCACTGTGACACAGAATAACCTCAAATGTTGATCTGAATGTTACTACTTTTCAGGGTTGGCTGTCCTTGTAATATTATGCAAAATAAATGACAATCACTATAATGTTTTCAAAGTTATGGAAATGGTTTAGAAGCACAGTATGTCTCAATATAAACCGGGGGGGGGGGGATACCTTTGTAAAGGGCACCAGCCACCAGTATTTTAGACATTAAAGTCCACCTTCTTCTCACTTTCTGAGCAGTATTGCTTTAAAAAAAAATGATTCTAGCCTACAAAAAGGAAATGATAAACATAGAAATAAAAAGGCCAAACAGCTTTCTGAAGCATAACGGGGGTAAAATTAATGTCTGATACCCACAATCTCTTTACTGACCAGAACATTCCCTGTGTAAAACATGATGTCAACTGACACTGCAGGTGAATCCCAAAATTCAATTTTTAAATATACCATCCTTATCTTAAATGGAATATAATACAGAGATCCGGAATTCATGGCATACTTCATAGTATTTTTTTTCCAGGTCATAACTAAAGTTATACATTCTCATACCAGGCATTTCATGATGGATTATCACTTAAATTTCCATTTATCAGAGAGGGAAAAAAATGATCCAACTCAATTTTAATCTTCATCTAGAATTAAAACATAAATTTTTTGAATTTAAAACTTCTGAATCCATTTGGACTAAATCTCCAGATAAGATTATTGCACCCAATTAATGCGTCTGAATTGTTCAGATTAATCGATCCAAATCAGGGTATTGAATTATTTGTACAGATCGAGAAAACATTTGGCATGGTAAGAAACGCCGTTATTAAATTAGCAAAGACAGTAGTAGAAGATTTTTCCCTGACACTCTGTTCATAAGCGTAAAGAATGCTGCAAAAAAGCCTATAAAAGTATCATGGTTACATGGTGACCCACTTAGCAACCATCACGACTTACAGCTAATTCCAGGCTCAATTGCAGTCATAGGTCAAGGATAACCTGTAAGGAAAAATGCCTGACATCTGTTAACTGCGGCTTCTCCTGACTGTTCATTTTTAGCCTATTTTCCATTTGCTTTGAAGTCCAGAAGTAAAAGGTGGTAGGATATAAAGTAGTTATATTTTATGCATTATGCTCTACAAGGGACTGCCCCTGAAAAGCATTCAGAAACTGATGCAGAAAGTGACTTGTGGGTTGTAAATGGTGCCAGATGTACCACATGCATAACACCACTTCTGTGTGAATCTGCGGACGAGCCGGAGCTGGAGCTGACAGAGATTGAGCGGGCGGCTTTGTTGACTTCAGCGGAATGTGGGAAGGAGCAGGCTGAGGCAGCCTAGAGCCTCCCAGGATTGGGACGACTTGTTAGCAGTGAGGAATGGGGGCAGGATGACCAAGAGAAGGCAAGCAATGGACATGAGGAGCAACGGAGCTCAGGCGATGAGCAAGGACTGCCCCCTCCTGATCCCCAAGCACGGAGCTCAGGCGATGAGCAAGGACTGCCCCCTCCTGATCCCCAAGCACGTAGAGTGGAGAGAAGGCAGGAGCAGTGCAGGCTGACCCAACAACTCAGGAGGAGAGCACCCCGCCCCTCTTCACAAGGCACACCTGGGGACTGAGATTTAAGGAGATGCTGTGGGGAGGGGCGTTTGTTGGGAACAAACGCTGAATTGGTAGAGCTTGGTGTGCCAGTACACAAATTTGGAGTTTGCAGGACAGCTTGCTTCTTTCTGATTTGATGGACTCAGTGCCTTGTTCCCTACTTTATGGACTAATTGTTTGTTCCTTGTTTCATGGACTCGTTTACTTTTTTTTGCTGGACTGGGTGCAACCAGAGGCTGCCGTGTGTGTGTGTGTGTGTGTGTGTGTGTGTGTGTGTGTGCAGGTTTTGCTCTGAGGCTTGCCAAGAACGTGGGAGCATTTGGGAGGAAATTTGGAGCATTAAAAGGGAGTTAGAACTCTCCGCTGGCTATGTGACCTTCGTGCCTTGTCCCGGGTCATCACACTGGTTATCGTCTTTAAAGCCCAACATAGCTTGAGACCGAGTTACCTGAGGGATCACATTTTTCCAAGAGTCTCTACCCATCTGACCAGAACTAGCAGAATTTGCATGTTGCAGATCCCATCAGCCAAAGAGTGTTAGCTGGTAGAGACCAGAAGATGAGCTTTTTTCTGCAGTGGGCCCTGCTCTATAGAACATCCTCCCTTTTGGTGATTAGAATGGTCTCATCACTGTTAGCCTTTCATAAGGGTCTAAAACATGGGTATACTCTGGAGTTTGGGTTGGTAAATTTGTTAAGGGCCCTGGCCTTCTGGCTTTATTGCTAACTGACCAAGTATCTTGGCTCTTATGTATATCTTATTTTGGATGTTTTGTATTGTTTTTATTATTGTTTTGAAGTGTTTTTAATATTTTGATTGTAATATAATTTTTGAATTGCCCAGAATCATTGAGATGGGAGCCATAGAAATTGAGTAAACAAATAAACAAATAACTAAATAAGATTCAGTCAGGGTCCTCCGCTTCTCCAGGAACCTCATATTCTCTTCATGGGCACCAATGAATAAGTATTCCCTTAGTATCCTCCTACCTACTCCTGATCTTTGGAGGCTGGATGCTACAAAGCAATGCTTTTCAAACTTGGTAACTTTTAACAAAGAGGGCACAGAAGTTGATTCTTTATGCCAGTGTTCTTGGTAACGTTAGGGTGTGTGGACTTCAAACCCCAGAATTCCCTAGCCAGCATGTTTGCTGGAGAATTCAGGGAGTTAAAGTTGACACATATTAAAGTTGCCAAGAACACTGGCATAAAAGATCAACCTCTGTGCCCTCTTTGTATCTAAGGAAGCCTCTGAATCTCTGTGCAGCAGTTTCTCCTCTGCGAAATGGAGATTAAACCATTATGGATTCAACAAATGGTTTTTAATTGGATACTCAACCCCACTGCTGCTTTTTCGTAGGACGTTTTGCATTGCAGCTTCATCAGCGCATCTTCCAGCAAATCAGTATGAGCAAGTGGCCAAGCTCATCGTGGAAGAGAAGCTGCTCAGGGGGCATGTGCGTGCCGGAAAATGAGCTTCCGGTTTACGGCGCGTGTGTGCAAGCTGGCCAGCTAGTCTTCCGGTTACTGGCATTCATGCGTACATGACGATCAGCTGACCGGTGTGCGTGCTCATGCCGGAAAATGGAAGGCGAGATGATCGTCATGTGCGCATGTGTGCCAGAAACCTAAAAGAGGAATGGGCAATGCCACGTGTGCCAGGTGACATAGCTCCATGTGCCATAGGTTCGCCATCACGGGTCTGGAGACACCTTGTGCTTAACTGTGAAGGTTATGGTTAGACCACTAATAGGCTCTGTTCCACGAGAGAAGTGAAGCAATTATCTCTTCTTTCGGCCAGTAGACGTCTCCTCTAATGTGATAGCAATGCCTGATCACTGTTGGATGAAACCAAGTCATGTATTATAGCCAGAGATCCAGAAAAAGTAATTTAAAATTTGCAACACATAAATGTATGAATGGATGTGTATGTGTACAACAAGTAAATATAACTATAACGTAGAGGTGGTTTTCCACTTACAACTGAAACTGAGCCTAAAATTTCTGTTGCTAAGTGAGATATTTGTTAAGGGAGTTTTGCCCCATTTTATGACCTTTCTTGCCACAGTTGTTAAATGAATCTCTGCAGTTTTTAAAGTTAGTAACATGGTGGTTAAGTGACTCTGGCTTCCCCATTGATTTGGTTTGTCAGAAGGTCACCAAAGGTGGTCACATGACCTCGGGATACTGCAACTGTCAAAAATGTGAGTCGGTTGCCAAACATCTGAATTTTGATCATGTGGCCATGGGGATGTGACAACGGTCGTAAGTGTGAAAAATCATCATGCGTCACTTTTTTCAGTGCCGCTGTTGTAACTTCAAACAGTCACTAAATGAACTATTGTATGTCGAGAACCAGCTCATACAATACCAGCTTGTATACAATAAAATTTAAAAACACAAGATACAGAGTGCCATGATGGTGAAGTCAAAGAGCATTCAGTACAGATCCTACAAATGAAAGTCCTATTCTATAGCTGCATGTAAAGCAAATAAAATGAAATAGTAGTTTAGGAGGATATACTTATTAGAAATGAGGAGAAAAAATAAATAAAACTTATGCTCTGTACCTGGAAGGTTTTTTTTAAAGGATGAGGGACATTTGAAAGTCTTTGTAAAGGAACAAGAAGCACATGGCTCAGAGAAACTATTATATCATGGCCATAGTTGCTGGTGCAAAAGGGTGTCCATGGTTGAATCTGCACGATAAGGACCATTTTACACAGATACTCTAAAGCAGGAGTCTCCAAAACTCGCAACTTTAAAACTAATGGAGTTCAACTCCTAGAATTCCTCAGCCAGTCATGCTGGTTGGGGAATTTGGGGAGTTGAAGTCTACAAATCTCAAAATTGTCAAGTTTGCATAAAAAGGTAATAGTAAAGGTTCCCCTCACACATATGTGCTAGTCCAGGGGTAGGTTGCTGCTGGTTTTACTACCGGTTCGCAACCTGTGTGTGTGCCAAATGCACTGTCCAATGTAAATGGTTCTTTGCACGTGTGCAGAACAATTTACAGAGAACTGCAAACGCGCAGTCACTAAAATCCAAAATGGCGGTGGCCCAGCGGCGATGAGAGAACCGGTTCGTGGGCGTGGCAGGCCTGGGTCGCTGCCAGTTCTGCGACCTAGGCCTGAATTCCACTACCAGTTCAGTTGAATTGGGCTGAGCTGGGAGCAACCCACCTCTGTGCTAGTCATTCCTGACTCTAGGGGGCGGTGCTCATCTCCGTTTCAAAGCCGTCTCCATGGTCATGTGGCTGGCACGACTAAACGCCAAAGACTCATGGAACGCTGTTACATTCACACCAAAGGTGGTTCCTATTTTTCTACTTGCATTTTTACATGCTTTCGAACTGCTAGGTTGGCGGAAGCTGGAACAAATAATAGGAGCTCACTCCATTACATGGCACTAGGGATTCGAACTGCCAAACTGCTGACCTTTTGGATCAACAAGCTCAGCAACTTAGCCATTGAGCCACTCCGTCTCCAAGTTTGGATACTCCTGCTCTAAAGGGAGGCTGTCATTTCTTGTTCCAAAGCCCAACAATGATGAAGTTGGGGTTAATATCACTGTGGAAGATTCAGAAAAGTATCTTATCAGCCTCCTAAATATTTCTGTTTCCTTTTACCACTCCTGTGGCCACCTGCAGGGGATTAAATGCCAGATAGTCATAGAATCAGTCAGACTCTTGAGGACACTGTTTCCCAACCTCACTACTGTTTCCCATGTTGACTGGGGAATTCTGGGAGTTGAAGTCCATACAAATTAATATTGCTGAGGTCAAGATACAATGATTTAGGCTTTATAAACATTGTAGTTTACAATTCCAACCATTTGATGCCAATGAGATGTGTTTGTGGACTTGGTCTCAAACTCAGAAGAAGAAAGATCTTGTTAATCTTCATTACTTTGATTAATCTAGCTAACTGAGTTGATATTTTAATCCGAGACATAACTAGGTCTGTTTAGGGGACTGGTTCCCAAACTTTTTTTGGCCATGTCCCACCTAAGCATCTCTAAAATTCTGATGCCCCCCTGTGACATATAATTCTTACTTTCTTCAAAAAGTGAACTCTACCCAGGCAGAGGAAGCCTAAAAAGCCATTAACGTGGTTTAAACAAGGTTCAAATTGCCCCTATTAAAAATCAAATTGCCCCACTGTGGGGCGTGGTCCCCACATTGGGAACCACTGGTTTAGGGTTAGACCATACCCATGGGATTAATTCACCAGTCAATTGACACCCTTTTCTGTGTTTTTATTAAACACTGGGAATCTTTCCCCCCAATCAGTTGAGTTTAGCCCAGGGGTGGGTTCCGGATCCTGTTCCAACCGGTACGGTTGGAAAGGGCTCAGCATCACCCACATAAACACGCATGGTGCACGCACACACATCGTGCCTGTGCCATGCCTGCCTGCGACCCCTCTGCAAGCCTCTGCGATGCTCCAGCTGCTTGGCGGAATGTCATGCAGGTGCCATACGTGCCATGTGCAAGTGTGGAAGGGCCAAAGGCTTAAAGGAGAGATAAGAAGCGAGGGCGGCCGGGTGGGCCCTTCGGAGCACTGTACCAGAATGGTACCCAGTGCTCTGGGCAGGCTCCGGTACGCCCATACCGGGGCGTACCACCTGCAACCAACCACTGGTTTAGCATGTTGTGGGAACAGCCACTAAAAACAAACAAACAGAATTGTGTCTGTAAACTGACTTGTAGTAAACTGACTACATCCCCAGGATGTAACTATCTGCTAGAGTTGATGCCTCTGTAAATGTAATGCCACAATCTAAAACGAACCAATGACACATTAAAATGCATATTTTAGGAGAGGAGAGAAATTCAAAATAAATATTTCAGAGACCTTAAATGGGATTCCTATCCATTTTGAAACAAGCTTCCTTCTGTCTTCTTAGTTCCATTCAGGATGTGCAACATTTTCCATTAAAGATTTCTGAATCATTTTTCATCAGGGCACATTTTTTACGAACAGTTGGCAGAATTTAATATTACTGATCAACTATCTGCATCAAACACAATAGATGCATATATGCCTAATCACAAAACAAAAATGAAAAAAAAAGTTTGGTACTAATAAAGAAAGTTCAGAGAGCACCAGGGACCCTCAAAATGTATAGTATGGTGTCATGATATTCTTTCCTATATATGTTTCAATATCTCACACAGGTCCATCAGAGGGAAAGTTTGTTTTAGGATGTTTTGATGCAGGTTTCATCCCTTGTCCCAACCTCCCCTAAAACCTACACCTGCAATGGAGGGTCTATGGCAATTTGCCATGGCCAAACTCGCCATGACCAAATTGCCATAGCCAACTCACCACGATAAGGATAACTCACTGTGGGATAAGAGTCGCACTAATATCAAAGAAATGGTGGAATAGAATCATGAAAGAAAGCACGCAAAAGGAGTGACAGAATAAAATGTGAGTGGCAAAAATTAAAATATTCTTTATTTATTTTAAACAATAAGATAGAATTGTTACATTGCCCCACAGCGAGTTGTCCCATGGCAAATAGGCAATGGTGAGTTGGCTGCAGCAAGTTGACCATGATGAGTTGCCCGTGGTAAGTTGTCCTACAACGAGTTGGCTATGACAAGTTGTCCCATTCCCACAATGGATACCTATGAAATGTGGAGTACTTCAATGAACGTTTCTTAATTGCATAATATACAGAAGCTGTGGAGATTCATATGCACACTGATAATTTTATACATACAAAAGAATCAATGTGTATTTGAATATATTTCTGGTATACTTAGTTGAGTTGCCTTGCTCTGCAGTTGTTCCTTTTGTGGGTGCATTTGGGTGGATGTATGCACGCATCACTTAAAAGGATTTATCTATCCCATGATTAAATCAACAGTGTAACATGGCATTCGATAGGGCTTACTTTCAAATAGGCTGCAGTGCTAGTTCTTCCTACCTAACTGACCTTGAAATGTGTTCAACTTTAAGCCTGGCAGACTTCCAACTCCCAGAATTCCCCAGGAAGCTTGAAGTCTGCTAGGCTTAAAGTTGCCAAGATTGGAGACCCCTGCTCTAAGATCTGGAATGAAAATTCCAGTCCACTTTATTGCTTGCAAATACAGAAACGGCATTGTGAATTTATTAATAAATCTGGAAGAGGAAATACAGGTGCTCCCCCCCCCCCCCAATGTTAATTGAAATCTGGTTTTTTTCTCTGACCATTGTAAAAGGAATACACAAATGCTCATAATTACAAGTCTTTAGTCAAGGAAGCTGAATGTCATTACCCTGGATTTTGCAGGCCATGTGATAACAAATGTTGACATGACGGTGCAGCAAAAAACATGGATTTATGTATTCATCACTGCAGAATCTCAAGCAGGCTCGAAAATGTGTTACTACACTCTGAATAAATGGAAAACAGAATCCATTTGATGAAAAGGAGTTAAGCCATTAAATAAAAAAAAAAATCTCTTCTAAGAAACAAAGCCACCCAAGGTAAGCCGCTGAACAACTGACGAAAACTCAGGGAGGTCATTAAAGGCATTTAAATTAAGAAAGATAACTACCCAGTTTGCGAATGCAATTTAGAGGACGTATCTCCTCAATTTGCATAATTTAAGTATACATAATGTGATACTTGGAGCAATGGCTGATTGGCACCTAAATTATAAGGTATTATTACATTCTTTCCTTCCCTCCCTTTTTCTCATTTCTAAAATTCAACCCCCACCTCCTCCAAAATAATAAATATAAGGAAAGATCATGGCGGAAAGTCCTGTTCTCAAGGAGCCATCTCAAGAATGACAGATGATATGCAGTAGCCTACAAAGAAGCAGAGTCTTGCCCAGTCAGACCCAAAAATTCATTCACAGGGAGCTGCTTTTGATACTTGGGGTTGGATTAAGCCATGCTGATTAACACCCAAGAGCCACCTGCATTTCAATATGGGGGGGGGAGGGGAAGGGAAATGAATGCCACTGCATAGAGAATAGAACTTTGGATGAAGACAGCCACAGCTGCCTTCCTCCCCCCCACCCCACCCCCAGTGAATGAAAGGACCTCTGCTCAGTGATCACATGTGGTGTCAAAGCAAGAGTTTCTCTTCCATTGTAACATGCAGACTGAATAACTGCTGCCAGAGTGTTCGGGCTCCCAGGCAGCTGCACACACTCCAAAGGACTATTTGCTTCTTCCTGTTTGCATTCCTCAGCTCAAGAGAATGAGGTTTCTTTTCCAAATCAGCTTCTGTGGCTGGGCCTGGCTTTTTCCTGATCCCTCTGATCATCTTCCAAAATCCCGTTTCCAGGTGTGGGGTCTCTCTCCAGTTCCTTCCTTTCAGGCGCTCCGTGGACAGGGACCGAGAAGTCCAAACAACACCGGAGTTTCTCCATGTTGTTCTGCTTCAATCAGCACTGGATTTGAAATACAAAGGAGCCCTTGACAAAGCTAAGCAAGCTGCCCCACGTTCTCTTGTTAGGTTCCTCCAATAGCCAGCCTCTGCCTGTTATTTTAAGGCACAGATAAGCTTTGTCTAAACTGCTATGCATTTGGGGAGCAAGACCACCACCTAAGGATGATGTTAGCTGAGTTGTAACCAGAGCCCACTGCAAGAAGAATGCAAGGCAAAGAATGGACTTGCTAGGACACACCAAGATGGGAGTAAGAGACCAGGCCGTTTATGTTTGCAACTAATTATGAAAGTAACAACCATCTTTTCTTTTGTCATCATCATAATGGTTTCATATTTCTTTGCACAACAGGGCACAAGGTCTTATCTATGTCAAAATGTGCCTTGTGACATCACAGAGTCTGCCTCTTACATATTTGTGTACTGCAACACAATACAGAAAAGGTGGAGTGTGTGTATGTCACAAAACCACAACACACATTTTCTCATTTGCTGCCTCATCTGGCCACCCACAGTGTACAGTACCCTTCCCCTAATCAGCACATTTGAAATATAACTAGGACCATAATCCACTGAAGTCCCAGGTAGCAGAGTTTTGGGATTTTTACAATGATCCCAGTGCATCATGAGGGGGCAAATCACACCAGCATTTAGGTGGCTGGTACAGAGATTTACTATTAGACAAGAAAGTGGAGCCAATGGAACTAGAGACAAAGCATTGTGTTGGATGACTGACACTGCAAGAAACAATCTGCTTGCAGTTTAGAAGAAGTAGAAGAGGAGGGGGAGGAGAGGGAGAGGAACAGTGGTCGGCTGCTACGAGTTTGCCTGGGTTCGGGAGAACCCGTAGCTAACATTATGGCCGATTTGGAGAACCTCCAAATCCCACCCCTGGCTGGCCCCGCCCGCTCTGCCTTTCCCACCTCTCCCCTCCCACCCCTCCCAGGAGTCTCCATGTGGCCAGTTTTGGATGCGAGGTAAGTGCAGGGCCTGCGTGGAAGCTCCAGGAGGGGAAAAAATGAGCCTCCCAAACGTTCCGGGGCCTGTTTCCAGCCTCCTGAGGGCCTCCGGAGCCTGGGGGAAGCAGTTTTCACCCTCCCAGAGGCTCAAGGAAAGCCTCCGGAACCCGAGGAAGGCAAAAATACACCTCCCACCATGGTGCAGTAGGCTGACTAGGCCACGCCCACCATGGCCACATCCACCCAGCAACCAGACAGAGAACTCATTGCTGAAATTTTTGAAGCCCAGACCTGGAGAGAACCATCCATTTCCTCCTCTGAAAAGGGCCAACAAGAATTAAACATTTAATTAACATAGAATATTGAGTGTCTGGAGGTGGTGGAATATTCTGAAGGAGGGCAAGGATAGGTGGCTGGCTTAAATATTAAATGAATTGAATTGAATTGAATTTATTGAATTTATAGACCGCCCCCTCTCCCCGAAGGGACTCGGGGCGGTGTACAGACGACAAGATAAAAACCATATACAAAATAAATAATCTTAAATACACCTAAAATCAGATTAAATGGTAGGCTGTACAATGATAAAAATTAAAAAACAACCTAAATGAGAGTGCAAAGTTATGAGAATACCTTCATTTTTTGCCAGAGGATCCTCTTCTCATAGCTAATTGGCTTGTCTTCTCTGAATCTGTCATATATATTTTAACTCACTATATTCAAACAGAATTTCACATTTTACTTCTAGGGTTTTTCTAAGTACCAAAACAAAATGAAGTAGAAGTAGCTTTTGCTTGGCACTAATGGATTGAAGCACATGTTCCAGGAATTCTGTAGATCCCAGACAATCCCTTCCTCATTCTCTGAACCTTTTAAAACTCTGCCAAACCCAGTTCTGTTATCCATGACTCTTTTTCCCCCTAACAAAAAAAGCCTGTTTGTGAGTAGATGCTGAGTCCAGATAATCTGCTTAATTTCTTCTTCTTTCAATGTCCTTTCTTCTTCCTTTTCTTCTTCTACTGTAAGGCTCGCTGGTTGCGTTTGAGTATTTATTCAGATAGACTCCACAATGCAGAATCAAGAATCAAATTTTTGGAAACCTCTTGTGAAAGATGCTCAAAGCCATTTCCCCCATGTGCGAGAAACTCTTCTAATGGCTTCATTTTCTACTGAAAAATGAAGACACCTGATTGCTGTCTGTACTGAAGTTAAAATTATACCATTGGCCCCATCTATCAGATACAGGGGGGGTGGTGGTTTTGCAACCAAACTGGTGATCGAATTCCACCGAAGGGATGTCAGCACAACACCTGCTCTCAGGCCTGAAGTTTTGATCACACAAAGAAGTCTCTTCAGTTCCTGCGGAGATCAAATTACAATTCGTGGAGCTTCTAGTTTCAGCTGATGGTTGGGGGAAAAAATGGATGACCTACAGAAGCTTATTCTGGCATTTATAAGCCTAGCAGAGAAGATAGTTGTGCTAACTCCAAAGTTCCATGAAACTCCTTTCACCAGAAGTACATTGAAGGTGGAGCATTGTTGATTGAAACATTTTACCCATGTCAGGAAAAATTTTTTTTTTAGAAAACTTGATGACATGTCACTTCTCTGTGTGCAGACATTCTCCTCCAATCTGCACACGAAGAATATGGTGCAGGATTTTTATTTTTGTTTTCAGGACAGGAGGTTGTATGCATGTATGTCAACACTCTGAAAATTGGAGATAACAAGAGAAGGCAAATACAAGGGTAGTAAAATATGGTTTGTTAAGGCGATGGTCACAAAAATGGAACTGAATACAGGTCAAATTACTAAGCAAGGTTTCATATCTGCTTTTTTATTAGGCTGTATTTATTTCAGGAGCTCAATCATTATGTGACTTACATAATATGCCTCCTCCAATTCCTCCTCCCCCAACAGTCTTGTGTGATAAATTAGTTGAGAGGACAACTGGCCCAAAATCATGCTGCTGGTTTCCATTGCTTGAGGTAAACTTGAACCTGATTCTAATCCAACATATTAACCAATATCTGCACTCTTTCCCTTGGACTGCAAGGTGATCAAACCGGTCAGTCCTAGAGGAGATCAACCTTGACTGCTCTTTAGAAGGTCAGATCCTGAAGATGAAACTCAAATACTTTGGCCACCTAATGAGAAGGAAGGACTCATTGGAGAAGAGCCTCATGCTGGGAAGGATTGAGGGCAAAAGAAGAAGGGGACGACAGAGAATGAGGTGGCTGGATGGAGTCACTGAAGCAGTAGGTGTGAGCTTAAGTGGACTCCAGTGGATGGTAGAGGACAGGAAGGCCTGGAGGAATGTTGTCCATGGGGTTGTGATGGGCCGGACATGACTTTGCGACTAACAACAACCACACACTCTTTCTCTTAGGTAAATGAGTTGGCCTCAATCACTAGCGACTTCATGGTAATTCTTGCATAGTTTTCTTAATAATAATGTGGGATTGGTTTGTTGGTACTGTCTTTTGCGGGGTAAGGTTTTTCTTTGTACATCTCTGTCTAGTTTACAGCCTTGGTGGTCTCCCATCCTAATTCTAACCAATGCTTTTTGCCATGAGTAAAGTTCAGTTTTGGCGATCATGGAAGATTACTTCAGTGCTGCCAATCACACCAAAGCTATTTATTTTTATGTAACATCATCACCACCACCACCACCACCACCACCACCACCACCACCACCACCAATTAGCAAATAAAAGCATTGAAACAATAATAATAGTAAAAAGTAAAAACGGAAGAGGGAATAATGTTCTGACCCCCCTCTTCCCCCGCCAACACAGACACACTCCGAGCCAAAGATACTTCACAAAGTTTATTGTACAGACAGACAGATCCTTGGCAGCAATCCAACACGACTAGACCTTCAGAACCCTCTGGCACTGATACGCAATAGCAGCTATCCAGCCTGCCACGCTCACAAGACTGTACTCCCACAATAGTTCCTGTGTTGACTTCTGCAAAAGGGCGTGTGCACAAGCAGTCCTTTTATAGTCTGGAGAGGAGTCTAATTATCATCATCTGAGCGCAATTACCTCCGGTAACTCCGCAATTGCTCCTGACGCCACTTAGCGTGCCGATAGCAAGCATTCAATAACTCACTGCTGATGTCTGACTCGCTGTCCCATGACTCCTCCCCACTGCTCCAAGACATGACATCAGGAGTACCCTCCCTTTGGCTTTCACCACTGCTCCATGCCTCAGGTGCCTCCTGGTGGCCGACCAGCCTCTCTGATCCCTGCTCGGAGTCAGAACCCTGCCCAGGGTCCTCCACATCCTCCAGAGCCGACTCATAGGGACCCTCACTGTCGGAGTCTGGTGGCAGCTCCAATGGCTCCTGCTGGGCCACAACAGAATAATATATTGTGGTTGGTGGTGGATTAACAGTGGACAGTTAAAGTTTGCCTAATTTTACATACAACATAGCAGAATCTTGCCATATTCAAAGAAACTAACCATACTGATCTGATAACAGTAGTTGCACAGAAAAAGATCAGTATTTCCTGGATTTATTAGGTAAAATGTTATAAACTGAGTCTGTGAGTCCTTATAGAACATGGGTGTCAAACTCGATCACGTCATATGACAACACGTGATGTATCATAACATTTTTTTACCTTTGCAGGACTCCAGTTTGACACTCCCTGTTATAGAAGGTACAGTGAAGGATGGAGTGAGCTCTGCTTTCAATGGCACCTTGCCAGTGATGGGTTTCAAATTTTTTTAGAACCTCTTCTGTAGGTGTGGCCTGCTTTGTGGGAGTGGCTTGCTGGCCATGTGACCGGGTGGAAGTGGCTTGCCAGCCATGTGACTGGGTGGGCGTGGCCAACTTGTAAAATGTGGTGAAATTCACTTAACAATGCTCTTGCTTAGCCAAAATGTTGGCTCAGAAACTCTGGGCATTTGAAGCACACAACTTAAAGCTGTCAAGTTACAAGACTCTTGCACCCCTAAGCCTTTAGAAAAAAACCCAGGGGTGTTCAAACTTGACAGCTTTAAGACTTGTGGACTTCAACTCCCAGAATTCCTCTTCCGGTCATGTTGCCTCAGGAACTCTGGCATTGAAGTATGCAAGTCTTAAAGCTGTCAAGTTACAAGACCCTTTAGAAAAAATAACCCCGGGGTGTTCAAACATGATAGCTTTAAGACTTGTGGACTTCAACTCCCAGAATTCCTCCTCTCGCTCTTCATCTTGATGATGTGCGGACGGACAGGGGGAGGGAGCTGGAACGGTTCTAAACGGCACTGTAGATTTGTGGAACCTCTTCTATAGAAGAGGTTAGAACTGGCAGGAACCCACCCCTGCATCTTGCCCACAGGGGCACAGTCTCAGCTCATATGGTATTTTTCCGTATTGGCCCTCCAAAACTGCTGTCGTTATTTTTATGTATTTGATTTTAATTGATCTCCATTCATAGCAGATTTTGTTTTAAATTATTTTTGAAACCTTTGATAACAAAACTGTGGATGATCTCTTAGAGGAAGATTCCCTGAGGAAAGATTTATTCTCTTTTCTTCTTGCCAAAATATTAACAAGTGAGTACCAGTTATTTTTGGAACATGATGTCTCAATAATAATAATACCCTTTGAAATATAGATAGATGAGAAACATGGACAGAAAGATGCTGTTATTCATCCGTTCCAGAGGTGGTATTCAGCAGGTTCTGACCAGTTCTGGAGAACCGGTAGGGGAAATTTTGAGTAGTTTGTGGAACCGGTAAATACCACTTCTGACTGGCCCCATCCCATCTATTCTCTGCCTCCCGAGTCCCAGCTAATGGGAAATTTGCAGTAACCTTCCCCTGGAGTGGGGTGGAAATGGAGATTTTACAGTATCCTTCCCCTGCTACACCTACCAAGCCATGTCACTCCCACCAAGCCATGCCCATAGAACCAATAATGAAAAAATTGAATCCCACCACTGATCAGTTCTCTCCTGGTTGACCATAGCAAGAACCAATTCTTGGCTTAGATAGGCTTTAAATCTTACATAAAAGAGCCTTTATTAAAGAATGCCACTTCCCAACTGGCAGCTGTTGCAACACAACAAACCAGGCTTGGGTTTCCAGGTATTTTTGGCCTGTAACATCATTAACCAGCAGGGCTAATAAGTGTTATAATTCAACAGTGTCTGGAGATTGGAAAACTAGAAAACACACTAGAAAATCATTCATATGTAATTGATGCAATTCAATCAACAAATTAATTTTCAGTTAAAGGTTAAGGTAAAGGTTCCCCTTGCACATATGTGCTTGTCGTTCCTGACTCTAGGGGCAGTGCTCATCTCTGTTTCAAAGCTGAAGAGCCAGTGCTGTCCAAAAATGTCTCTGTGGTCAAGTGGCTAGCATGACTGAAAGCTAAAGGACCACAGAACACTATTACCTTCCCACTAAAGGTGGTCCCTATTTTTCTATTTGCATTTTTGCATGCTTTCGAATTGCTAGGTTGGCAGAAACTGGGACAAGTAACAGGAGCTCACTCCGTTACATGGCACTGGGGATTCGAACCGCTAACCTTTCAATTGACAAGCTCAGCATCTTAGCCACTGAGCCACCGTGTCCCCTTAATTTTCAGTTAGGGAGTTAATAAAGCAACATTTGGCTTTATCATATGCCCTCATAAAGAACTAGCTAGTATCAGGTGGAAGATTTATTTCCTGCCCCTATTCTTCCAGTTTGATTTTCTCAATTATTTCATGTGGGTTTTCCCACTCCCTACACTCTAGCATCCAAACAATCTAATTCAAAATGGAAATGCATTAACTTTTAGTTTAAACTGTAGAAACCACCCTCCCTGCTCGTATCATTGGTTGTTAATGTCGCCTTTTGGGAGAGAGATAGATAAAGACATTCAAATCTGGGGAATTTGCAATTAAAAGAATTTGGTGCATTAGCAGGTTTTAAGATTAATAAACAAAAGACAAAGGTGTTAACAGAAAGTGTGAAAATAGATCAAACAGAATTGATGAATAAAATGGGTTTTAAGATTGAGAAGAAGTAAAATAGCTGGGTATCTCTATGACAACTATGAATTGTAAGCTATTTCAAAATAACTACTGTATATTAAGGCATGGAATGAAGTTTTTTTAAAAAAACATCTTAAGCTGGGAGAAACTGGAATTGTCATTGCTGGCGAGAATTTCTGTGATGAAAATGAGCGTCTTGTCTAGAATGATGTTTTTGTTTCAGACAATACCTGTTTTGACAACCCATGCACAATTCAAATAGTGGCAGAAGGCTATATCTAAACATGTGTGGCGGCAGGGCGGTGGGGATATGAGTTGAATAAATACAACTTACGAGCTAAAAGGGGAGGATTGCGTTGACCTGATTTGAAATTGTGTTTTGCTGCTTATTCTTTGGTTTGGATGAAAGAGAAATAGAAAGCTTTGGGGGTTTGAAGGACATGACCTGAGGTTTGGGTGGCAGATATTTGTGGTAAGATAAGGTAAAGGTAAAGGTTCCCCTGCACTTGCATGCTAGTCATTTCCGGCTCTAGGGGCGGTGCTCATCTCTGTTTCTGAGCCAAAGAGCCAGCACTGTCCGAAGATGTCTCCTCTCCGTGGTCATGTGACCAGCATGGCTAAATGCTGAGGGCTCACAATGTGCTGTTACCTTCTCACCAAAAGTGGTCCCTATTTTTCTACTTGCAATTTTTACGTGCTTTTGAACTGTTAGGGTGGCAGAAGCTGGGACAAATAACGGGAGCTCACTCCGTTACGCGGCGCTGGGGATTTGAATTGTTGAACTGCAGACCTTCTGATCGACAAGCTCAGAATCTTAGCCACTAAGCCCTTGTGGTAAGATAAAGTCAAGGTTAATGTGCCATATTGAGAATATGGAATAGATACAAACCAGGCATGTGCTCAAAAACATCTTTGTGTATCTCAGCACAAGGTTGGGGTTTTTTTTTTTGTAGTTACTTCTTTGAATCTTTTCTTTTCTATTTTTCTTTTTCATGTTTTCCTTTCTTGATCTTTTAGCTTTCTTTCTGATTTCTTTCTTTTTTTAGATATTGAAACACTGCTATCGTGTCATCCCTAGTCCTTCTTTTCATTAAACCAAATATACCCAATCCCAGCAGCCATTCTTCATATGTTTTAACCTCCAGTCCCCTAATGAACTTTATTTCTTTTCTCCGCACTCTTTCTAGAGTCTCAACATCTTTTTTTATATCATGGTGATCAAAACTGGATGCAATATTCCAAGCGGAGTCTTAGCAAGGCTATTATAAAGGGGTATTAACATTTTGCATGGTCTTGATTCTATACCTCTATTAATTAAGTCTAGGACTGCATTCGCTCTCACAGGGAAGGACTCCTCCGGGTGCCGTCCACTAAGCAATGCCAACGGGCGGCGCCTAGGAGTAGAGCCTTCTCTGTGATGGGCCCAACCCTCTGGAATGACCTCCCCCCCGATATCAGAACCACCACCGACTTCCGCTCCTTTCGACAAAAACTGAAGACTCACCTGTTCCGTTTAGCCGGCCTGGCCCATTTATAGTTTTATTCTACCTCCTGGCAGATATTTTAATTGGGTATTTTTAGGGTATTTAAATATTGCTTTTAACTACTTTACTTCAGATATGTACAGTTTCTTATTGCCTCCTCTTTGTGTTTGTATTTTCTATTTATTGATGTGTTTTTATTTGACTGTACACCGCCCTGAGTCCCTTTGGGGAGAGGGGGCGGTATAAAAATCTAAATAAAAGTAAAAAAAAAAAAAAGTAAAAAGCATTGGGCTTTTTGGCAGCTGCAACACACAGATGGCTCATATTTGAGTGATTGTCCACTAGGACTCCCAAGATCCCTCTGGCAAGATCCCTCTAGTAACTACTATTGAGCCAGGCATCCGTAAGTGAACATTCACAAACCCTATATGGCACGAAGTTAAATATGACATCCTTCTGAAAATATAAAGGCATAGTTGCTGCTTATATTTTTTTAACAGATTCAAAGTTAGAAAACAGTGAGTATGGCAGATGCAAAAGTTTGAATATCCTTTCAGTCAATCATTGTAACAGCTTCTTTGGCAGAAATAACATAATTCAAACATTTCCTATCACCAGTTTAAAATCTTTCTAGTCTTGTTTTGGATCTTTTTCCTACTCTTCCTTTCAGAACTCCTCTAGAGCAAAAATATGCTTAGATCCCCTTGCAGGTGTCTCTTACTAATGTTATCTCAATAATAACATTCAAGTATACTTTAAATCTCAGGTCTATGAAGATCATTCAAAAGCATCCTCTTTTTCTCCCTGCAAATACTTCATTTGGAGATATTTGAGATAATCATCTTACTAAAATATTCAACCTCTTTTCAGCTTTAGTTTCTTCGGTGCCTGGGACTTTAATTTCTACAATGTGTGTGTCAGTGTTCCAAGTAACACACCCATTGAAATCAGAACTCTGAGGCAGGTAGATTTATCTAAGAACAGGTTTATTGGAGACATCCTTTTGGCACAGCCAGTGAAAACCAACTCTAAAAGTTCCTGGCGTTTTCACCTAATGAAAGTAAAAATCCCCCTCCCAGGTGTCATTGGTCACATTGTCCAATGAATATACAGTAGCTGGTAGGCTCCTTCAACAGCCACCTGTTACAATGAACCTGGTTCCCACAGGAAAACGTTTTGTTTTGACTGTTAGCTGGGCTATCTAGTTCCCCCTCCCTTCCGTTTCTCAGGCTTCATGGCAACTATGAGGCAGCACAAGATGGCTTTAGTCAGGTTCGCTTCGGAATTGACAATGTGGATACGAAGTTGAATCATTATTGCTTCCACCCATGCAATAATTCCTTTGCTACTGGCTATCACAAAACTCCAAAGTATAATATAGATTTAATATAATATAGAGAATGGATAACCATTTGTCTGAAATGATATAGGATCTCCTGCTTAAGGAAGGGGTTGGACTAGAAGACCTCTGGAGTCCCTCCCATCTCTATTATTCTATATTCTATGTTATATTATGCCATGCTGGGGGGAAAGGGTGTTGGCAAGGTCTTTGTCCCTTCAAATGCTTTGCTGTTTTTCACCCCCCAAAGAGCATTGTTGTTATGGTTCATTTTTTATTTCATCAGTCCAAAAACGTTTTGTTCCAAAGCACTTCAAGTTTGCCACTGATTTTCTTTTGCATACTTCAGGTAATGATTTTTGCGATGGGGTCAGAGAAAAGGTGTCCTTCTGACAACTCTCCTTTGAAGGTTTTGTTGTATAAGCAAGACCGTTCTGGGGACGACGACTCCACTGCTATCTAAATTTTCCAGCAAATCATCCATTTTGCAATTCTGATTATTTTTCAGGCACTTCTAGCAGAGACATTTTTTGTTGTTCAATTTCATGTCTCACAGTCAGTGAAGCCATTAAAACATGCTTATCAACTATGATCAAGCAAAGATGCCCTCTTGAAAGTGCTGTGTATATAGATTTTCAGTATGCAAGATCCTGAGCAAGGGTGTTCTCCAGTGGTGGGTTTTGAAATTTTTTAGAACCTCTTCTGTAGGTGTGGCCTGCTTCGTGGGAGTGGCTTGATGGCCATGTGACTAGGTGCGAGTGGCTTGCCAGCCATGTGACTGAGTGGGAGTGGCTTGGCAGTCATGTGACTGGGTGGGCATGGTCAACTTGTAAAATGTGGTGAAACTCACTTAAAAACGCTCTTGCTTAGCAACCAAAATGTTGGCTTAGAAACTCTGGCATTTGAAACACGCAAGTCTTAAAGCTGTCAAGTTACAAGACCCTTGCACCCCTAACCCTTTAGAAAAAAAACCCAGGGATGTTCAAACTTGACAGCTTTAAGACTTTAAGGTTTAGATAGGACTCTTAAAGACGGGCGGGGCAAGCATGGTGCAGACGGGCGGGGGGAGGGAGCTGGAACCGGATCTAAATGGCACGGTAGGTTTGTGGAACCTCTTCTATAGAAGAGGTTAAAACTGGCAGGAACCCAGCCCTGGTGTTTTCAGAGAAGGTTATCACTTACTAGCTAATAGCTCGACGTTTCCCAGGTATTTATTTATAGGGGGAAAATGTCAGGACCAAACATAATTTCTAATGTTGGATTTTCCCCCTTATCAGAGGGAGCCCCCTTGTGGAGTACTATGAAGCCGTTATCATGGCAACTCCACTGCGCTGTACAGTAGAAGCCATTTTACGGCTGTACATTAGAAGCCATTTTAAGGCACAACAGGCTGTATCATAACAGAATACCCACTCTGATGGGTTTTAGGGGTGTCTTAGCCCCATAATATTTGTTTCCAGCGAGTAAGTCATCTGTGTACCAAGTTTGGTTGAAATTGCTTGGTCTGTTTTATATTCCAGTGCATCTTATAGTCTGAAAAATACAGTATCTCACCATCCAAGCTCATGGGCTTTCATAGCTCCACACCATTGTCAATGGTTCCTCTCAAGACAAACTCCGTATGGAATAGGTCAAATCAAACTTTAGAAAGGATCTTGCCATTTGAGGTCAGAATTATACATATAAGCAGATATAGGTGGTACTCAACTTACAACTGTTCATTTCGTGACCATTCAAAGTTACAACAGCGTTGAAAACAGGACTTACGATCATTTTTCACACATATGACCATTGCAGCATCCCCGTGGTCACATGATCAAAAGTCAGGCACTTGGCAACTGGCTCATATTTATGAGGTTTGCAGTGTCCTGGAGTCACGAGATCACCTTTTTCAATCTTCTGACAAGTAAAATCATTGGAGAGGCCAGATTCACTTAACAAACATGTTACTCACTTAACAACCTCAGTGGTTCACTTAACAACTATGACATGAAAGATTGTGAAATGGGGCAAAGCTCTCTTAACAAATGTCTCACTTTGAAACTGAAATTTTGGGCTCAATTGTGGTCGTACTTCGAGCAGTACCTGTACATAGCACATTTAATGAATGTGATTATTATAGCGAAATAGTAGTACTTGACAAATAATAGAGAGGTACATTTGCAAGACTTTTTTAATTTAGTAACCCCTCTCTTCCTGATAATATATATTTTTTTCTTTTCTCACGTTTATGCATTAATACAATGCAATGTAACACATTTTACAATACAATGATTTGCCCACAAAACAATTAGATCCCTTCTCTTTTAGGTGCTCTTGTAATATTGCAGCATAAAATAAATTTCACACCTCTGTCTCTAAACAGGCAAGATTGTGTAATACAGCAAGACCATGCTGGACAATGTTGTTAGAGATCTAATCACAGAGTATAAAGGATGTGTCCCCAGAAATAAACATGAGTATTATCAACAGGACATATTCTAATACATTAAATTTCTAAAGGGTCCACTTACTTAGTTTCAGCATTAGTATTAAAATTAGCATTAGTACTGGTGAGAATAGCCAATTAGTACTCCAAGAAAAAAGGGCAAAGAATAGAGGGTAATTCACACAACACATTGCAGGCTTGCAGAAAGGGTGATTATATAGTCATAGCTATCATCTTGACTTTTATTTTTGACACATGCATATAAGCCACTGCTGCAGGGATGGGCTTCAAAAATGTTAACAAGGAGTTCTGTGCCTGGTTGCTGGTGGGTGTGGCCATGATGGTCATGACCCAGTCAGCCTCCTGCACCATGTGTGTGTGTGTGGAATTCTGTCCTCCCTGGACTCTGGAGGCTTTCTTCGAGCCTCCAGAAGGGCGAAAATGGCCTCCCAGGTTCCAGAGGCCCTCCGGAGGCTAGAAAGAGGCCAATTTCTGGCCTTCCTGAGCTTCTGGTAGGCCTGTTTTTCACCCTCCCTAGCCTCTGCAAGCGCCCTGCACTTACCTGCATCAAACGGGCCGCATGGGGACTCCTGTGGTGTGTGGGGTGGGCGGGGCCAGCCAGGAGTGGGATTTGGGGGTTCTCTGAACTGCACAGACTCTTAGCTAGAGGTTCTCGTGAACCCCCAGCAGCCCCCCCCCCTGCACTGCTGTCTTGTTTCAGACCTACAGGAATCATCAATCAATTTGATTTTAAATTGGTGATAGGAATGGAAACTGATGGAGCCATTCTTGAAAGCAAAGGGAAGAAGTGAGTAGGATGGATGGCCTCTTTCACCTGCCTGCAGCGGCAAACTCTGCCTCCAGATTTCTTTTCTCACATATTATTTTCAAATATTTTGTACCTCTTTAAAAAAAAAAACTGGGCTGAGAAAGAGGGAGGGTGAGTTTGCAGTCCTCCCCAGGAGCCTCTCCGAGGTATTGTTAATCCTCCTCCTTCCCTCTGTGTGTTTGAAACATACAGATCCGCTGCCCTTGTCTCTGTTTGGCCCTCAGTCCCTCTGGTTCCATTAAGATTTAAATCCCTCCCTTATAATGACCTGAGGATCCAGCACACCACCCCAACTAAGCTAAGCAGGGCAATCTAAGAGGTAGGGCTTAAGATCTTCCTGCATTCCATCTGCCTTGAAGAGACGAGAGGGCGGGTGACTTGCTGCTCTGGGTTGGTGGGCCTGTTAACACTGATTGATGGTGATGGCATGTTTTCCCCTGCTTTTCACAGAACCCGGTTTCCCTGTCACTGAACTGACACTGAACTCCCTCATCTCTTCCTGCCTGAGAACCCAAAGCCAGATGTTAAAGGGGCAAAGAAGCAGCGATGAACAGAGCCCGCAGCCTAATGACAGCTCTTTGGAATTTCTCAGGTGGGATTAGGGGCTCAGGAGGGTCTCTCCTTCGAAAAAAAAAACAGCCAGTCACTGTGCAATTATGTCTCTTTCTTTTAAGCCCCGCTCTTCCAGAAAGGCTGGTGAAAAGCTGGGGATGATGAAAAGAGGGGCTGTCTTGCATCAGGAAAGGTCCCAAGATCCAAGGCTGCTGGAAGTTTGACCACCCAGCCTGGCCATAATTCTCCCGGGGCCTATAATTGTGATAAGCATTACATTGCTTATCACAGTGACCCATTGTGTAGGTCACTGCATCCATTCAAAATCCACATGCTCCCAATGAGCAAAACTGGTCAGCTCAAACTCGGCTTTATCCAGCAATTAATGTAGTAAATCAAAACTTCTTTTGAATCAAGATTTAAAATCAATCTATTGCCAAAAATGTCAATGCAATCCTAGGCTGCATTAATAGAGGGATAGAATCACGATCACAAGAAGTGATAATACTGATTTATAATGCATCCAATTTTGGTCATTGTCACAATATAAAAAAATACTCTGGAAAGAGTACAGAGAAGAGTGACAAAGACGATTAGGGGACTGAAGGCTAAAATATAGGAAGAATTGTTGGAGGAATTGGGTATGTCCAATCTAGTGAAAAGGAAGACTAGGGGCAATATGACAGCAGCGTTCTAATATTTGAGAGGCTGCCACAAAGAAGAGGGGATCAACCTATTTTCCAAAGTACAAGGAAGGCAAGGCAAAAGGCAATGGATGGAAATTGAACAAAGAGAGAAGCAGCCTAGAACTCAGGAAAAATTTCCCTGACAATAAGAACAATCAACCAATGGAAAAGCTTGCCTTCAGAAGTTGTGAATGCTCCAACACTGGAGCCTTTTAAGAAGAGACTGGACAGTCATTTGTCTAAAATGGTATAGGACAGTGATGGTGAACCGTTTCGGCACTTGCATGCACGCAAAGGGATCACAATACAATACAATACAATACAATACAATACAATAGTAGAGTTGGAAGGGACCTTGGAGGTCTTCTAGTCCAACCCCCTGCCTAGGCAGGAAACCCTATACCGTTTCAGAGAGATGGCTATCCAACATCTTCTTAAAGACTTCCAGTGTTGGGGCATTCACAACTTCTGGAGGCAAGTTGTTCCACTGATTAATTGTTCTAACTGTCAGGAAAGTTCTCCTTAGTACTAAGTTGCTTCTCTTCTTGATTAGTTTCCACCCATTGCTTCTTGTTCTACCCTCAGGTGCCTTGGAGAATAGTTTGACTCCCTCTTCTTTGTGGCAACCCCTGAGATATTGGAACACTGCTATCATGTCTCCCCTAGTCCTTCTTTCTCTTAAGCTAGACATACCTAGTTCCTGCAACCGTTCTTCGTATGTTTTAGCCTCCAGTCCCCTAATCATCTTTGTTGCTCTTCTCTGCACTCTTTCTAGAGTCTCCACATCTTTTTTACATCGTGGCGACCAGAACTGAATGCAGTATTCCAAGTGTGGCCTTACCAAGGCATTATAAAGTGGTATTAACACTTCATGTGATCTTGATTCTATCCCACACTCTGGAAAAGCCGAACTTCTGGGTTCTGGTGCGTATGCACACCCGGCAGTCAGCTGGCCAGTGCGCATGCGCACATTGGTTTTTGATACTGCTGCCTGTGCAAAGGACAGCTGATCATCATGTGCACATGCACGCCAGAAACCCAGAAGGCAAGGCCATGCGTGACGGGCGACACGGCTTCATGCGCCACTTTGGGTACGCATGCCATAGGTTCACCATCACGGGGTATAGGATCTCCTGCTTGAGCAAGGGATTGGACTAGAAGACCTCCAAAGTCCCTTCCAAGTCTGTTATTCTATCAATCAGATGGCAGAACTATCGTTTCACAATGCTGAGCAATGATAATTTTTAATTGGTGCAGGAATCATCTTTGAGGGCGGGCAGGTGGCAGAAAAGTGGTCAGAGGAATAATAAAGAATTGATATGTCACAAATGGGCAGGATGGCTGTGGTTTAGCAATGTGGGCAATCTGAGAAATCTTTTTTCAAATCTACATTAAACATATCTGAGAGATGATTGTTTTGCTCCTTGTGTGCTTCCCTCATCCCCAAAGTGGGAGAGAATAGTAGAAATCACAATGAAATGAGGACTAGCAGCCACCAAAGGAAGTTAGCAAGTTACCCATTTCTAAATTACAGTTTGATGCTGTTAATCCTGGGTAAAATCATATTTTTGTTTAACTGATTAGTCAGTTGAATGTTGAAACTGCCTATAAGTAACAGTCAGAAATTGGTAAATCAATGCAGATCAGATAGTAGAAATATATACGAAGCTCCATACAGAAAAATGTGTGCTGAATTCAGATTAGTCTGAATTGTTGAATTATTAACTGATCAGCATAAGCATCTCCTTCTTTCAGCGATTCACTTCTGCTACCTGGGATCATCATTAAAAGATTTGAGGGGTAGATAACATCCCACTTCTTCTGTTGCAACCTGTTCTATTCTCTAAGGGCTAAATGTCTAGGGAGTCGTGTTGTACTGAGATTGAGAGCTCTGAAATATAATTTGTTCATCCGGAAAAGCAGAGTTCTAAATGTATCTGTGGGCTCTTCTGCAGTCATCCAGTCTGAGAGCTTACAAAAATTACACCAAAATATGGGTTCTTGCATTTGAAGTGGAGGCAGGAGAGCAACAGGATGGAAAACGCCTCTTTTGGTGCTACTTATATTGAACAGAAGATGTGTCATCTGCTATTGGTCCTTTGGTCCATAAAGTAATCACCTCCTTCTCTTTCTTCTCTTCCTCTACTTCTCTATTTCCTCTACCTCTTCTGCCACCTTTGGCAAGAAAAGCCAGGGGAGAGGAGGGGAAATGGATGCTGCTTTTCTGATGGGTCTTTCTCTGGGTTGAGAATTTTGGCTCCAATGGAGACGTTCTCTTCCAGTTCTGTCCACTGTCATCTCAGAAGGATGGAAGGCGGAGCCAACCTTGAGATGGTGAGATTCAAACTGCCAAATTGCCTGGAGTCAGCAGTAAGCAGAAATAGCCTGCAGTACTGGATTCTAACCACTGCGCCACCATGGCTCATCAAGGATCAGAAAGGTATGTTTAAAAAAAAAGAAAGGAGGTTTTTTTCAGTGGGAGAATCTGCTGCCAAAAGACGAATAGTCCTGGATATCAGTAGCCACAGAGACTGCAGAGATATGCCCGCAGCAACCTCAGATAGATTAAAGTTATTTTGATACTGGATGGATTTGCCAGAAGAAGAAGTTAATAGGGAGAGCTTTAAATCTGGAACTGGAAAAAAAATAAGTTCACCCTGCCTTCTCAGCAGGTTAGGTGTGACCTGAACACCACATCATCAGTTCACATCTTCTAAATCTATTTGCTGAAGGATCTCCAATTTGCCTCCAGCTGACTGTGCAGAATAGCTTCAAATAGGTATGCTATAAATGTATGCATTCCCTTATTTATAGCCCATCCACTTTTATGGGAGAATTCACAATCTGTAATAGACTACATGATATCTATATTATGAAATGAAATGAAAATAAGTAATGCTTTAAATCATAAATAGGAGTGACCACAATTAGATAAACAAAGAGGCACAGGAGAGAGGCATAGTAAGGGAGAACCAGGCTAGCCTTGAAATGCTCAGAAGACATTCCAAACGAGGGACATTCATGTCTTAACCCCACAGAGTATATCTCTCTCAGTCATGGGGACCAAGGAGCCATTCTCCATGGATCTCAATGTTTGGGCAGATACAAATGTTGGACAAGGAACTTACCGAAGCAACAAAACTGTCATTGACTCTCCTACAGTTCTGCAGGCTGGTCTAAGTAATAATAATAATAATAATAATAATAATAATAATAATAATAATAATAATAATAATAATAATAATAATAAATTGAATTTATTAGCCGCTCCCTCTCCACACAGGACTCGGGGCGGCGTACAATAAAACATATAAAACATAAAACATATGTGCAAACATAAGATAGACTAGACTAGAATATTTGTGGCATATTCTTTATTGGCCAAGTGTGATTGGACACACAAGGAATTTGTCTCCAGTGCGTAAGCTCTTAGTTTGCTCTTAGTAAGCTCTTATTTGTGGCATATTCTTTATTGGCCAAGTGTGATTGGACACACAAGGAATTTGTCTCCAGTGCGTAAGCTCTTAGTGTACATAGAAACAACAAAGTGATCAATCATAAGATACCAATAGGAGAAGGTAATAGGAAAGCTGAGAAGAAGAATAGCAATACAACCCTACCAGATGGATATTGTATCTGACATATTGTATTGGATTGTATATCTGAATATTGTATTGCATTGTATCTATCACTTGTATCTGAGATAAATAACATACAGGAGGTCACAATGGACATTTTTCTATCTTTGCTTTTGTTGGTACTGAGCTTTTAATTAATAAACCTATTAACTGTACATATTTTCCATACGTTTATTGCTATACACAATCTATGGCAGGCGTCCAACTCACAGCTCACAGGCCACATGCAGCCCTGGACAGCCAGAAATGCAGCCGCACAAGACAATTAAAAAATATTAAAAAAATAAAGTTTGCTATTTATATATCTTAACTATATTATATATCCTCTAGGCAGTCCAAGAAAATCCCTCTTAATGCGGCCCAGACAAGCCAAAAGGTTGGAAAACCATGAGCTAAGTTTTAGCCAAGTCTCATATCATTCCCCATAAAAATCTTATTTTCCAAATCTAAATGCCACATTTGGGTAGATGAACCAAATAAAACTAACGAAAGGAAGGAGAAGAAGAAAGGCATGAAAATGGAGAATCTGCATTGATTAATTTTGAAAACATCACAAAATCTTTCAATTACTTGGGATGACAAAAATCTATAAATTCCATTTTCTCTTCGAATCACATTTTTTTTCGTATCTTAAATGTGTTTTCTTTATGCAATATATGTTTTTAGATGGCTTTCCTTACTACAATACAGATGTTTTCACTTGCAAGTTTACTTAATACTTTATTATTTTTAATTTGTTCTAATGTAATACATTCTTGTGCATTTTCCTTGTGTGCACTGTTCTCAAATAAAAGTATATTTAATATATATTTAATTAAGAAACTGCATTGTAAAATGGAAAAGAATAGAAATATGAATTTATGAATTAGTTTGAAAAGAACAGTCTGGTCAACATATAGTACCTTAAAATAGGAACCGAACTAATAACTTTGCCTTCCTTATAAATTCTTGAAAGTTCCTATGCCTTTATACAAAACTACTTTGTACAGATGAGCAGTTCAGTTCAATTCTGGCTTGATCTGAATCATCAATTTGATTTGGACGGCTGATTTCATCCAACTTGATGACTTGAATTGACTTAGAAAATTAAATCAATTTGAAAATCAATTTGAAAAAAAAAAGACATCAAATTTGAGTCAGTGGTTTTGAATTGCCAATCTAATTTGGAAAGTCCAAATTAAGCACCTTTGAATCAAACTTCTAAGCTGAGACTTTATGCAACCCTATTAACTTGGGGCTTCTAAGGAAAGGTATTCCTGCTTTTACTGATACTTGTACAAAATAACAATAATGGAAAAGTATGAGACAAACATGCTGATGAGCTTAAAGGGAAAAGTAGACTGTAGTGGCAGAAACTCATGAACTAACACCAGGGATTGGGTTCTGTGTGTTTCAATGTTTTGTGATACGCAGTCCCTCTTCCATGGTAGCTAAAAAGATATAACAGAATAACAGAGTTGGAAGTGACCTTGGAGATCTTCTAATCCAATTCCCTGCTCAAGCAGGAGACCCTATACATTTTAGACAAATGACTGTCCTGTCTCTTCTTTAAAAACCCCAATGATGGATGTCTATGGAGATTCTCAGTCATCCAGGTCATGGTTGTCCCAAAGGTGCTTCTTCAAGAGGCTTTCTGGTTTTTCTTTGAATACATTTAGCTTCTGAAGAAGCTTCTTGGCTGAGAAGTGAAACGTCTTCAAAGAAAAACCAGCCTCTTGGAAAAGCACCTTTGGGACTCCTGTGATGGAGCACTCACATCCTCTGAAGGCAAGCCATTCCACTGGTTCATTGTTCTCACTGAACAATTAATAAGAAGTACATCATGTTCCCAAATGGGCTGACCAGCCCTCAATACAACAGCATTCCCCCCAACATTGCTGCCACCAGTTAATTGTAAGAAGTAGACAGGCATCTACTATGACAAGGACACGTAAAAAATCAAGTTCAAGAGAGGAGGAAGCCCATTTCCTTGGCTGAAGTCCCATCATCATCTGCCTCTCTCTGGTTCTACCAATAATAAGAAATTACCAAAACTGGGGCCAGCTAATTTTAAAGCATCGAAGGCAGGAGACAGTAGTAGTGGTAATAGTAGTAGTAATAGTAATAGTAGTAATAGTTTATTAATTGGTAACTCTTACGACCACATCAAATAAAATATAAATAAAATACAAGATCCAAATCGAGGGTAAAAATGATAAAAGAAAATACAGGAATCAAATACATAAGTGGTAAATGCAGTGCTGTCATAACTTTGAATAATTGCCAAGCAAATGAAAGGTTGTAAGTCAAGGACTATCTGTATTGGAGGAAACATTTGAATTTATCTTTTATAAAGCTCAATACTTCATTTCGAAACATTACCCATTAATGTTCAAATGTAAGTCCACTTTCAGTGTGCTGATAATGAGGACATGGCCCTCTTCCCTACTTTTTTTCTTATACTGGAATTCTCTTAGCCTACCAAGCCATAGCATGATGGGTGTTTTGAAATCATGTGCTTTTTCAATAATGTGGGAAGGAGGGATGAGTACCAAGCGATCAGTTTGAACATTCTCCACCCCACCCTCGAACCCCACATCCTTAGATGAGCTGAGGGAAGAAAGAAATGGCTGCCTCCTGGTGTGTTTTTGATTGTTGACTTACACCGGGGTGTCCATCCTTGGTAACCTTTTAGACTTGTGGACTTCAACTCCCAGAATTCCTCAGCCAGCCATGTTGGGAGTTGAAGTCCACAAGTCTTAAATTTCCTAAGTTCAAACACTCCTGAACTACATTCTCTTTGGAGAATAAGAGTCTGCCCCCATAATTAGGGTGGGGAAGAACAACTTGATCTACAGGCTCACATTGTAAACCAGGAATTTTCAAACTTTTTAATTTCTTTCTAAAGTTTACAAAACCTGTTAACTAACTTGTTTTTTTTTTTTAACGAAAACTTTGGAACTTTGGAGTTTAAAACAAAATTTCCCAGAGTTTCTAATCAAGAGCCAAGCTCTACTGAACTGGGTGCACTTGAGTGACTTCCCTCTTATTCTCTCTTAATAGCCCCTAAAAATTATCATGGAACCCCGGAACATACCGTATTTTCCGGCATATAAGGCGACTGGGCATATAAGACGACCCCCTACTTTCAGGCGCTTGCAAGCTGGCTGAAGGCCTCTGCGCTGCCGGGCTTCCCTAGTTTGAACTCAGCGCCTTCTTCCTCCAGACTGCCAGCCAGACCTTACTAAGCCATCCCAGTGCTCATCCATCCATGTGCCCAGACGAGGAGCGCCAAGGTTATCGATTGAAAGGGCGGCATCTGCACTGGTGGCATGGCTTTTTGCTTGGCAGCGTTGCTTTTTCTTTTCTTTTGGTTTTTTGGTATGGCCTTTCTTATACCTGGTGTATAAGACGACCCCTGATTTTTGAAATATTTGGGGGGGGGGGTTAAAAAATCATCTTATACACCAGAAAACATGGTAGTTTGAAAAAAGATTGTCCTAAATCAGTCTCTCGTTCAAATAAGGCTGCTCAAGGGTTCTTTCCAGATACTCCTTCAAAATTCAGCAGGGTGACTGTCCAAAGTCAGCAACACGTTGTTTAACCGGGAAACGCATATGGGTGCTAATCTAAGGCTTACAATACGTTCTGCCATTTTAAAAAAGAGAAAACATACACTATTCTTCAAAACTGAAAGAGGAATGGAAAACTCCATTCTTGCCTACAGAGGTCATGTTAATTTATTTACCATTAGGATTTTATATATAATAACAGTATGCAATTGAAGAAAGAGTAATTTTCCCCTTGCTTTTAATGTCTGGTTTTAATTGTATATGTAACTGTAAGCTTCCCAGAGTTACCCTATGGTAAGATGGGCAGCCAATAAAGGAAGGAAGGAGGAAGTGTGGGAAGAAATGTCCTTCTGGGTTCAGTTCCAAATGGGGAAAATGACACTGGAAACCTGGAGGCTGCTTGGAAAGATGGTTAAATGGTGAACAGGATCACATGGCTTGAGGTCCTGAACAGAAAAGGGGAGTCACATGCTTCAGATGTTGAGTGAAGAAGAAAAAGTGACCGAGATGCTGAAAGTCCCTGGTTTTATGCCCTCTCTGGCCTTTGATCTTGAGTTTGTATTCTGATTGGTTGTCAGATTCCCATGGGGCCATGCAGGGGCAACTCTCTAGACTGTGAGTTCACGTTTGGTTGAGCATTGCTTCTTCCCAGGTGCCCTGTGGTGAGATGGGCAAAGGGCTAATACTATCATGCCTTAATCCTATCACCCTGGAGCTGAACTGGGAGATCTTTGTTATGTAGAATAGACTGACCCAGGCTTTTTAATGGCCCATGACAAAGGTGGGGGCTATTAAGAGTGAGTCTGCTTCCTGCCTAAAAACATGTTTCTCCATTTCTGATCCAGGCAAATATAATATTCTGCCTTTTCAATATTTCCCAGGATATTTCATTTTTCCAGGAGAGGGGGTGGGTTTTAACTTCCTACAGAAGGAAGGAAGGGAATATAAAATGATTTCCACCCTTCTTCCTGTTGAGGAATTGCAATCATACTCCCTTTTAAACTCCCAAAATAAACCATCAATTTAACCCCCCCCCCCCATTCAATAAAATGTTCCTTGCTACCCTCTAAAAGATGTCAAATATAAGTAGGGTGTTGTCCTCTGTAGTCCTCACACCGTACCTTATACCATTTTAAAGGAAAGGCAAGTGAGAAATTCATGGAACAGGAGAAGTGCAGGAAAAGAATAGGAAAACGAAACAGACAACCGTGTGTCTGAGGAACTCAGTTTTATTCACAGGAGGAAAGTTCAAACTGAAACACAAATGTTTAAGAAGTACCAATTAATTCCACGGGGTAAATCCCCCTGCTGGGAATGTGTAAAATCAGCGTAATGTGGGTTTACATGAGTATGTCTGATGGGAACAAGGGCAAGAGATTTCATTATAATTCAACAAAAGACACGTGCAATACCGCAGCATCCATTCAGATCGTCTTGAAATGAAACGATCAGTTTTGCTTTGCAGCTGTTCTTCGTGAGAGGTCAAAACTGCATTGACAAGCATGTAGGATGTGCTTTGCTTTAATTTGTATTAATATTGTGTGGAAAATTTTAGCAAACTTTAGTTTAAAATAACTTTCTTATTGTCTGATATAACTTGACTATGGCAAATATTGTGAGGTTGTTGTAAAGGGGATGCAATCCACTATATTTCATATTCATTTGAAACATTTGTGGACTTCAGGATTATTATATATTACACACCAACATACACAACTAACACAAATACATACATATTTTATATATATATATATTTATATTACACACACACACACACACACATATACATACATTCATACACACACACACACACACACACACACACACACACACACACACACACACACACACACACATATATATATATATATATATATATATATATATATATATATATATATATATATATATATATATATATATATATATATATATATATAGTTTATAGTGCAGGTTATATATAGTGCAGGTTTCTGCCTGCATGGTTTTCTGTGATGAGCCGAAAGACAGAAAGAGGGAGGAGTGAGCTCCCTCCCATATTTGGGCATACCAGGGGTTGTAACACAAACACACACACACACACACACACACACACACACACACACACACATATATATATATATATATATATATATATATATATATATTCGTAGATTTTCACGGGTGTAGGTATGCTGGTTTTGTTGTATTCAGGTCTTTTCCTGTGTAAGGTTGAGATTGTCTTTGCAACGTTTTGGCAGGATCTCACCTGCCATCTTCACACCCGTGAAAATCTACGAAAACAAATACACACACACACACACACACACACACATATATATATATCACAAATGCATACATACATACATACATACATACATACATATATACACACATATACATACATACATACATACATGCATACATACATACATACATACATATAATTTTAAAATAAAATCTATGTGGTTTTTGGTATGTGCATAACTGTGAACATAAAAATAAAAATAAATTCAGTAAGCTAAAACAATTGATTTCCAACAGCAAAACATTACTAAGGCATATAATCTGTGTGTGTGTGTGTGTGTGTGTGTGTGAGAGAGAGAGAGAGAGAGAGAGAGAGAGGAGAGAGAGAGAGAGAGAGAGAGAGAGAGAGAGAGAGAGAGAGAGAGAGAGAGAGAGAGAGAGAGAGAGAGAGAGAGACTGGATTTTTAATGTTGTACACCGCCTGGGGTCGCAATGTGTGAGCTGGGCGGCTATATCAATCTCTTTAATAAATAAATAAATAGGATCCATCCTATTTAGAGTAGTCTTTAGTAAGAAGTATAAACAGTACAAATTGTTTAGGCATAAACATACATTCAGATTTCATTGAAGGACTATCAGAAATAACATATTGATCCAGCTTGCCCAGCAACACAACATGAGTTCTTAGGCTAGCGTGCAATAAAAATAGGGGGCACAAGTCCATTAGTATCCATAAAACTGTATAACTATTAGCATTAAGATTTATCTTGGAACGATGGCAATAATAGTAAATCATGTTTCCAGGTAGATGGCAGTGCAATTATAGGAACTAAATGCAAAACCTGGGTTTATAGTTACAGAGTATAGCAACATAAGATCTCAGTCATGCTCTGGACAATTTACTCTCTTTAATTCTGCAGCAGGATGCAACTTCACTTTAACGGACTTTGGTATAGTGGACTTTGCAGGCCACAGAAGAGGTATTTGTGTAGTTTCTGTTGACCTTAATACGCAGATGATGTCATTTGCATTGAGTGATGTCATTTATTGCACAACAATGTCCTGATGAAATAAGATGCCAACGGCATCACTTATTCAATGATTCAATGATTATGCAAAATATGTACAGGTCAATCTCATCCTATGACTACCATTGTGCCCAAAACGTCTGTTGCTAATGGAGACTATTTGCTAAGTGAATTTTGTCCCATTTTACCACCTTTCTTGCCAGGGTTGTTACGTGATTCGCTGCAGTGGTTAACTTAGTAACACAGTCAATAAGCGAATCTGGCTTCCCCATTGGCTTTGCTTGTTAGAAGGTTACAGAACATGACCTTGGAACACTGCAATGGCCATAAATATGAGTCATTTGCCAAGCATCCGAATGTAAATCACATGACCGTGGGGATGCTGCAATGGTCATAATAGTGAAAAATGGTCATAAGTCCACGTTTTTTCAGTGCCGTTGTAATTGAAACAGCCGCTGAATGAACTGCAAGTTGAGAACAACTGTACATTCTCCTGACAACATATGTTCCTTTTTAAATGACATTCATGCATCACAGAGAGCCATCCTTCCAGTTAAAGAATTAGGACATGGTTTCACCATCCCATCAGGACTATGAAACTATGGCCATCTTTGGTAGTGAGTTGGTGAAACCTTTACCAAATGCTCTAATTGAGAGGGTAGATGTCTATTATGCATGAATGCCAGTTAAAAAGGGACATACATTATCAGGACAATGTACATATTTTACATAATATCAGAGGTGGCATTCAGCAGATTCTGACCAGTTCTGGAGAACTGGTAGCAGACATTTTGAGTAGTTCGGAGAACCAGTAAATACCACCTCTGACTGGCCCCGTCCCCAACTATTCTCTGCCTCCCAGCTAATCGGGAGGAAATGGGGATTTTGCAGTATCCTTTCCCTGGAGTGGGGAGGGAATGGAGATTTTACAGTACTCTTTCCCTGCCACACCCACCAAGCCACATCCACAGAACTGTTAGTAAAAAAATTTTTGAAACCCACCACTGCATAATATGATACTATCTTCTGACAGAGAAAGGCTGCCAGGTTAAACCCTTGTCAGATAAAGTCTTGTTTTGTCAATCTGAACTTTTTTGTCATTCAGAGAAATGAAGAACTCTTGGGCAACTTTGGCCACTATTTTAGCAGGGCTCAAATAATGGAACTATTCCTAACAAGAGCCTTTGTGATTCCACAGCAGACGGAGGGTGTGAAATTTGAATGAAATACATTACGTTCCCATTCTCCTTCTAATTTATTACAAGAAGACGTTTGGCAGAGAAGGGATCTGGAAATTTGCCATTAAACTGCAGTAGACTTTGCAAGTTAACGCGGATGGCCTTTGAGCATTAGCCTACCCAAACAGAACGCTACTACATTTGTAGAATTATCAGGATAATGGATCCTGACATTTCACCCTTACCATCTTTACAAATGTCACTTTTCATTCTATTGTAAATTAAACTACTTTCATCCAAATTCCAAAAGAAAGCTTCTTTGCAGTCTCCAGTCTCCTCATCTCTTCTGCTGTTAAAAGGGGAAAATAATAATAATATTGTGGCGAGGACTTGCAAGTATAATGGAGAAAATGCATTGTTATAGACCTTATACGAAGGGTATAGGAATTAATCATAAAGGATTAATTTCATGTCACTTTCTTCATGGTAGGGGTTAAAGAGGCCAACAAATGAGGAACAATACGATCAAATTAAACTATGTTAAATTTGTGCCCTTGAATGAGCTAATGAAACATTATTAAAAAAAAGTTGCAAAGGTGAAAACCCCATTAAGCCCAAGTGAGCAATACCACCTTCTATCACCTGAAGCTGTCCCTTCGATATTTCTCTACTTATTATAGGTAGATTTTTATCCACTTAATAGGTTAAGTTTGCAATCCTCCCTCCATCAATTATTCACTCCAGAAAGTAACCTTCTCTCTGTAAGAGCAAAGGGGAAAATGTGTATACTTAATCTCATTTACGCTTTTAACCAATTTATGCCAGCATCATGTATTTAAATTAGCTTCGGTGTGCTTTCATATATTATAACCATATTTCAAAGCAATTTGCACAAATGCCAACAGAGGAGCCAACTATATGTATCATGTGTTTGAAGATTATAAAGTCTCCAGATGCCTTTGTAAAGCAAACCTTTCATGAATAAATCAGGAAACATCCTGATGCAGGCTTTATAGAGAGAGAGCAAGGTATTCTTATTTAGGTCACAGTGAGGATCCGCCAGGTTTGCTAAAATGGAACAAATCCCCAGCGTATAATGTCAGATGTGCAACATTTTATAAGACAAGCAAACATCGCTGAGAGTTTAGCCCTTATTGTGTGTTTGCAGCTATAAATGACCCCCTGCTTTAAGAATATTGCTTTGGTCACCCGAGGTGTGAATCAAGTATGTTCAGTTCTGTACTGAACTGGGTAGGAAAGGTTTTGTTTTGCAAACTTATCCAAGGTGATATTGGAAGAGAAGTGATTATGTCCTCCTAACCAGGGGTGAGATGCTGGGGGTTCGCAGGGGTTCGGGATAACCTCTAGCTAAGATTCTGTGCAGTTCGGAGAACCCCCAAATCCCACTCCTGGCTGGCCCCACCCACCAGACCCCTCCCCTCCCAGGAGTCCCCACACAACCCATTTTGGATGCAGATAAGTGCAGGGCCCACGCGGAGGCTCAGGAAGGGCGAAAAAGAGGCCTACCAGACATTTGGGCCCATTTCCGACCTCCAGAAGGCCTCTGGAGTTTGGGGAGGCTGTTCTTGCCCTCCCGGAGGTTCAAGGAAAGCCACCGGAGCCTGGGGAGGGCAAAAACACCCCCCCCTAGTATAGGAGGCCAATTAGGCCACACCCACCATGGCCACGCCCTCCCAGAAACTGGGCAGAGAACCCCTTGCTAAATTTTTTGAAGCCCGCCCCTGATCCTAACCCTTACAATTTAATAAGAACTGCAAAGAGTGGTTGCTTAGAGTATGTAGGAGAAGGGAAGACACAGCTGGGGGTGTGGAGTTAAGGGGTTAGAGTCTGTATGTTGTGACAAACAGCCCCCTTGAATTTCGTTGACCCTTGTCTGGTGTGCCAAAGTAGTACAGGAAGTTCTCGACTTACAGCAATTTATTTAGGGATTGTTCAAAGTTGCAACGGCATTGAAAAAAAGTGACTTATGACCGTTTTTCATACTTACAACCTTTGCAGCATCCCCATCATCATGTGAGCAAAATTCAGATGCTTGGCAGTTGATTCTTATTTATGGTGGTTGCAGTGTCTTGGAGTCACGTGATCCCTTTTTTGCGACCTTTGGACAAACAAAGTCAATGGGGAAGCCAGATTCACTTAACAACCATGTTACTAACTTATCAGCTGCAGTGATTCACTTAACAACTGTGGTAAGAACGGTAATAAAACAGGGCAAATCTAACTTAACAAATGTCTCACTTAACAGCAGAAATGTTGGGCTCAATTGTGGTCACAAGTTGAGGATTACCTGTATGGAACTTTACTTGACTAGATTCTTGTGCATAAGCTTGAATAAATCTTCTGCGCTGTAACTTAATGTTTGGTCCAGGATTTTTGCACCTGGTTTGAGCAGAGGTGTCTGCAGGGATGGAGGGACAAAAATGTGCAAATGGGCAACTGAAGCCCTGCACACACATTTAAAGGGGACAGACTTGAATGACCCAATTTCAATCCCCACTTTTCCATCTTTGAACTTCCTGGGGTTTGAGGAAATGACAGGCCAAATAATTTGGCCACAGGCCTTTATTTCCTCTGTTATCAGCAATAGGGATAGTACGTCCTAAATTATAGGGCTTATTGATTAATTACACTATTTCTGATTTTCCTTGTAAAGTTAGATCATAGCATGTGACACAAGGATGGAAATGAAGGAAATCAACGGCATAATATATCAAATCACAAATAAATCAGCCCACCAAACACAATTAAACTATTTGAGTCCTATCTTAGGCCTGGACTGATGGTCCCAGCTGTCACTGCTGAACTTTCCTTAGTGCCAAGATGATAAAATCTTGATGTTAAATTCAATTTCCAACCCTAAGCAATGCTGCCCTTTCTGTCTGTTAAGAACCTACATATTGCATTCATCTCAGTCTTGACTGTTGTTAACTACCTGGACTAGGTAAAGGTTCCCCTTGCACATACATGCTAGTTGTTCCCAACTCTAGGGGGTGATGCTCATCTCCGTTTCAAAGCCAAAGAGACAGGACTATCCTAAGACATCACCGTGGTCATGCAGCCGGCATGACTAAGTGCCGAAGGCACACGGAACACTGTTACCTTCCCACCCACACTGGTCCCTATTTTTCTACTTGCATTTTTATGTGCTTTCAAACTGCTAGGTTGGCAGAAGCTGGGATAAGTAACGGGAGCTCACTCCATTATGCAACACTAGGGATCCGAACCGCCGAACTGCCAACCTTTCTGATCGACAAGCCCAGTGTCTTAACCACTGAGCCATCTCTGCATTAGTCTCTGCATTTTTTTTTGGCAAGGCTTTTCAGAAGTGGTTTGCCATTGCCTTCTCCCTCTCAGAGTTGAGAGAGTATTGAGTGAGCCAAGTCATGCAGCTGGCTTTGTGCCTAAGGTGGCTCTAGAACTCGTGGGCTCCTGGTTTCTAATCTAGCACCTTAACCACTAAAACTGAATCTTATTGGAATTATATACAGATCATTCCATTGTTCTAGACATGATGGATAGTAATGAGCCAGCATTCATAACACATTTTGGATCAATTGCTTTTTCTTTAATTTAATTTATAAAAGATTTACAACAAAAACCACACAAAACCTAGAATATAAGAATACATTGATTATTTTAACAAGCTTGAAATGATAAAAAGTTCAGCCAAAGTGGAAGAGTGGAATATAAAAACATTTTTTCTTCTCTTTTCTACATTGAAATTTGTTTTGTTTTTACCATCATTCTTGCAATTTGGAATAAAGAGATTGTTCCTGGAAAACTCAGGTCATCTAACAGATTGATGATGATTAAAAATGAGGAGTACAAACTGGGCAAAGAGAAATTCACATATTATTCCATATTTGGACATGAAGCACAGTTTGAATTGTTGAGCCAGTCCAGTCAGTATCTCATCTCAATACTTTCATCACTGTTATCGTGATTTGGAAATTGACATGTCTAAAGTTACTCTATTTTGAGCCTTCGTTAATCTTGCTCTTTCTCCTCCCCTCTCCCTATACTTTGTTCCTTAACAATGACTTATGGACCATTCAGCCTGTTGTCTCAGCAGATGCCTCCAAGCAGATGCATGAGTGTCCCATTTCGGAATTCCACTGGAAACATTTGTTTCAAGGTTTTGCGGGAGTGTAAAAGTAAGTTGATAAGATCAAAGTTACTTTAGACAATCCCTTTGGAAGGCTAGATCAATGATATTTCAAGATTTTGACATGGCCCCAAACTAAAGAAATTAAGAACTAAAAATGTAGACACACTTCCATGAATGATGTGAATTTTTTGTACTTATTCCCGCCTCTCACTCCACAATGGATTTTTCCTAGAAACCTGACTTGTGGTCCATGAATCCTGTGTCCTTGTCTAGTAACATGACTGGATATGACTCTAAACTTAAGGCCAATCATCTCATCATATGATCCACATACCAAGAGCATAGTTTCCTTCTTGATTAGGCTTTATGTAAGATGTTTCTTTTCTTTTTTTAGCTGGAGCATCATGGAGGCTTGCAGAAGCGTTGTTTGCAGCTACAACGCATGCGTGCGCCGCACATGTCCATGTGGGTGATGCTAGGCCTGTTCCAATCTTACTGGTTGGAACGGGATCTGGAAACCACCACTGCCTTCTTCATAACTATTTTTTTAATCCCACAAACATTTGTTTCTATGCAAGCAACGGTGAGAAGCGCGACAGAGAAATACGATGGAACTGGGCTGGGCTGGGCCGACGGCAGGTGTGCCCACAGAGAGGGCTCTGAGTGCCATCTCTGGCATACGTGCCATAGGTTCACCACCACTGCTCTAAAATAACGCAACTTTGCTTATTTCTAGGGCACAATTGATACCATATATGTTGCATCTTCTCCTCCTCAAATCCTGCTCTGCTGCTTCATCATTGCAGGATGGAACAGGCAAGGATACCTGAGAAGGATGAATAAAGAATGCTGGAAGTGACTTCCAAGAATATATATTATCAAACAGGATCATTCAATATATAAAAGTCATCCCAGATGCCCAGCTAAAGCAAGCAGATGCCTATATTGGGCCACAACAATATAGGAAGTTGCTGGAGGAGGAGGATCCCTTTAGTGACAATAGCAATGCATCATTTCATACTGCATGGGAGAAATTATTGATAAACCATGTCTGTATTTTACCAAGAAAAACCACATGGACAAAGTGATTGATGATATAGTACCAGATAATGTAGCCCTCTGATCAGATGCTCTCAACATGCTACAGAGGAATAGCTGAGAATACTAATGGTGTTTATGAAATAGTGGATTAAGGCCTTTGGGATGTCTAGTTGCTGATGTTGCCATAAAGGAAAAGAAAATCTGAAGCTGCACAAAGAGAATTGCAGTAGGAGCATGGGATATAAAAAGCATGAACACGAGGAAGCTCAGCACAGTGAAAGATGAGATAAATCAGCTATATGTTGACATCTTAGGCATCGTTCAATTGAAATGGACTGGCATTTCACTCAGAAGAACATACTGTTTACTAGCCATGTCATGAAAAACAAAGAATGAATGCTGTTGTTTTCATAACCAGGAAGGATATATAGCAAAGACGATGCTTGGGCACAGTGCAATCAATGATCAAATAATATCAAGTAGACTTTGTAGACAACCCTTTAATGTGAGATTATCCAAGTTTATTCTTCAACCATTGATTCAGAAGAAGAGAAGATTGATGAGATTTATGATCCAGTTCAATCGAAATCCATCAAAATGCAAGCAAGGAGCCTTGCTTTTGGATGGAGCATGGCATGCTGATGTTGAAATCTTGCTGTAACAGGAAAGACACAGCTAGGGGGTGTGGAACAGATCACAAACTGCTTATGTGCAAGTTCTAGGTCAAACTAAAGCAGCAGAAGAAAGCCAAGTACTTTCTATAATATGTTCTTGAGCATATAGTGACTGTTTTCACGGAGAGCCTCAGGAATCACTCTGAAGTATTGAAGCTCATTGATAGGGAAATAGAATGAGATTAAAGAATGTGGAAGGAAATCAACAATGCTGCCAACAATGAATGTGAACAAAATATCTCCCAAGGTCAAGAAACAGAGGAAAGCAAGCTAGATATCTAAATTGCTAAGAAGAGAAGCCAAATCCAAGAAAGTCCTAAGGAAGAAAGTTAATAAAGAATTTCAGAGAGATTTTTAAAAAGACAAAAGGAAATATACGATGATATCTGTAAAGACATCAAAGATGGAAACAGGCAGGGGAAAATGAAGACAGTCTTCCAAAAGTTCAGAAGGAGGTACCATCCCGTAAATGCTATAAAAAACAGTAACTGCTTTTAAAAAGCGCAAGCAAATATGAAAGGAATATACTGAAATTCTCTATAGTAGAGGTGTCAACCTTAAGGGTAAAGGTAAAGGTTCCCCTCGCACATATGTGCTGGTCATTCCTGACTCTAGGGGGTGGTGCTCATCTCCATTTCAAAGCCAAAGAGCCAGTGCTATCCGAACACGTCTCCGTGGTCATGTGGTCGGCATGACTAAACACCAAAGGTGCATGAAACGCTGTTACCTTCCCACCAAAGGTGGTCCTATTTTTCTACTTGTATTTTTACATGCTTTCAAACTGCTAGGTTGCACAAGTAGCTCACTCCATTATGTGGTGCTAGGGATTCGAACCGCCGAACTGCCAACCTTTCTGATCGACAAGCTCAGCATCTTAGCCACTGAGCCACCGCGTCCCTCTGTCAACCTTAGATGCCTTAAAATATATCCTCTATTTACAAACACTTCTAGTATTAAAAGATGAAATTTGATTACTTGTTCAATCATTAACAAGTTTAAATTCTAGAGGGATTGTTAGAATATCTACAAGAACATTGCAAGCATTAGAAAAAGAACCTGTACAGGTTCTAACCAAATTCTGACTGCAAATCTGAAGAATGATACAATGGACAACAGACTGGGAGTGATCAGCCTATATATCAATATCAAAGACAGGAGACTTACCAGTGTGCAAATTTTTATACAACATCCTTAATTTCACATAGTAAGAAAATAATGTTTAGGATCATTCATTGCACATTAGAGACATACATGAAAAGGGAAAAGTCAGATTTTAAAGCTAGTTTTAGAGAAAACCAGGAAACAAATTATTGCTGATGTATGCTGGATAACTGAGAATGACAAAAAGAGGGTCAATATGTGCTTCATTAATTATAAAGAGGCCTTCAACTGTGTCAGTCATGGCAATCATGTGGAATGTCCTTAAGAAAACGGGAATAGCAGAACATCTCATTGTCCTCATGCAAAATCTGAACATGGGACAGGAAACCACAGTCAGGATGAAATATGATGAAACAAACTGGCTAACCTTTTTGTTGTCGCTTGCCAAAAGCGCCTGTGCGTGCCTGCACCCATAATGCAATACATATACAACCTCCTGTGCACCCCACCCCTGCACATGTGTGTGACCCCCACGCGGCCCCCACCCCTATACATGTGCACGTGACACACACACATCCCGTGCTTCCTCGTCCCTTGTGCATGCACATGCAACCCCCCACGCCCCATTTTGGGCCTAGTAGGCCTCCCTGCAGCCTCCTGGGAGCAAAAACAGGTATTCAACCTTTATACTGAATATATATTGAGGGAAGCTGGATTGGAAGAAGATGAACCTGGCTTTAAAACTGGAGAAAGAAACATCAATAACCTACGCTATGCTAATGATGTTATTTCGAGAGCTGAAAACGCAAATGATCTTCTAGCTCTAGAAAGTCAAGGAGCACAGGGGGGGGGGGAGGGAAATGAGACTAAGATTAAATCTAACGAAGGCCAAACTGATGACACCACTAGCCTTAAAACTGTCAATAAAGGCACAAAGTGGAGGATGGATTCTGCATTTTAGTATTGATTGTCAACAGTAAAGACAAAATTGGTCTTTGAAGAAACTGGATAGAAAGAGTATTGCTGCCTTTGTACTTTAGTGTTGGAGAAGACTCCTGAGTCTTCATAGAGATTCAGGAAAACAAACAAATGGATCATCAGACAAATCAATCCAGAGTTCTCATTCAAGGCATAAATGACTTGGCTCAAACTATCATATTTTGGACACATTATACCAGGGATGTCCAAACTTGGGAACTTTAAGACTTGTAGAATTCCCATGCTGGCTGGGGAATTCTGGGAGTTGAAGTCCACAAGTCTTAAAGTTCCCAAGTTTGGACACCCCTGCATTATACAAAGACTTAGTTCTCTTGAAAAGTCTATAATGCTGTGAAAGGTGAAAAGATAGAAAAGAAGACAATCAGCAACAAGATGGATTGACTTAATTATAGTGGCAATAGATGCATGGTTGGAAGATATAGTTAGGAGAAGATTATCCTCAGGAAAAGTTATCTATGTGGCTGCTAAGTGTTGATACCGATACAATAATTAAATTATCAATTCATGATGCAGCTTTATATATATATATATTGTTGATATATTTATTATTTAAATTGACTGCTTTGATCAAAGAAAAAAAAACGTAAGTACTTTTGTTTCTGCTTGGAAACCGTTTCTGGACTTTGTGCTTCATGTGGAAAAAATGATTTTGATTCCGGGTTTTACTGATTAGATAGATTTGTTGTTATGGAAATGGCTAGTTGATACTATTATACTATACTATTATGGAAATGTAAAAAGTTGGGGTTTGATGTTACTTTCTTATTCTACTACACCAGAGGGAATCGGAAATCAGCCTTCCATCCTTCCGAGGTTGGTAAAATGAGGACCCAGATTGTGGGGGGCAATATGCTGACTCTGCAAACTGCTTAGAGAAGGCTGTAAAGCACTGCAAAGTGGTATATAAGTCTAAGTGCTATTGCTACCTTCAGCAACTTCCCAGAAGATGAATTTATGGTCTTCTGTAACTCTATTTTGCTGTTGTTTTTTTACACATAATACCACAATTATTTCTCAATTTGAGATTACTTTATTTACTTTTCACAGATTCCTTTTAAGTCTTTGGAATGGTGGGTGAAATAAAGAGGCTGAAAGCGTGGACAGCAAGTTTTTTATCAATCAATAGTCAACCAATAGATGCAAATTTTAACATTATTTCAATTATTGTATCACAAGAGGTTTTTCAGTGTACGTCATAGAAGATTTTGGATTGAATGTTGTTGTTCTTGTCTATTATATATTGTTGTTGTTTCTTATATATTAAATTATTTGTGAGTAGTAGATACTACTTCATGTCTTAAAAGTGATCTCACCGATAAACAACCAGGAACACAACTGCAAATACCACAGTTGACTTAAACATCGGCAGTAGGTGCAAACAGTGATCATAAATGAGTTGAGAGAAATTGAGGATCAGAATGCGCTTTTGAAAGGTTATGAAAACTGAAACTGGCAGACATATTGATTCTAGTTAGTACTTTATATTCATCTATCCTCATATATCTTCAGCAAATTTCCCCCTATCAGCTTCTCATAATTTTCTGTATATTGTTGCAGCTCATGGAGTTGTTCTAATTTACTCTCTGAGCCTTTATTTTCTTTTGTTATTCTTCTTACACATGCCTTCCCCATTGTTATCTCTGAATGGAGAACATTTCCTCAAATTTCCAGGCAGTGTGGTTGCTGGTCCTGTTAATAGAGAATTATGGGAGTGGAAATTTCACAAATATTAAGGGCACCAGATATGGGAAATCTCCTTCATGTCCATCTTTCTTCAGTTTCTGTATCTGATGATACATTTTTGTTTTCCTTCTTTACCTTAGATTCTAAGGTATTTCTTCTCCTTTCAAGACCTCTTGCTTTTCTCTCTCTCCCAAAATCCATCTTCTGCTTTACTTTGCATTCTCCGTTCCTCGGTGTCTGCCAAGTGTAATATCTTTGATTGGTGTGACAAAGCACATTATTTCACCCAACTTTCTGGCCCTCCTGAGCTGTCATGTCTTCCCTTCACGATTTCTCTTCCAGTGAGGGTTGAGAAGCTACTTCCAGAGCTAGCAAACCCCAAGAAACCAAATGGGCCTGATAATTGTGATATTATATATTTGCAAAATTGTGTTTCATGTGAGCCTTTTATTGTTCCATAGACATAAGCAGGGGTGGGCTGCTGGGAGTTCACAGGGGTTTGGGAGAACCTCTAGCTAAGATTCTGTGCAGTTATGTCAACCCCCAAATCCCACTCCTGGCTGGCTCCGCCCACTCCATCCCTCCCAGGTGTCCCCTCGTGGCCCGTTTTGCCTGCAGGCAAGTGCAGGGTGCACATGGAGTCTCAGTGAGGGTGAAAAACAGGCCTCCCAGAAGTTCAGGAAGGCCAGAAATGGACCCGTTTCTGGCCTCCAGAGGGCTTTCGGAGCCTGGGGAGGCCATTTTTGCCCTCCTGGAATCTCGAGGAAAGCCTCCAGAGCCCGGGGAGGGCAAAAGTGCACCCCTACCACTGTGGTGCAGGAGGCCGATTAGGCCACGCCCACCATGGCCACGCCCACCCAGGAACTGGGCAGATAACCCTTTGCTAAAAAATTTGAAGCTTACCCCGGGACATAAGCCACTCCAAATAAAAATTTATAAAAAAATAACAACATAGAAAGAGATCTAAAACTGTAGGAAATTATCATGAAAAGCTAGTAGAAGAAACTGAAACAGCATTCATTCAACAAAATTTGGTTTTCTGCAAGGCCTTGAGAACCTGGTTGTTCCCTCAGACATTGAGCCAGGCAGTTGGGTGAGTTCATTATGCAATGGTTGGGAATTAGGTGGTGGTTAGGCTTGGTTTTACTGTGTTCCTTGCTGTTTCAATTTTGTTGGTTTCTTTTTTTCCCTCCACCCCACCAGTTTTAGCCTTTACGGGCTGACCATGTTAAATAAACAAATATATAAATAGCATTTCCAGCGATGGTTCCCGTATGAATGGATGAGAAGAATATAAATCAAACAAATAAATAACTAGACATATTGAGATTACCGGGGTTGCAATTCTTGATACTATAATCCCAATACTGTTGAACAAGGAAGGTCAAAGGAGACTATGCTAGCCTTTAAGATAAAACTAAGCTCCCAGAACTTGAGTGAGATGAGTGCATGTGTGTCTATGCACACACACTGTTAAATGCTGCAATGGACAGATGAGGCGTGGAGCGGCTGAGGTAATTAGAACAGCTTTATTGCTAACAGACAAGAATCAACATCAACTATATACAGATGTATTTATACTAGAGCTGTCAGGCAGGGCAACCAATGAGATTGCAGGAAATAGCCCGCTCTCAGCCAGTAGCCAATCAGGCGCGGCTCAGCTGTGGCGGCTGTCAGTCGTAAGTCGGGGACTTGCGGCTGGTCGTAAGTTGAGGACTTAAGACCTGTCGCACGTTGAGGACACAGCACACACACACACACACACACACACACACACACACCACTGGCCAATCACATACAGTTGTAACTGGGGTAAGCAACTTGTATAACACTGAATAACATGTAACATTATTACTGCAGGAGTGTCATTGGATACTGGTATGTTTCCAGATGCAATTCAAGATGCTGGTAGCCACATTGAAAGCCCTATGCAGGGGTGGGCTTCAAAAATTTTAGCAAGGGGTTCTCTGACCAGTTGCTGTGTGGGCGTGGCCATCATGGGCGTAGCCTAGTCAGCCTCCTGCACTACAGGGGTGGGCATTTTTGCCCTCCCCGGGCTCCATGAAAGTGAAAATGGCCTCCCCAGGCTTCAAGGCCCTCTGGAGGCGAGAAATGAGCCCGAACTTCTGGTATACCCATTTTTCGTCCTTCCCGAGCCTCCGCGCATGCCCTGGCCTGCACTTACCTGCATCCAAAACGGATCACGTGGGGACTCCTGGGAAGGGAGGGGAGGGGTTGGCGGGGCCAGCCAGGAGTGGGATTTGGGGGCTCTCTGAACTGCCCAGAATCCTAGCTAGAAGTTCTCCCAAAGTCCTGCTAACCCCCAGCAGCCCACCCCTGCCTACATGGCTTAGGATTGGGTTACCCGGGGAATCACTTTTTCCCAAAAGTTTCTACCCATCTAACTCTGTGTAGCAGAATGGGCATGCTGCAGATCCCAGCAGCCAAATAAATTTTGCTGGTGGGCTTTTTTGCAGTAGCCCCTACTTTGTGCAATATCTTTCCCTTGAAAATCAGAATGACCCTGTTAGCTTTTCATTAAAAGCTGACTGTGAAGCTGGAGAGTTGAATGTGCTAAACACCTTATTTCATGGCTTTATTATTAACTGGCCAACTATCTCATCTACTATACATATTTATTTTAGATAAAAAATTTTATTCATTTTTTATTGTTTTAAAATGCTTTTATCATGTTAACTCTGTGTGTGTGTGTGTATACACAAACACACATTACACACAAACACACAAACACACATAAAGTCACCCAGTGTCATTGAGATGGCCAGCTATAGAGTAATAGAATAAATAAATACATTCATTCTGTTTTATTTTTTGAAAAGGGAAAGGGTTATTTCTTGAATAGGGTAGGACCTGAGCAGGTGGTAAAAGGTACTAAATTACTAATGGGCCATCCAGCACTAATTTTTTTAACAGTTCCCTGTGATTAAACATTGTCCAGAAACGGTCAGTGCTAATAGACTGTAGTTCTCTGAAAACCCAATAGACTAAAAATTCTGTAAACAAATAAACAGTCCATTTCCATAGATTCCTGATGTCTGAAAACACATGAAAATAGTTAATAAATTGTACCTTAAATTGGAGTTTAAAAAGTTGGTAATTTGAAGGCAACTATTTAAAATGATGGTTGTTAAGGGGGGGGGGGTAGATGTAGGCTTCCAACCGTTTTGTTGTAGTAATTAATATTTATAACTTGCCAGCCTCTGATTGTTTCAATTTGGAATCACACATAAAGCCATTCTTGTGATGTTCTCTGCCATCAGCCAAACTCCACCTTTTAGCAATTAACTTCTCTTTCTCTAGGAGAAGAATTCTCAGGCCAATTCAGGATGTCATTCAAGTGACATCCCCCTTATTGCTGTTGCTGGCAACTCAAGCTCTGGAGAGAAGGTAGGAGGACAGCTTAAAGAATTATGTTCTCAACTTCCCAACCTTCTTGGACCAATTTCTGAGAACCAGAATAAAACTCTGGAAAGAATGGCAGGGAGGTGGAGAGAAGGAGGTTTAAGCCTTTGTCCACCAAATTCTACTTATGGGGCTCTTTCCTATTACACAATGAAGAGGAAGATTATGTTTGTCATTTTTTTCTTCTCCTTTTCTGTTTCTCCTAAAACTGCTGTAACCTTTTGGGGAAGCTCTCTGGAAGAGTGCAGGATGTAGAGCTAAACCCTTTCAGCCAAAGGAAAAAAGACTTTCACTGTTGAAAGGGAAACTCCATATCAGTGGTGGGTTTCAAAAATTTCTGTGTGGGTAGAGTGGGTGTGGCCTGCTTTGTAGGAGTGGCTTGCCAGCCATGTGACTAGGTGGGAGTCGCTTGCAGGCCATGTGAGCAGGTGGGAGTGGCTTGCCAGCCATGTGACTGGGTGGAAGTGGCTTGGCAGTCATGTGACTGGGTGGGAGTGACCAAGACGATGTCACTGAATTCTTTGCCCCAATGGATGAACTAAAATAAGATTAAAATAAGTACAAAAATAAATAATACTAACTGCAAAAGAAATAAAACAATATTGGACTCAATTGTGGTTGTAAGCTGAGGACTACAGGTAACAGAAGGGACCTCTGCTTTCAACAAACAATGTACAGTCTTTTCAGGAAGGATGAGAAACAGGAAAGATATAAACAAACAGGAAATATATAATCTTTCATCCAAGAAGTTAGATCAAGAATGAATGTCATAGGTAGATTCCCAGAGCAATACAGATTTCTTTTTTCTGAAATTTAGTTCTCAGTTCCAAAAAACAGGAATATATGAATTAGGTTCAGTACTTAGGTCGGTCCAAGTAGCTATTCAGAAGTTAGTGGTTAGAATCAATGGTAAAGCAAGATATGGAATTAAAACCAGAAATATTTTGTTGGCTATTTGAAAGGGAGTACAATATATATTTAATTTTACACATGTTAGCAGCTGCTGGAATTGTGTTTGCACAACAGTAGAAAAACAGAAATATGAAAATGAATAAATATTACAATGTGCAGGAATAAATAAATTGACAATTAAAACCAAGAAGACTTTAAATACTTTTTCATGTGGGATTTGTTTTAGCAATTGCTAACTAACAGAAACAGAAATTAGAAATCTAAAAGTATGAAAGAAAGCACCAATTGTGTAAGGAAAGGTCACTAAAATGTATAAGGAAATATTATTAGTTCTTGATCATTATTAATGTGTAGATAACTGCGGGACATTACACACCCATACCCACACCAACTATGACAGTGCCAGGAAAACACAAAAAAATAAGAATCCCCCCCCCCCCCCCAAAAGACTGCAAATGAAACCAGTTTTTTCCCCTAACCCTAAGGACAGGAAAGACAAAGCCACTGGAATAAAAACCATCAAGGCATTGTGGGAAATTATAAAGGACAGTGCCAGGAAGCTCACAGAACCAGCAACCACCTCAGAATTACCTAAGCAACCAGGGTGAAACACACTAAATCTTAAGGTGACCAACTTTTTTACAATGAAAAGGAGGACAAAACACGTTCTATTGTCCAAAATGCTAAGGTGACCAACTTTTTTACAATGAAAAGGAGGACAAATAAATTGGAAAAAATATATCGTAAATAAAAGAAATATTTTATTCATTGCAACAATAATACACTAAAATATGATATATGCATAATTAAAACATTTGCAACATTTTATATTGTAATTATGCTTACATGCCTGTTAATTATTATTTAAATGAGTACTTTTCCATTGAATTAATATTTTTTGTCAATGTATCATCTTCTAACAATATATTGGAAATATGTGAAAAAAAATATCCTTCATATTGAATTTTACGGCAAGTGCTGCAGCTAGAGTATCAACATTCAATCTCGATTTCTCACTTGTCGAAAAATCATTGGCAATTGAAAAAAACTCTTTCAACTGCTGCATTAGTTCCAGGGCAGCACAACGTAAATTGAACAAGTATAAATAAATGTTCACATGGAATATGTTCATTTTTGAAATGGCTGAAAATATCCACCCATCTTTTATCAATTTCAACATGTTGATTTCCCATTGTATTAATTTTTCAGAATTTAAATATATATTCAGTCTTCTAATTTCTTCAAAGAGACAATTATTGTCTATTTTAATGTCTAGCATTTCTTTAATGTCTAGCATCGAAAAGGAGGACATGTAGGAGGACACTTTTCGAGGGAGGACAGAACTTACAAAAGAAGGACTGTCCTCCCTAAAGGAGGACGGTTGGTCACCTTATAAATCTAGCAAAGCTGCTGTGCACCAACCTGGCCTGCCCATAGAAAAGCAGCCACTTTGAGACACATAAACCTGGTCTAAACACTTCAAAGCAACATATTGCATCACAAAGAAAACATTTGCAAAAAGGAATAACATTTCTTGTAGTAAATATATTTTATAAACAATTAAAAAATAAAAATTCCCTAAAAATACTTTTAAAAAAAGATATTCTATAAATAAAAAAATCCCTAAAAACCATTGTTATGTATTCCGCACGCAATAATTTATACTGTAACCATTTCAAGGTATCCTACCAGCAGTGACGTGCGGTGCGGTTTATGGCTGGTGAGGCACTGACCCAGTGGTGGGTTTCAAATTTTTTAAGACTTGTGGACTTCAACTCCCAGAATTCCACAGCCAGGCATGCTCAGTTCCGATTTAAAGCGACAGCATTTGTTTTCCTCCTTTGCGAAAGAATTTTCCTTCTTTCTTTTTCTTTTTTTCTCCCTTCCCCTCCTTCCTCCCTCTCTCCCTCCCTCTCCCCTCTCTCAAACAAACACACACATACACACACACACACACACACATACAGAAGTTGGATTGGAGTACACACACCTTCCCCCAGCCCCGGAAGGATCCAGCCCAGCTCACTGATTACAGGTTTGAAAAGGCAATGTGGCTCTGCCTGCAATCAAACCCTAACCCTTCCCTCCAGCCTTTGCCCAAAGCCCCTCACCAGGAGGATGAAGTTTGAATTCCTCCCCCTCTCTACGACCCACACATACATTTTCCAGCTGTTTCAGAGAGGATTTCAACTCTGCTCTTGCCTCGGGTCCTCTGAAGAAGCCCAGCCCAAACGAGCACCCTCTAGTATGAGGCAGGAGAATTACGTGCCTCACCTACGTCAGGAATTTTTAGGCTTTTAACCGTTGTTTAACTCTGCTCGAGTGATCATAAAACACCTAAAGTCAGACTAGATGAGGCATTCAGTTCTCCTGCCTCATAGTAGAGGGCGCTTTTTAGAGGCTTTTTTAAACAGTTAAGCAGAGTCATCCGCAGTGAGGCAGCAACTAGCTCAGCCTGACCTCAGCTCTCACCTTTTTCCTTTTACATTTTTTTTCTTTTCATGATGATAGTGGTGAGGCTGTGCCTCCCCTGACTGCACGCCACTGTCTACCAGCAATAATTTATACTGTAACCATTTCAAGGTATCCTACACACAATAAATTGAAGTAAACCATTTAAAAATATTCTATACTCAATAAAAGAAAAAACCCGGGTCACTTACCAGCAGATAGAATCAGCAGTTCTCCAATGCGATGGATGCAACAGGGAGCAGGCAGGCAACGAGGCATCAGGACAGGTAAACTTACCGGCTCGGACAAGGGTTGTTGGTTAGCAAGGCATGCCGCCTGCCAGGCTTAGCCAGCCAGGTGAAGCTGCAGAGAGGGGGCGGGGGACTTTCAGCTGTGTGGCGTATGCCAGCTCGCGGCTTTCGTGAGGGAAGGCCTGAAGGCCTTCCCTCATGAAAGCTAGCCTGCTGCCACCGCCTACCTGCTTTCGGCCGCCTGGCGTGCAACATTGAACTCTTGCAAGGGAGAGCACAGCATCACTCTGCTATTCATTCAAGAAGCCCAGTTTTTTTCAGACATCCCCCTGAGCCTGAAGGAAAAATTTCCTTTCTTTAAAAGGTAACACATATCACAATTTTTAAACCAACCTCAAGGGGTGTGTGGGTTCTGGCTTTTACATAAATGCGATCACAGGCTGCCTCAACAGAAGTATAGGGAGAACACCAATAACTTTTTCTTTTTGTTATGCATTCATCAGGCCACACCTATACCTGTGTCCAGCCTGGAAATTTTAGGGAAAACATTGACAAATTGGAGTGTGTCCAAAAAGTAACCAAGAAGATCAAAGCATTAGAAAGAAAAATGTATGAGGGGCAGTTGGAAATTACAGTGTATGTTTCCTCCAGAGAAGACAAAATTGAGAGGAATCAAGATTTTGGTCTTCAAGATTCTGTCATTTAAAATAGAATTGTTCCAGAAGACAGGATAGGAGGTCTTTTTTAGTCCTTACATTCTGTGATTCTATTCATTCTGAAGAAGGCACAAACTTGTTATGAATATATTGTTGCCTTGAAAGAACCATCCAGCATTAATTAATTAACTTAATTGCCCTAGTAGTCATCAATTATTTTTCTCACTTTATCTTATAATAAGATTATCCATATATGAAAAACGTATACAAAAAACACTAGAGACACTTTGGTGTAGTGGTTAAGGCACCAGGCTATAGATTATAGAAGCGAGGAGTCTATGAGTTCTAGTCCCACTTTAAGCCAGTTCCTTTCTCTCGGCCCTAGGAGAGAAAAAAACAATGGCAAAAAATAATGGATGAAAAATCTTGCCAAATAAACAGGGACTTTAAAGGCAGTTGCCATGAGTCCAAATCTGACCTGAAGGCACAAATATTTACTAAAATCAACAGAACTTAAATAAATTATTTTAAGTCCTGCTGTCATAAATGGGTTTCCCTAGGTGTAAATTTCCTGTAGTGTAAATGTCCAAACTTAAATCAAACAACACCAGTGTCAAATTCTTCAATAGAGAAGATAATCATCACAGACCATCTTTTGTGACCTAAACCTTGCATTATTTCTGGACAGGAAGAGGAGACAACAGAAGAGCAGAAGGAAGGGTAAAGATTAAAGAAGAAAGTTAAAAATAGTAGCGGCTTAATAGATACACGTAGATTTATCTAAGGCAGTACATTAAGCTCTAAGACTTCATGGTTGCAACAGCTGGCAAACAATGGCAAATGATGTTGTGCATTTATTTTTACATGATTAATTTTATTGCTATCCTCTTCCAGTGGCAAAATGATGCTGAGGACTTTTTTTAAGGGTGGGAGGATAAGCAAAGTTGAACAAATTCATAACTGAAGATGCTTGAAATAATCAGTGAGTCTGGAATTGAGCATAGATTTGCTTTTCATCACAGTTTCTACTCAGAATTGTTCAGGGCATGAATGTGATTCAGTTTTTTTCCTTTTATTTTTTGTTTTCCCTATGTACAAACTCCACAACAGATAGCAAGTTCAAGCGAGAGTTAGATATTCTTAGCATTTCAGAAAATAAAAGCTGTGAGTTCATTTAAATTTCAAAACAATAAATGCATGAAGCTCAGTAGGTGGTCACTGATGAAATGTGCATTTTCATTCAAGGCCACCTAATCTACTTTTCTTTCTAAAAATACTACTCACTCTAAATCATGTTTGCCATTTCAAACACAAAAACTCCATATACAGATCACTCCAATGGTGATATGGCTCAACTGCATGTTGCTACACTGTGCACCTTTATACAAATTTACCACAAGACCAATACCACAACTGAGAGATGATGCAAATTCAGACATAACCATAAACTTAACTTCTTGACATAAGGCATTCAGTGCTTCTTTTGGCTAAATGACCAGATAATACACCTAAGTAAAATCCTGGTGTTCTCAGGAGCAAAGGATCAAGACCATCAAATGCTGCAGTATAGAAAATTTATTCAAGCCTATACATAAGAATCAACTAAAGTTCAACAGTAAATTGGCGCCAGATAAGGGTCAATGGAATCCAGTAGGGCCTTGGAGTGCTTGTGGAAATGCAACTATTCTAAAGTCATGGCATGTTTAACTCCATCCCCCAGCTCTGCCTGTTTTTCTCCTACAGGTGTAGTTGTAGACACTACACCTGTTCAAACAAAGAAACTGTTGAGATTTTGATAGAATGAACAAACTTCAAATCACATTCTTAATGTCTCATTCTTTTCTTTTATGAATTACATGAAATCCTTCTTCTAGGAACCTTTTTGGCTAACAAATGAGTTAAAAGTGCTATAAATAAATGAATAAAACCGCCACTTGACTGCTTGGTGTAACTGATTTCTTTTTAAGGTAATGAAGCATAAATATGTGCTCCCTATAACAAAACTGGGAGAAACAACCAAAAATGGTTAAACAAAAATGTTTAATCATCTTTAATTTAATCTTCCATTGAAAAGTAGACCAAAAGAACTTATAAAGTTAGGCAACTATAAAATAAGCCATCAGTTTTGTATTTTGGAAAATAACATTTCCCAATCTAGTGTTTTCTACGTTTATAGTACTTTAACTTACATAATATGAGTCCTGGACTTTTAACGTGAGGCATTGGTGAACTTTGTGTTAACCTTCTGTAAGGGTGTTTCAAGTAGACCAGGATATAGGATACCACATACAAAAAACGGAACCAAATGCTGATTGTTATAAACCATCACCATTGTACTGGACTTTCTTGGGACAGTCAAAGACAACTAGAAATGAAATTAAAGCAGAGCTTTGTTTATGTTTCAGTTCTGCTCTACATCTGAAATCTGCTACCAAATTATTATTCTCAAGTTAACTTAAGTATGAGCACTGTGCCTTTCTAATGTTTAGAATACACTACAGAAAATCTATACAAAACCACTCAGAAATTTGGATGGATGAGAAAAATTGTCACCAATCCTGCTGAGAGTAGATTTGGACTTTTCATTCTTAGCAGATCTGGTCATATCGACTTAATAATGGTCCTACCTTGGAGGCAAAAAGAGGAATGCTTTTCCTAAAAATGAAAGGGATGAAGTTTCATTTCCTAAGAATGAAGTTGGACAAGATGGCCAGGTAAATCTTGGCCATTTCTTTTAAAAAAGAAAAATTAAGAAGGCCTGTGTGCTCATAACAGTAGGCAGTCTCAATTCCTTAGTCGTTTGCAGCATTTCTTGAAAAGATCATATAATCACCATCATATGATCACCTAGTCAGTCCAAGAAGTGTGGCGCAGAAATAGAAGGTCTACAGGAGGAGAATCCATCAACTGTTTTTTTTTTTAATTTTCTTTTCGGTATCCAGCCAGGGTGGTTTCCTTATGTTTAATGTTAAATTTATTTGACATTTTGGTCATCCCCCTCCCCATTTTTGGAGAGTATTTTTTTCTCTTTTGTTGTTAAGTGTTGAATGTATGTTTTTTTCCTGTTTTTTGTTTTATATCTGACCCTTGTTGACAAAACAAAATAAATATACATTAAAAAGAAAGATGAAAAGTCCAATACTGCTGAAACAACGACAGAAGAAATTAAAAAGGGAGGAGTTGCATAAACCCAGCTATCTTATATAGCATTCTCTGCCTCTAAACTGATTAGTAAATTTATGTCCCAACTTCTTACTAAAGATCCAGACGTCAATCTGTTGGAGTGGAATTCTGTCCTGAAAGCAGGCGGCAAAGGGGATCAGATTTACATTGATCTGCATATTCTTAGTCAGATGATGTAGAAACAGCTTATAACTATAAGAAGCTCAAGTACAGAGCCCAAAGCTGCCAATAAAGGCTTCTGTGTGCTATTTCATTTTCTCCATGAATTCACAAATGAATGTCTTTACACAATCTGGTTTTTTGCCCAGAACTGTATTGTCTTTTAGGATGCAGACATTTATAGTCTAGTTCTTCAACAATTCCCTGTTTACAATTGTCTGTAAAACATGAAGCTTTGTAAAGCCTTCCAACAAATTTGTCTGTGGTATAAAACCTATAACCACGCTTGTGAGTTAATGGCCTGTTGTTTTATGCGGAGGGTTATGAATTTGCATCTAAGACAAATTCCTGTTTATATCTCTTGGTTTAGAGAGTTTATGAGTCAAATGTCTCTTCAGAAAAGCTGAGAAAGATTTCAGTTGGAATACCAGCTGCTGGTGGAAGAAGGATGCCTAGCAGAGGTGGGTTCTTACCAGTTCAGTTTGGCTGAACCGGTAGTGCTATGCTGGCCTGGGTCGCAGAACTGGCAAAGATCCAGCTGGACACACCTCCGAACTGGTTCCCTGGTTGCCACCATTGCCTTCTTTTTTTTTAGTTCTGCGCATGCAGGAGAAGATGAAAAGTAGTGAGTAGTGGAAGATTTGGGCCAGTCTTTTCCATCTTAGAATCATTCAGTTTTGTTGGTGCTATTTATTTAATTCAGTTTTAGATTCTGCTTGACTCCAACCGATTCATGGATGTTCACAAATGACAAAATAAAAACTATGATTCCCACTACAGATTAGATGCTCGATTCCTCCTGCAGATGTTCCTTTGGGACAGCATTCTTGCCAAATGGGAAGCTACCTGCACAATCTCTGTTCTCTAGATATAAGCTTATACAAAACCAGGATTTCGCATAGAACTTACTTTATGCCGCAACACCAGGAATTCTTTTGGAAGACAGCAAAGTCCACATTTTGGACAGAAAGGGCCTCTGGTTTGAAAGAGGGGGTCAAAATTAAACAACCCCCTCTCAACAGAGAGGGAGGGATATGATATCATCTATCTCCAGTTTACAACATGTTCCTTTCAACAGTTCCAAGAAGACTCCACACCCATTTGTACTACTCAAGTGACCCTCATGACAACAGATAAACCTCCCAGTGGCCTTAATAACTCACTAAAAGAATGCAAATGACCAGCTGTCTGCAAGGAGTATAAATCTTTCTATTCCCCACCATCCAGTCACAGCTGAAGAAGCTTCTTGGATGAGAAGCGAAACGTCTTCAAAGAAAAACCAGAAAGTCCAGTTGCCTCTTGAAAAAAAGCACCTCTGGGACTAGGAATTCAGCTTTGCATTTGCTGGATTTGATCTTATTCTTTTGCCTCTAATTCATTTCGAAACCAAGGCAACTCTTCAGATATAGCCTCAATCCAATTGGATCTGATAAGCTTGAAAATAAAGTTGGATCGATGCATTGCTGGTACAGGTAATTCTTGACTTGTGAGTACAACTGGGGCCAGAATTTCCATTGCTAGGCAAGGTGGTTGTTAAGGGAGCCATTCCTGACTTTACCTTCTTGCCACTATTGTTAAGTGAATCATTGCAGTTAGAGAATCATGGCTTTGTTAAGTGAATCAGGCTTCCTCCATTGACTTTGCTTGTCTGGTTGGGAAGGTCGCAAATGATGATATCAGGACACTTCAACCATGACGGCAGGTTGCCAAGCAACTGAATTCTGATCACATGATCGTGGGGATGCAGCAATGTTCACAAGCATGAGGACCAGCCAAATTCACTTTTTTAGTGTCACTTCAACTGTCACTTAATGAATGGTTGTAAGTCAAGGACTTACAAACAAGGAGAGAAGCAACCTAGAACTGAAGAGAAAATTTTCTCACAGTGAGAACAATTAACCAGTGGAACAGCTTGCCTTCAGAAGTTGTGGGTTTTCCATCTCTGGAGACTTTTAAGAAGAGACTGAGCAGCCATTTATCTGGAATGGTATAGGGTCTCCTGCTTGAGCAGGGGGTTGAACTGGAAGATCTCCAAGTCCCTTCCAAGACTGTTATTCTGTTATTCTGACTATCTGTATGCCTTCTTTCTCTCCTTCTGGGCAACTTCATTGAAAAAAAATTATGTGGATTTTAAAGAGCTTGTTTAATGTTGACATCTCTTGGTAGGACTGGAAAAGATTTCTGACTGGGCAGTAGATATCAGAGGTAGTATTTTTTAGATACTTGAGACACCTTCTTCCATAATAGCAGCCCCTCTGAGATTGTACGAAAAGCTGGAGCTTATATTATAATATTATTATTGCTGTAAGTTTGTCCAAACATTTGTGCACAAGATGGAGCTCAGGTGAGTAGGGATAGCCTTCTATAGCCCCATCATGATATCCACAGGAAGAAGGCAAGAGAAGCTTTTATTTTAACACTTTATTTATTAATTTTTCACATTTTTTTTGAATTGCCCATTTCCCTCTGAGATTTTACAAAAAATCTGAAGCTTATATTATTATATTGTATATCCCATCACACTGGATTCATCACAGTTCAGAACAGATACCTATGATTTCCATATATAATATACTGTAAGACAGATCTCTGGTTCTGATCTTGGGGCTAAGAAAGAAACAGGAATGCCTCAAAAGATATGAGTAGATTGATATTTTTGTTAATCTTATCTGGGAAAAGGACACTTTGAGTTTGAGTTTTGAGTTTTATTAAATTTATATACCGCCCCCCTCTCTCCGCAGGGACTCGGGGCGGTGTACAGACAGTACATATAAAACAACAAAGCAGGAACAACAGAACATTAGACAACCAACATAAACATACGGTCTGTATAATACCCGAACTCATTTCTAGTTAAAAACAGTCTAAAACCAAATTAAAACCCCAAAATTTACAATTTACAATATTAAAAAGCCATCCAGGAAGGTCAGTAATAGATTGTACTTATGATTACGATTAGGCTAGGCCGGCTAGCCGGAACAGGTGGGTCTTGAGTTTCTTACGGAAGGAGCGGAGATCAACAGTAGTTCTAATGTCAGGGGGGAGTTCGTTCCAGAGGGTTGGGCCCATCACAGAGAAGGCCCTACTCCTGGGCACCGCCCGCCTGCATTGTCTAGCGGAGGGTACCCGGAGGAGACCCTCCCTGTGTGAGTGGATTGGTCGTAGGGATGTATGGGGTAGAATGCGATCTCGCAAATAACTAGGTCCCGAGCCATGAAGCGCTTTGAAGATGACAATCAACACATTGAAACGCACTCGAAAAGCCACAGGCAGCCAGTGCAGCTCGCGCAGAAGTGGTGTTACATGGGAGTACCTGGTACTCCCCAAGATTGTCCGCGCGGCTGCATTCTGAACCAACTGGAGCCTTCAGGTGCATCTCAAGGGGAGCCCCATGTAGAGAGCATTACAGTAATCAAGACGGGAAGTCACCAGGGCCTGAGTGACTGTGCGAAGGGCGTCCCGCTTAAGTAGGGGGTGCAATTGGCGCACCAGGCGCACCTGGTGGAACGCCCTCCCAGCCACGGCCGTCACATGATCATCCAGCAACAGCCGGGAGTCTAGGAGGATGCCCAAATTGCGTGCCCTATCCACCGGGGGTAGTTGTTCCCCCCCGATGGCCAGAGATGGAGCAAACTGGCTGAAGTGGGGCGCCGGTAGCCACAGCCACTCCGTCTTGGAAGGGTTGAGTTTGAGTCTGTTGTCCCCCATCCAGACCCGCACGGCTTCCAGACACCAGGACATCACCTCGACGGCTTCGTTGGGGTGGTTCGGGGTAGAGATGTATAACTGAGTGTCATCTGCATACAGATGGCACTCAACCCCGAATCCTCGAATGATCTCACCCAGCGGTTTCATGTATGTGTTGAACAGGAGAGGTGAGAGGACCGACCCCTGCGGCACCCCACACGTGAGCGGCCTCAGGGTCGACCTCTGCTCCCCCGTCAACACACATTGCGTCCGACCGGAGAGGAAGGAGGAGAACCACCACAACACGGTGCCCCCCACCCCCACCCCCTCCAGCCGGCGCAATAAGATACCATGGTCGATGGTATCGAAAGCCGCTGAGAGATCTAATAGGACTAGGATGGAGGAGCAACCCCCATCTTTCGCCCTCCAGAGATCATCCACCAACGCGACCAAAGCCGTTTCAGTGCTGTGCCCAGGCCGGAAACCAGACTGGCGCGGGTCTAGATAAACAGTTTCCTCCAGGTGCCGAGGGAACTGTTGCGCCACCACACTCTCAACAACCTTCGCTAAAAAGGGAAGGTTGGAGACAGGACGATAATTGGCTAACTCTACTGGGTCCAGAGAAGGCCTCTTAAGTAGGGGCCTCACCACCGCCTCTTTCAAGATGGCTGGTAGGAACCCCTCCCTCAGCGAGGCGTTCACTAGTCCCAGGAGCCAGTCTCGTGTAACCTCCCAGGCTGCCAGTACAAGCCAGAAGGGACACGGGTCCAATAAACATGTGGTTGCCCGCAGTCGCCCGCGTAACCTGTTCATATCCTCGGCGGCAACAGAGTCAAACTCCTCCCAGCATGGTACCTCAAGACTCTCCACCGGTGTCTCCCCGAGATCACTCAAGGAAACCCATTCGCTCCGGATCTGATCGATTTTATCCTGCAGATATTCCCCAAATTTCTCTGCCCTACCCTGCAAAGGGGCTTCCCGCGGCCTCTGTGAAAGGAGGGAGCGGGTCACCCGAAACAGGGCGGCAGGGCGGTTTTCTGCAGATGTAATAAGAGTGGCATAATATCGACGTTTAGCCACCCTTAGTGCCACAAGGTAGGTCCGTAAATGGGCTCTTACCTGTGTTCGGTCAGATTCGGCGCGAGAGGATCTCCATCTGCTCTCTAGGCATCTCTTGTGGCGCTTCATCACCCTCAGCTCCTCGGTAAACCAAGGGGCCAGGGTGGTTCGCTGCCACCAGAGAAGCCGCAAGGGCGCAACCCGGTCCAAGGCCCCGGCCGCCGCACTATTCCATGCGACCACCAGGTCCTCCATCCGGGCGCGGGTGAGGGTTACAGGCAGTTGCCCAAGCTCCGTCTGGAACCTATCAGGTTCCATCAGTCGCCTGGGGCGGAACCATCTAAGATCTTCTGGTTCCGCCTCCCCGCAATGGGGGGTAGCGGAAGGGAAGTCGAGACGGAGAAGCGAGTGATCTGACCATGACAGGGGAGTAATAACCAATTCCCCTATTCCCAGATCACTCTTCCACCGACCAGAGATAAAAACAAGGTCCAGCGTGTGGCCTCCCTCGTGTGTGGGGCCCTGAATTATTTGGGTCAGGTCCAGGGCTGTCATGGAAGCCATGAACTCCCGAGCTACCTCAGATGATTCACCCGTCGATGGCAGGTTGAAGTCCCCCATAACTAATAGTCTGCGGGTCTCAACCGCCACCTCCGCAATCACCTCGAGGAGCTCTGGCAGGGCCACTGATGCATAGCGAGGAGCCAAGTATGCAATCAGCAGGCCCAACTGACTCCCTGGGCCCCATCTCACACCTAGAGTCTCACACCCGGATATCTGAGGTACGGCGAATTCTCTTGGTGCCAGGCCTTCCCGTATAATTACCGCTACCCCGCCACCCTTACCCCAGGCACGAGGCTGATGGAATACACGGTATCCTGGTGGGCACATTTCCACGAGGGGTAAGCCCCCCTCATGGCCCAACCAGGTTTCCGTGATCCCTGCACTTAGTCTTTTAGCCTCATATTGTGGGGAAGAGATTCAAAATGGCTCTCCATGTATAGAAGAATTTTAGAATTTCTGGCATTCTGATAAAATCATGCTAGAAGTTCTAAGGTTCTGTAACTTTACCTTCTTGACAATAAACCTAAATATTGAGAGTTATTATGAATCTTTCTTCTGAGTTGGATTTTCTTGTAAAGGACTTGTCATCTACTTTGCAATCTTTTGGAGGAAACTTTAGAAAAACCCTTTAAAAACGATCCAGACTTTCCAATGTTGCTTTAATCACACAGATTTTAATTTTTCCAATTCCTTCTTTTTCACCATCCAACTAAGTAGTAGCAGAAACACATCAGTTAACACCATCAAAAAGCCACAAACAGCGAAAAGGAAAAGAAGGGGGGGGGGAGGAAAGGAAGAAAGAAAAAGGAAGAGAGCAATCACAAGGCCCCAGGGTTCTCCTGAAAACAAGTTGTTCTGTGAATTAAAAAGCAAACCTTTGTTTGTGATTCCGCTACTTTCCAGATGGTGCACGGTGATGGCATACACCTGTTCGATGTCAGCCATGATGCCTGGTAGCATATGGCAGTTCACACATACTGCTCAGGCAGAGGGGAAGCTGGGCCTTGTTGGTCACCTGGGCTGTTTTCAAATAGTGCGACAGAAGCTGTGGGAAATTTTGTAGCTGACAGGAAACCGATGTTCGTCTTCCTGGCTGGAAGATGTAGATGCCTTCAAACACCCAACAGCTGTACCTCTGTGTTTCCACACTTAACCGAAGCAAAACATACACCGAAAGAAGAACCTGAGGCAAAAAAAGGGAAATATTTTCAGGACTTCCTGTAATTATGCACTATAATTAGAAGGGCAGCCAAATTAGATCTGAACATTGCCATGTCTTTTAAAAATCCAACTCCCAAGTTTCTTAACATCAAAGCTCAGTGATTTTACTCACTCACCATCCTCAGGCTGGTGTTTTTGGCTTAAAGCATAGTCGGAGACGCCACCTTTCTATAAATCTTGGTGGGGGTGTGTAGAGTGCTGGCATTGTTTCAGTAAGTGGATTGCTACAGGACATGAAATTAATTTTGAAAGAATCAAATTAATCTTGACAAACTTGAACATTGGGCACTATCTAATAAAATGAAATTCAATGGTGAAAAGAGTAAGGTTCTACATTTAGGCAACAAAAATGGAATGCACAGGTACAGTATAGGTGATACCTTGCTCAGTAGTAGTAGCTGTGAAAGGGATCTTGTGGAGTCCATTTATTTATTTATTTATTTATTTATTTATTTATTTATTTATTTATTTATTTATTTATTTATTTATTTATTTATTTATTTATTTTTTTATTATTAGCGTTTATATACCGCCCCCTCTCCCGAAAGGGACTCGGGGTGGTGTACAGTCCGTATTAAAATACAACAGATTAAAACATAGAAATAACTACAGAAATACATGTATATATATAAGAGGAAGATAAAATATGCCAAACTGTACTGCTAATAAATAAATCAATACAAAAGTTTAAAATATCAGATTAAATTTAAAACAATATCCCTCTAAAAACCAGTAAGAATGTGTATGCCAGGAGGTAGACGTTATAAATTATGCCAAACCAGCCAGTCGGAACAGGTGTGTCTTCAGTTTCTGTCGGAAGAAGCGGAGGTCAGTAGTGGTTCTAATGTCGGGGGGGAGGTCGTTCCAGAGGGTTGGGCCCATCACAGAGAAGGCCCTACTCCTCGGTGTCGCCCGTTGGCATTGCCTCGTGGACGGCACCAGGAGAAGGCCCTCCCTGTGAGAGCGGATTGGCCGCAGGGATGTATGTGGGAGGATGCGATCCCGCAGGTAACTAGGCCCTATGCCATGGAGCGCTTTAAAAATGGTGATCAGAACCTTGAAACGCACCCGAAAGACCACAGGTAGCCAGTGCAGCTCGCGCAGGAGAGGTGTTACGTGGGAGTACCTAGTACTCCCCATGACTACCCGCGCGGCTGCGTTCTGGACTAGCTGCAGTCTTCGGGCGCGTCCCAAGGGAAGCCCCATGTAGAGAGCGTTACAGTAGTCCAGGCGAGACGTCAACAGTGCGTGAGTGACTGTGCATAGGGCATCCCGGTCCAGAAGGGGGCGCAATTGGCGCACCAGGCGAACCTGGTGGAACGCCCCCCTTGCCACGGCTGCCACGTGATCATCCATTGACAGCCGGGCGTCTAGGAGGACGCCCAAATTGCGCGCCCGTTCCACAGGGGGCAATTGTTCGCCCCCTATGGCCAGTGATGGAATCAGCTGGCTGAACCGAGGTGCCGGTAGCCACAGCCACTCAGTCTTGGAGGGGTTGAGCTTGAGTCTGTTGTCCCCCATCCAGACCCTGACGGCTTCCAAACACCGGACAACCATTTAAATATGAGCCAGCAGTGTGCAGCAGCTGCCAAAAAAGCCAACACAGTCCTAGGCTGCATCAACAGAGGGATAGAATCAAGAGCATGTGAAGTGTTAATGCCACTTTATAATGTCTTGGTATGGCCACACTTGGAATACTGCATTCAGTTCTGGTCGCCACGATGTAAAAAAGATGTGGAGACTCTAGAAAGAGTGCAGAGAAGAGCAACAAAGATGAGTAGGGGACTGGAGACTAAAACATATGAAGAACGGTTGCAGGAACTGGGTATGTTTAGCTTAAGAGAAAGAAGGACTAGGGGAGACATGATAGCAGTGCTCCAATATCTCAGAGGTTGCCACAAAGAAGAGGGAGTCAAACTATTCTCTAAGGCACCTGAGGGTAGAACAAGAAGCAATGGGTGGAAACTAATCAAGGAGAGAAGCAACTTAGAACTGAGGGGAAATTTCCTGACAGTTAGAACAATTAATCAGTGGAACAGCTTGCCTCCAGAAGTTGTGAATGCCCCAACACTGGAAGTCTTTAAGAAGATGTTGGATAGCCATTTGTCTGAAACGGTATAGGGTTTCCTGCCTAGGCAGGGGGTTGGACTAGAAGACCTCCAAGGTCCCTTCCAACTCTACTATTGTATTGTATTGTATTAATCTCCCAAACTGAACACTTCAACAAGAGAATAATTATGGAAGCTACCCTGCAATATACATAGGACAAACGAACAGGAGAATAAATGCACACATCGCAGAACACAAGAACGCAGTAAGAAAAAAAGAAAAAACTTCCTCCCTTTTCCAGCACCTTAAATCTACAGGACATGAAATTAATTTTGAAGGAATCAAATTAATCTCCAAAACTGAACACTTCAACAAGAGAATAATTATGGAAGCTATTGAAATAGAGAAACACCCCCACAACATGAATAAACATAATGATGCCTCCCACCTGCCAGACATCTGGAAACCAGCCCTGGTAAACAAATGAGCCCCACCCACCACCCAGGCCGTTACAACACAAAACAACAATGAACACACAGCCAGCACCAATCAGCACCAATCTACCAATCATGATACAGCCACATAGCCAATCAATCCACTTACTGAAACAACGCCAGCACTCCACACACACACACCAAGATTTATAGAAAGATGGCATCTCCGACCATTCTTTAATCCAAAAACACCAGCCTGAGGATGGCGAGTGAGACCTTGCCGAAACGTTGCCAAGACAATCTCAATCTTACACGGGAAAAGACCCGAATACAACAAGACCAGCATACCTATACCCATGAAAATCTACGAAAATATGCATTTCTTTTTTCTAATTTGGAAAAAGCAGTGGCTCAGTGGTTAAGATGTTGAGCTTGTCAATTAGAAAGGTCGGCAGTTTGGCGGGTTCAAATCCCTAGCGTCACGTAATAGAGTGAGCTCCCATTACTTGTCCCAGCTTCTGCCAATCTAGCAATTTGAAAGCATTTAAAAATGCAAGTAGAAAAATAAGAACCACCTTTGGTGGGAAGGTAACAGTGTTACATGCGTTTAGCCATGCTGGTCACATGACCACAGAAACATCTTCGGACAGCGCTGGCTCTTCGGCTTTGAAATGGAGATGAGCACCGCCACCTAGAGTCGAGAACAACTAGCACATATGTGTGAGGGAAACCTTTACCTTTATGGGTCTGTCTGTCTGTCTGTCTGTCTGTCTGTCTGTCTGTCTGTCTGTCTGTCTATCTATCTATCTATCTATCTATCTATCTATCTATCTATCTATCTATCTATCTATCTATCTATCAATTAGCTACAAAATAAGGTATAATAAAAGCAATACATATATAGCCTTCCAATAATACTAATAAAAGCCTATGAGATTTAAAATACAAAAAGACTAATCTTGCAACATTGCAAGATCTCTATAAAGAAATTCTGATTCATGTTAGTGCTAAATTAAAAATAGTTATGGTAAAATTCAGTAGGCAATAGAGAATGAAAGAAGAAAATAATTAAAATTAAGCAACAGTAACACATGTATGCAAGTTACAAGACAGGTCCTCATTGGATCTATTGACTATTCCCAGTAATCCTGATGGATTTCACATGTTGCCACCCAAATCGTGTTGATTTTAAATGCTATGGAGGGATTGTAGTCTGAGACCTCGCAACTTTAAAAAGTTTTGAGGAAATAAGAGCATTTCATACGTCTTTAAGAAAGGAATACTGAAGGAGAAAGCTTTCAACTTGCCCAGATTCACAAGGGCATACTTCTTCAAAACACTTCTGAACACTGTTCAGTAAATTAAAAGCCCTTCTGTTCTTTTGGGACTTCTAGTTGTGTAAAATACACTGCAGGTGATACTATATGACTGCAACTGTCAGCAAAAAGAAGATTTGGTGCCCTATATAAATCAGGCTGCCGCTCTTCTCCAGTGTATGCAGTTTAAGAGCAGAACTAGGCTGTTGAGATCCCTAGCAGAAATCCTAAATACTGAATTTACCATCAGTGACCACTTCCATACAGATTGGAATCCATCTCTAGGGTTCCCAGTGAAAAACAATAATCACCAATAACTGAATATAGATATATTTCAGCTACCACATTCACCCTCCCTCCTCCCCTCCTCATATCATGGGAGACCTGGAATGCAGTTCTTAGAAATTGAGATGGGATGCAATCGAGGAAAGCAGAATTAGGGAAAGAATCCAAGCCAGTCAAATTAACTAATTTGAACACACTGGAATCAAATTTGACAGGGACTTACTTTACTTTATTTAAATTTATAAACCGCTCCCTCTCCCCGAAGGGAGTCGGGGCGGTGTACAGTCAAAAGTTAAAACACCATATACATATACATAGAGGAGGCATCAAACCCGGTAAAACGAATTATATAAAAACTGTACAATAATAATAAAATTAAAACAACATTAAAATCTACCCCAAAAATTTAAAATAACTGCCAGGAGGATTGAAGAATAGGACTATAATTGGGCCAGGCCAGCTAATTGGAACAGGTGGGTCTTGAGTTTCTTACGGAAGGAGCGGAGATCAGTGGTGGTTCTAATATCGGCGGGGAGGTCATTCCAGAAATGAAAGGGAAATTCACTTTAGATAGAAAGTGCCTATCCCAGCGCCAGATGTGCTAGGAATCACCTTGCCTGATTTCTAAAGGAAGAGGGTTTTTTTTTAAAATTCCTTTCATTTTCACATTTCAACCCAGTTTCCATGGTTGTCTTGGACAACCTTAATTTTTAGCATTGACTAGTGTTATGTCTGCTCTGCTTCTACATCCTCTTTAGTTTTGGGATTTTGACTGAAGACAACCTTGCTTTCCTTTATTTCTGCCTTCTGCTCTCTTCCTGGATCTGGCTTGTTTATTTGTTTAATTTGTTTGCCAGCCGTCTCACTGCAAGGCCATTTTACAGCCCAGCTGAGATTGACTGATTGATCAATTTAATAAATACATGTACAGGATACCCATCTTGGATACACGACTCTGGGTAGCTAACAATAAACCATGTTTTTAGTGTTTTGCAAAAGCCACAAGATAAGGACAAATGTTATTTCTTAGGAATGATGTTCCAGAACATCACGGGTGGGTGCCTTGGCAGAAATGGTTGATTAAAATTACTGAGATAGGTATGCCCTGGTAGTGTACCTCATGCCTTGGTTATCATCTGGTTGCACTATTGCACCAAATTATAGGTTGAGGAGGAGGGGGAAGCACCTTTGGAAACACCCAGAGACTGCTGCTCGTACCAAATGCAATGGCTAGCCAAATGCAGAGAGTGGTGAGGATGGCAGAAAAGATCACTGGCAGCTCACTTTCTTCTATCTAGGCATATAAGGGATGCTTGAGCATGGTCTGCAGAATTGTCTGGGATGCTACACATCCTCTTCATGACCCATTTCCTTGTTTCCTTCTGGGAGGAGGCTCTGTGGTATCCGAAGCAGATTCAGATCCAGATTCAATAACAGTTTTGCTCCATGTGAATTCTCAAGATTCCTCTTTGTGCTATATATTCAAGTTGACAGTGATTAATATTTATAAGTATTACTATGTTAGAGTATACATATGTATCAGAGGTGGGTTCCTACCGGTTCGGCCTGGTTCGGCCGAATAGGTAGTAACTCGGCCTGCCACACCCCCAAACCAGTTCTATCGGCGGTGCCACAGGTGCCACCATCTTGTTTTTTTGCTTCTGTGTATGTGCAGAAACAAAAAATGTTTTGTATTGTGCATGCGTGCAGAGCACACATCAAGCATATGCGCAAAGCACATCCCTGAACAAACTGGCAGTGGCGGCAGCTGGAATGCACCCCTGATATGTATGTATGTAGCATGTCTATATGTGAGTTATGTATGTGTACATTTCTGAGAGCAGGAAACAGAATTTCATTTTTAATGTGTGAAAATGTGCCCACAGGGGAAAAAAATGACAATAAAGGTTACTTTGCCTTACCTAGTCTTCTGGAAAAAAGAAACTCATCATCCCCAAATCATATCAATATTGAAGTCACTGCGTTGATTAACTGTAGGCTTCCAGGTCAGTTCTTTTCAATACTGGACTATTACCATGTAATGCCTTGCAAAGGGTATGAAGCATAATCCAAGCACCTTCTCAATGGTAACCTCATTTTATGGGACATCCCCCCCCCCCAAGCTAGAGCCTCCTCCATGAACCCTATTTTGCTGTCGTTTGGAAATCTTGTCAAAGCAAGATGTTCCTATGATGTTCTGGATGGTATTTTGATTTTCATTCCTTCTCCTCCCCCCACTTCCTTTTCTTTCTTCCAACTCACAATTCAGACCAGACTAATTCTTTTGTATGGCCTGCCATACCTATTGGAGTTCTTGCTTGTGTTCCTTCTTCTTATTTTATTTTCATGATTTTTTATTAGTGATGCCTTTTAGTACTGTATGCTTTAGTGGCTGATTTGATGGCAAACCATTGAAGTTACTTTGGATAATTGTGGTATACAAGTTCAGTAAACAAACTCTGTTTTAATAAACCATTTGAAAACCAGCATTTTTAATAATCCCTTAATTCTTACCTTGGCTTCCTAAAGTACTTGATTAGAATTTTGGAATTTAACAAAATAGTGTGAGGTGCAAAGAAATAAGTGTTCCTTGTTCCTGAATTAGATAATAGCCATTTGCTGAGTGTCCTTTGAATCATATTTTTGAAGCAATATCAGAGTTCAATTTTTATGTCTGTCAGTGAAACCCTTTGATGTATTTTGGATTCTTTTTAACTTCTTGATTGTTTTTTCTCAACTTTGTGATTCTCCTTTGCCAACATGTAAAAGATTCTTACAGATAAGTTCCTGGCCAGATTTTTTTCCCTCTGCCCCTACTTCATCCCTTCTAAGCCAGGGGTGTCAAACTGGTGGCCCGCAGGCCAGATGTGTCATGCACAGGCCACGCCCACCCCAACTCTGGAAGGGGGAAAAACATTGCAATATGTCACATGACAGCAACATGATGCTGTGCGTTTGACACCCATGTTCTAGGCTTTTACAGTGGTTGCTTATAGGACTATTGTCTAGTAATAACAATGGAAGGGAAGTAAATGGAGCAGAGAATTTGTGAAACACGCAAGCACTTACAATGCAAACAGTGTGGAAAGGCAATCATTTCAGCCACAAGCTTGATATGCTATTTACATTTAAAATTTAAAAAAAAATATTTCACCCAACGAATATTCAACCAGTGGTTCAGCTCTTCAATGATCAAGTTACAAAGGATTTTGTTAAAGTGCAACACATCCACTTGATTTAGATGTGTGTGAAATTATATAGATTAATATGCCATCACACATCTGTGCATTCAAGGCACAGCATAAATATGGAGCACGTTTTTTTTACTGTGAAATATCAAGGCTACAGTTGTTTTTATGTTACCTTGATGAAATTAGGATTTTTGGTTTACAAGGACACACTACAGCATTCCTTTAACATAGCTAAGCAAAAGGAATAGCATGAACTCAATTAGCTACAGCTTCCTTTTGTGGTTAATTAAAAAGAGTTGTATTAAATACGGGGAAGGATTTTTAAGTGTTCTTCTACTGGCATAAAGTGTGAATGTGATACTTTTGCTATATCATTTTCTAATAAGGACATTATTCTCTTGGCCCCCTGCAGGAAACCTGATGATTGAGGAATGCACTAAAAGCAAAAAAGAAAAAAAAGAAGAAAATTCTTAGGATAACTAAGAGATGAAAGGGATGATTTTTGGATTAAACTCTGAGTACAAAACTAACGCGTGGAAATTATAATGGATAGTTACAAATGGTTTATTATTGTACAGTTCTTCACTTTCGATTGTCTGCTTTTAATAGCTCCTTAAAGAGCTCTTTAACAGGGGCTGGAGAAAGCGGAATGTTTCTTCACACATTCTTCTGAAGCAGTCGTCTTTCGATATAATATATATTTCATCCAGATTTATTTCTAATAAACCTGTTATGGAAGGTGAGACCAAAAACTGAGTATGCACATGTAAAGTGAAGGTAAAAGTTTTGGCCTGTCCAATCATATCCAAATGTAGGGGTATTTATCTCTGTTTCTTAGTCAAGGGAACCAGCATTGTCTGAAGACCTTTCCGTGGCCACAGCCAGAGCCATGGTGGTGCAGTGGTCGGGCAGTTCGATTCCCACTGGCTCAAGGTTGACCCTGACTCCCATCCTTTTGAGGTCAGTAAGATGAGGACCCAAATTGTTGGGGAAAATATGCTGAACAACAACTGATGATCTCCTTTTATCGGTCCACAATAGAAAGCGTCATTGCATTACGGAGTGGTATGCTGGCTTGACAGCCGCAGATAGAAAGAGGGTGGTGAGCACAGCATAAAACATCGTGGACTGTCCCCTGATACCACTAGGTGACATCACTAGGGCTCGCTGCCTTAGAAGAGCCAGGAAAATCCTCAGGGATGACTCACACCCTGGCCAGCCCTTTTTTATTCTCCTACCATCTGGAAGGAGATATAGAAGCAGAGGCAGCCGCCCAAACAGGCTGAAGACCAGTTTTCATCCATGGGCTGTCAGACTCCTGAATGAAAAATAACTCTACAACAACAAGAGTATGACTGGCTTGCAGAGTGGGTAAATGTGCAATAAGTTCACATGGTGCAATAGGACTGGATGTTTGTTAGAAGCATTCACTGGGCTAGGGATTTTTTGTCTTTCACTGTGAGTTGTATTGTATTGGGGGGGGGGAGTGCACGAAGGGAGGCTCAGCCAATCTCATTATACACATGATGTACTCTGACAATAAAGGTTTGAATTGAATTGACTCTGTAAACCGCTTAGAGAGGGCTGTAAAGCACTATGAAGCGGTATATAAGTCTAAGTGCTATTGCTATGTGGTCAGCATGGCTATGTATGGAATGCTATTACTTCCCACGGAAGTAATACTTATTTATCTGCTGGTGAACAAGAGCTGGAGCAAGTAATGGGAGCTCACCCCATCACACAGCACTGGGGTTTCGAACCTGGGTTGTCAGATTTCAGTGTCTTTAACCTCTGAGCCATCACACCTCCCACCCTCCAATATGGTATATCTATATGTGCATATAGAGGTGTGTGTGTGTGTGTGTGTGTGTGTGTGTGTGTGTGTGTGTGTGTATTTTCCAACTGGGGAAGTCAAAAGAAATATGTCTTCTGCCATCTGAAATACAATTCTTAGAATCTCGTGTAATGTCCAGGCTGGGATTTTATTTTAGCCCTTGCATGAGTGGAAACTAATCAAGGAGAGAAGCAACTTAGAACTGAGGAGAAATTTCCTGACAGTTAGAACAATCAATCAGTGGAACATCTTGCCTCCAGAAGTTGTGAATGCCCCACACTGGAAGTCTTTAAGAAGAAGTTGGATAGCCATTTGTCTGAAACAATATAGCAGGGGTGGTGAACATGCGGCTCGCGAGCCGCATGCGGCTCCCGGCCAAAATAAATGAGGCTCTTTGCCTCTTATCATTATTTAGTATACTGTGGCTCGGATCGTGCGCTCCCTTTCGGAAGCTGGGGAGGTCCTTTGCAGGCAGCTAGAACGGGCCGCCTGCAAAGGACTTCCCCAGACTTGCTTTGAGGAGCACGGGGCGACTGAGGCTAGTTGTGAAGCCCCAAAGCCCCCACCGCCACCGGAAGAACTGCTGCCACCTCCTCCTCATCCTCCTCTAACAGGCAGCACTGCCGGATTTGCCGCCCGGCGCTGCGGCTGAGATGAAGCCGCCAAAGCTCCAGCTGGCATCTCCGCGCGTGGCAGCGGCGCCTCCCCTCCGCTCGGAGCAGCTGAGCTCAGTCAGCGCTGGGTTACCCCTGCCCCCTCCTCCTCCTCCGCCGTGCTTTTGAGGAGCCATGAGGCTGCAGGAGCCAGTAGGAAGGCGGGGGGGGGAGCAGGGGAAAAAAAGCCTCATGGCTCCTCAAAAGCATGGAGGAGGGGGAGGGGGCAGAGGTAACCCAGCGCTGAGCTCAGGAGCAAATCTGGTGATTCTGTTGGAGGAGGAGGAGGAGGAGGTAGCAGCAGTTATTCTGGTGGCAACTCGTACTCGTCGGCATCTTCAGCAGAAGCCCTGCCCACAATGAAGAAAGCAAAGATGGAGCAGATCCATGCAGATGACGTCGCTGCAACATGACTGGAGGAGGAATTCTGGGAGTTGAAGTCCACAAGTGTTAAAGCTGTCAGGTTTGAAGACCCCTGGGGGTTTTTTTCCCTAAAGGGTTAGGGGTGCAAGGGTCTTGTAACTTGACAGCTTTAAGAGTTGCGTGCTTCAAATGCCAGAGTTTCTGAGCCAACATTTTGGTTGCTAAGCAGGAGTGTTGCTAAGTGATACTGATATTATATAACACTTTGAATTAAGCGGGTACCTTGAAGAAACATAACTTTGAGTTTCAAATAATACTGATTTCGTTGTTGTCTTAGGTGACATCTGTGAAAAAAATTCGGGTGCTCAGGCATGAACATTGCTTCCGGGTCTGTTTTGGCAGGTCACTGCATGGTATGGCTCTCTGACTCTCACAGTTTAAAATTTTGGCTCTTTTTGTTGAACTTGTTCGCCACCCCTGCAATATAGGGTTTCCTGTCTAGGCAGGGGGTTGGACTAGAAGACCTCCAAGGTCCCTTCCAACTCTGCTTTTGTATTGTATTGCATTATCTAGAGGGCACCAGAGTGAGCTAATCAACCATTAGAATCCGGTTAATTAAACAACTATTTTACAGTGATATAAAAGTAGCTGTTATGGGAGGATAAGGAGCTCACTAAAAAGCTGTCTCATGGCAGCCATCTTCCCATAAGTCCTCCACTCCCAGTTAATCAGTAAAACCCATCTTCAGCTCCAGTTAAACTAAGCCTACAGAGAGTATAAATGTTGACACATTCAATGTAAGAACAAATAGCAAATGATGAAAAAACACCCTATCCCATTTTAAAATGCACAAGAAGCAAGTAGACCACTATCAAATCAGTGGGAGTAATAGATCAAGGTGTAACAGGACATTCGGCTTATTTTCACAGGATTGCAGAAAAGCAGTGAGGTTGTTTTTTTTTTTTAATCCATGTTGATAAATCAGAACGGAAATCTGTTTGAAAGTCTGTCACAAGTATATGTTTTGTAATATCTTTCCCAACCTGATGCTCTCTGAATGTGTTACAATAATTTATTTATTTTAACAATGTCTACCATTGGCCACTTCATCAAGAGAAGATTGCGACCAGAGAACTTCCAACTAAAATAGATAGTCTGGATAGACTAGCCTTGAGAGTTACAGTTTACTTCTGGAGCGAGTCAGAAGAATACTAATATGGAAATGATTTCGTCTAGTTTAGTTCAAGGGCCTATTTTATCTTTCATAAGCCAAAGTTCCATCCAGACATTTCGACCTTTAATGTCTTAATCTTCTCATGTCTGATGGGGATGAGAAATTATAGATCAAAACTCTGAACCAAAACCTGGAGACCCAACTTGGAGGTCGGCTGGTGTAGATAGTTTAGCCCCCTGTTTTCCACAGAGACCATTAAAGCGAGATTTCCTGAACTTTGGATCAAAAGATGTTCAGTTCAGTTCTTAGCTCTGCTGTGGAGTCAGCAATTGGCCTTAAAGAAACAGCGCTCTCTCACCCATTTCACTATGAAACACTGATCTGGTTTGTAGGAAAGATTGTTTTGTTTTGTTTCTTTCTTATAACTCAAAGATTTACAAGACAAAAGTGGATAAAACCAAGACATTTACCTAACCTGAGATGTCAAACTCAAGGCCCATGGGCTGGATCTGAGCCGTAGGGTGCTTAGATCTGGACCATCCTGGAAACAGTGAAGGACTGGTCCATGGTGCCTCTGCCAGCAAAAACAGAGCTTGGGAATGCCAGGTGTGGCTCTCCAGAGCTCCATTTTCACTGGCAGAGGGTTGCAGGAAGCCTTTTCAGCCAAAAATGGAGCTCAGAAGCCTCTTTTCACTGGCAGAGTAGTCGGGTCACCACAGGGATGGGCTGCTGGCGGTTCGCAGGGGTTCGGGAGAACTTCTAACTAAGATTCTGTGCAGTTCGGAGATCCTCCAAATCTCACTCCTGGCTGGCCCCACCCACTCCACCCAGGAGTCCCCATGCGGCCCATTTTGGATGCAGGTAAGTGCAGGGTGTGCACGGAGGCCCGGGGAGGGTGAAAAATGGGCGTAATGGAAGGCCATAAACCAGCCTGTTTCCTGCCTTCCGGAGCCTGGGGTGACCGTTTTTGTCCTCTCGTAGGCTTGAGGAAAGCCTCCAGAGCCCAGGGAGGGCAAAAATGACCCCCCATGATGCACCCATGCATGCACCCATGATGAACCCTAACCCTAACCCACCCAGGAACCACTCAGAGAACCCCTTGCTAAAAATTTTGAAGCCCACCCCTGCCCCCAACACAAGTGATGTCAAGCTGGCCATGCCCACCCTGGCCACATGCCACACACCCCCAAGCTCAAACACAACCCTGATGTGGCCCTCAATGAAATTGAGTTTGGCACCCCTGAGCTAGACCAACTGATTCGCTTAAGAATGTTCCACCAATGAACTTGGATTTTGCCACCAAAAAGGTACTGAAAATATCTTTCTTCAAAATCTGGGCCTATCATAATTATTCATGTGATATCTATTATGTGGCACTGTCACCTAAGTCAGCTACTCCATAGCCTCATGCCAGCACTATCCCTGATTTGATGAAATGTGATTTAGCTCCAAAAAATTTACTGTTGGATCAATACCTTTCACTGAGAAGATGAAGCATGATTATCAGCAAGTGCTTTAAATTTAAAAGATGCACATCTAAAAAAAAAATCTTGATATTTTGAAACTTTAGAAATGTCCAAATAAATTGTTTGAATGTACAGGGGAAAAAAAGCTTGGAAAAGAAACCATCCATTTTGCTTTTTTAAAAACAACAACACTTTCAATTAGCTCTAGGATGAATTGATTTGAATCAAGATAATTCAAATCAATAATTTAAATCAGGGTTTAAATGACCATGGGGAAAGCACTTTAAATCTTTGATCTGTTGAAGAAGCCCCAATTGCATAGGTTCACATATCATAACAACCCAATAAAATTGGGAAGCAAAATGGCTAGGTAGTTAAATAGATGAGGTAATAAAGAGAGCGCTCAGGATTCATTTGTGGTGTAGAAGGAAATTTGGCTGAGGGAAGAAAGAAAATGAGAGAGAAGGAGAAAAAGAGTTATCTAAAATTTCTACTTTCTCCATTCGGCTGATGGGAATCTTCAGGACTGAGCAGAAACACTGTAAAATAAATATCTTCTGGATCAAATCCTCACTCGATACCATATTTTCATAAAAGAAAGATCATTCCCTCCCCACCTTTGATAATTTTCCTTTAAACCGAGAAGGTCATCTTGAGTTTGCTGAGAATATAGCAATAGAGTCCAATAAGGTTTTTTCCCCCTGTTTTATCTTCTTGGGCAGGGGGTTGTCTTATATTCAGAGTCATCTTCCTTTAGGGTAAATGTAGTGCAAGCTATATATCTTTTTGTTGTAAGTGTTCTATGATGTACCCCAGGAAACAATGCTATTCACCGAGAAAGATCCCAAAGCTAAACCGTCTGTCGGCTGAATGAAAACATTTTTCTTTGTAAGAGAAAATGGATTGAGGAAAAAAAAAAGGTTAGCATCACCACCCCAGGTAGACCTACGTTTTTCTCTGCTTCCTCTTCCCCAAAGCTTTCAAAGGAGGTTAAAAGTGGTTAACTCATAAAGCAAGCATACTTCAGTTGGTACAAAACCATGTTCTTTGATAAGAACAATAATCCTACTCAGGCTTATGTTTTTGCTAGACAATTAGTGATGTGTTTGCAAATTTGCAAGCAATGGCTTTCTGCTTGCAAAAAAAGGCCTTAGTTTTCACACCCCACTTTACATATCTGATTATTATGATCTTCTTTTTAAGATATGCTCTTATCTTGGATATTTCTCTTGTAAATAGGATTCCCAAGGTTAATGATTTTTACTTATTGTAACAGTTTCTAAAACACATTTTTTTTGCCCTTCATTGTCCTGAAACACATGCACAGAATTGCTAAACGTACACTATCAGTTCTGAGTAATGAAATGACAGATAATTATAAATTGTATATAAAATGATAAGATGGTTAATTTTTACCAGTTTGAGGAAAAATGAGGGGAAAAAAACACCAAAGAAGGGTGATGATTTCTTTTAAAGTAAATATACTCTTTTTTTAAAAAAAGGGGGGAGGGGGAAAACTGGCATATGTATTCCTTATAGATCCGCTATCGCTTGAAAATTATCGCAAATGTTCAGCATCCTTCCAAGTTGGCCAATTCAGAGGGCAGGATTTTGTCCCTCTATGGTTGATCCAATAAATTCTCAGCCCAATAGATCTATGATCCCTCGGGTCCCTTTCTTGAGTCCTAGGACTGCGAGTGTAAAGTGAGCTTGTTCATGTCTTTGCAACTTGTGTTAGTCTTCAACACAAATAGTACAAACTCATTTGTCATCATTCATTCATCAGATGCTCTCATTAGATATAAAAGCAGAACATGCTGATAGAACAAAAATATTTGAAATTTTAAACAGCAGCTATGAAGCAACGTAATTCCAGAAGGCAGCATTTGCATCGATTCTGAACAGCCTACTGAATCTAACCCAAGGGAGCTTACAAAAACCAAGGGAATTCTCTAGGATGCTGTGCCAGATAAGAACGTTTAACGGGTCTATTAGGAAATCTGTTTTGGTTAAGTGGAGCCCTGGGGAGGACTAGTTTCTTACTGTTTTAGTTAGCGGGCTGTATGTATACAATACACACACACCTGGAGTGTTTGTTCTGGATATTTAAAAACTGATCTTGCCTTGTGTAGCTTCAGGAGCTTCTTCAAATACCTGTTGACATATATATGAGGAACACAGCAATATGGTTTCCTAGTGAAGGCCAATCGTATTCAGGAATCCCTTGGATTTCTCCTGTGACTTACTTGAGTGTGAGACAGCTTTATGTTCTTACTCAAGGTTTGCCCATCCAGACACTGCTGCTTTTTTAGAACTACATTATATCAATGGAAGCTTTACCATTTTTCTCTAAGTCAGTGGTTCTCAACCAATGTTCCCTCTAAATTTTTTTCAGTGTGAGCAGAAAAGTATAGTGTTTGAGCGGCACATTTTCATGCCTGAGCAGCACCTGAATTTTTTTCACAGCTGTCACCTAAGACAACAACGAAATCAGTATTATTTGAAACTCAAAGTTATGTTTCTTCAAGGTACCCGCTTAATTAAAAGTGTTATATAGTATCACTTAACAACGCTCTTGCTTAGCAACCAAAATGTTGGGTCAGAAACTCTGGCATTTGAAGCACGCAAGTCTTAAAGCTGTCAAGTTACAAGATCCTTGCATCCCTAACCCTTTAGGGGGAAAAAACCCCAAGGGGTCTTCAAACCTGACAGCTTGAAGATTTGTGGACTTCAACTCCCAGAATTCCTCCTCCAGTCATGTTGGCTCAGGAACTCTGGCATTGAAGCATGCAAGTCTTAAAGCTGTCAAGTTACAAGACCCTTACACCCCTAACCCTTCAGAAAAAAACACAGTGGTCTTCAAACCTGACAGCTTGAAGACTTGTGGACTTCAACTCCCAGAATTCCATCTCCAGTCATGTTGCGGCGATGTCATCTGCGTGGATCTGCTCCATCTTCGGTTTTTTTCACAGGGGGCAGGGCTGCTGCTGAAGATGCCGATGAGCCCCTGCCGCCACCAGAATAACAGCTGCCTCCTCCTCCTCCTCCTCCAACAGCACCACCACATTTGCTGCCCGGCGCTGCGGCTGAGGTGAAGCCGCCAAAGCTCCTGCTGGCGCCCCCGCCCGTGGCAGTGGCGGCAGCGCGTCGCCCTCCACTCGGAGCACCTGAGCTGGGCACCGCGTTACCCCTGCTGCCTTCTCCTCCACCATGCTTTTGAGAAGCCATGAGGCCTTTTCCCCCTGCTCCTGCCCCCTCCGCTGCCTTCCTACTGGCTCCCGCTGCCTCATGGCTCCTCAGAAGCACAGCAGAGGAGGAGGGGGCAGGGGTAACGCGGGGTCCAGCTCAGGTGCTCCAAATGGAGGGGGAGGCACCGCTGCCACGGGAGGGGGGGTCGGCGGGAGCTTTGGCAGCTTCACCTCGGCCGCAGCATTGGGCAGCAAATGTGGTGGTGCTGTTAGAGGAGGAGGAGGCGGCAGCAGAAATTCCGGTAGCGGCAGGGGCTTTGGGGGTTTACTTTAGCCGCAGTACCAGGCGCAAGTAGCTAGGATTGGCCGCCAATAAAGGACCTCCCCGGGCTTGCTTTGCTGAACTCAGTCGCCCCACGCTCATCAAAACAAGTCCAGGGAGGTCCTTTGTGGGTGGCCAGTTCTAGCCGTCTGCAAAGGAACTCCCCAGCCTCTGGCGCCTGTGACAGTAGAAATCACTGCGCGGTAGTTGGAAACTGCTGCGTGGTGTTTTCTTGCCACGTGCACGGCCGTGCAGCCGCGCACCTTAGAGAGAACAGTGTTCTCAACCTTCCCAATGCCACAACCCTTTAATACAGTTTCTCATATTGTGGTGACCCCCAACCGTAAAATTGGTGTCTTTGTTCCTAAGGCCACTGAAAATATGTGTTTTCCAATGGTCTTAGGCAACCGCTGTGAAAGGATCATTCGACCCCCAAAGGGGTCCTGACCCACAGGTTGAGAACCACTGCTCTAAGTGAAGTCATCCAATGAAGGCAAATCTTCAATGAAAGAACAGCCAATTAGAAAATAAATAAATCCACAGTCATTTATTTATAACATGCAAATACTTATTTGCCAAAGTCCAAGGCATCTGTGAATTTTACTCCAAAATGAAGACAAATTTGACTTTAACTCCTGAATAATTTGTTTCCAAAAATGGAGGGCCAACAAATTATTGAGTTTGAAAGAGATATGGTGCCTTTTTTTGTCTCTTCATTTTTTTATGTTTCTTAAAGTTATTTTGTCAGATGATGAGTCAGTGGGAGATTCAAAGTGAGCATGCTGCTTTGTAAACTTGGAGCTGGCTTATGACGATATTGTCTAATACCCAATATGGCTGGTTTTGCTTTTCAACACAGATATGTGATATGAACACAAAAATAGTACCTATGCACAAAACCCACTCACTCATCAATTCACTGAGCTTTTAAGCATATGCACGAACAATTAGAAGCCTGGGGGAGTGTAGAGTTCTCATCTGTGATTAACATTACAGAAGACATCAAGTTCTGTATGTCAAACCACTCCTTTACTGGTGATGCAGAACATCATAAGGGACTGTTTTTAATTTGCATGTCATAGAAGAACTCACTGAAATAAAATGGCTATTAAAAGTATTCAGCCAATAATATTTATTTCTACCTCTACATGGCATATGTTGTTTTGGATTTTTTTTAAAAAAATAAATCGCTGAACAACTTAGCTTTGTAGGGACCATAATGTACTCAAGGCTACCCAATGAATAACACAGCTGAGCATAGATGATACCCAGATGTTCTTCACAGATCTAACAATCTAATCACAATTCCATATTGTTTTACCATCTTATACTTATCAAGAATACTAAGCAGAAGCCAGTTGTTTATATTTAAAAGAGTAAGACTTAAATGTTACTTTGAAGAACCAGAAAAATGAAGAAAATACCCATACATAATGAATGAAACATGGTGCGCACATACAATGGAATGACTGCAATCCAATCAAGACCACGATGCATTTTTATACCTTTGGGTTCATTTTCTGTTTCTCCCTCACTCTTAGCTTTGACTAAAACCCTCAAAGGAACCACATCTCTGAAACATGACCCAGAAAATATTGTCTTCAGATTCTGGAAACTGTATTTACATATTAAGGGTTGAGATTTGTTTCCACATCAAGGAAAATATTTGTTTAATGAATTATTCTTTAGTGAACAAAATGAACTGAATATATGAGGATGTGGGTGAACATATGCATATATACCCAAAAACACATGTGCCTCTGCTTTCCCTACCTACCTCACATGAAAAGATAGCTCACTATATGTTTACAAAGATCCATATATAAAAACCTCTGGAGCAGTTGGTTCATTACATTTCTTAATAGATATTTCATCAATTTCTGAAGAAATAACTTATATGAAAGGATTTGCCAGTCCTTTGCCATGGTCAAATCATTTTTGAGCATTATTGGGTTGCTTAACTTTTTCATGGGTCATGGACAAGGTTAGGAGGGTCTATCCCCAGTATCTAATGGAGCTTTTCAGGTTTCTGAGGGCATTTGAGGAATTTACAGGCAGACCTATCAGTCAGCTCTAAGCAGTCACCTCACTGATCATTGGAATATGGAAACAATGGAATCACTGGCTAATTTTACCCCTGCAGAGCTTCTCTTCCATTGCAGATCCGAATGGGTTGAATAGGATGGGAGAATAACCTTGAGGAAGAGGAGAAAGAGCTGCAGCCAAGAAAATGGCAAAATAAGATGAAGCAGAATCCAAAACAGAAATGGAATTTGAGAAAACATCTTAGACTTGACCCTATCTAGTTTTCTTTAGAATAAAAGCAGGAGGGGAGAGGCACATTCGGAGTTGCAAGATTCTGTCTTTATAACCATATAATAATAAAGTTTTAGCATTCATAACTTTGATGTTCAAGTCTGGTCTACCTTAAGGAGATTTTGGGATATGAGCTAATAAATTGTGGAAGAGTTAGCAAGTGAAATGACAGTGAAGGAAAACAAAGAAAGAATGTAATCAATCAAAAATGCATACTAATGTTTGAGAGTTACTTATTTATTTACAATTAAATGTATATGACCCCATCTCACTATCAAGGAACTCAAATGTATGTCAATAGATGCAGTAAAGCAGCCACGCTTTTCTACTCATATTATTGTATGTCTGCAATTGTGATTCATACCATAATCACTCCACACATAGAACATCATAATGACCTCTGCATGGACTACCCATAAATGTAACTAGGAACCTTCTTTGATCCAGAATGCTGAGATAGCAGATATAGCTATGTTACAGTATACTATAATCAGTCATTGATTGCCAATTGTTTTCAGATCCAATTGAAGGTCCTGAAGATTATCTTTAAAGCCCAGTGGCGGATTAAAGCTCACTGGTGCCCTAAGCACCGGCAAATCTTGGTGCCCCCCTCCTTTGTATATGCCATACAAATCTTTATTGCTTTTTTTTCTTTCTCAACTTTGTGGTGCCCTCTTGGGCCTGGTGTCCTAAGCATGTGCTTAATCTGCCTAATGGTTAATACACCACTGTTAAAGCCCTACCTGTCTTGGTGCCCATATATCTATAGGACCATCTCTCCTACCTTTATTCCATTTGCTTTGTGCATTCCTTGGGAGATACCAGGCTGAGAGTTCCTACTAAATAAGCATCAACATGCTTTCTGAGTGGCTTCCTCCTTTCTCCATGACATCCCACCACTGAGACAACAATTCTTAGCCTTTAAAAAGGCATTGGGCCACCTGGGGATAATAAGGGCTGCCTGAGTTAATTCTGATATACTTGTGGATTTACTCATATTGGTTGCTTTCACAGTAAACTGCCATGAGACTACAGAAATAAGTGGTATATTAAAAGCTGTATGTATCAAATAAACAAACAGATGGATCATAACTTTTGATAGTTTGACTCCGAGCAGCAAGTGATGGAGAAGTTGCAATATATTATGGTTGCTCATATGGTGGTTTGCCTTTAGCACCCAGGTTGAAATCTGAGATCCTGATTTATCTGAAAGACTACCTGATTTGGAAATGTTGATGGAAGCTATATAATGATGGAGAAAGTGTACACACTGGGAATCATTCAGTCAGTCTCTCTAACCAATAAAAAGGTTATTAACCTCAAGCTTTTGGGACATCAAATATCTCAAAGTTGTAGTTACTGTGGAATCTATACCAGATGGTGATAATAGCAGCTATAATTGTTTGGATGATTGCCATTCTGCATTTGGATACTAAGAGATTTTTTTTTTGAGGATACATACAGCATAGGATTTTTGGCTACTTATAAAGTATAGATGATACTATTACTACACCTCGCAAGGTCTATTAAAAGAGGGGGTAAATCAGGTATTCTTTGAATTGAAGCCCTACCTCAGCCAGCTTTTCCCATGCTATTCCAAGATAAGATGCAGAAGATGACCAGGCTGAGCTTGAGGGAGGGGTCAAATGTATCATTAATCTTGAGTCTCTTCATGCTCACAAGAGATCTAAGTCAAGCCCACTTGAGTTCCATTGACTCTTATCTCCCACCGATTTTCTTCGACTGTTAGTAGCTCAGTTTCTGGCAGAGAGCTTAAGCTTGCAATTGAACTGCCTGGAATTCATGATTTCCAGTGCTTGGCCACAAGATGAACATTTTTACTTATCAAGTCTGGTTTTATGCCTGCTGGTTTAACCTATTAAAGTCTAGCTGCAGCTGAGCATAGCCTGTCTAAAGAGGGCTATGCAATACCATTCCTAAAACAATTCTAGGCAAATGGGCAACCATAGAATTAAATACACACATAAACGATATGTGTAAGCAGGGATGGAGTACATATCCACTTCTCAGTTACAGATGCTGATTGTATGTATTAGTTATTAAAATATCTACATATAGTTCCCACACCATAGATCTCTGGCTGAATACAATCATTACACATTTTCATCAACAGCTATTGAAAACACAACATCAATACACTGAATCAGCCCAAAGGCGCTTATTAAGTCTCAAACACTTATTGAAAGTCATGAGAAATGTGACAGCCAGGATGTTGGTGGATGAAAGCTGTTATTGTAGGTGACACCATCCTCTACTTCTTATCCTAGTTAATAACCAAAAAGGCATTATCTCTAATGCCCTATATGGTTTCCCTCCATGTTAGGAAACATACCCTCAAGATGGAATCTACTGGTGAATATGGTGAAATGGTGAGGGGTCCCTCTAAGCCCCTTTAGGTAGGAGGGGGGACGCCCTTGAGTCAGTGTGGCTCCTGGCAACTGCCTAGACATGTCCTTGCAGTTTTCTTGACAAATTTCAGACGTGATTTGCCTCTGCCTGCTCCCTAAGCCTGAGAAAGAATGATTGCCTCAAGGTCATCCAACTGGCTTTGCAGTTTGTACCTAACGTGGGACTATAACTCATGGTCTCCTGGTCCCTAACCTGGTGCCTTTACTACTACACCAAACTCTCTCTCCCTTAGGGTCCCACTCCCACAAAGAAATCAAGGTGGAATGGAGACAAAAGCAATCCTCCTCTTTATTAGCCCTCGTCTTCCCAGTACATCCCAGGATTTTGTCTGACTAAGAGTTCCATAAGGAGGTTATTTAGGCAGCAGGTGGAAATGATAATATTCTTTCTGGGCTGTACTCTTTCAGACTAGGAAGCAGTTTCACAAATGTTGTATATAAATGACTCTACGATTCATCTTCTAAAAAAAGGAAGCTTTATGTTACTTGCAAATGTACAATGATTCACTCACTATGATCTTACCTTTTTAAAATAATAATAATCATTTTACCTGGAATGTAGTTGTCTGCCTGTGAAACACAGCAATGACTCAGAGAATCTGCCTACATTACCTTTGGTTCCTTCTCCCCCCATTTATGCCAACGTCTGTCAGCATTTCATGAGGAGATTTTGGCTCCCTACCATGGAGCACATCAAGATAACGTGGTTCTCAGATCAAATTTCCCCATGACTACCTTGAAGAAGGCATTGTGTGATATTCAACAGGAAAGAACACGAACACCAAGGTGTGCATGACAAATGAGTTGGCAACGTAGGTGTTTCCAGCACCAGCTTTATCAAGCCATGATTCCTTTTGGAACCACAGCCTTATTGGAATTGCTCAGTACAGCAAGTTGGAGCAAGCAGTGTTTCCCTTCGCCTACAAATATTTGGTGGTGCTCAAAAGGAAGTGAGCACTCTCAGCAAATGGAAGGACATAAAATCAAACATGGTGAGTTCTTATTACACTTTGGCTGGTTTTTCAACTAATGAGAAGAATCCAATCCTTAACTAAAAGCAACACTACAGTGATATTTTGAATTTCTTTTGGAGGCATTTAAGAGAAAGGGGGGATATTTGCAAGATTCTGTCAGTGTAACCTTACAATAAAGTAGAATTAGTTCATCTAATTTTTATCTGTTTTATCCAAAAGGATGACTTCAATCTTGCAAGTATAAAAGTATAATTCTCCCCGCTTTCTCTTTTATAACCTGAGAAAAAAGGAGGGTTCTGAAGAAGCTTCTTGGATGAGAAGTGAAATGTCTTCAAAGAAAAACCAGAAAGTCCAGTTGCCTCGGGGGGGGGGGGGGAGCACCTTGGGACCTTACATATAAGATTAAACTTTTCTAAAATGAATGAAGGCTCATATCATTCCTAAAGAGCACATAGGAGAAATTATCATTCCCCCAATCTGAGAGAATAAGGAGGAATGTCTTGTTGAAGACAATGAATTTCACACAATATGGAACCCAATTTTCCAAGAAACTAAGGCAATACCTGTGGTTTCCTTCTTTATCCATTGAGGTGTGTTCAGGCTGAGAGGCAAAGTTTTTATTTGATGAAGGATTTTAACTCAGAACTCCACACAATCCCTATCTGACAAGTCTAAGCCTTGGACAACATGACTTTCAGAGAACTTTAAGGAAAATGAAAATGAAACATTTCATTGCTATATGTTCAGTAGAAGAGAGTCCACTCAGGCATCCCACCCCATCCTTTCACTTTATTAGAGGAACCCTACAACCTTCGGCTTGTAGGAATTTTACTGGAAATATCATCTTGGGTAGAAAAAAAATGAAGTTAAGAATGTCACCAGCAGTATCATTTTATCCGGGGGGGGGGGGATGAGTAAGAATCCTCTTTTTCTGGAAAATAAGTTAAAAAAAGTTTCATTTCATGTGGAAAAAAGTTTCAAGAAATTACTTTTCCATCAAATTGAAGGAGTAGGTTCCAAAAATAATGCAGAAGAAATGTTGGGCACAGCACTGCTTCTAAATGATTGACCTGGATTGGAACGGATGTTCTACTAGATGGGAAGTGCTGGGATCTCCCCGGAGAGATTTATGATAGAAAGATCTCTTATCTTTTCCCAGCTGATCTTCACTGCTTTTCATATTCATTTGTAACTGTATAACCCTGAAAATGGTCCAACCAACTGATCAGGGGAGAGGGGGGGGGGATATTATCTGAGGTGAGATACAGAGAGAAAAAGGCGGGAGCATTTTTGTTTCAAACATGAATTCAATCTTTCAGCAATGCAACCGGAAAGAACTATAACATTTAATCAGTACAGGGTTCAAATTTTTAAACTTCAACAGGAAAAAGAGAGAAGTACAGTCAGGAAATACAAAATACTGTTTCTTAGTGTGAGGTTGGCCTGCTTTTCTGTAACTCTTTCAAAATGAAGAAATGAAATGATATGTCATTTAAATTCAACCCCTGAAGTGGTGCTTTTCGAAAAGGCAACTAGGGTTTGTTTCACTTCTCATCCAAGAAGCTTCTTTAGTTCTGACTGAATGACTGACTTCTTTAGAACTGAAGAAGCTTGTTGGATGAAAAACAAAATGTCTTCCTCAAGGAAAAAAAATGAAGTCCAGTTGTCTTTTCAAAAAGCACCTTTGAGACAATCATGACTGGAGAAGGATGAGAAACTCAATAGCAGAGGTGAAATTCTGCTGGTTCAGACTGGTTCGCCTGAACTGGTAGTAGAATTCACGGATGGCCCCGCCCATCCACTCACCCTCCCCAGCGCTATGCCATCCCTTTTAGGGATGCGCATGCGTGGAAGGCCGAGTGCTTGCACAGAAGGGGCATGTGCAAGAGCAGCTAGCGTGCGCTTGCACACACTCACATTTGCGAACAAGTAGTGAATACCACCCCTGCTCCATAGACACTGTGTAGCGGTGGGCAATCTCTGGTTCCCCAAAGGTTGAACTCCAATTCTCATTGGCCTCAGGTAGCATGACCAGTGATGAAGGAAGCTGGAATTGATCTGGAGTGTCTTTGCTAAGGCTTATCTACTTGTACCTCTTTCTGTTGCCAATCTACAGCTGAAAGGTGGGGAAATAAGTAGTTGTTGGCTCTGCTACTTTGCTACTTGAGGAGTGATGGAACAAATTGTTTAAAACAGCTGAACTACCTACTAGCTCAGCTTTAACACTCGCCACACAGATAATATAACAACTGCTCCAATGCTTATGAATAATTAAATAGTAAGTGAAACCTAATGATTCAAAAAGATGACAGGTGACAATGAGAAAATTTGGGAGGTACGGGGCACTGCAATGAAAAATAGGAGCTTGAAAGTGTATGTGTGTGTGTGGGGGGGGTGACACCAATAACAATATCTGAAAGCAGCCCACATGCTGCTCAAGCCAAACACACCTGAAGTATACCAGATTGTGGAAACCATTATCCAGGTGTGAAGGTTTAGTCCTGGACAAATGTAATCCTAAATCCTTGTTCCTTCTGCTTGGAGACGTTCATGATTGCCTCATAACACTCCCTAGAGCAGCAGCTAATCTCTTAGGTATTGCTAAACTGCTGGGTCTTTACAAAAGGGATAGGCAGGTTAGACATGACCTTGACATGTACATCTCTCCTTGACATATGTGTGTCTCCTTCTTCTGAGTTGATGGGTTCCTTTTCCAATTCACTTGTTTCTTTTTGCAAAGGACTTTCAAAAAAGCGATACGTTATCCAAAGCTATGCCTTACTAAAACTTGGAAAACAAAGAAGAATGAGAGTAATAGGTTGGGTGATGATTTGTTTGTTGTTATTCAATGGCATTTCATAATACAGCAAAAGAAAAACAAAGGGTAGTGGGGAGAAGAAACGTACCTGCCTCTAGAGGGATAGCATGTTAGACTAAGAGAAAGGAATCTTCTGCCCTCCCAAAGGTGCAATGCTTAAAAAGTATCCTGTAACACCTGGAAGGCTTTGCTGGGTAATACAGGAGGCTGCAGGGAAGTATTGCAGGAATGGAGATCCAGATGTTCATAAGAGTTCAGAATTCATAAACAGCAGCCCAATCAAGAAACCACCAAGACCGTTTCCACTGACAGGGAAAACTATTTGGAACCCTGACAACTAGCATATAAAATGAGAAAAAACCACTTCCTTCTTGCAAAGATGATCTTACCAAGTTTGGTAATGAAACACCTGGAAGAAGGCAAGCTACGAGACCACCAAGCACCTGACAGTTCAATCCGGACCTCCAAATATTCTCTTCTTCAATACAGGAGTTAATTAGCTATATTAGCTGGATTTGTATACAACTGTTGCATCACATAATGGAAAGGATTTCCTGTACTAGCTGATCTGTTTAGGTGACAAGTTCTTCCTTTATGATATTGTATCGTGGGCTTTTCTTTTTGCCCAATTAATTTGAGTAGTGCCATTCAGCTGTATGGAAGTAAAGCATATGTTGGAATAAATGAGGGACTTGGTGAATGGTTCATCAATACACAGGAAATAAGATTAAGATGAGTTATGTTCTCTTAATGTATTTATGGATGATTGTGTAATGAATATTTGTAATGACATTGGAACCTTAATGATGCCTAGTAAATGTTAAACTACATAACACAATAATGATTATTGATCTGAAAATTTATGTATCCTTGGATGTACTTATTTTTGACAAGTTGTGAGTGAAATATAGAGAAGAAAATGAATTTGTGTACCTTGAGAGAATTTTCCTTTGTTTTTTACTAAAAATTGGGAAATTAAGGGATGATCTTTAAAAAGTGCAGTTCTAGTAAAAATGTACTGTATGAGGAATCAATGTCAAAAACCCAAAATAGCTATTTACAGAAGAAGTGAAATTGAATATGTCAAGAGAAACATAACAATAGGTTGAATGCAATGAACATGAACTCCTTAAGATGTGTTTGTAGTGAAACCAGAGGAAGTAGGATCAAAAATGAATGAGTGCTCAGCAAATACAAGTTGATCAATAGAAAAATATATTGAGATTGTTTGATTGTATACAGAAAATGAATAAGGATTGAATTACAAACCAGATATTTGAAGGAAGACTAAATGGGTTGAGAGGAAGGGGAAAACTGAGATAGGTGGAATTGTTGAGATATTGAAAAGAAGAGATGAGAAGTGTGAAGAACAAAAGGGAACATATATTATATGACATATTGAAAAACTGAAAAAAGTGATACAACGATAAAGAGGAAGGAATCGTGCAAAAAGTTTGATGTAATTTAGTTTTTCTCAAGTTTCTTTGACTTACTACTTTCTACTTCTTTGCTCTGAATAATAATATTCCTTATTCCAAAAGGGAATAACAGGATGGGTATTTATACAGTCATCAAATTTAATTTGCTTGTGGCATTAGTAATCTATTTTTTTTAAAAAAAGCTGTTTCAAAATATGTACCTTGGAATTTCTCTTGACAACAACTTATTTATATTTTATTCAATTTCTCTAAATGTTAGTTCTGGTTAGCTGAAATAATATTTTTGATAGACTCTTGCAGCTGCATCTTAATCATTTATTTGTATTTCATCTTTCCATCACACCATACACAAGGCAGCCAATGATTGGAAATCATACATGAAAAAACAAAACCAAAAACCAACCAGCAAGAGTAACAATAGATCCATAATGGTTAACCTATGGCATGCGTGCCACAGGTGGCACGCAGAGCCATATCTGCCAGCACGCAAGCTGTCAGCTCCAGCGTGCATGCACACACAGGCAAGCTGATTTTTGGCCTTCCAGTTTGGCCTTCCAGTTGGCCTTCCAGTGGGCCAGTGGATTCCAATTTTTTTTAGATTTTTCTAAAAAAAATCTCTTCTGTGGGTGTGGCCTGCTTTGTGGGAGTGGCTTGCCAGCCATGTGACCAGGTGGGAGTGGCTTGATGGCCATGTGACTAGGTGGGCGTGGCCAACTTGAAAAATGTGGTGAAACTCACTTAACAACGCTCTTGCTTAGTAATCTGAGTTGGCTCAGGAACTCTGGCATTTGAAGCACGCAAGTCTTAAAGCTGTCAAGTTACAAGACCCTTGCACCCCTAAGCCTTTAGGGAAAAAAAACCCAGGGATGTTCAAACTTGACAGCTTTAAGACTTGTGGACTTCAACTCCCAGAATTCCTCCTCTCACTCTTCATCTTGATGATGTGCGGACGGGCGGGGGGAGGGAACTGGAACCAGTTCTAAACGGGACTGTAAATTTGTGGAATCTCTTCTATAGAAGAGGTTAGAACTGGCAGGAACCCACCCCTGGCCAGGGGAGGCCTTTTTCGCCCTCCCCAGGCTTCAGGAAAGCCTTTGGAGCCTGGGGAGGGCAAAAAATGGCCCCACAGGCCTACCAGAAGTTTGGAAACAGTCCTTTTGCAGCTTCCAAAAGACCTCCAGGGGGCTGGGAGAGGCCATTTTTACCCTTCCCAGGCTTCAGGAAAGCCTCCAGAGCCTGGGGAGAGGGAAAACAGACTCCCCTAGCCCCCCTCAGAGGAAATACAAAGCTTAGCTTGGAGGCGAGAAGTGTGGTGCGCTTGGGGGAAGAGTAGGGGTGTGTGTGCGCACATGCAGATATGGGGGTGTACTTTGCATTATGGGTGCAAAGCATGCACACGCCCTATTGTGTGTGTGCCCTTACAGTTTTGGCACCTAATAACAAAAAGGTTAGTCATCACTGCAATAGATCATATAAATATAAAATTCTAATAAAAGGTTAAGATAATGATACAATTTTTTGCAACTGTTGAATACGTCAGGCTGTGTCTATAATTCAAAACAGCGAAATATTAAGGAGGGTAGAATGGCCTTTTTGGATTAAAGAATGTGGAAGTTTGTGGGAAACCAGAAAGAAAGGGCATTCAACTATTCCCACTTGATTCAGATATTGACACGAGTTTCTTTCAAAAAGCTTAAAAGATGCATTTCATGCTGAAGCGTATTTACCACATGACTGAATCTCTGAACAGTTCTAAATCAAATGAACTTTATCAAACAATCAGCTCTCCTAGAACTAGAACAACTTGAGAAGTGACTATCTGTTCCATCTTTCTTTCTAGGTTCCAGAACCCTAAATTTCTTCAGTATCAAATACCTGGAAAAATAACGCCACAATGATCACATTTTGAATCTAACATGAATATACTGAATTATAAAACTTTGAGATAAAGTGTAAGTTTCACATATCTATTTAAAACATCCGTGGGAACTTCACCTTTTAAAACTATTTAGTTTGAATGTCAAAATAGGATTAGGACTAAAGAGACTGAGATTCAAATCCTTTTTGTGAATGAGATTCACTGAGTGATATTGGGAATCATCTTTGACTGAGTTGCTTGTACATGTTAAAAGACTAACAGCATACTCCTAACATGATTTAGCATGCTGTACTGTTCAAACCCTGTGCAAATCTCTTAATCTAGTTTATTTCACAAGGTCCTTGGGCCTGTTTCTTCCATATTCCACTGTACAGTGGAAGCTATCACAGGCTCCTTGAAAAAGAGGAAGAGAAAAATGGACAATAAATAATAAGAACAATAATGTTCCATAGAGTGTCTCCCTTAGACAGACAAAGGTTTAGTGCACAGTTCAAAGAATGAACTTAGTCTAGACACCAGCCCTTAATCTAAACTACTCACTGGAGTGTAAAATGGGAGATATAAGCTATCCTTCAAAAACAGAATGGGACACAAATGTGTATCTCAAACTGTTACTCTCTAGCAGAACACAAGCCATGATTCAAACTGGCAAGCTTCCACTGAAAAGCAGTCAGTGGGAAAAGTTGTGATTATACAAAGGTGCAAAACTGCTCAGTTTTGGCCTCACACTGTAGAATAGAATAGAATAGAATTCTTTATTGCCCAAGCGTGATTGGACACACAAGGAATTTGTCTTTGGTGCATAAGCTCTCAGGGTACATAAAAAGACAAGATACATTCGTCAAGAATCATAAGATAACAACACTTAATGATAGTCATAAGGTACAAATAAGTGAATAGTTTGACATTGGGGAGAGAATTATTTGTTTAGCAGAGTGATGGTGTTTAGGGAAAAGCTGTTCTTGTGTCTAGTTGTCTTGGAGTGCAGTGCTCTATAGTGTCATTTTGAGGGTAGGAGTTGAAACAATGTATGTGGTCTGTAAATATTTTTCCAATCAACCATATTATTCATTTCTTTAAAGGGCAAAAAAATCATCTATTAACAAAAAGTATTTGGGCTGACAGTAAAAGAATGGTGCTTTGCATTACTATTATTGGTGGTGGTGGTGATTAATCATCACACAGCCAGCCAGATGTTCAAACTGGGTTTGGATTTTTGTGCTCCTATTGAGTTCTTAGCAAGGACCAAATCTAGGTAGAAAGATTTGGATGTTTGATGGTGTTACAGATATTGTCATAGGATGGAAGCTGTTCCAAGTAAAGCCGCCTTCTGCAATTGACTGATTTTTCAATGCCAATGGCGTTCTAGTGGTGCTCCAGTTCTTTTGGGATTGCACCCAAGGCACCTATTATTAGTGGTACTACCTTTCCTTGCATCTGCCACAGTCGTTCTATTTCTATTTGTTTCTATTTCTATTTGTTTTGTATTTTGTTATCTTCTCCCATTCTTTCTCTTCTGTTCTGCTGTCTCCAGGCACTGCCACATCCACTATCCAGCCTTTTTTCCTTTCTTATCGACAATTGTTAAGTAAGTGCTGCCTATGCAAAGAAGCTGAGGAAACAGTGGACCACTGAAAAGTTGCTGCAAGAAGATTGCACAGATCGACTACAAGCAGCGGCATGACAAAGCAGCAGCAATGGTGCATTGGAAGATCTGCAAGAGATATCATTTACCTGCAGGCAAAAACTGGTGGGACCATAAAATAGAGAACGTCACAGAAAATGAAGAAGTTAAATTGCTCGGGGACTTTAGAATTCAAACAGACTGGCACCTGCCACATAACACCCCAGAATTATTATTATTTCTTTTATTCATTAAACATCAAACTCAGTCAACTGAACATTTAAAAATGTATCATAAATATTATTGTTGTTGTTGTTGTTACAGTCCTTTTAAGCAAAGTGTCATAAGCATGCTCATACGTGTAGCTATGTGCAGAGGTTCCTTCAATATGAGAAATATAAGCTATAAAGTATCTAAAACAAATAGATATATAATATAAACAATCTAATTCAGAGTGCAACCTGCATCTACCATTTACAAATGCTTGTCACTGGTCTGTTCCAAAAGAATGATTGTATGTTGATTGGTGTACATTTACACAGTAAACAAACAAATAATCAAAAAAATGAAATGAGAAAATGCTTCATTTCGGTGTTGGAAGAATTAGACAAAGGTTTTCAGCTGTCTTTGTAACATTAGTCACTAATGACAATGTGTATTAATAACTGCTGACAAAGAATAATTTAATCATAAAATTAATAACATTATATACTAAACTGTCATGCTTCAAGAACCTAGATGCTCTCACTTCTAATAAACAAATACTTTTTTTTTTAATTTCCAAGTTTGTCATAAGGGTGTGGAATATTCCTGTATGAACAAAAAGGTTCAAAGTCATGGGGCAGACTAATTTTCTCTTCAGCTACAAGACAAAACTTTGGATCAAGTGTCCAAGGATTTGTTTAACAGGAGTTGGCGGTTCTTCAAATGCAATTTATTTACAACAAAATTATACTGCTATGTAAAGACCATCCATTACCATTGTAAGAACAGTAAAAGTCTGAAGTAGGTTTATACAGTGTATACACTGGTTGTTGTATATCAGAGGTGTCAAACTCACGGCATCTCATTGTCATCACATGATGTATTGCGACTTTTTTCCCCTTCGCTAAAATGGGAGTAGGAGTGACCAGTGCATGATGCAGCCAGCCCATGGGGCCCGTGGTTGACACCCCTGTTGTGTATGATTGTTGGGGGCAATATGCTGACTCTGTAAACCCGTACATAAGTGCTATTGCTAGTGTTATATACCCATGATGGCGAACCTAAGGCACATGTGCCAAAGGTGGCACGCAGAGCCCTCTCTGTGGGCACACACGCCGTTGCCAGCTATTCTTCTGGGTTATGTTGTGCAACCAGCTGGCTGATGCAGTAACCCAGAAGAGAGCAGCTGCCAGTGCACATGGGCACTGGACCAGCTGTCCAGCGTGCATGCATGCAATGGAACCTAGAAGTGCAGTTGGCCACTGCACACATGCACACTGGCCAGCTGCTCTCTTCCTGGTTCCTGTGTTATGTCATGTGTGTGCATGCGTTCATGCATGCATGCATACATGTTCCAGTTTCAGCACTTGGTGCTGAAAAGATTAACCATCACTGCTATATACACTTGCACTTTAAAGCCATTTATTGTACTTTCAGTAAGTTTGGTGTAGTGTTTAAGGCACCAAGTTAGAAAGTGAAGGACCATGAGTTCTAGTCTCACCTAAGCACAAAGTCAGTATATACAGCAATACCAATAGCACTTATGTACCAGTTTACAGGGTCAGCATATTTCCCCAAAAAATCTGGCTCATTATTTTACTGATCTCAGAAAGATGGAAGGCTGAGTCAACCTTGAGCCAGTGAGAATCAAACTGCTGGCAGTCTGCAGAATTAGCCTGCAATACCAATCCTAACCACTGTGCCATCATGGCTCATATTGGTATATTCTTACAACAGTCTTGTAATATTCTTACAGTGGTAATGGCAGCAAGTTCTAGGCAGGACTAGAATTTGTGGTTTCCCAATTTCTAGCCTGTTGCCTTAACCACTATGCCAAACTGACTCTCATGATCCAGATTATGACTATTTAATTTTCTCTTGCCTGTTGTGCTTAGTGCCCAGTTCCTTCCAACTCATACAAATTGGGATAAGAAAGAGATCTATTTGGGAATAAGTTGGAGGGTTTTTTCCTTCCTAATTCCAATTGGTCCCTGGGTATTTCTATATCTGTAATGCATGATCTCTGTACCTCTCACAGAGGAGAGGGAAGAATTCATCTGATCTGGAACAAGTCCATCAACGTGCTTCATTTAAATTAAACAATAGATACAAGTTGCATATTTAACATTACAACCTTAAGCAGGTAAGAATCGAACTGCTGGCAGTCTGCAGAATTAGCCTGCAATACTGATTATAACCACTGCGCCACCATTTTCAGTTCATTTGGAATCTAAAATTGAGAGAGCAGGGGAAAAGATCTCAAACAATGTCTTCTCTGCACTTCACCAAACTACAATTCCCAAGATTCTTTGGAGAAGCATCAGAAGTTTAAATGGTGCATAGCAGAGATTGCTACGCTCATCAGAGCGGTTGTCTTGCATCAAAATTTCAGGCTAGAAACATGCATGAGGAACTCTTGATTTAATTTCTTCTTCTTCTTCAGTGGGTAGAAATACAAGCTCAGTGTTGCATGTTTGAATTCATTCAGGCTATTATAAGAAAGATCTAAAGAAAAGAAAGGGAGAAGAAGGTGGTGTCAAAACAGGCGAGGGATGGTAAACAAAGCAACCCAAAGGGTATGTTATAACGCTGTAAATGGAATGACGAATGTATAAAACGACGAATGTAAAAAAGAATAATAACTATGGGAATGAATACCTATAATTGTATAAAGAGAACACCCCCCCCCAAAAGAAAGATCTATAAGTGGCCTCCAAATCAGAGGTTTCCCATTTAGAAAGGACCACCTCAACCTCAGTGATGGCAAGCTAGGAATAATTAAATCCCAGACAAGGAGCAAAAGCCACACAATGAAACCAGCAAGAGACGAAGCCATAGTAATTACCAAATCAAGCATGTGGCCTTTGAGAATGAGTGGGATTGTTCATGTGTTACACAAGCTGAAATGAATGTAAAACCATGGACGGGCTCTGAAAAGAATCCAAAGCCATACAGAATACATACAAATGCACACGCTGTGCTTTGGCAAAAATATCCCCATGAACTCACATTTCCAGGGCAAGGATCAACTTGAAATTCCTTGGCAAATTATGGTTAAGGTAAGGGGACAATATAAAGTAGAATCACAATCGACCTGCCGACACTTCAAGGGTACCAGTAAGTGTGCAGATGAATCAGAACTCACTAAGGCTCTTTTTTTTTTAGCGAACAATTGTTTGAACTGGGGGTCACCACCATCCCTATCTCCTTCACAATGCGCTAGAAAAACAATAGGGCAAATAGTTTCAGTGCTAGCATCAGAGATGTTCCCACTCTTCCTTCATGCAGGTAGTCGTCTTCTTTGTTACTGCTTTTAATTCAATTGATGTTTTAAGTCTTTTTCCTTTAAAACAGGGGTGTCAAACTCAAGGGCCGTGAGCCGGATCTGGCTTGTGAGTTACTTAGATCTGACCCATGGGGCCACCCTGGAAATAGCAACGGGCCAGTCCGCAGTGCTTCTACCAGCAAAAATGGAGCTCCGGAGGGCCATGCACAGCCCTCCCGGGTTCTGTTTTCACCGGCAGAGGGCTGCAGGAGGATCCCTCCCAGCCCCACCTGGTCCACCACAGGTGCCCCCAACACGAGTGATGTTGAGCTGGCCATGCCCATCCTGGCCATGACCCCTGGCCCTTCCAAGGTCAAGTACAACCCTGATGCGGCCCTCAATCGAGTTTGACAATCCTGCTTTAGAACTTAAAATATTGAAAGGAGAAGGGTAGGGAGACTAGTCATATCATCTTTGTTCTAGCCAATTGGCATCGGACAGGAATTGCCCGGATAGCATTGGTTTTCAATCTCAGGGGAAAGTTGGGGTGTCTGTACAAAATGCAGATTTGCTAATATGCCACAATCAGAAATTGAATGGTGTGCAGCAATCATAATAATGCAATAGACAAAATAATTTTAGTTCCTCCATCGGGATACATGCTATCCCTTAAAACCTTAGAGAGATAAATTCAGTGATAAATTAGTGTTATTAATTTATTAAATTTATATACTGCCTGCCTGCCAACAATAAATGGAGACTGAAACAGAGTTTGACACAGCAAGAGTGTTTTTCTGTTAAATCCAGATTAAGAAATACCTTCTGGAGAGGATACAAACTTCTCATTGCCTAAGGTTTACACTCAGGGGCTGAATTTTGCAATTTGTTATTGGACAGCTTACTATGTGAACACAAAAGCTACAAAGTAATAATTGACCTTTCCCAGAAGTTTCAGAGATTACTCCAAATTTTCATTTTTCTAAAAAAATAATATTGGTCATTCCACGTACAGTGCTTATTCATGCAAGCAATTGTTTGCTTATATTTAGAATTTTACTATGACTCTCTGATAATTAAATATCTCCTATCGACCTTGGTGATGTTTCCAAGCCTTTTTTTTCCTTTTTGAGCCCTATTTCATAAATGACTTTTCATAAGTTTAATGATGAAAAGTTCAGAACCTTTCTTGAGTCCATGGATTTCCGATTCACAGCAATTATGAAGGAGCTAAACCATGATCTTTATTTACTTATGACAAAATAATAAAAACACATCTTAAATAACCAATAAAAACAACAAAACACACATATGAAAAGGCCACCAAAGATGGTTTGGAAGACTCTTACACAAGAAAGCCATCTTGCAGGCTGTTTCCAAGGGATCTTTGAGTTGGCTGAAATAAACATATCTTGAGAGATTTCCAGAAAGCCAATAGAGCCAAGGCCAAAGAGCAAGTCCTAAGGCAAAAAAAAAAAGGACATCTCCTGGGGCACATCATAGATGGAACTCCTTAGCAGATGGAACCAGTAGTGGGTTACGACCGGTACACCCTGGTATGGGCGTACCAGTGCCTGCTAGGAGAACCAGGTACTGTTCCAGTACGGTGCTCCCGAGGGCCCGCACATGCTCCTTACTGGCATTTGAGGTTTTCGGGGCTTCCTCATACGCGCATGGAGCATACAGCACCTGTGTGTCACTCCATCGAGCAGCTGGAGCGTCACGGAGGCACCGCAGAGCATCACGGGCAGTAAGTTTGCATGCACACGCTGCATGCGTTCATGTAGTGGACGCCCGGCCCCGTTGCACCGTACTGGTTGCAACGGGATCCAGAACCCACCACTGGATGGAACCTATAACATTTCTCCTTGCTTGACCTGACAAGTTGGATAGTTCTAATCAAGAAGTGTTAATATAAGAATACACAGTAATGAGAGCACTCATTATTACCTCATAACAATTATGGATTTAGATTTCCTTTTTGAATTATGACAACGATGGTGATGATGGAGTTAACCAGGAAGCTGTAGAAAGCATGCAATTCAAGTGATCTCAGTCAATAAAGACTGATTATTATGAAGCGGGTTTTTTTTTTGAGAAAAGCAATTATTGTTATGAATTATTATAAAAACAATTCTGTGTTCCCCAGGTCCAGTATTTTGTGTGAACCCATAAACCTGATTGGAAAGGGGACCATTTTATTTCAAACCCAGATAGCTACATATTACAATCACTTTCAGAGATAGTGTGCCTCTAACAATTCTCAGTACAATTTGCTGGGTAAGGGTAATTCAATACAAAGGTGCCTGTTATATTTACATCTTTCTTGCAAGCTTTTCCTGGGCATCTGTGAGAAGGAATGCTAGTCTAGTTATGTTTTCGTTTTGATCTAGTAGGGCTTCTTCTCATGAGCTTCACTGATACTCAAAATAAGCATAGCTGCTCTAGGGTTCTGCCCTCTATGTGTTTATTAGCTCTTAATATTAGAAATGTCTTCATCCCAAAGTCTTTAAGTTAAATGATAGATGTGGCGTCTGCAAAGGAAAGGTAAAGAAACATTCTTTGTGTGTTAAGCCAACAGACAACCCTCTCAATACAGCTGGCTTGCAGCAGCTTCAAGACTGACCACCCACAGTGGCATTTTCTGCATTGAAGAGAAACAAGAGCTCTCTGGTATATTTTACTGGAGACTCCTAGAACAATGGCAAACATTGATCCAGAAAGTCAGCGCATAAAAAGCTTTCTAATTCCCAAAACAAAATGAAGGAAAGTAAAGCAGGGATCAAAGAAGATACCACAGTTTAAAAGGCTTGGTAACTTGGACTTTATCTGATGGGTGTTCTATCCAGTCCTTTTTTGTTTTTAAAGACAGCATAGGATGAGTCACAAACTCAGAATGTGCTGAGTACACATTCTGTCTCCTAGGTTATGGACAACACTGATTTAAAGGGTGCCTGATGAATTCCCTCTCCCCGGCAACTTCCACAAGTAGGGATAAGACTGCATTTTTCTTTCAAAACTACACTTCACTTGATTCTTTGGGAACAGTCTGGATTTTTAGATCAAGAGATCTAAACTGGATAACTGAGCATCACACAGCCCACAAATGTAACATGAAGTCATAGTAGAAATTCAACATGCTCGTGCTTCAAAGCCAATGCATGCCATCACCGCTAAAATCAAAAGATGGCTTGCATCACTGTCTAGTAATGCTGTTAGAAGAAAACCATGGTCTAAAAACAAAGATGAACCCTATGCTAGATAGCCAGAACTATGAGTCTAGTAGCACCTTAACAAATGAGACATTTAATATGTTTTGTTAGCTTGAACAAGTGCTATCAAATTCCTCCTGTAATAGACTAGGGAGGAAAACTGTAATCATTCAGAAATTACTGGATTACAACCCTCAATATTCTTTATTACCTTGTTGCTGCCTTGTTGTCTTCTATTGCAGATCAGCAAATTCACAATTTGCATAATTCAGCTATTTAGTGGACCAGATAGTTATCATTGTACAAAGCTAGAGCCACGTATGTATGGGGGACAGTGACCTAGTGGTTAAGACACTGGGGTGTCAATTGGAAGGTTGGAAGCTCGAGACAAAACAAGTATTGCATGATGGGGTAAGCTCCCATTACATGCTCCAGCTCCTGTCAACCTAGCAGTTCAAAAGCATGCAAATGCAAGTAGAGAAATAGGTACAACTTCAGTGGGTAGAAAATAGCATTCCATGTGCCTCAGTATATAACCATGCTGGTCACATGAGACAACACTGGCTCCCTCAGCTAAGAAATAGAGATCAGTATTTGGAACCATCAAAAGAGCAAAACAAACTTTATTAAATCATTAATTGAGTAAACCTCTCTATATCTTTGGCAAAAGATTCCATAATTTAACTTCCCCTCTATTTCCTTAGGATATCTTCTCTTCTACTGCTAAAATCATTCAACTCCAGAGCATTACAAGGCATATAATTTTATCTCAATATGATTTCATCTTACATTCTCTTTCTCTCCCACTTTATTATCTTTCTTGTACACAATGGTATATTTTTTCTCTCACTCTCTTCCTCTGATAGCAGTGTTCCAATATCTCAGGGGTTGCCACAAAGAAGAGGGAGTGAAACTATTCTCCAAGGCACCTGTGGACAGAACAAGAAGCAATGGGTGGAAACTAATCAAGGAGAGAAGCAACTTAGAACTGAGGAAAAATTTCTTGACAGTTAGAACAATTAATCAGTGGAACAGCTTGCCTCCAGAAGTTGTGAATGCCCCAACACTGGAAGTCTTTAAGAAGATGTTGGATAGCCATTTGTCTGGATCGGTATAGGGTTTCCTGCCTAGGCAGGGGGTTGGACTAGAAGACCTCCAAGGTCCCTTCCAACTCTGCTATTATATTGATCAATCCCTGCTCCCAGCTTCAGATTGGTTGCAAGATTGGTTGATTTTCACATACCTATATTTTTAGCCATCTTTTATCAAAATATTCATCTCAAGAATTCCTTCAGAGTTCACTGTGGGTCAGAATTCACAATCAGAAATACCAGGTAATAATTTCCGCAATTAGATATTTGCACAATGATAGCTGATTATAGCCACTTTGTTTAATGAAAAGTGTTTCATAACTCTTAAGTGCGTTGATCATCTTCCACAACTCCTGTGATATTACCTTTAGGGAAAATGAAAGGATCAATGACCTTTCTCATATTTCAGAGAATGTATGTTCTATCCAGGCTACAATGTGGCACCAGCAAATTTTTCTACATATCAAGAATGCTGCTCAAGTTTCCAGGTCATTCTTTGCCAACTCTCTAAGTCTATCAATGCAACCGTTGATACCATCCTCCTAACATAGATTGCAAAGTAAAGGCTCCCCTCGCACATATCTGCTAGTTGTTCCTGACTCTAGGGGGCGGGGCTCATCTTCATTTCAAAGCCAAAGAACCAGCACTGTCTGAAGACATCTCCGTGGTCATGTGGCCAGCATGACTAAATGTCAAAAGTGCATGGAACGCTGTTACACCCTCACCAAAGGTGGTTCCTATTTTTTCTATTTGCATTTTTACATGCTTTCGACCTGGGTTCTGCTAAGTTGGCAGAAACTAAGACAAGTAACAAGGGCTCACTCTGTTATGCGGTGCTAGGTATTCGAATTGCCAAACTGCTGACCTTTCTGATCGACAAGCACAGTGTCTTAGCCACGCAACCTCCACAAAAATATAAATTACTTTCTTATTCAGATTCCAACTTAACTATAGGCTGGAAAAGTCAACTAAATTACTATAGATTAGTAGGGCATGCTATACAACAAACTTGCCTAAAGTTTAAATCTGAATAGGCTTGAAAGAGAAAACCATTGATTTTTTAAGAAACTTCTCCAACACTTGAAATTTCAAATTATTTACCCCAAGACAGACAAATGTTACTACTGTCATTACTCAGAATTATGGTTGAAGGAAAGAACGTGTGCATATGAATCAATATCCTTTCTTGATCTCAGTCCCTAGCTGCAAGGGGTATTTTAAATCAGCCCTCGACAATCTGTGGCCCAAGGCAGCTATTTGTAATGGTTCATTAATGTTTTGGTAAATCTGTTTTTTCTTCTCTTTTCCTTTCTCCCTTACAGTTGTCAAAACCAGTTAGTCCACAATACGGGGCTAGAGTTTTTCCTCCAACTTGATCAGGCCTGGTCAAAATTCAAATATCAGATTACAATGACAAGCCAGATTTTAGCTAGTCACTGAAAAGCTACGATCTATGACGAGATATACAGTAAGTGGGGTCACCTGCTAATTGTTGTAAGAATTCAAACTAAACATTGCCTTTTTGCTAGGGGATTGAATTTGGGGAGGGGGGGGGGGCTGAAACAAGACACCTGGGATGGTAAGGAGAGAGGAATGCTTTCGTCTTAAGAACCATCCACTTATCTTGTAAATTTCCAGTGAAATTTTTAAAAGACCCTCCTTTTTCAAGAGAGAGAAACTTCTTGTCCCTCCTTAGAACGTTTTTGTTCTCTTTAAAATATTCCACAGAAAGCCAAAAGTTAGTGCAAGTAATATTGTCACCAGAAAATGGATGCCCCTTCTTTCATTTCATGCTTTGCAGGAGTTTTAAAAAGAGTCACTCCGGGATAAATGAATTTTGTCTTCTTTTGCTTTCTTGTCCTGATTGCTTACCAATCGCTGTCCTAAATGTGCCATTCGAGCATTTATTGTTTAATTGGGCTAATCTGAAGACACTGAACTATCATTACCAAATGAGGACTCCATCCCCTTTTTTTGCCAATATGCTAGAAAATACATTGCAGCAAAACTTGTTACCCAACTAATTGGCGGGAAGGGATGTTTGGCTATTAAAGAACGTCTATTAAATTCAGGAGTACTCAGTTGAAGCAATCTGTATCCTATCTTTAATGATGTCATTAGACAAAAAATGCAAACAATATCATTCATGTAAATTTGTGTCATTTGGGTAATAATGCCCTTATGCAAATAGCATCATTTACCTCAGTTGCATAATATAGGAAATAACGGGTTTGCTTTGGAGGGGAAGTGGTGTCATTTCCATAATGATGTCATTACACAATGAGATTAATGGTGCATACCAATCAAACCTAGGTTTTATATTTAATCAGATCAATATTTTCAATCAATGCAGCAGTACCTCCATTCCATTTTTTGGCCTTCATATTCTGAATTTTGTTTTCCCAACTAGCCTCCTAATTCTTCTGCTGTGCCTGCAGGACTACTTAGAGACCGATGTAAGTTAAAAGTACCTACAAATATAATTACTGGTTGCTGATTTTGTTATAACACAGAGCAAAGCTCCAGCTCCAGCTTAGCTGCTCATCAATACATATATAAGAATAGTCATAAGGTTGTGTTAACTTTTTTTAAATTTTGTTGTTGGGAAGGAAAATTCAAAGCTCTTTGCTCTATAATTATACAAGAGCTGGTTTGAAGGAGAAAATTCTATCCCCCTCTCTCTTTTTTAAAAATATATATATATTTATTTTGTTTTATTATAAAAAGTAAAATACAAAACAGAAAAACAAAGAAAAATACATCCAGCACTAAAAATATATAAAAATTGGTGCACAAAAAAGGAGAAAAAGTGACCCAAGTGTCAAATAGGTTTAAGATTAAACATAAAAGAATCTTCCCCAGCTGGATGCTAAAAAGAAAGCAAAGAAAAAATGATAATTTCTCCTCCCCTTTACATAGCAGGTCTACAAATAATTATAAGTTTTCCCATCCCTATTTAGCAAGAATACTACAATAAATATTCTAAATGTTATATTTTAAAAAATCCAAATATTTTTTTACAATTTTTAATTTATTCAAAAAATTAAAATACAAAATCTGAAAGATAAAAATGAAGCAGAGACAAAACAAAACAAAACTGGACAAAAACATTTTAAAAGATTAAAAACACAAAAGACAAAAATACATACTGTTCCCCCCTCCCCAGTTGAATACTGACTAATTTAATACAACAATAATAGTCCCCCCCCCTTGAAAAATTGGTCCAAAATTAATAAACACCTACATCTCTTTGTAACCAATTGACTGGTCATATATTAGATATATGAAAGAAAAAATAAGTAAGAGGTTAAACAGTAGCGATCAAATACCCTTGTTTGGTTCTTAATAAAGAAACTTTCCTTAAGTTTTTAATTGGAGACTTTCCCAACAATTGCATCTCAATTCCAAAGTTCGTAAGTCTTTGCTGTAAATCCTATGTTACTCAGGAACTTGGTCCTGAAGAGATGGCCCATGAAAGGTTTATACTTGCAGAAGTGCCCAACCTTGGCAACTTTAAGACCTATGAACTTCAACTGGTTGGGGAATTCTAGGAGTTAAAGTTCACAGATCATAAAGTCTCCAAGGTTGGACACCCCTGGTTTACAACAACTTCAAAGTAAGCGCAGTTTAATTAAATTACTGGACTCCATTACTGCAGCCCTTTTCTGCTAATTATATAACTAATGGATGAAATTTGATTCAAAGGCTATCCTGTCTATCAACCACAGTTTGGGCAATCATTTCCAACTCACTTAAAGCCAGCTTGAAGTAATGGTAATACAATACAATACAATAGTAGAGTTGGAAGGGACCTTGGAGGTCTTCTAGTCCAACCCCCTGCCTAGGCAGGAAACCCTATACCGATTCAGACAGATGGCTATCCAACATCTTCTTAAAGACTTCCAGTGTTGGGGCATTCATGACTTCTGGAGGCAAGCTGTTCCACTGATTAATTGTTCTAACTGTCAGGAAATTTCTCCTCAGTTCTAAGTTCCTTCTCTCCTTGATTAGTTTCCACCCATTGCTTCTTGTTCTACCCTTAGGTGCCTTGGAGAATAGTTTGACTCCCTCTTCTTTGTGGCAACCCCTGAGAACACTGCTATCATGTCTCCCCTAGTCCTTCTTTCTCTTAAGCTAAACATACCCAGTTCCTACAACCGTTCTTCATATGTTTTAATCTCCAGTCCCCTAATCATCTTTGTTGCTCTTCTCTGCACTCTTTTCTCCACATCTTTTCTAGATTGTGGCAACCAAAACTGAATACAGTATTCCAAGTGTGGCCTTACCAAAGCATTATAAAGTGGTATTAACACTTCACGTGATCTTGATTCTATCCCTGTTGATGCAGCCTAGAACTGTGTTGGCTTTTTTGGCAGCTGCTGCACACTGCTGGCTCATATTTAAATGGTTGTCCACTAGGACTCCAAGATCCCTTTCACAGTTACTACTACTGAGCAACGTATCATCTATACTGTACCTGTGCATTCTGTTTTTGTTGCCTAAATGTAGAACCTTACTCTTTTCACCATTGAATGTCATTTTATTAGATAGTGCCCAATGTTCAAGTTTGTCAAGATCCTTCTGTATCTTAAGCCTATCTTCTGGAGTGTTGGCTATTCCTACCAGCTTGGTGTCATCTGCAAATTTGATGAGTTCCCCATTTATTCCCTCATCCAAATCATTGGTGAAGATGTTGAAGAGTACTGGGCCTAAAACAGAGCCTTGGGGTACTCCACTGCATACTTCCCTCCATGTAGATGCAGTTCCATTGAGGACTACACGTTGAGTGCGGTTGGTCAGCCAGCTACGAATCCATCTGGTGGTGATACTGTCTAACCCACATTCTTCTACTTTATCTAGTAGTAGGTTATGGTCTACCTTATCAAAAATCTTACTGAAATCCAAGTTAACTATATTGACGGCATTCCTCTGGTCCACTAATTTTGTCACATTATCAAAGAATGCAATAAGATTAGTCTGGCATGATCTGTTTTTGACAAATCCATGTTGGCTTTTGGCTATTACTCTGTTTGCTTCTAGGTGTTCGCAAATTCGTTGCTTGATTATTTTTTCCAGAATCTTTCCTGGTATTGAGGTCAGGCTGATAGGTCTGTAGTTTCCTGGATCTATTTTTTTCCCTTTTTTGAAGATGGGAACCACATCAGCTCTTTTCCAGTCCTCTGGTAGTTCCCCGGTGTTCCAGGATCTCTGAAAGATATAATTCAGTGGTTCTGAGATCTTGTCTGCTAGTTCCTTCAGAACCCTGGGGTGTAATCCATCCGGTCTTGGTGATTTGAACTCGTCTAGGGTAGACAGGTGCTCACTTACCATTTTCTTCCCTATTTCAATTTGTGTTCCTAATCTGATTTTTGTGGTGCTGCTTTTGATAGGTTGGACTGTTTTATCCCTTTGTGTAAAGACAGATGCAAAATATGAGTTAAATAGTTCTACTTTCTCCCTGTTGCTTGTCACCTTCTTGCCACTTTCTCCTAGCAATGGACCAATTGTTTCCTTAACTTTTTTCTTGTTTTTAACATGTTGGAAGAAGCTTTTTTTGTTAATTTTTACTTTTGTGGCAAGCCTTTCTTCATTGTGAGCCTTAGCTTTCCTCACTTCATCTTTACAGCCTTGGACTATTTGCTGATATTCTGCCTTAGTTATGTCCCCCTTCTTCCACTTTTTATACTTACCTTTTTTGTCTTTCAGTTTGTCAGATAGTTCTTTATGCAGCCATGCTGGTTTCTTTTGGGAGCTGATATTTTTCTTCTTCATTGGTATTGTGCTAGACTGGGCTTTTGTAATCTCATTTTTCAAAATTTCCGAAGCTTCTTGAGTTGTTTTCCCCTTGAGGATTCTCATCCATGGAATTTTTCCCAAGCTCTCTCTAAGTTTATTGAAATTAGCTTTCTTAAAGTCCAAGACTCTAGTTTGACTTTGTTCTACTACTTGTGTTTGCATAATGTTGAATTCCAATATTGCACGGTCACTTGCCCCCAGGGTTCCTGTGGCTTCAACACCTTTTATCATTTCCTCTCTGTTAGTGAGAATTAAGTCCAATATGGCTGATCCCCTTGTTCTCTTCTCTACTTTTTGGGAAACAAAGTTGTCTGCTAGATTTGTTAGGAACCTGTTGAATCTTCCACTTGGTGCAGAGTTTGTTTCCCAGTTGATGTCAGGGTAGTTAAAATCCCCCATTACTATTGTGATGTGATTCCTACATACCTTAGTTAGTTGACTAGCAAAAAGTTCATCCTCTTCCTCTGCTTGGTTGGGTGGCCTGTAGTATAGACCTATGGCAATGTCATTTCCCCCACAACCTTTAATATTGACCCAAATGCATTCAAGATAGTTCTGATCATTGTTGTGCTCTATTTCTGTAGAGACTTAGTTATTTCTTATATATAGTGCAACTCCACCTCCTCTTTTATTTGGTCTATTTCTTTTAAATAATTTAAATCCTTCTAGCTGTATGTTCCATTTGTCAGTTTCATCCCACCAAGTTTCTGTAATGGCAATAATATCATATCTGCCCTCTTTTACTTGAATTTCTAATTCTCCCTGTTTATTCCTCATACTCTGTGCATTGGTGTATAGACATTTGAGTCCATTTTGATTGACCTTGTGTTTACTGTCTACATAACCTGTGTTATGCTTGACTGCCCCTATTTTCTTGCCACTTGTGTGATTCATGCATATGGTATGGCAATCACTATTAAATGCTTGGTTTTGCTTGACAGCAGGAGTGATAATCTTACCCACACACACATCTATGTTACATGCACTTATAACCCTATGAATTTTAGTTTGCTGGGGACAGAAATGTTCTGTATCTATTAATTCTCTGTCCCTGCTCTTCAGTTTAAATGTTTATCAAGAAAATCTGTGAATTTAATGCCAAGTAACTCAGTCCCTTTCTTGGATGGGTGCAACCCATCTCTTTTGTACAGTTTTTCATTGGACCAGCTACAGGTATCATGACTAATAAAACCAAAGCCTTCCCTTTTACACCACTCCTTTAGCCACACATTAAACTCTGCTACACGCTGGCCCTTCCCTTTTTGTTCCTTATATACTGGTAAAACCTCTGAAAAGATAAGCCTACAACCTATACTATTAAGTTCATACCCCAAGTTCTGGAAATCATTCTGCACAGAAAGTACATCTTTCTGGGACAGATCATTAGTGCCAAGATGTATAATAGCATCAACGTCACAGTCCTTACTTGCATTCTTGACTATCTTAAGAATACGCCTCTTGTCTCTGCTGGCAGTAGCACCTGGCAGACATCTGACCTCTTTTAAAACCTCCATATCCTCTCCTAAATTTACATCCCTTATGATTGAATCACCAACCAGAAGGTGGCTTATCTTTTTGTATACCTTGCTCTTCTTCTGTGACTGATGTGTGATACCTGGTTCCCCATTTCGCATTTCCGAAGAAAGTTCTTCATTTTGGACCACGACCCCCTGCTTATTTGAGTCATCATTATCACAACTACCTTGACCTATCTCTTTAGTGTCCCCATTAAGGTCAGCAAGGGCACTATATCTGTTTTGCTGGGTCACAGCAAAAGCTTTGTGTTTATGGTTCACAGCTCTCAACCTGCCAGATCCCATGGTTGTCCAGACTGCTCTTCTCCTGCAAGATCTTTGTGGCAGAGGGGGCTGATAGCTTGGCATCTCCATAGAGTGGAATGGCTGAAGTAGACACCTAGTTTCTGTTGGAGAGCAGAATTACAGATTCTAGATAGGTAATCTGTCTATGTAGACTAGTAACTTGTTTACAAAGGGGACAGTATCCAAATTTGAAAAGAGTACTGCGAAAGACAGGTGCAAAACAGCTATTACATTGAACTAAGCCCGTCATTTTGAAATAAAATAAAATCACAATCTCAAGCACACTAATCCAGAATGTATTATTGCTATTTTGGTTTATAGATGTATGATTCAAATGATATGGAGTTTAAGGGCCCCCACCACAATCTCTTTCTCTCTGACTCACCCCACTTCTATCCAGCAGCTCCAATCGAAGCTTCAGGAAGGTTCAAATGATATGGAGTTTAAGGGCCCCCACCCCAGTATCTTTGTCTCTCTGACTCACCCCCCTTCTATCCAGCAGCTCCAATCCCAGCTTCAGGAAGTTTCAAATGATATGGAGTTTAAGGGCCCCCACCTCAGTCTCTTTGTCTCTCTGACTCACCCCCCCCCCTTCTATCCAGCAGCTCCAATCCCAGCTTCAGGAAGGTTCAAATGATATGGAGTTTAAGGGCCCCCACCTCAGTCTCTTTGTCTCTCTGACTCACCCCCCTTCTATCCAGCAGCTCCAATCCCAGCTTCAGGAAGATTCAAATGATATCGAGTTTAAGGGCCCCCACCTCAGTCTCTTTGTCTCTCTGACTCACCCCCCCTTCTATCCAGCACCTGGTGTGTGGGTGTGTGCGTGCACGGATGCATGCATACATATCTACATATGCATACACACACACACACACACACACACACACACACACACACACACACACACACTTTTCCCCCCAAAATAAGACTTCCCCGGATAATAAGCCCAATCAGACTTTTGAGTGCATGCGCTAAAATAATCCTTCCCCCGAAAATAAGCCATCCCTGAAAATATTGCAACACAGCAGCGGCTATGAGGTGACCATGCTCGCTGCCTCCTGAACCTCAAAAATAATAAGACCTCCCCCAAAATAAGGCCAAATGCTTATTTCAGGGGTCAAAAGAAAATAAGGCCTTGTCTTATTTTCAGAGAAACACGGTACATATATAAAGGCATACATACATACATACATACATACATACATACATACATACATACATACATACATACACACACACCCACACACACCCACACACACATACACACAGACACATATAGGGGGGACTGTTCTGTTCTCAAGTGCTTCTTTCTAATGGACTGATAATGTTCTTGGTTTGAGCTGTGTTTTTTGCCTATGCTGTAATCCCAAAGTAGCAATCCAATGACATAGTACATAGTTTACTTATGGTTCTTTTTTATCAGTTTTATGTCTTTATTTATTGTGCCCCCTTTTAGATTTAGGGGTTGCCTATTTCAATCATTTTCAACCAGAGGTGCATGTAAGTACTGATAAGACTCAAAGAGTGTAAAGTAAAGTGCAAAATTAGTTGCTGGAATTTTCACATGCATAATAAATATAATAATACAATAACTTTAAACAAATAAATGCCCCTCTCTAGAAAAGGTAGGTATTTCTTTCCTAGCCTATTGGGATTAAGGTGATTGACAGAGAAGTTGATGGTACTTAAAAAAAAACCGAGAACCACTGATATATGGTGGAACCTGATTTAGTTCTAGACAGTTTTAAACTTGTCTGGTTTAAACCAGGTTTTAGATCAAGCCTGTCAAATTCAAGGCCCGCAGGCCGGATGCGTCACTTGCTAGCCACGCCCACGCCCACGCCCAGTTTAGCGAAAGGGGGAAAAGTCCCGATATGTCATGTGATGCTGCCATGTTGATGCGAGTTTGACACCCCTGATTTAGAAAAAATAGATCCCCACCAAGTGTGAAAATATATGAGAAAACCCTATTTGGGAGATAGGGTGTACAGCATTTTGCCCTAGGCTGCACAATCATTGGTAAGGGAATATGGGAGTTATAGAGCAAAACATTTAAAGAAGGTGCTACAAGGGCATCCACAGGTTGAGGGGATAGCAAGATGAAAGCCCTACAACTTTTTATCTGTGTCATATGCATGGTGCACATTAAAAATGCAGGTGTGCTACAACCTCCATTCTTGGCTCCAGTAGACACTCCCTGGTTTTGATTGATTTCTCTGTGTGTGTGTCTTTCTCGGTCTCTGTCTCTCCCCTCTCCTTTGGAGCATGTATCTCTCTCCTTTTGTTGCATACTTTTGTCAACAAATTGATATAAAAATCTAAAATTCAGATTAGGCACCCGTTTGGTCTAGTGGTTAAAGCACCAGATTAGAAACTGAGAGACTGTGAGTTCTAATCCTGCAGTAGCCATGAAAGCCATCGGGTGACCTTGGGCAAGTCACTCCCTCTCTCAGTCCCATTCAATTCACAGGCTTATTGTTGTGAGGACAAGAGGAGGAGGGAGAAGTATTAGTAATGTTCGCCATCTTGAGTTGTTTATATTAATAATAAAGACAGGATATAAATTTTAAAAAGTGTGAGGAGTTCAGGACCATTTTCTATGACATTCTTTCATCAAAATGCCTTTTGTTTCATTCCTAGCTTTTCCCCAAACTCTGTCTTTCTTCTTTAAACACTTCTGTAAATGCTAAAAAAAATATTCCTGGTGCACTGTCAAACCTGTTAACAGTAACCTGAAGGGAAGCCAACGGCTATTAGAAAGGATAATCTGAAATGGGCCACCTTCTGGGCACTTGATCCAAACTATCCAAAACAATATACTTTTTCTACATCCATAAGGTTCCTATATTTTCCAAAGGCCCACTAAGGGGGGGGGGGGGTTGGAGGGAAGGAGGAGGAATCAAAGCAAAACAGAGCTGAGCATTTCATAAGATATATATATTATTAGGAGAGAGCAGGAATGACAGGAATAAAAGAAAACTAGAAAAATAACAGGCTAAACTTATGCAACATTTCACCACTTGTTATGGAAACCTTATTAGCAGATGAAAATGACAATTAAGCAAAATTGCAAGGAGTAGTAATTTAGTGAATAGGCCAGAATGCTTAAGAAGAGCAGATATACTGGTGAGGTTTAAGTTGGTAAATAGGAGTAAAGTGGGGACAATATTTCTCTGTTAGAGTCAGATTAAATAGAGATATTAAAATTCTTCATATGAGACAATTTCAGTGTACAGGAAGCCATTCCAAGATTATTCTTTTAAAAAAGTTGTGCGTGCAACTTTTGCTCTGGACTACAGTACTTATCTATAATTTTTACTATGCTGGAGATGCCAATAATTCTAATCTAATTTATAGGAGGCCGTGTGTGTGTGTGTGTGTGTGTGTGTGTGTGTGTGTGTGTGTGTGTTTGTACTGTTGTGTGTGTGTGTGTGTGTGCATGAGCCTGCCAAATTCTGTTTTGTTTGAGAATGGATAATCCAAAATTTCAGAATGTCTTTGGGCAATTCGTTCATTTCAGCCACTTTCCACCCCAGTCTGGACAGAGGTGTTTTTTCTAGAAAATGACAAGTAAAGGAACCAATAAGGTGGATTTTGGAGGCATTATTCTCCCTCCAAAGGGTGGCTGTTGTGGGATAAAATGAAGTTCTCTCTGGAAGCCACTTTAAGCTGTTGCAGTTGGAAACTTGGGTTAGAAATCTAACTATGGTAGAACCACACATTCCTTTCTGGCCTATTGTTTTGAAGAGGCCATGTTGATTTCCCTCTCTGTTTCTATGTTTTGGTGAGAGAGGTAGCACAATGCCGACACCATCATCCCTTCACTCAGACTTAGATCTTGCTTCCTCCCTCTTTCATACACAAATAACAAGGGAATAATATCATCCGGCTTTGCAGGCTTGTTAGTGGGAAAGAATACAAAATTTCCAGTATGTGGCAGCTAGTAAAATGCTATGAAGTGGACATTTGGCATCAGGAATTAAGCATTAGCAATGAGAACATGCTAATGTGAACATAGGATAAATAATAAGTGTCTCCCAAAGGTAAAATTCACCTTAATGCCAGGGATCAGCAAGTCAATATAACAGCTCGAGCACCACTTTAAATTCTTCTCGAGGATTGAAATGTGACAGGAAATGCATACATTTTGTGCAGAACCCCTCCAATTTCCACTCCAAATATATCAAAGTGCTTAGCAACCAACTTCGTTAATCATGCCCAAAGTGCCAATTTTTAAAATTTCTTTCTTAAATGTCACCTCTGCAAAAAAAAAAAAAAAAACTTTGTATACTTTCTGTAGCAATATCCAGATGGTCTTATAGGCACATTCAATATATGCAAATAGGTAGTTTCAAACATGGAGAAAAAAAAGAATCTCTCTTGTCTCTCTAAATGCCAGACAGCAAATCTTAGGAAAGGTGTCCATATTCAAGAACAGAAGTAGAAACTCATTGCCAGCACGAAGCTCCTTTTGTCTCCACGACAATCAGAATGTTCTCGTGACAAGGACTGAAGCACATCCAACTTATATTTGCTATGGTTGGAGGGGTGGTGGTGTGTTTTTTTTTAATTACTTAGTGGGATGCTTAGTATAACTCTCCTTCAGCTCCACCAGCAAAAGAGCCCTATCAGGCTTTGAAGTATGCAAATGGGAGCAGGATGGAGGTTTATGGGGTTTTATTTGTGGATTTTGTGGGTGAAGAAGTAGAGTGCAAAAGTTGGCTTGAAACTCAACATTAAGAAAATTAAGATCATGGCATCTGGCCCTCTGAATTCCTGGCAAATAGAGGGGGAAGAAGTGGAGGTAGTGACAGATTTTATTTTCCTGGGCTTCAAGATCACTACAGATGGGGACTGCAGCCATGAAATTAAAAGACGTTTGCTCCTGGGGAGGAAAGCTATGGCAAATCTAGACAGCATACTAAAAAGCAGAGACATCACCCTGCCAACAAATGTGGGTATAGTCAAGGCTATGGTTTTCCCAGTTGCAATGTATGGCTGTGAAGGTTGGACCATAAGGAAGGCTGAGCGCCAAGAATTGAGGCCTTTGAACTATGGTGCTGGAGAAGACTCCTGTGAGTCCTTTGGGCTGCAAGGTGATCAAACCAGTCAGTCCTAGAGGAGGAGCAACCCTGACTGCTCTTTAGAAGGCCAGATCCTGAAGATGAAACTCAAGTACTTTGGCCACCTAACGAGAAGGAAGGACTCACTGTAGAAGAGCCTAATGCTGGGAACGATTGAGGGCAAAAGAAGAAGGGGACGACAGAGAATGAGGTGGCTGGATGGAGTCACTGAAGCAATAGGCGTGAGCTTAAATGGACTTGAGAGGATGGTAGAAGACAGGAAGGCCTGGCGGAATGTTGTCCATGGGGCCACAATGGGTCAGACACAACTTTGCAACTAACAACAACAACGGCTCTTTGCATGCGAAGAGTCTCTTTAGTTTCAGTCAAGGGGAGGAGGAGGAGCTTCCGGTGATGGCGGTCGCCTCTTGAGCTCCGGAAAATGCCACGGAGCTCCCGATGGGTTAAGGACTGCTACTGGGCCCCCATGTCATCGGAGGCCCGAGAGTCTGATAGCCCGTCCACCCTGGCTTGATTTGAGCCCGTTTCAGGCTGCCAGGGTGGCCGGGGGAGTTTGGAGTTCGGCGGAGTTCGGCAGAGAACGCGGAAAAGGAAGGAAGGCTGTCTGAGCGAGGAGAAGGCTGGGCTGTAATAGCGGCAACAGCGGCACGGAGCAGAGCACAGCGTAGCGCGTTGTGGACTGCGGATTGCGCTGGCGCGAACGGTGAAAGTCACTGGCAAGGACAACAAGGCACCAGGGAGGAGAACAACAAAACAGGACAGATGGGTGTGAGGCGCAAGATACGAGGTTTGCATTGCTGCTGGCGGCGAAAAGACCTTGATAATAAGATCAGAAGAACAAAAGACCGGGGAGGAGAATAAGACATGGCTAGGAGGCGGTGAATTAGCCGGGAGAGACTAATTGGAGGCGGCTATGGCGGCGGGTGAGGGAAAGAAAGGTCGCCATTGCCTGGACTCCTGTCGTTTTCCATCATATCCTGGCTGCTCCCAATGCCCCTATGCCCCCCCCGGGCCCTGTCGACGCCAGCAGGGGGGCGCCAAATGCTCATTATAAGTCTCTGTGGACATTTGGGGAAGTTTGGTGAATTTCGAGAGAGTTCTACCTTAAACTTCACCCTGCATTTTTGGAGAACCCTGGAACGTCGGGTGGGAGCCTCTGGAACCATCTTGAACCAGTGTGAACAGTCTCCCACTTTTGGGTCATCTTTGCCATGGAACACCTTGAATAGTCTCTCACCTTGTGGTCATCTTTGTCATTCTATGTAATCAAGGGATATTCGATCATTCCCCCCCCTTCTTCTCCATCTAAGTACTTTAACATCTCCTTCCTCCCTCTAAGACCCCGACTCATCATCTATCAACTTTTATCAACTTTCTATCAACTTTTATTAGCACCCTGACCCCACTGGGCTTTTAACTAACTATTTATTCGAGGTCAGACCTGCTCTGCCTGCGGGAGGCCCCTCTCTCGCAGGTATGGCCCTTGGCCCTCTCAAGGGCCTGCCTTGATGACGGGTTTGCAAACCCCGAGAGGTGGAAGAAACGGAGGCTGAGGGGGTTTTTATCTAAATGTTTTTTATTGTTATTAAGGGGTTCCAGGGTGGGGGGGTTGGATAACCAGGCCGGGAGAGGAGCCAGTGCCAGACGAACAGGTGAGTCCGGGAAGGAAGGGAGCGGAGTGGGGGGGGAGAAGGAACAAGTTATTCCAACAGAGGGTTGTTTGATTACAAAGGTCGCGGGGAGGGGGGGATGCGAGGACAAGAGAAGATCACAAGGTCGGTTGGGAGACCGTGGCTGCTGGCTACGCCCGGTCGTTTGTACCAACCCCCGCAACCTAGGTGGCCAGGAACTACAGAGCCGGGGCCTGCGGCTGATGCTTTGCAATGCAAGGTCCGTAACCAACAAGGCCCCCCTCATTAATGAGTTGATCTCTGAGGGGGAGCTGGACCTTGCAGGGATAACGGAGACCTGGTTGGGCCACGAGGGTGGCTTACCCCTCGTGGAAATGTGCCCACCAGGTTTCCGTGCATTCCATCAGCCTCGGGCCCTGGGTAAGGGTGGTGGGGTGGCGGTAGTTATGCGGGAAGGTCTAGAGCCGAGGGAGTTCACTGTTCCTCAGATATCCGGGTGTGAGTCCCTTGGGGTGAAATGGGGCCCAGGGAGGCAGTTGGGTTTGCTGATTGTATACTTGGCTCCTCGCTATACATCAGCGGCCCTGCCCGAGCTCCTCGAGCTGATCTCGGAGACGGCGGTTGAGATCCCCAAGCTTGTGGTTATGGGGGATTTCAACCTGCCGTCGACGGGAGCAGCATCCGAGGTGGCTCGGGACTTCATGGTTTCCATGACAGCCATGGGCCTGACCCAATTAATTCAGGGCCCCACACACGAAGGCGGCCACACACTGGACCTTGTTTTTGTATCTGAGCAATGGACGAGTGATCTGGGTATAGGGGACTTAGTTGTTACAACCCTGTCATGGTCAGATCACTCATATCTCCGGCTGGACTTCCCTGGCGCTACCCCCCACCGTGAGGAGGCGGGACCAGACGGTCCAAGCTGGTACCGCCCCAAGCACCTGATGGAGCCGGATAGGTTCCAGACGGAGCTTGGGCCATTACCTGTAGCCCTGACCCGCGCTCGGTCGGAGGACCTAGCGGCCGCCTGGAATAGGGCGGCGGCTGGGGCCTTGGACCGGGTTGCGCCTTTGCGACCTCTCCTGCGGCAGCGACCCACCCGGGCTCCTTGGTATACCGAGGAGCTGAGGGTGATGAAGCGCCATAGGAGACGTCTAGAGAGCAGGTGGAGGTCCTCACGCTCCGAATCTGATCGAACACAGGTAAGAGCCTATTTACGGACCTACCTTGTAGCATTAAGGGCGGCCAAACGTAGATATTGCGCCGCTCTTATTGCGTCCGCGGATAACCGCCCTGCCGCCCTGTTTAGGGTGACCCGCTCCCTCTTGTCACAGAGGACGCAGGGGCACCCTTGCAGGGCAGAGCAGAGGAGTTTGGGGAATATCTGCAGGACAAAGTCGCTCAGATCCGGAGCGGATGGGCCCCCCTCAGTGGACCGGACGGGCCGCCAACAGCGAGTCTTGTGAGACCATCCTGGGAGGAGTTTGATTCTGTTGCCCCCGAGGATTTGGACAGGTTGCGTGGACGGCTGCGACCCACCACATGTTTAATGGACCCATGTCCCTCCTGGTTGGTACTGGCATCTTGGGAGGTGACCCGAGGCTGGCTTCTGGGCCTCGTGAATGCCTCATTGGGTGAGGGATCCTTACCAACCGCCTTGAAGGAGGCGGTGGTGAGGCCCTTACTTAAGAGGCCTTCATTTGACCCAACGGAGCTAGCTAATTACCGTCCAGTCTCCAACCTTCCCTTTCTAGCGAAGGTTGTTGAGAATGTGGTGGCGCAGCAGTTTCCACGGCACCTTGACGAATCCGATTATCTAGACTCACGCCAGTCCGGCTTCCGACCCGGGCACAGCACGGAGACAGCCTTGGTCGCGTTGGTCGATGATCTCTGGAGGGCCAGAGATAGAGGTTGCTCCTCTATCCTGGTCCTATTAGACCTCTCGGCGGCTTTTGATACCATCGACCATGGTATCCTATTGCGCCGATTGGAGGGGATAGGAGTCGGAGGTACCGTTCTGCGGTGGTTCGGCTCCTACCTCTCCGACCGGAAGCAATGTGTGTTGACAGGGGGACAGAGGTCGACCCCGAGGCCACTCACTTGTGGAGTGCCACAGGGGTCGGTCCTCTCGCCTCTCCTGTTCAACACATATGTGAAGCCACTGGGTGAGATCATCCGTGGTTTTGGGGTTGAGTATCACCTCTACGCTGATGATACTCAGCTGTATATTTCAACCCCAAACCACCCCAACGAGGCTGTCGAAGTGATGTCCCGGTGTTTGGAAGCCGTCGGGGTCTGGATGGGGGACAACAGACTTAAACTCAACCCCTCCAAGACTGAGTGGCTGTGGCTACCGGCACCTCGGTTCAGCCAGCTGATTCCATTGCTGGCCATAGGGGGCGAACAATTGCCCCCTGTGGAACGGGCGCGCAATTTGGGCGTCCTCCTTGATGCCCGGCTGTCAATGGATGACCATGTGGCAGCCGTGGCAAGGGGGGCGTTCCACCAGGTTCGCCTGGTGCGCCAATTGCGCCCCCTACTGGACCGGGATGCCCTACGCACGGTCACTCATGCGCTGGTGACGTCCCGCCTGGATTACTGCAACGCTCTCTGCATGGGGCTGCCCTTGGGACACGCCCGGAGACTGCAGTTAGTTCAGAATGCAGCCGCGCGGGCTGTGATGGGGAGTACGAGGTACTCCCACGTAACACCTCTCCTGCGCGAGCTGCACTGGCTACCTGTGGTTTTTCGGGTGCATTTCAAGGTGCTGATTACCATCTTTAAAGCGCTCCATGGCACGGGACCTAGTTACTTGCGGGATCGCATCCTCCCACATACATCCCTGCGGCCAATTCGCTCACACAGAGAGGGACTTCTCCTGGTGCCGTCCACTAGGCAATGCCAATGGGCGACACCAAGGAGTAGGGCCTTCTCTGTGATGGGCCCAACCCTCTGGAATGACCTCCCCCCCCGACATTAGAACCACTACTGACCTCCGCTCCTTCCGGCAAAAATTGAAGACTCACCTGTTCCGATTAGCAGGCCTGGCATAATTACAACTGTCCCTCCTGGCAAATGGACTATTAACTGGTTATTTTAGGGGTATTGTTTTTAATTTATTGTGTGTGTTTTAGGGGTTTAAAAACTTATATTTATATCTGGCTTTGTACAGTTCTTTTAATTCCACTTTTAACCTCCTCCATTCCAACTGTACATATTCAACTTTTTATTGTATTTTGATATATTTTGCATGGACTGTACACCGCCCCGAGTCCCTTTTGGGAGAGGGGGCGGTCTAGAAGCACGACAAATAAATAAATAAATAAATAACAACAACAACATTTGTGGGTTTTAAGAAGTGTGATAGCTCACAAGCTTAGGACAATGGCCTGACGATTGCAGTTCAAGACCCAGTTGCTACCATGGGAAGGGGTAAGCTCCCATCACATGTTCCAGCTCCTGATGACCGAGCAGTTCAAAAGCAGTAAATAAAAGGGCATTACTTAAATAGGCAATTACCATATTTTTCAGAGTATAAGATGCACCTTTTCCCTCAAAAAAGAGGCTGAAAATCTGGGTGCATCTTATACACTGAATACAGCATTTTTTGCCTCCCGAAACCCCGCCCCCATCACCAAAATGGCCATGCATAGCCTTTAGGAGGCTTTCAGAGTGCTCCTGGGTGCTGGGGAAGGCAGAAATGAGCGAAATATGGGCCATTTTTTTTCTCAATTTTGCCTCCCTAACGCCTAGGAGCACTCTATAAGCATCCTAAAGGCTATTCATGCTCCTTTTTTGACAAAAGACAGGCCCGTTTTCACAAAAACGGGCAATTCTTTGCTCATTTTAACCCCCCCTACTCCCCAGGAGCACTCTACAAGCCTTCTAAAGGCTATTCATGCCCTTTTTTGGGGGGGGAAAAACCGGGCCCATTTTCACAAAAAACGGGCCATTTTTGGAAGGTCTGCAGAGTGTAAAAACTTTTTTTTAATTTGCCTCTTCAAAATCTTGGTGCATCTTATACTCTGAGAAATACGGTAACAGGGACATGAATACAATGCCCAAAGGGACATCCTCCAAGCAGTGTTGATGTCACCATTCAATCCTTTCAACCCAGAAGCATTTTGATGCTCCTAACATGACCATAGTAGTAGTACAGTGGGACCTCGGGTGCCGACCGTAATCCGTTCCAGGACTTCGGTCAGCACCTGATTTGGTTGTGACCAGAAGCAAGACTGACTGTGCATGCGTGCACACACCAAAAATGGCCGTGGCAGGGAAAATTGCCGCTGCTGATTTTTATTCGGAACCTGAGAATGTGCTTGTGACCTGATTGAAACATTTAGCGGATTTTTTGATCAGGACCTGAACTGTTTGTGGTCTGAGCCATTCGGGACCCGAGGTCCCACTGTAGTAGTAGTAGTAGTAGTAGTAGTAGTAGTAGTAGTAGTAGTAGTAGTACTATTTGTGGATTTTTATGTTGTAAGCTCCCCAGAGTTATCAATGTGTGTGTTGGGCAGCCATATGAATTTGTATAATAAATAGTGAAGCCAGGATAGACTGTTATTCTGGGCTTCTTTGTCCCACATCTGGACCCATCTCTAGGCTTTAAAAATCCTCATCATCTGGGATCCAACAAATGCTGTAGAGGAGAAACAGCACCTAAGGAAAGTAGGATCGAGGAGCTGCTACTCCTCTATTGTTCCTACATCTCTTCAGTTGCCAGTCCCATCTCCCCCCCCCCCCCCCAGCAAAAGGCACAACTCCTTTTTTCTCGAGGGAAGAGAAGAGGCGGAAGGGATACTTCATGCTAATTGAGGAAATGAGGATGGATCCTCACCGTGCATCACTGCTACGTCAGCAAAAAAATAATCACTGTTCCTGTTTATCTTACATTAAAACTACTTGGGGTCAAATTGCACACAGTACTGCATATGACACAGTTTATTATTATCAACTGAGAATCCAGTCCTAATGCTTTTTAAATTCGAACCTGCTTTTCCTTGCTTTGGTCTCATCAACAGCAGCTTGCACATGCTTTCAGGAGCTTGCAGATTAGCAGAGGGGAAAGTGAAATGTGAGTTGGAATGCATGGGAAATGAAGAGCAGTAAACCTCCCCAAATAAAAAGCAGTGTTGGGGAGAACTGTGCTAGGGTGCATATTCTACCTGTATGATTTCTTAATCCTGTAAATGAATAAAAAATAAAAAGCAGTGTTGGGGAGAACTGTGCTAGGGTGCATATTCTACCTGTATGATTTCTTAATCCTGTAAATGAATAAAAAATATGTTAAATAAGTATCTATGTATTTAAATGATGAGAATTCAGGACTGGGGCCATATGCTGAGGAATAGCCCAGTCACCAATGTACCCTAAACTCAAAAGCAGTTTGCCTTTTAGTATTTGCCTTGAAAGATCGCACTTAAGTAGATAAGGGGAAGAGTCTATCTTGTGACATTGCAATGCACATTTTGTCACACATTTCCCTTTATCTCCCTTGGAGGGTAGCAGGGGATGGGCTGCTACAGGTTCACCCAGGTTTGGGAGAAACCATAGCTAACATTATGGCCAGTTTGGAGAACCTCCAAATCCCACCCCTGGCTGGTCCTGCCCACCCCTCCCCTTTCTGCCCCTCCCAACCCTCCCCTCCCAGGAGTCTCCACATGGCCCATTTTGGATGCGAGGTAAGTGGAGGGCCCACACGGAGGCTCAGGGAGAAGGGAAAGTGGGCCTTCCGGAAGGCCTTTGGAGCCCAGGAGAGGCAGTTTTTGCCCTCCCAGAGGCTCGAGAAAAGTCTCCGGAGCCTGGGGAAGCCCAAAACACCCCCCTCCCTGCCATGGTGCAGGAGGCCGACTAGGCCACGCCCACCATGTCCATGCCCATCTAGCAACCGGGCAGAGAACCCATTACTGAAATTTCTGAAGCCCACGCCTGGAAGGTAGGTATACTAGCCCAAGTGTATGGGTAAAAAAGCTGTTAAAGAGCATCACTGGAATGTGATCCCTGATTTAGATGAATAGAGGGAGAATAAATAGCTGGAGGAGGCAGAGAAAGAGGGCTGAACAGGAAAAGGAAGCTGTAAAAACGTTTTCTAAATGGATGTAGAAACAGAGAGAATGAGCAGAGGGAAAGGACCTATAGGAGGGGAGAAGACCCAGATGGAAGATCTGCAATGTTGCCCTTCTGCAATCTCCATGTCCCTTTGCTTCTGTTGATTCTACCTACAATATATTCGATTCCAGTCCCGAAAAGGGTTGTTCCAGTAATCTCTGGTATTTAAAAAAAGAGTGCAGAGAAGAGCAACAAAAATGATTAAGGAACTGGAGGCTAAAACATACGAAGAACGATTGCAGAAACTGGGTATGTCTAGTGAAAAGAAGAACTAGGGATGACATGATAGCAGTGCTCCAATACTTGAGGGGCTGACACAAAGGAGAGGGGGGACAACCTTTTCTCCAAAGCACCAGAAGGCAAGAAACAATGGATAGAAATTAATTAAGAAGAGAACCAACCTAGAAGTAAGGAGAAATTTCCTCACAGAACAATTAACCAGTGGAAGGGCTTGCCTTCAGAAGTTGTGGGTGCTTCATCACTGGAGGTTTTTAAGAAGAGACTGGACGGCCACTTGTCTGGAATGGAATACGGTTTCCTGCTTGAGCAAGGGGTTGGACTAGAAAACCTCCAAGACACCTTCCAACTCTTATCAAGCTCCCACAAGGTGGGAATGAAAACCCCAAAGGATGAACATTGCTAGAATCTGCATCTTTATTGTATTTCAGGAATGGGAACCATAGCAGACAGTTCACAGCTTCTGAGCACACAAACACACACACACACACAGACAGACACACACACACACGTTCTGAATTAATACCATCAGTGTTAGATACCAGAAACATTGGTAATACACCAATGTCCTCTGTTCCCGTGGGAACAGAGATTCAATCTGATTTGTCGAAGGGTCTGACAGCTCCCTATAAAAGGGCTGCTGTCAGACTGAACCTTCGCTGGATTGTACATAGTTGACTTGTGCTAATAAAGAGCTGTTTGTTACTCTGAAGCCTGAGTGTGCCTTCATTCACTCGATCTAACACTGGTGACGAAGGTGGGATCGGAAAGCAACTAGGCCAGTGATGGCGAACCTATGGCACGTGTGGAAGCCTCCGGACAGTCCCTGAAGCCTTCTCGGAGGGTCGTTTTAAGTGCTCCGAAGGCTTCAGGGAAGCCTCCGGACGGTCCCTGAAGTCTTCGGAATGCTTAAAACGACCCTCCGAGCAAACCGGAAGTCACTTCCGGTTTGCTCGGAGGGTCGTTTTCAGCATTCCGAAGGCTTTAGGGAAGCCTCCAGACGATCCCTGAAGCCTCCAGAGGGCCTCCGGGGGGGCAGGGGAGTCTCTTTTCGCCCTCCCCAGGCTCCTATAAAGCCTCTGGAGCCTGGGGAGGGTGAAAAAAAGCATGTAAAAATGGGGTGTCGCGCCTGTTGTGCGCGCATGCACACTGGGGGAGTGTCACGCATTGCATTATGGGTGCAGCACGCCTGCACACGACCCCCCTGCGCTCCCCCCACTTGTGGCATGCAAGCCAAAAAAGGTTCGCCATCACTGAACTAGACAGACAAAAAGAGCACGACAATCCAGCAAGTCAATCCAGCCCGGAGCACGGCGCGGCATCGAGCAGCCATCTTTGAGCGGCAAATTCAAATGCACTCAGGAACACAAGATGACAATGCACGCCACACCAACTCCATACAACCCAGCCACCAAACACTGGGAATCCTACATGATGAGGCTCGATTGCTTCCTCGAAGCCAACGACCTCATGGGCCTTTCTGAAGGCCGGAAAAAGAATATGTTCCTAAACTACTGCAGACCAGAGGTGTTCGAGGTGGCGAAGGATTTGTCCGAACCAACGCCACTCCAATCGGTTGCTTGGTTGGTCCTACAACAGACACTGAGGACACACTCCACTCCCAGACCGTCTAAATACGTCCGGAGACACAAATTCAACATCCGTAACCAAAAAGAAGGGGAATCCATCAACAAATACGTTGTGGCACTCAGAAAGGCTGCAGTGTACTGCGAGTTTAGAGATCTTGATGAACTACTTCTTGACCGCATCATATGCGGTGTTAGGGACATTAGCCTGCAGAGGAGGTTATTAGCAAAAACTAATTTTACTCTCCAAATTGCCCTAGACGAAGCCAGAGTTACTGAGTCTTCAATTAAATCAACAGAAACCCAGCAGCGCCAAAATAGTTCAAAGAGCATGCGGAAGAGCACAGGCGTGCATCGTGAGGCCACAGAGCCTGAAGGCTCAGAGAGCAAAGATGACAGCTACCACATGCGAAGTGTTCACACCAAGCCAGCGTGAAAATTTGAACCATGTTTCCTGCCTTGTGCCGGCTGTGGAGGAAACCACCTCAGAACACATTGCCGTTTCCACGATGCCATCTGTCAACGCTGCAAACGCAAAGGGCACATCACCAAGGTCTGCAGAAGCAATCACCCTGCTACAACCTGGAAGCCCAGAAGCATACCAAACCACCAGCAGAGGCCCAACCAAGGGGTATGGCAGCCGCCACCACGGCAAACAGAAGGCGACACCAGAGTCACCTACCACACCTCCATAGGCCAAGTCCGCACGAAGAGGCCAAAAAAGCTGAAAGTTACAGTCCTCATTGAGGACTCTACATGCAATATGGCGATTGACACGGGGTCATCCTTGACCATAATGTCTTGGGCAGCGCTCAAACAGGCTATCCCTAGCCTTAAAAAGCATCAGGTGCAGGTTCCAGACATCCACCTTCGCTACTACCAAGGGAACCGAGTCCCCATCGTGGGACAGGGGACCTTCCAGGTGAGGTTCAAGGCCTTCTGTGGCCAGCTACCAGTGACGGTAGTCAACAGAGACCAACAAAGCCTCCTGGGGCTTGACTGGTTCAAAGCCCTGGACCTAGAAGTGACCGGAATCAACGCCATACGAGACAAAAACACTGAGGAATTCCTTAACGAGTTCAAGGACATCTTCGGCACAGGTCTAGGTAAGTATGAGGGGACCCCATCTTTTAACTTGGACCCCAATGTAGCCCCCATCAGGCTAAAACCCAGGTGAGTACCTTTTGCTCTCCACCCTAAAATTGATTTGGAACTAGACAAATTGATTGGTCAGGGAATCCTAGAGCCAGTAGCTCACGCACGCAGGGAGACCCCTATAGTGACACCCATCAAGCCTAATGGACCTGTCCACATCTGTGCGGATTACAAGTGCATGATAAACAAAACTTTTCAGCAAAGTGCTTATCCTGTACCCATTATACAGCATTTACTGTACTCATTAGGCCCCGGAAACGTTTTTGCAAAATTAGATATGGTGCAGGCATACCAGAGTTGCCTGTATATGGCACCATGGCAGAGGGCTGCTTTCAGACTGAACCTTCGCTGGATTGTACATAGTTGACTTGTGCTAATAAAGAGCTGTTTGTTACTCTGAAGCCTGAGTATGTCTTCATTCACTCGATCTAACAATCAGGTTTCAAACTTTTTCACTTTCTTGCAATGCCTTCCTCAATGAAAAGAACTTTTGGAGGAGGAACTAACGTCGTGACGATACAGATTCGATGCTCCGAGACCACAGCTGATACTTTTGCCGCTGGGTGGCCCAATCGGACCTAAACCCTCCTACAGAGACGGTGAACAGGAAGAATACATCTTGCAGATCTCGGGGACATCACAAAGTCTCTGATCGATGCAAGAGAAATTCTTCAAGCCGGCAACAAAAAATCCAGCCAAGGCTGATGAAGTCGGGCTGGCTCCAAAACAGAAGGATACGGAAAGAGAAAGTGTTTCCAGCTGGTGAGGAATTTTTACCATTTTAAAAGAGACTGCCTATAAAAAACTTAAAATTAATTTAAATTGGAGAACAGAAGAAATAAGCAGCTGAATTAAGTTTGGAATGGTTTTGGGCAGTGGGTTATCTTACTTTTTAAAGGCTTACTTTTTCACGGATGGAATTTATGCAAGCCTTTTAAAACAAATGGATTAAGTTTTCATCTTCTATTTTTTTTCTTTTATTATTCTTTGTAACCTATGGACTAAAATTCTCCTCTTTCATTACTGCGGGTGTTTTTCTAACTCATTCAAGAATCGGACTTTTTTTTCACTTGAAATAGAAAAAAGATACAAAAAGAAACAAAGAAAATTGCAACAATAACACTGCTACTCGGAGGCTGGAGGTTTGTGTATTGGAAATGAAACACTTTTACTTTTTTTACTAATTATCCTGGCTTGGCACTCCAAGGTCTCACTGCTTGTTTATAGAGAGTGATAAGAAGAAAAGCATACAGATGTCCCTTTGAAGTATATCTTCAACCAGAGAAAAGTGAAAATATATCTTTATTGTGAATCTATGCTTAATCTTGTAAAAACGTTCCAAGCTAGAGCAGCAGTGTTTGTTAGCTGGGGATAATGGCACAATTTCAACAGCAGAAAGAAACTTTAAGCCTGCAAAATATATTCTTAGAAATTCAGAAATTATCAAACACATTTGAGAGGACAGAGAAGAAGTTGGAAGACTTAGAGCATCTAACAGTAAAATATGATGAAGAAGTTGGAGATGTTTATCAAGTGGAAAAAGTGGAGGTTAGAATCCTAAAAACCGAAGAGGAAAATGACCATAAAGAAATTAAATTTGCTGATATTTATGGTAATTGGTTTGTTTCTGGAAATGGAAAGAGTGGAATACTGAAAGAGGAATTAAATGGAGGGGGAATCTACCCCAGATGGCAAGATACAGAAGAAGAAAAAACAAAAGAATTTATGGATTTAAAGAGAGAAATTTTATTAGCAACATCATTGATAACACTACTGACAATCAAAGATAAGCTGATTAAGGAAACAGAAGAAGGGCATCGAAATTACATGAGAGATTTTATAAGCAAGGAGTTGCTAAGAGGAGTCCATATAAATTTGATTAAGGAATTGATTAGAGGACTGACACCACAAATGGCAGAAGACATGAGACTGTTTTGCTACTGGAAAAATACAGGTTGATAGATGGAAGTTTATAATTTAAAACTAGTTAAACTTAGTGAAATTTAGTGACAATAGATATAGTTAAATAAATAATTGATAATGATAATAATATGTAGTGTTATGATAAGTAATAATTGGATATGAATATTGAATGGTACCCATGAAAGGAAGATTAGAAATCCTTTTGGATTATATATAAAGGTTAATAAAAAAGAACTAAGTTAGATTCAGTTAAGTTTTGATTATTAGGGGGGGAAATGCTATGATACAGGATATAGTCAAATAAAGGAGGGATAATGATAACAACGTATATATATATGTATGGGTAATACATAAGGAAACTGGATGTAAATTGTAAACAGTGATTTGGAAAGGAGGATTAGAAAAATTTGTTATTAAATATTATAGATGTTTAGTTAGAATAGGACATAAGGATTCAGTGTTATTGGAGGATTTTAGAAATGGTAAATGAAATGCCAGTATGTGGTTATGTATTAAATCTTGGTATATTTTATGATGAAGGATGTTTAAACAATTATAGTCAAATGAAAATGGAGGTATGATGATGGTAACATGTATAAATATCTGAGTTAAAATACTTGAGTTAATATGAATTATGCTTGATGACTGTGGAGAAGATGCACGAGAGCCTTTTGGAACCAACTGATACACTTTCTACAGTATGTAAAGAAGGAAGATTTTATGTGTTGTGTTTGTTTTGAAAATAAAAAATAAAAAAAATATTTAAAAAAAAGAAAAGACATTTTGGATTTCTTCTGGAACCACCAGCTGAAGGTGGATGCTTGTTTACATTCTCTGCATTCTTGCTCTTTTGTTCAGAAAAAATCTAATTTAAATTGGAATTTTCCAGGCATTAGCTGACACTCTCTTCATAGTCTTTTTCTTGGTCCTATTTGTAAAGCATTATATTTTTAATCTACTCCATCACAATTGATGTCCATCAAACCATGAAGGCCACTAGTCTTAATACCATCTTTTTAAGGGAATTGAGGAAATATAGTGTGGAAATAAAGGGCAACTTGTCAGATTCCTACTTCCATTCATGACCACCAATTTAAACATGCAATAAGATAATCATAGGTTTTGAAATTTCAAGTTAATTTGATGCTTCAGTGTCCACCCATTAATTCAATAATTTAATCTGCACAATTAGGCTCCTTTCATATAGCCACTTCCTCCCCATCAATTGCTATTATCAATTTTATAATTCATGGTGGTGCCCCGCAAAAATTTCCCACCTTCCCTCCTGGTGTCGTCTAAGTAATAAAAATAGAAGGCAGCTAATGTTTCTCTTCTCATTCTTTTCCATTTTACTTTGTTAGCATTCTTCAACAAGGCAAGTGGGCCACTGTTGGATTACCAGCAAAGTAATTATTGAGTTCAGCAGAAAAAATTAGGGGATGCCATGGCACAATCCATTGTCTTGCTTTAAGGTGGAAAAGGAGAATTCCAGGAGCAATGGGGCTAAGACGATGCTGGAGGCTGGACCAACAGGAAGTCATCCTATCCTGCAGTTCCAACCAAAGGGCTATAAACTCCATCTTCATAGCATATTCTCTGAAGCAAGAATTATGCTATTTGGGGTGCTAATTGGCTTGGTTTTTCAAGACACCTTGTATCTTAATTGCCCTGTGGGGAAGTACAGGGTAATATTTAATTAATACTAATTGGATTAATGACTATTGATAAAAAGTAATTGCATGTAAAATAAGGCAGCACATTGGTAAAATTAATTGTTCCTCCATCTGTATTCACATAAGCATTCATCATTCTCTCATTGATAAATGACTGTTTCATATACACAAACATATCCATACATACAAACTCACACAGCAAAAGAGAGACTGGACTCACCAAACATAGCCTAGGCATAGTTATTCTGTAGTAACATTACTCTTTTCACCATTGAATTTCATTTTATTATGGGCACTATCTAATAAAATGAAATTCAATAGTGAAAAGAGTAAGGTTCTACATTTAGGCAACAAAAATGGAATGCACAGGTACAGTATAGGTGATACCTTGCTCAGTAGTAGTAACTGTGAAAGGGATCTTGGAGTCCTAGTGGACAACCATTTAAATATGAGCCAGCAGTGTGTAGCAGCTGCCAAAAAAGCCAACACAATTCTTGGCTGCATCAACAGAGGGATAGAATCAAGATTACGTGAAGTGTTAATACCACTTTATAATGCCTTGGTAAGGCCACACTTGGAATACTGCATTCAGTTCCGGTCGCCACGATGTAAAAAAGATGTGGAGACTCTAGAAAGAGTGCAGAGAAGAGCAACAAAGATGATTAGGGGACTGGAGACTAAAACATATGAAGAACGGTTGCAGGAACTGGGTATGTTTAGCTTAAGAGAAAGAAGGACTAGGGGAGACATGATAGCATTGTTCCAATATCTCAGAGGTTGCCACAAAGAAGAGGGAGTCAAACTATTCTCCAAAGCACCTGAGGGTAGAACAAGAAGCAATGGGTGGAAACTAATCAAGGAGAGAAGCAACTTAGAACTGAGGAGAAATTTCCTGACAGTGAGAACAATTAATCAGTGGAACAGCTTGCCTCCAGAAGTTGTGAATGCCCCAACACTGGAAGTCTTTAAGAAGATGTTGGATAGCTATTTGTCTGAAACGGTATAGGGTTTCCTGCCTAGGCAGGGGGTTGGACTAGAAGACCTCCAAGGTCCCTTCCAACTCTACTATTGTATTGTATTGTATTGTATTGTAAGTTGCTCTGAATCCAATAGCTACTACTTCACTGTAAATATGCACAGGGTACTTTTGGTGATGGCTCTGTTAGGAGTCAAGGTGGCAGAGTGGTTAGAGTGCAGCACTGCAGGCTACTTCTGCTGCCTGCCGGCTGCCTGCAATTTGGCAGTTCAAATCTCACCAGGCTCAAGGTTGACTAAGCCTTCCATCCAGCCGAGGTGGGTAAAATAGGACCCAGATTGTTGGGGGCAATATGCTTACTCTGTAAACTGCTTAGAGAGGGCTGTAAAGCATTGTAAAGCAGTATATAAGTCTAAGTGCTATTGTTATCAGCTTACTTCTTACTTAGAATAGCAAATGAAAAGAGATCCCTTCCTTTTGTTTGCAAAAACAAAAGCAGCTTTCTGGGAAACTTAGTGCCGAGAAAGCATGGTTTTCTCTGATTTCCGGAGAAAACCATGCATGCTTTTGCTGTAATTCTGGTGAGTTCGTAGGCTTTGACCCCAAATGAAGTATGATTAGGACTTGTAGTGTCACGCAGGCAGTATGTTAGCTTCTTTTTTTCCTTCCATGCCTAGAGGCCAAGATGAGGGTCTGGGACAACTCACTGCAGCCCAGTCATTGTGACCAACTTGCCATGGCCAACTCACCGCAGGACAGGAGTTACACTAATATGGAAGAAATAGTGGAACAGAATTATTAAAGCAAGGATGCCAAAGGAGAGACAAAATGAAATGTCAATGACAAAAGCTAGAATATTTTTTTAAATTATTTTAAATAATTAAATTGAATTCTTAAATTATCCCATGATGAGTTGGCCTTGGCGAGTTGTCTGGGACGAATTGGCCCATTCTGCCAAGATGAGCAGGCAATTAGCATGCTGGTCTCCACTAATTTCTTGAAGGGATGGCAGCAGCTCTTCTGTATTATTTGGGAAATATCCTTTATAACTGACGAGGTACTTCTTTATTGAAGGTGATGATCCAGAAATCCCAACAGCCCTAGACAGCCTGGCCAAAGATGATGGAGGCTGGAGGCTGGAGGCTGTAGCCTGCCGATTGCCTTTCTTTGTTCCACCTTCAAAGACAAATATGGGTGTACCCATTCTAGATGCTGCTTTGGGCAATTCCATTTCAGGCATCTTTTGCACTTTACTAAAAGAGGTAATCAATGCAAGAGAGAAGAATATTTTAATGCTCCCTTGTGCAAAGACCTCCAAGCATTTGCTCTATACCAATGCATGCTTTTAGTGCTTTCGAAGTAGTTGCAACAAAACTGATTTGTAGTATCTGAAAGACAAATATTTCACTGATCTAAACCTGACATGCATGCTGATTTTTTTCCTAAGCCCCATTAGCAGCTGAGGTTCTGCTAGTATGAATGAGGAATCAAATCAGTATTTTAATGACCTCAAATATATTGCTTTGAGATAAATTAATTGAAGTTAGTTTACATATTTGACTTCAGATCACCAAGAAGAGAGAACTGTTTAATGAAAAGAACGACGAGGGGGTGACCATTTTTCTGAAATGATATAGGATTTCCTGCTTGAGCAGGGGGTTGGACTAGAAGACCTCCAAGGGACCTTTCAACACTGTTAGTCAGTAATTCTGCTTTGTTATTCTGAGAAATTGGCAGGCTTATATGTAATTTTATCTTCGAACACAAGTATATCCATCTGATGAAGCAAACCTTTGCTTGAAAAATCTCAGGCTGCAAGCAATCAGTAAAATGGGCTAGAGGCACAACTGAGACTATCCTGACTTGCTGTATTACATGCCTGTTGCATCTGAACATTGGCTGCCACTTAATGGTATGATTGCTGCCATTCGGAATATTATCATGGTTAGGTATACTAATATTGTATAGCTATATCATGGAGATACGGCGAGACAAAGTGGAAGGACTTATTTAGGTTAGTTTTGATTACCTGATATCTTCATATAATGGGAACAAAGTTTCCTAGGATGATGAAGTATACCATTAGGATTCAGAGTAATCATGGTAGCCAAGTCAGAACAGAGTGGCTTGATTACAAAGGTTATAGTAAAAATGTCAAACTCGGAAATCTAATATATCTAATGACAATTCTTCTCCTGCTAGATAAGGAGTGTGTCAGGTAGAAGTATCCCAAGAAATAAGTATGAGAAATCATGGAGATTTTAAAGAATAATAAGGTTGGCTGTGCTACAGTGGTGGTGGGTTGCAGGCGGTACACCCTTGTACGGGCGTACCGGAGCCTGCCCGGAGCAACGGGTACCGTTCCGGTACGGTGCTCCAGAGGGCCCACCCTCCTGCCCAAGCTCCTTATCTGTCCTTTAAGTCTTTAAGTGCATCGCAGAGGCTTGTGGAAGCGTCGCAGGCACGTACGACGCATGCACGCGCCATGCACCTGTGTCCGCGCACTGCGCACATCCATGTGGGTGACACCGGGCCTCTTCCAACCGTACTGGCTGGAATGGAATCCGGAACCCACCACTGCTGTGCTACCTACCAGAAGTGATCCTGATATTGTTTAGGTTTCCATTAGACAGGGATCCATATAGTTTGAGGATGCTTTGAGGAGACATGGATGGGGGCAACCACATTTAGATAATTACTTTGTTTACCACTACTAATATTTATGAACCTCTTGAAGTTGTTGTCAAATGTCCTATTATGTATGCTTTAAAAGCCCTACATACACTTCGCCTTCTCTTTCACTCCCACTCCTCAATGTTCCCTTCAGCCATCGCTAGTATATTCCTTATATTTCTGCTCCCAGTACGAATTGCTGCTTTCATGAATGATGCATACACAAAACAAATTACAGGCTTGCAAAAAAATGTTGAAGCTCAAAAAGAAACAGAGGGAGAAAAGCTCTCCAAGCAGACAATTGCATAACTGAGTCAACGTTCAAAATGAGAACTACCTGGGCAGATTAAGTGCACAAATTAGTGTTACAATTATGACAAAATGTTGAACAACTTATATTTTCCTCCGCATCAAGATGAAGGTGTGCAACCTGCTAGTATCTGACTGTCTAAAATGGCCATATTCATGAAGAGACTGCATTCTCACTGTTGAGTATGCAAATCATGTGGTATTAGAATTAAAATAGGAGTTTTTTTCATTACAGAAATGAAGGAAAGAAAAATTGCTTGTCCTTAAGACAGGTGGTCCTCGATTTATGACCACAATTGAGCCTAAAATGTATGTTGCTAAGTGAAAGATTTGTTAAGTGAGTTTTGTCCCATTTTATGGCTGTTCTTACCACTTTGTTAAGTGCATCATTGCAATTGTTAAGTTAGTTTGTTGCTTGTTAAGTGAATCTGTCTTCTCCATTGACTTTGCTTATCAGAAGGTCGTAAAAGTTGATCACATAATGCCAGGACACAGCTACCTTTATAAACATGAAACAATTGCCAAGCCTCTGAATTTTGATCATAGGACCACGGGGATCCTGCAATGGTCACACGTGTGAAAATGGTCATAAGTCACTTTTGTCAGTGCTGTGGTAACTTTGAACAGTCACCAAATGAACTGTTGTGAGTTGAGGACTACCTGTATTGTTTTGGTACCATATCACATATTCAATAGTCTGAGTAGAACATTGAATCTGGAAACACCTATTTTCGTGGAAATTTTCTGTAGAAAATAGAAATTTTGTAGAATTTCTAGAAAGTGGATATCGAAACATGAGCAATGAAAGACAAAATCAAAGATGAATGCATTTGTCTTTGTGGCATGTTCAATAAACCATTGATGGAAACATATCTACACCCACATATTCATAAAGTTGGTCATAATAATAATAATAATAATAATAATAATAATAATAATAATAATAATAATAATAATAATAATAATAATAATAATAATAATAATAATAATAATAATAATAATAATAATAATAATAAAAATTTGGATTTATTAGCCGCTCCCTTTCCGGGCAGGACTCGGGGCGGCGTACACCAAGACATATATAAACATACATATATACAAAAGACATACATGCACGGAGGAGGTAATAGATTAAAACATTGAGACAAATTAAAACCATTAACAAATAAAAATCCAATATACAATAAAAATTTAAAATTTAAAAAAGACAGTCAGGAGGAATATGAGAAGATTACGGTTGAGCCAGGCCGGATGATTGAAAGAGGTGGGTCTTCAACTGTACACGGAAGGAGCGGAGATCGGAAATAATCCTGATGTCACGGGGGAGGTCATTCCACAGGGCTGGGCCCATCACAGAGAAGGCTCTGCTCCTGGATGTCGCCCCCCGACACTGTTTGGCGGACGGCACCCGGAGAAGTCCCTCTCTGTGTGAGCGAATTGGTCGTAGGGATGTGTGGGGCAGGATGCGATCCTGCATGTAACTAGGTCCTCTGCCATGAAGCGCTTTAAAGATCATAATCAAAACCTTGAAACGCACTCGGTAGACCACAGGAAGCCAGTGCAGCTCGCGCAGGAGAGGTGTTACAGGGGAGTATCTAGACCTCCCCATAATCACCCGCGCGGCCGCATTCTGGACCAACTGTAGTCTCCGAGTGCATCTCAAGGGAAGCCCCATGTAGAGAGCATTGCAGTAGTCCAGGCGAGACGTCACTAGCGCATGGGTGACTGTGCGTAGGGCATCCCGGTCCAATAAGGGGCGCAATTGGCGCATCAGGCGGACCTGATGGAACGCCCCCCTAGCCACGGCTGTTACATGGTCATCCATGGACAGCCGGGCATCTAGGAGGACGCCCAAATTGCGCACCTGTTCCATGGGGGCTAGTTGCACGCCCCCAATGGCCAGAGATGGAAGCACCTGGTTGAACCGGGAGGCCGGAAGCCACAGCCACTCCGTCTTGGAAGGGTTGAGTTTTAGTCGGTTGCCATCCATCCAGACCCGTACGGCCTCCAAACACCGGGACATCATTTCGACGGCCTCATTGGGGTGGTTCGGGGTGGAAATGTATAGCTGAGTATCATCAGCATACAGATGATATCCCACCCCAAAGCCACGGATGATCTCGCCCAGCGGTTTCATGTATGTGTTGAACAGGAGAGGCGAGAGCACCGATCCCTGTGGCACTCCACATGTGAGTGGCCTCCGGGTCGAACTCTGCTCCCCTGCCAACACACGTTGCGTCCGGTCAGAGAGGTAGGAGCCAAACCACCGTAAAACGGTGCCCCTGACTCCCAGCCCCTCTAGCCGGTGCAACAGGATACCATGGTCGATGGTATCGAACGCCGCCGAGAGATCTAATAGGACCAGGATAGAGGAACAACCCCTATCTCTGGCCCTCCAGAGATCATCAACCAATGCGACCAAGGCCGTCTCCGTGCTGTGCCCGGGTCGGAAGCCGGACTGGCACGGGTCTAGATAATCATTTTCCTCCAGGTGACGTGGGAACTGCTGTACCACCACATTCTCTACAACCTTCGCTAAGAAAGGAAGGTTGGAGACAGGACGGTAATTGGCTAGGTCCGTTGGGTCCAGGGAAGGCTTCTTGAGCAGGGGCCTCACCACCGCCTCTTTCAAGGCGGCCGGTAAAGATCCCTCACCCAGCGAGGCGTTCACTAGGCCCAGGAGCCAGTCGCGCGTAACCTCCCAGGATGCCAGTACAAGCCAGGAGGGACACGGGTCCAATAAACATGTGGTGGGTCGCAGACGTCCACGCAACCTGTCCAAATCCTCGATGGCAACCGAGTCAAACTCCTCCCAAAGCGGTCCCTCAAGACTCGCCACGGGCGTCTCTACTGGACCACTGAAAGGGGCCCATCCCATCCGGATTTGAGCGACTTTGTCCTGTAGATATTTCCCAAACTCCTCTGCTCTGCCCTGTAAAGGGGCTTCCCGCGGTCTCTCAAACAAGAGGGAGCGGGTCACCCGAAACAGGGCGGCAGGGCGGTTATCTGCGGACGCAATAAGAGCGGCACAATATTGACGTTTGGCCGCTCTTAGTGCCACAAGGTACGTCCTCAAATAGGCTCGTGCCTGTGCTCGGTCAAATTCGGAACGGGAGGATCTCCAACGACTCTCTAGGCGTCTCTTGTGGCGTTTCATCACCCTTAGCTCCTCAGTAAACCAAGGGGCCAGGGTGGTTCGTCGCCGCAGGAGAGGCCGCAAAGGCGCCACCCAGTCTAGGGCCCCGGTAGTCGCACTGTTCCATGCGTCTACCAGGTCCTCTACTCGAGGGCGGGTCAGATCCACAGGAGGTGGCCCAAGCTCCGTCTGGAACCTATCTGGTTCCATCATGCGCTTGGGGCGGAACCATCTAATGCCTTCCGGTTCCGCCTCCTCGCGGTGGGGGGTAGCACCAGGGAAGTCAAGCCGGAGAAGTGAGTGATCCGACCATGACAGGGGAATAATAGCTAGATCCCCTATTCCCAGATCACTCGTCCATTGGCCAGAGACAAAGACAAGGTCCAGCGTGTGGCCTCCCTCGTGAGTAGGGCCCTGAATTAACTGGGTCAGGTCCATGGCTGTCATGGAAGCCATGAACTCCCGAACCCCCTCAGACGCTTCTCCCATCGACGGCAGATTAAAATCCCCCATCACTAACAGTTTGGGGGTCTCAACCGCCACCGATGAGATCAGCTCGAGGAGTTCAGGCAGGGCCGCTGACGTATAGCGAGGAGCCAGGTATGCTATCAGCAGGCCCAACTGCCTCCCTGGGCCCCATCTCACGACAAGGGACTCACACCCGGATGTCTGTGGCACAGTGAACATTATTGTCATCCAGAAAGAGCATTAGAGTAAAATGATCATTGATTAAAAACAGGGGAGTAAAGAGATCACAAATAATGAGGTCCCATTGATCCAAAATCAGGAGCAACTAAAATCTGAGAAGTCCTTGGTGCTCCCTGAGCTTGGTTGTTTTCTTGCAATCGTTTCATTACCAAGCTAAGTAACATCATCAATGCTAAAAGGAGTAGGGTTTGGTCTCGTTTTATATTATAGTGACTTACCCTGTCACTTGAAAAAACAACCAAGCTCAGAGATCACGGAGGATCCCATAGTTCAACCCTGAGCTATAAATACAACTAAAGTTTGCTTGCCATTCTAAGTCAACACCACTAGTGGATCTTGAGAGAATTGATTGTTTCAGTGCACAAAGCACGAGATTAGGAAATAAGAGGTGGGAATTCACAATTCCCACTGGAGAAAAGAGGAAAACATGCTTCTGTTTCATATTTTGTATGGCAGGAGGAGAGATGTGTTGTCAGGAACAAGAACAAGGGATCTCCCAGGACAATAAATACAGCAGAAGTAGGAAAATCTGCCATGTAGGTGTTTGGGTGGGCATTGGGGTGAAAAAAATGTGCTATGGGAAGATAAGGAGATGGAAAGAAGATTATTCGAATCCCTGCATCTATTTCCACTCTAGAAGATTTAGAGCAGGTAAATCCATACTGAATTTTATCTGGATGAAAACCCGAGAACTAAAATGCATAGCAGGGACAAAAAAAAAAAAAAGATGAAAATTTAGATATATATTAACCAAATGAAAAATGTGGCAGGAATAACATTTGCCGGTGAAATAGAGTATCTGCTTTATCCATTGCACGCTTCCAACACATATGTTATTAAAAATAAATAAGCTAAATTCCAATGTGAGTCCCTATTGAACTCCTAGGAGCAGCATGGAATAAAGACATCTCAGAATTTGGCCCAAAGGCTTCTTAATAGAGAGAGGCTGTTTGTCATGCATTATTCAAGATCTGCATTATTCCAAGCCCCCAAAAGGTAATGCACTGATTTATTTACACAGTGGGTGCTATAACAGGATGAAATTCATGATTTGTGGTTTGCTTGCAAGAGCTTCTTTCAAAACACAGCGAGACAGACTGCACTAAAACATTTGCATAGCCAAAGCAAAAGCTGGGACCTTACAGATGATGGTTGAACCCCCTTCCCCATGTTTTTTTTTTTTTTGTGGCTATTTCATAACAAAGACTGTAACCAAAAAGGATCCAAGCAAAAGAAGAAGAATCTGATCGTTTCTACATTTGCTTGTTATTGCTTTTGTTATAGCATTGTATTAAAAGTGCTAAAATGCCAGGAGTATCTTCCAAGAGATAAAAATAAGGCACCTCAACTGGTATGAAAGATTATCTTACCAGCTGGCAGCTCCTAGGACCAAAAGCCCAGAAGAGAAGCATGAAATTCTCTTGACTTTGAAGCTGTCATCTGAACTCTTAAAACACTGGGCTTATCAAACGCCAATGTTTATGTATTAAATTTATATGCCACTCACTCTGAAAAGCCATTGTGCATTCTATATGGTTGACCTTCTGAAAGATAATTTTGCCTTCCGCTCTCAGAAGTGTGTTCTGTGTTTAAGAGACCAAAGAGACAAAAGGACTTTCTTTTTTTCCCCTGGCAAAAATAAAATAAAATCTGCCATGTCTCATGATGTTGCTTTCATCAGGAATCCATCTTGTGAGTGAAACTGGCGGTAGCGTCAGACTCTGAGGAGGTTGGGGAGGAAAATGGGCCAGTCCTGGAGTCTGGGGAAGGCTCTGATTATGGCTCTGCATCAGAGGCAGAGAGGGGGCCACAGCCGTATGCCAGTTATCAGCTGCCTTCAGAGTCAGACATCAGTGAGGCAGACAAACAGCAGGAGCCTGTTCCCAGTGTGCGCAGGCACCGAGTTTCCAGATGAAGGGAACATCTAAGGAACAAGGGTCAACTTGGGAATAAGGCCACAAGTGGATGGTGAATGGCCCCTCCTATAGGGAATAAAAGAGGAGGTAAGAGGGAGGGGTGTTTGCAGAAGACATCTGACTATTGTGGCATCTGAAAGATATCGACGTGGCCACTCTCCAAGCCTGATAAAGATTGGTAATTGTTGACTATCTTGAAAGACTGTGGGCCAGGAATTCACTCTAAATTAAATAAAAGGGGTTTATCAAGACGAGCATGAGGCTTCGTGCTGCTGGGGAAGCCTAGGTCAGAACACTGGCTTAAGTCATCATTTTCTGTTCTACCATTCGAGTAGTGCTTCCCTCTTATTCTGACACTATCCAAGGGTAGCCTCAAAGTATGCCAGGTCTTTTGGTATCACCTATTTCCTTGGACAGAAGTCAGGTAACATTAATTGCTTGGAGCAGAAGCAATGAAAGGACCATATGGGTCAGCAATGGAGACAGTGAATTCCATGCGGGTGTCATCTTCTGCCAACTCAAGGTTGGGTGGCTAATATTTCAGCTCAGCAGTGATACTTCAGTTCAGACAAGTACCATAAAAAGCATACAGAATATTTGCCTAAGCCTCAGGGATTTCTGAGCTATATGAATTGGATGACGTATAAGATGGTTTACATCAGGAGTCCAACCTTGGCTGGCTGGGAAATTCTGGGAGTTGAAATCCATAAGTCTTAAAGTTGTGAAGGTTGGATATTCCCTTGGTTTAGAAGACCATCTTATTTGTGGAATGCAAGATGAATTCTTCTAGTATCATCTCCTCCCTGAATCAAAAATGACCCCCTTCATACTCAGTACAGAGATATAGCTACTGAAGTAGCATGACACAAAAGGTAAGGAAAATATTTCTTGCATAATCCACTTGTCGTGCATTTGGTGTAGCCATGATTGTACCATATCATGACTGTTTTAGATGGCAGAGTTTTAAATAGACAGAATTTCCAACTGCACTGATCAAGATTCATGGAAAATTGGATCATTGGATCACACATTATGTTCTTCAACCTGACATGCACATTAGTTAGGTTACAGCCATTGTCCCAATCATAAAGTATCTGCATTTCCAGAGATTATAAAGACACCATAAATAGCACATTTAAGAAAGAACTATATCCTCTGCCTGCTATAAATCAGGGGCTATCCACCTGTGAGATTTAGTTCTCACACAGTAAGTGAAAAGCAATATGGTAACAAATCTGACAGCTGAAAAAAAACAAAGGATAGATGGAGGCCTGTCAGTGTACTAAACAGACAAGACCAAGCAATCTGTTACATAAGACATAAAGGAAAAAAAAGAAACTCAGGATCTGAACATTGTTGTTTTATATAGGGCTTTCTCCGGAAATCATAATAATTGTTGAAAGTCTTTAGTTATGATTGCCTTTCTAGCTGTACTTTATTAATTGTTAATTTTTGGTTCGTGACATAGTGAGCCAGATGTTCAGACTAGATTTGGCATTTTTGACTGCTTATCAAATTCTTCTCAAGGATCTGGCATAGGCAGATGTGGGTGTTTGATGGCATTAAAGATAGTGTTGCAGAATGTAAGCTGTTCCAAGTAAAGCTGCCTTTTACAATTGACTGATGGTGAGTTTATGTTTTGCCGCATAGTTAGCCAGATGTTCAGTATGGACTTGGAACTTTTATCTACAATTGAGTCTTTTCCAAGGACTTGAGATAGACAAATGTTGATGTTTCACATTGCTATCAGTAAAAGTATTATTAAAGTATTGGAGTTCTTGTGAGCTCTCTTAAGGGATTCCAGTCCAGTCTGTTGGGTGAAGCCTGATTTTTGCCAGATTTAACCTGAACTCAAGTTTACTAGCAATTGCTTATGGACAAGAAAGCCAGAGATATATACACAGGTATCCACAGCTAGCTTCTGTGGCACGACTTCACAGCTAGTGTTGGACACAAGTACCTAGATCACAGGCTTTGTATTAATACATCATGACCAGGGGTGGGTTCCTGCCAGTTCTAACCTCTTCTATAGAAGAGGTTCCAGAAATCTACTGTGCCATTTAGAACCGGTTCCAGCTCCCTGCCCCCGCCCATCCGCACCACGCTTGCCCCACCCACCGCTCACTGATTGGCTGGCTCACCAATCGCTCTGCCCACCTCTAAGAGTCCTATCTAAACCTTAAAGTCTTAAAGCTGTCAAGTTTGAACACCCCTGGGGTTTTTTTCTAAAGGGTTAGGGGTGCAAGGGTCTTGTAACTTGACAGCTTTAAGACTTGCACACTTCAATGCCAGAGTTCCTGAACCAACATGACTCAAGGAGGAATTCTGGGAGCTGAAGTCCACAAGTCTTAAAGTTGTCAAGTTTGAACACCCCTGGGTTTTCTTTTCTAAAGGGTTAGGGGTGCAAGGGTCTTGTAACTTGACAGCTTTAAGACCTGCGTGCTTCAAATGCCAGAGTTTCTGAGCAACATTTTGGTTGCTAAGCAAGAGCGTTGTTAAATGAGTTTCACCACATTTTACAAGTTGGTCATGCCCACCCAGTCACATGGCTGGCAAGCCATCCCACCCGATCACATGGCCAGCAAACCACTCCCACAAAGCAGGCCACACCTACAGAAGAGGTTCTAAAAAATTTTGAAACCCACCACTGATCATGATACACTTGTCCACATATCCCCCTGCAGATTCCTATGGATATATTAACTATACATGTATACACGGAGCAACTTTTCAGATTAGGCATCTACCATCATGCATACTTTTGGCACATAGGATATTCCAGATGTTTCACAGAAATCTCATTAGCAGGAATTTCAGGCATCTAGCTTGATGTTATTTTTTTATATCGTTAAGTCTATCTGATGCAAAACTCTCCAAGTGGTTTGAAGAAACTTTGACAGTGCAAGAATTGGAATGCAAAAAGCATCCGTTGCAAATTTCCTGTATGATTTTCCTGAAATATGTCCATGAGAAGGCAAGGTGAAGGCCATACATGAGCTCTCCAATGTATACAAGATATTAAAGTTTTCCTTGGTCTATTGACCCTTTATACAATTTGGTGAACAAAGTAGTAAAATAAAGATGTTTTCATCAGCACAAAGGAAGCTTTCCAGTCTGTCAAGGAATAGTTAATGTCTGATTCACTCCTGATCCATTGTGATGAGCAAAAATCATTTTCTCTTCATTTCAACAAGGGGATGTTCTTGTCACCAGAAAGCACTGATGTACCAATTAACCTCTAAACTCAAACAATGATCTTCCTTGAGAAGAACTATACATAGATGAATAAGGAACCCTTGGCATAATTACAGCCATATGGGTGTGGTTTTGTATATACAAATAGATCAGAGTCTCCTTTTTGGAGTTGAAGGGAAATTCAACTCTGCTCATTTTATCTCCCCAAGTGTAGCATTGGAACACCAAGTTCCAAACCTATTTCTATGCCATAACAAATCCTGCCAAATCACTGTCAGGGCTGATATAATGACTCAATTACCATTTCAGATGCTAGATTGTTCTCATGCTTCAATCCACATAAGAGCCTGCATCCTGCTCTACATTCCATTCCAATAGCAAAATTGACCACAAAAGGCCCTAATTTAGCATGTGTCCGAAGCAGGGACTGAGAGGGTAATCAATAGACTGGTGATAAAGTTTGGACCTTATTTGTCACAGCAACAAGAACTGTCTGTCCACAGGGATTTGTCTTCTTTGAGGAAATAGGGTTGTAATTTCCCAATCATCAGATCATGGCAACATTACATGTGTCAGACTCAAATAATGTAAGAGTTGTGTCTGGTGGCACAGTGGGGAAAATGACACAGAAAGAACTGTGGGTGAGTATGATATCTAGCAAGCTATTAATCACAATCCAACCAAGCACCAGTTTTTCTATAGGAAATAATCTAATAGGCACTGATCATGCATCCATATCATATTGTTAATTGGGTAAAAACCTCCTCCTTCTTTTCTTCTTCCTCCTCTTCCTCCTCCTCCATCTCCTCCAGGGATGGGCTGCTGGGGGTTTGCAGGGGTTCGGGAGAACCTCTAGCTAAGATTCTGTGCAGTTTGGAGACCCCCAAATCCCACTCCTGGCTGGCATCTCCCACCCCACCCCTCCCTTCCCAGAAGTCCCCATGTGGCCGGTTTTGGATGCAATTAAGTGCAGGGCACACACAGAGGCTCGGGGAGGGCAAAAAATGGGCCTACTAGAAGTTTGGGAAAGCTGGAATGGGCTCCAGAGGGCCTCCAAAGCCTGGGGAGGCTGTTTTTGCCTTCCCAGAGGCTCAAGGAAAGCCTCTGGAGCCTGGGGAGGGCGTAAATGACCCTGCTGTGGTGCAGGAGGCTGACTAGGCCAAGCCACCATGGCCACACCCACCCAGCAACCGGGCAGAGAACCCCTTGCTAAAAATTTTGAAGCCCACCCGTGATCTCCTCTCTTTAAAATATGAAGTAAGTAGGGGAAAAAATAGTAAAACCAAAAAAGTAAGAAAAAATGGCAAGATGATACAAAAAGGGCTGCTGCAATTGAATTCTTAAAAGTTAAAAAATGAAAATTAAGTTATCCACCATTTCCCTTCCCTTTCAGTCCCCAACCATGGGCCACAGTTTAGATATTTGAACTTTGCATCGAACATTAGTAATAGTGTGAGTACTAAAAACCATATTCCAGATGTCTTCATCTGCCTTGCTCAATGTAAGGGAGTCATACTTGCTTGAACTTAGTTAAACCTCTGATGTGAATGTACATTGTCAATTTTGCCATTGCATCATATTCTCCAATTTTAGTCTCCCAAGCTGATATCATGGGCAAGCTATCTTCTTTCTAATGTTGTGCTAGGTTTATTCTTGCTGCAGTCCACATGTATCTTAGTAAATTACATTACTTTTCATTTAGGTTTTCTGGAATTATGCCTAATACAAATGTATGTGGCTTCAGTTCCAAAGTTATTTTAGAGGACTTTAAAAAAATTCTGATGCATTGCTAATATTTTTGATTTTTTTTTTTTTTGCATATTAGCATCTTTCCATTTCTTGAAGTCTTCGTTATGCAGTACACTGTCTAGCACACACAATATTAGCCTCTCTATATAGTTGGTCTCTCTATAGTTGGTTGGTTGTCACTCACATACAGAGTACCAAAAAATATTATATCTGAAAATAAAAGAGTATTCATTTCAGGGCATTTCATCGTCTACATTGTCTTTTGCTTCAGAGATTCAGACAAATGGGCAAGTAAACATGAAGTACAAAGAGATGCTGAAAAGAATTGTTGTAGAAGAATGGCCAACAGGAATTCTTGATTCCTCTTGGCTCAGCATCTGACGCAATGTCCTAGAACAGGACCCAGTCCAGCAACTGAGCTCCTTATGAGCCAACAATTTAGTACATGCTTTGTTATAGACCTTATACTCTATTGAGTCATAATGATTCTTGGTGACAATGGTTGAAAGCTGTGCAAGCCATCCTCAATTCTTGCAAATGCATGCTTGTACCATGTTGATTTTAGGAACACAAAGCTTAAGAAAGAAAAAGAGTTGGATTGAGTTCTCGCCTCTTCAAACTTTCATTCACTCTCTCCGCAGGAATCAGCTTTTGCTTGGAATTATGAAGCATCTCCCCAGGGGATGCATCTATTATGGTACACCTTACACTGCATCTTATACAGTTCAGAAAGCAGAACAATTCTAACAACCAGTGGTGTGATCACAGTTCTGTAACCTACATTTGAACAACTCCTTGAAAAGTCTCCAGCGACAGAGAACTTGTAGAAGAATATGAAATTGCCAATATATATTCAAACAGATTTATAACACCTTGAGAAAGGACTGTGGAAGGAGAATACCTAGTGTGTGACAGGTGTCATCTTTGAGGGCTATAATGAAATCAGAACCTGTTTAAGGGCCTCAGTGGAAATGGAATATCCCTAAATGAATGGCTAATTATTCCTGGAGCGGGAAGAAGGAGAATGCATTTGAAAAGTAGGGTATATGTTAAAACACAATTCCACAAAGATTAAATTTAGTCTTAGTAGTAGTTAGCATAGTCAAATTAGACTGTGTTTATCCTCAGACATACATGAAACTCTGGATACTTTCATGCAGCCGCAAGTTACAGAATATAGAATAACAGAGTTGGAAGGGAACGTGGAGATCTTCTAGGCTTTTGTTCACTAAATAGTGCATTTCAAAGTAGTCCTTGATTTACAACCACAACTGAGGCCAGAATTTCCACTGTTCAGCAAGGCAGTTGTTAAGTGAATCACACCCAATTTTATAATCTTTTTTTGCCATGATTGTTAAGAGTTGTTAATAATCCTTGAAGTTGTTCAAGTAATAACATAGTTGTTAAGCAAATTTGGCTTCCCCGTTGACTTTACTTGTCAGAAACCAGCTAAAAAGTTGCAATGGTGATCGCATGACCCCAAGACCCTGTAACCATCAAAAATACATGCCAATGGCCAAGCACCCAAATTTCCATCATGCGATCATAGAGATGCTGCAATTGTCGTAAATGCAGTGCCAATGTAATTGCTGTAAATGCAGTTGTAAGTCATTTTTTTCCAGTGCCATTGTAACTTCAAACAGTCACTAAATGAATGTTTGTATCAGAATCAGTATGGAGCTGAAAGGGACCTTTGAGGTCTTCTAGTACAACCCCCTGCTCAAGCAGGAGACCCTATACCATTTCAGACAAGTGGCTGTCCAGTGTCATCTTAATATCCTCCAGTGATGGAGCACAACTTCCATTGGTTAATTGTTCTTATTGTTAGGAAGTTTCTCCTTAGTTCTAAGTTGCTTTTCGCCTTGATTAGTTTTCATCCATTGTTTCTTGTCTTGCCTTCTGGTGCTTTGGAAAATAGGTTGACCCGCCCTACCTTCTTTCTGGCAGCCCCTCAAATATTGGAACACTTCTATTTTAAAAGAATTTTATTGGTTTTTAAAATTTATGGGAAAAGAGTAGGTGGATATACCAAAAAAATTTTGGCAGCTCCATCGTGCTAGAGGTAGGAATCTCTCCAATTCTCACAACTTTTTACAGAAAAAAACAAAAACAAAAGATAAAAGATAAGCAGAAACAGCATCTTATTATACATTGTATCAACCATGTGTTCAATCATCTCTTTTGCTACTTTCTAATATATCAACAATTAGAATGATATTCCAGATATATTTATTTTTGTGACCTGAGTCTTTCCATTATTGTTCCCTCCCCCCTGTCCCCAGGTGGAGCTGCAGCCCCTCCCTCCTTCATGTCTTCTGTGTTGTCGCCTTTTTCACTACTTCTTATATTTCCATCCTCTAGGAGGGCACTATGTTTTTTAATGAAGGACTCTGCCTCCACAACTGTGTTAATTCTAATTCAGTTCCCCTCCCAGAAGATCAGCATTCCTTCTGGCAATAACCATCTAAACCAAATTCCCTTATTATATAATTTCTTTGATAAGGAGGAATACTTCCTCCTCTTATCTCTTATTTTTTTCAGAATTTGCTTAAGAATGGCAATTTCTTTATCTTTATATTTTAGTGCCCCCCCCTCTGAGCCCCTAGAATTTCATCCCTCGTGGTCTTCCTAAGAAATTTAACATGTACTTCCCTTGGAACATTATGTGTTCTGGCATATGCTGAATTAATCCTATAAACCAGATCCTTATCCCACCACAACTATTATTTATCTCTTTTAATATATTCTGCTAAAATTGTACTCATAATATCCTTAAGATCTTCATCTTCTGTCTCCGGTAGGTTCTGGAATCTGAGAAAGAAGGACATTCTTTCAAGTTCTATCTTTGCCATAAAATTTTCCAATTCTATATTCCCCTTCTGGACTGCCTTAACCTCCTCCCCCAGCCCAGCTGCGCCCTCCTCCAGCAGACCAATTCTCTGTTTATTTTCTGTTATTTGTTGCTGCACACTTTTAAGCTTTTCTCTAAAATCTGCTACCTCCTTTTTCAACTCATTTTGTCCCTGCATAAGAGCTTGAAACATTTGAGTAACAGATAAATCTTTTGAACTCTCTCCAGTCCTTTCTTGTCAAAATGATGAAATTTTTGTCGGTTGAATCGTTGGACTGGATGCAGTAGAAGTCGGTGCCGAGGCTGCTTTGCCTGTAGGTGGTTTTCTGGGGCCCATTGTCTAAATTCAGAAAGAGTATAAATCTTTTGCAAAAGAAATGGTGTCTGTGAAGCGCGCAGCCAAGCGAATCCAAGAAGACAGGCAAATACAAAAGTGAAAATTAACCCTCTGTCACAGTTCCAAGCCAAGAAGTCACTCAAAAAAAAAAAAAAAAAAAGAAATCAAATAATCCAAATCCAGAAAGACCACATAAGAGGAGAGACTCCAAGAGTCCTTCAGGGGAGATAATATAAAGGCAGACTTTCTTCAAAGGTAGTTTCAAAAGGCAGACTTTATTTATAAGTGCGAAGAAGAAGAAGGAAGCAGGCCATCTTGGCTCCTCCTCGGAATCAGGAGTAGAACATTAAAAACTTCCATAAAGCTTTCAAAACAACTCAGCAATCAGCTCTTGCAGCTATGATATAAATCTTTTTACATAGTTAGTTCAAGTGGCTAATTCAACTTTTTGCTCTCTATCTCCATTCCGAGATTGAGAGACAGTCCAAATGCCGCTTTGCCTGAGAGGGGTAGAAGAAAAAAAGGAACCCCCTCCAATCTTCCTACTTCAAACAGATTGAATCCACAACTTATAAAAAATCCACTGCTCATCCTCCCACACACATCCCTGCGGCCAATTCGCTCTCACAGGGAGGGGCTTCTCCTGGTGCCGTCCACTAGGCAATGCCAACGGGCGACACCAAGGAATAGGGCCTTCTCTGTGATGGGCCCAACCCTCTGGAATGACCTCCCCCCCGACATTAGAACCACCACCGACTTCCGCTCCTTCCGACAGAAATTGAAGACACACCTGTTCCGACTGGCTGGCCTGGCATAATTATAACGTCTACCTCCTGGCAAACATATTTCTTACTGGTTTTTTAGGAGGATTGTTCTTTTAAATTTAATTTTATAGGATATTTGTTGGGGTTTTAAATTTTTAAATTTCAAATTATTTACTTAGCAGTACAGTTCTGTAAATCTTTTTATCCTCCTCTTATTTATTTATCTACTTAATAATTTTAATTGTCTAATTTTATAGCTATTTATGATGAATTTCTGATATGGACTGTACACCGCCCCGAGTCCCTTCGGGAGAGGGGGCGGTCTATAAGCGCTAAGAATAAATAAATAAATAAAGGAGATTGCAGCGAATTTCTCACCTCCAGCACTTCAGCTGCTGCATGTAGTTAACTCTTTCCTTCCGGAATCCATTCAGCGAAGGTCCTGTTATGCACCCCCTACGCTCCCCGGCTCCTGAGGCAAAACTGGAGAACCCCCCATGGCTGCCACCTATCCGGGGGGTTCCAGCAAGCCACCCCACAGCAGGTGGTCCCTCCAAGACCGTCTGTGCTCCTAAAAGGAGCCCACCGGAGAAGCGAACAGCGGACCAACGTCCGTTGCCTTCGGAAACCGAAAGTGATCTCAAATATTGGAACACTTCTATCATGTCACCCCAAATCCTTCTTTTCTCTAGACTAGGCATAGCCAATTCCTGCAATCATTATACCATGCAAACTCCAAGAAATGTCTCCAAGCATTCTCACTATTGATTTCCCTACAGTGTTTTCTAGGTAACTCATTGAGAAACACACACACAAAAATCAACATCCAGCAAGTGCCCTATCACCTGTCCTTGTCCTTGTCTTACCATGCCTTGTCTCTGTGCCGAGGAAAACAAATTGCCTACTTTGCTCAGTTTGAGTTAGATAAAAAGCTATCGCGGCACCTTAATTTCTCCTTAGTTTGTTTACATGAAGCTGATGAAAGGCTGAGAAAGCATTGTGGTTCTTTTACTTCAGCAGAAACTGGGTTAGGATCAAGGGTTCAGTAAGTGAATGCTTCCCCTTAATGAGAAACTACCATTCCGCTGCTCAGTTTTTGGAGCTGCATGTCATCTTATACCATAACAGAAATAGAAAAATAATAATTGACTCAGCTAAACTACAGAAGCCCCACTAGGTCAATGGCATGGGGCAATATAAGGATAGTAAAGATACCAGTCTAGCACAATTATCATGGCCTCCAAGCTGAATGTGTTGTGCAGAGAATAGCAATAGCACTTAGACTTGTATATTGCTTCATAGTACTTTTACAGCCCTCTCTAAGCGGTTTACAGAGTCAGCCTATTGCGCCCAACAATCTAGGTTCTCATTTTATCCACCTCCAAAGGATGGAAGGCTGAGTCTACCTTGAGCTGGTGAGATTTGAACTGCCGAACTGCAGCTAGCAGTCAGCTGAAGTAGCCTGCAGTGCTGCACTGTAACCAGTGCGCCACCTTGACTCTATATTTCCCAGATTGGGCACTGAAAGGACTGTCAGCTGTCCAGCTAGTCAATCTAAAAAGAGAATGCCTGGGACATTGTGCTTCCCAAAAGTAGAAGTTTATTGAAAACACTATATTAGCACAGAAGAAGCACAACCAGCTCTGGGTTTTCCACACGCAAGCCCACATAGTTAAACTTATTTTCCCCCTTTGGCCATCTCCCTCAGTCCATTGCATTGTCCAATTACATCCACTTCTTTTGTTATGGAAACAGTCCGGATCACTCAAACACCTGCACAGTATGACCTTGAAGCTGGCAGCAGTGTCTCATGACCTGCAGATGGAGTCTTGGCATTCCAGTCCCACCCCAAAATTCACACACATCCTCCTGATTGTTGTCAAGCTGAAAGCGAAGAAGAAACTAGGTGAAGCAGAGAATCACTCTTGATCAGGACAAATAATTAACAAATCATTGTAAGGATATAACAATTTAAACTTCTTTTAAAGAAATCATCTTCTTTAACCAATAGTACTTCTGCAGTGGGGATTTTTTGCAACTCAAAATAGATAACCTTACGGAATTATAGCAATGGGAGGACATGGTAGCCATTGCTTAGTGCAGGATTTCCAATCAGCAAGAAACTTAGCATCCTTCCCAAATGATTGTGTAGACTTTTTTTTTCAATTTCTCCATTGAAGTGGAGCCTACTTTAGCTCTAGGTAGACCATCCACTATTAAACATATTGTCCTTGATCAATTTTCCTTAACTTTTCTCAGATGCTTAGTCATAATAATCTTCTAGGCAATTTTCACCCATTCGTTTTAGCACTTCGGCAATAAAGGATAAATATGTGCAATCTTTCATTTGGCAGCCATAAACAGATAGAGAAAGAGGAAGAAAAAGAGGAAGAGGAAGAGAGGGGAGGGAGAGAAAGAGACCAGATTCCTCCTTCACACTGTAGGCATTCCTATAGTCTCCTGTAACATAGTAATAAGTACCAATAAGGAAGAGACAGAAATTTTGCATTCATGTGTTGTTTGAAAACAAGGAGAAATAGGAAAACAGATTGTAGTGATGGTGAAAAGATGGTCTGTATAATATGTAATAATGTGAGCTGTGAATCTTACCACCATTGGAAATCTACCTCCATTGGAAATCTTGCCCTGCACTATTAATATACATATTTCAAGAAATCTGGTCAAGATATATTTGGGGATTCACAAGTCAGTGTTTTATTCTGATTTTGGCTGGTATATCCTCATTGCTATGCCTAAAGATTTTTCTGATTCAAAAGATACCCCCTCTTTTGCCAAATTGCTCAGCAGCTTTGGATGTTTCAGAAAAGATATGGCTAGATCAGCAGACAATGGACCTGGCCATTCAATTGGCATCAGTTCTCTACAATTTTCAAATCTGTCTATTAAAGCAGATGTTACCACCTCAGTGCCATTAAGTGATTGCTGTCTTGTCAATGCAGTAGGGAGCCTTAAACATCCCAATATAACACAGAAAAATGAAATAAATGATCAAAACAATTCTCCTTTTTCAAGGAGAATTGGGTAATGCAAATCATACCAGGTAATTCTGGCCACATCATAAAGAAAAGAGACCTCCGACTGCAGTTTTCAACTTCAAGAGAAAAAAAAGTAAGTTACAAGATGTTCTTTTGCTTTTGGTTTTCACTTGAATTGCAACTTAATAAAAAAAAAAGATTCTTGATCTAAACTCAGGGTGGATCTATAAATAGACCGGCAAACTTTGCAACAGGGCAACCAAAGATTTGTGACATTTCTCTAACTGCTATGGCTTTCACAGAATAATTTCAAAATTAACTGGGTTAATGAGTTTGGTGGGGTGACTCAGTTCGTATATTGCCCCAAGTCACAATGTACAAGGATTGTTTATGAGAAAGGCGATGAATATGAGTAAAACACTGAGTAAATTGACATGGTTTAGTGCAATTTATGAATCCAATCTTTCTTATCAATAGGATGCTTGTTTAAAATTATAGACTTTCAAAATGAATCACACTGCGACTTCAGGCAGAGACATATCCTGGATACCAATCAGTGGTTCACAGTTAAATGTATGAACAGATACAATTTTGCTTCTGGTATATGTTGTGTGTACACTTGTGTATCCATTGTCTGTCTTAAATGTAGGAAGGTGCCTGAAGAACCTAATATTAGGTGAGACCATCATTCCTTCTCCCTGATATTTACTTTAACTCCTGCATGTCCATTTGACGCTTTTTCCAACTTTCCTTAACCTTTTCTGAAACTAAAATGCTTAGGGTTGAAACTAGTGGTGGGATTCAAAAAAATTTACTAACAGTTCTGTGGGTGTGGCATGGTGGGCGTGGCAGGGGAAGGATATTGTAAAATTTTCATTCCCACTCCACTCCAGAGGAAGGTTACTGCAAAATCCCCATTTCTTCCCAATCAGCTGGGAAGAATAGATGGGGGCAGGAGCAGTCAGAGGTGGTATTTACCTGTTCTCTGAACTACTCAAAATTTCCGCTACTGGTTCTCCAGAACTGGTCAGAACTTGCTGAATACCACCTCTGGTTGAACCTGAAACTATTTGAATGCAAACATGTGCTCTACTGTAAAACGATGGTTTATCTAACATTGTCAATTAACAAAGTCTATAATTATGTATAGTAACAGACTGAAGCTAATACAATTTCGTTGGAGGAGAGAGAATGAGCATCAATTAGTCTTGCCTTATTAACTGCTCATCTACTGGCTACACTTAAAAACTTTTCTGTATATTTTTTCATATAGGTCTAGAATATAGTGAGGGATTGACTGAAAAAGAAGAAAAATCAAATACACAAAATCCAAGCAGTTTCCAAGCAGTCTTTTAGAATGGTAATAAGATTAAGTATTCTGTTGAGGTTTGGAAATTATTTTCATACTTATTCTAATGATCATGTTCACACAATTTTTATATAGGGCAATTTGTGTGCATTGACCATATTTTTTGGACTATAAGACGCACCATGATTTTGAAGAGATACATTTTTTAAGAAAAGTTTTTGCACTCTGCAGGCCTCCCAAACCCCCTGCACACCTCGGGTTTTTTGCAAAAAAAAGGGGGGGCATGCAGAGCTTTGGGAGGCTTGCATAGTGCTCCTGAGGGCTGGGAGGGGGGCAAAAACAAGCAAAAACAGCCTGTTTCTCCTCGTTTTTGCCTTCCCCAGCCACCAGGAGCACTTTTCAAGCCTCCCAAATCCTCTGCACTTCCATTTTTGCAAAGGGGGTGGGGTTTCGGTAAGCCAAAAATGCTGTATTCAATGTATAAACGCACCCAGATTTCCACCCTCTTTTAGGGGGGGGGAAGGTGCATCTTATACTCCGAAAAATACAGTATTTATTTCATCAATTCATCTGTTTTACCTTTCTTCTATCAAAAATATCACAAAGAAATAATATGTAAGCCCAACAACGCATCATCTCCATCGGGAGAATGATGGTATTAAATTATTATTTACCCAATATTGCACTAGTAATAGTAGCAATAACGTATAAGCTATTATATAATAATAATAATAATAATAATAATAATAATAATAATAATAATAATAATAATAAATTTGGATTTATTAGCCGCTCCCTTTCCGGGCAGGACTCGGGGCGGCGTACACCAAGACATATATAAACATACATATATACAAAAGACATACATGCACGGAGGAGGTAATAGATTAAAACATTAAGACAAATTAAAACCATTAACAAATAAAAAATCCAATATACAATAAAAATTTAAAATTTAAAAAAGACAGTCAGGAGGAATATGAAAAGATTACGGTTGAGCCAGGCCGGATGATTGAAAGAGGTGGGTCTTCAACTGTACACGGAAGGAGCGGAGATCGGAAATAATCCTGATGTCACGGGGGAGGTCATTCCACAGGGCTGGGCCCATCACAGAGAAGGCTCTGCTCCTGGATGTCGCCCCCCGACACTGTTTGGCGGACGGCACCCGGAGAAGTCCCTCTCTGTGTGAGCGAATTGGTCGTAGGGATGTGTGGGGCAGGATGCGATCCTGCATGTAACTAGGTCCTCTGCCATGAAGCGCTTTAAAGATCATAATCAAAACCTTGAAACGCACTCGGTAGACCACAGGAAGCCAGTGCAGCTCGCGCAGGAGAGGTGTTACAGGGGAGTATCTGGACCTCCCCATAATCACCCGCGCGGCCGCGTTCTGGACCAACTGTAGTCTCCGAGTGCATCTCAAGGGAAGCCCCATGTAGAGAGCATTGCAGTAGTCCAGGCGAGACGTCACTAGCGCATGGGTGACTGTGCGTAGGGCATCCCGGTCCAATAAGGGGCGCAATTGGCGCATCAGGCGGACCTGATGGAATGCCCCCCTAGCCACAGCTGTTACATGGTCATCCATGGACAGCCGGGCATCTAGGAGGACGCCCAAATTGCGCACCAGTTCCATGGGGGCTAGTTGCACGCCCCCAATGGCCAGAGATGGAAGCACCTGGTTGAACCGGGGGGCCGGAAGCCACAGCCACTCCGTCTTGGAAGGGTTGAGTTTTAGTCGGTTGCCATCCATCCAGACCCGTACGGCCTCCAAACACCGGGACATCATTTCGACGGCCTCATTGGGGTGGTTCGGGGTGGAAATGTATAGCTGAGTATCATCAGCATACAGATGATATCCCACCCCAAAGCCACGGATGATCTCGCCCAGCGGTTTCATGTATGTGTTGAACAGGAGAGGCGAGAGCACCGATCCCTGTGGCACTCCACATGTGAGTGACCTCCGGGTCGAACTCTGCTCCCCTGCCAACACACGTTGCATCCGGTCAGAGAGGTAGGAGCCAAACCACCGTAAAACAGTGCCCCTGACTCCCAGCCCCTCTAGCCGGTGCAACAGGATACCATGGTCGATGGTATCGAACGCCGCCGAGAGATCTAATAGGACCAGGATAGAGGAACAACCCCTATCTCTGGCCCTCCAGAGATCATCAACCAATGCGACCAAGGCCATCTCCGTGCTGTGCCCGGGTCGGAAGCCGGACTGGCGCGGGTCTAGATAATCATTTTCCTCCAGGTGACGTGGGAACTGCTGTACCACCACATTCTCTACAACCTTCCCTAAGAAAGGAAGGTTGGAGACAGGACGATAATTGGCTAGGTCCGTTGGGTCCAGGGAAGGCTTCTTGAGCAGGGGCCTCACCACCGCCTCTTTCAAGGCGGCCGGTAGAGATCCCTCACCCAACGAGGCGTTCACTAGGCCCAGGAGCCAGTCGCGCGTAACCTCCCAGGATGCCAGTACAAGCCAGGAGGGACACGGGTCCAATAAACATGTGGTGGGTCGCAGACGTCCACGCAACCTGTCCAAATCCTCGATGGCAACCGAGTCAAACTCCTCCCAAAGCGGTCCCTCAAGACTCGCCACGGGCGTCTCTACTGGACCATTGAAAGGGGTCCATCCCATCCGGATTTGAGCGACTTTGTCCTGTAGATATTTCCCAAACTCCTCTGCTCTGCCCTGTAAAGGGGCTTCCCGCGGTCTCTCAAACAAGAGGGAGCGGGTCACCCGAAACAGGGCGGCAGGGCGGTTATCTGCGGACGCAATAAGAGCGGCACAATATTGACGTTTGGCCGCTCTTAGTGCCACAAGGTACGTCCTCAAATAGGCTCGTGCCTGTGCTCGGTCAAATTCGGAACGGGAGGATCTCCAACGACTCTCTAGGCGTCTCTTGTGGCGTTTCATCACCCTTAGTTCCTCAGTAAACCAAGGGGCCAGGGTGGTTCGTCGCCGCAGGAGAGGCCGCAAAGGCGCCACCCGGTCTAGGGCCCCGGTAGTAGCACTGTTCCATGCGTCTACCAGGTCCTCTACTCGAGGGCGGGTCAGATCCACAGGAGGTGGCCCAAGCTCCGTCTGGAACCTATCTGGTTCCATCATGCGCTTGGGGCGGAACCATCTAATGCCTTCCGGTTCCGCCTCCTCGCGGTGGGGGGTAGCACCAGGGAAGTCAAGCCGGAGAAGTGAGTGATCCGACCATGACAGGGGAATAATAGCTAAGTCCCCTATTCCCAGATCACTCGTCCATTGGCCAGAGACAAAGACAAGGTCCAGCGTGTGGCCTCCCTCGTGAGTAGGGCCCTGAATTAACTGGGTCAGGTCCATGGCTGTCATGGAAGCCATGAACTCCCGAACCCCCTCAGACGCTTCTCCCATCGATGGCAGATTAAAATCCCCCATCACTAACAGTTTGGGGGTCTCAACCGCCACCGATGAGATCAGCTCGAGGAGTTCAGGCAGGGCCGCTGACGTATAGCGAGGAGCCAGGTATACTATCAGCAGGCCCAACTGCCTCCCTGGGCCCCATCTCACGACAAGGGACTCACACCCGGATGTCTGTGGCACAGTGAACTCTCTCGGCTCTAAGTCTTCCCGGATAATCACTGCTACCCCACCGCCCCTTCCCTGGGCCCGAGGCTGGTGAAATGCTCGATAACCTGGCGGGCACATTTCCACGAGGGGTAAACCACCCTCGTGGCCCAACCAGGTCTCGGTTATTCCTGCGAGGTCCGGCACCCCCTCCAAAATTAGATCGTGGATGAGGGGGGCCTTATTGACAACGGACCTCGCGTTGCATAACATCAGTCTCAGGCCTTGGGTCTGTGGAACCTGACCACCTAGTCTGCAGGGGTTGGTACGAACGACCGGGAATGACCAAAAACCCCGGTCTCCCAACCGACTACGTGCTCTTGATCTGTCCTCGCACCTGCCCCTCCCCACGACCGTTGGTATCAAGGAGCCCTGCACAGGAATGCTATCTTCCCTCTCCTCCCCCACTCCGCTCCCTCCCCCCTCGACCACACCTAGGTGCCTGGCTCTCCCATCCCTCCTGACTCCCCCCCCCACCCCTGGAACCCCTTACAACTTTTAAAAAACAATTAATTAAAAAACCCCTCAGTGTGCGCTTCCTTAATATCTATATTAAGACAAATGTAGAAGAATAAACAAAACCTGTTTCTTTTTTAAAATATTTTTATTAAAATATTATTCATGGATAAAAGACGCACATTCATAAAAATAGAAGAGTATAGTATAGTAAACGTGAAAAAGAGAAAGGAAAGGAAAAAAGGAGATAGAAAAAAGAAATTAAAAGAACAGAGAACGTAAATCTTTAATCATGCCTCTGATAATTAGAGATTATTTATTTATTTATTTATTTATTTGAACTTGTTAGTCGCCCCCTCTCCCCACAGGGACTCGGGGCGACGTACAAAAGCGACAATCAAAACAGTATCATATAGAGGAGGTAAAAATAAATAAATAAATAGATGTGCTATAAGAGAATGGGACAGAATGGGTAGAATAGGAATGTGTGTGTGTGTGTGTGTGTTTGTGTGTGTGTGTGTGTGTGTGTAAAATAAGTCTTTCAGAAAATATACACATTTTTCTCTTTAAAAAAACACTTAGCTTGGAGTCTAGGATTCTGTATAGAAAACTGAAAGAAATGACAGCCTAGGCCGCCTTATTTTCTCTCAATCTTTCATTTGCTTTTCACTCCCATTTCAGAAAGCATAGAATATTCCATGCATATTATCCTACATCTAGCTAATATTTGAAAACTACCCTCTAGTAGGCAACATTTTGACCAGACCAAGATCTGCAAAGCTAAAGAGCTTGATATGAGTAATCCAGCACATTAGGTGTTTCTTGGCATATTTTCATGAAGTTACTGACTTATCTGAGGACTGTCAGATGACATTGATCTAGCCTCTCATTATAATAACTGCAAGAGGCGGGATCATCCACTACCCGGAAAGACATTTAGAAAAGAGAATAACGCTGAGAAAAAATGAAGAGGCACCTCAATGGAAAAACAGGAGGAGATTATCGCAGTATAGATCATTTTGAAGCCATTGTAGCAAACAATACACACAGAGAATGGACTGGCTAGTAGGAAAGCATGTATACTAGCTATTTACCACTGCAATAAACTGCCGTCACTTTAACAAAAAACAAAGAGTACATTTTTTTTTAGCCCAGGAGAGTCCAACCATGGCATCTTTAAGGCTTGTGGGTTTCAATTTCCCAGAATTCTCCAAGCAGCAGGTCATAAAGTTGTCAAGGTTGGACATCCCTACTCTTTGGCGTCTAGTTAGTGGCTCCAAGAAAAGACCCCTAGAGGGGCACAATAGATTCTCAGTAGCTGAAATCTGATGAGTGCGAGAAAGAACTGAGGAAGAGACAGTCCTGCTGTAGTTATCCAAAAAGAAGAGACCCCTGAATTTAAGACAGGATGCCAAAAAAGATGAATAATAAAGCTGATGTACCACAATTATGTTTGTCTGTCTGTCTGTCTACTCATTCATTCATTCATTCATTCAGTTTATGTAGTTAACCATCTTACATTCATGACTCTGGACAGCTCACAATGAAAACACAAACTGTACCACAGTATCAGTACAGAGTACCACAGTACAGAGATTTAAAACAATTAAATAATTAAAGACATATAGTACAATTGTCAACTCTGGCGAGCCCACAAGCCCGGACCTGCCATTTGGGGGGGAGGGGGGAAGTTGTGGTAGCTGCCAGGAATCCTGTTTACCAGTTGAGGATCTCCCTCCTCCACATGCAATCCAGCTGATAACTCCATAACTGATAACTGACTGAGAACAAGCCATGACTGATTGCCAAGTGGTTTTCACTCTGGGCCATGTGGTGATGGGTGGTGCGCGCGGGGAGGGGGGGTTTAGCCTAAATACCAAATAAAGTATAAAAGATGGTGAGGAGCATCAGATGTCAGCTCTGACAATTTATTCATTGCCTTAGTGCTTTGTAGGTTAGTTCCTGCCAGAGGAAGATAAACTGCATTTTCAAACCATCTCTGTGTTTGGCTGTTTTCCTTAACCCTTCGGAACCTGACAACAATCTTTCGGGGGCGGGGCCGAAGTTGCGACGACACGATATGCAGTCTCAATGCTCTGAGATCGCAATCGACACTTTTGCCACTGGGGGGGGGGGGTCCAAACAGATCTAAACTGTCCTGAAGAGACAGTGAACAGGAAGAATACGTCTTGCTGAACTCGGGGATATCGCAAAATCCCCAAAAGAAGCAAGAGAAATTTCTTCAAGCCAGTGACAAAAAATCCAGCCAAGGCTGATGAAGTCGGGGCGGCCCCAAAATGGAAGGAATGGAAAGTGAAAGTGTTTCCAGCTGGTGAAGAATCTTCATTGTTTTAAAAGAGAGACTGCCTATAAAAACTTAAAAATTGATTTAAATTGAAGAATGGAAGAATCAAGCGACGAAATTAAACTTGCAACGGTTCTGGACAGTGGCTATCCCATTTTTTATATGCTATTTTCATGGATGGAATCTTTGTAAGCTTTTTAAAATGGACGGGTTAAGTCTTCTTTTTCTACCTTTCTTTTTCTGTGACTCTCGGTGATTCATAGACCAAAGCTTTCCTCTTTCATCGCTGTGAGTATTATTATTTTTTAATTCATTTAAAGACTGGACCTCTTTTTCTAATTTGAAATATAAAACAGATATAAAAAAAGAAATATTTTAAAAGCGCTACGTGCCAGGAGGTTTTGTTGATTGGAGCTTTGTGTATTTAAGCAGAACTTTTCCCTTTCTTTGTGGTTTGTTTTGACGGCTCTATGCAGAGCGATAGGGGTAAGTCAAATGTCCCTTTGAAGCATGTTTTCAACCAGAGAAGAGGGGAAAAATGGCTTTTGTGAATCCATGTTTTAACTTAAAAAAACCTTCCAAGTGAGAGCACTTTGTTTAAGATGGCAGAATGTCAAGAAAATAGAGAGATTGTAAGCCTGCAGACAATATTTTCAGAATTACTAAAATTAACAAATACGTATGAAAATTGGAATTTTTGGAACAGCTAACAGAAAAACATGATCGAAAATTTGATAATGTTCACCAAATGCAAAATGAGGGGATTAAAATCCAAAGAATTGAAATGGAAAATAAATATAAAACGATTCAACTTGCTGACATTTATGGTAATCGGTTTGTTTTTGAAAATGCAAAGAATGGAATATTGAAAGAGGAAATAAATGGAGAGGAAACCTATTTCAAAGGGCAAGACATAGAAGAATAGGAAAAAAAGTAAAGAATTTATGGACTATGAAACTTTATTAACGAAAATATGGATAACACTGCTGACAACTAAAGACAAGTGTAATAAAGAAGCAGAAAGAGGGAATCAGGATTATATGAGAGATCTTACAAGCAAGGAGTTGCTAGGACTAGTCCATACAAAGCTGATTAAGAAGAAGCTTAGAAGATTGATACCACAAATGGCAGAGGACATAAGATTGTTTTGTTATTGGAAAGATACAGGTTGATAGATGGACGAGTATAATTTAAAACTACTAGCTAAACCTAGTGAAATTTAGTGATAATAGGTATAGTTAAATAAAAAATTGATAATGATAATATTGTATACAATGTGTAGTGTTATGATAAGCAATAATTGGATATGAATATTGAATGATACCCAAGATTATATATAAAAGTCAATAATAATAATAATAACAATAAAAAGGAGAACTAAATTAGACACAGTTAAGTTTTGATTATTAGGGGGAAAATTTTGTGATATAGAATATAGCCAAATAAAGAAAGGATAATAATAATAATCTATATATATGTATGGGTATAATATAAGGAAATTAGATGTAAATTGTAAACAGCGATTTGGAAAGGAGGATTAGAAAACTTTGTTATTAAATATTATGGATGTTTTGCTAGAATAGGATATAAGGATTTAAAGTTAATGGATTTTATAAATAAGTAAATGAAATGCCAGTATGTGGTTATGTATTACATTTTGCTATATTTTATTATGAAGGAGGTTTAAACAATTATAGTCAAATAAAAGTGGAGGTATGATGATGGTAATATGTATAAACATTTGAGTTAAGATACTAGAGTTAATATGAGTTATACTTGATGACGGTAGAAGAGATGCACAAAAACCGTTTGTAACCAACTAATACACTTTCTACAGGATGTAAAGAAGGAGGATTTTTATGTTTGTTTTGAAAATTAAAATAAATAAACAATCTTTTGGACAGCAGAGATTGTTCAAGAACAATGCAGCCATTTTATGGGCTCCACAACACTGTTGGAACCCCAGATCAGATGCCATGTCTTTAGTTTAGACCCTTCCAGAAGGCCATCAATGTCAGGGCCTCTACAATATTTTCAAGGAATTTTTAGATTACTTTCTCACATATATATATTATTTAGCATTCCTTATGCAGTATTATTTTTGCAGGCATCTGCAATGTGCCCAACATGAGGTTTCCGGAACATCACACCAAAGTTGCCACTGGTTGAAAATGCTGGGCCCACTTAACTGCTATTTGTTGTCACAAACACATCTGTATAATAGGTCATGCACTGGCTTCTAAGTGGCTTTGGAGTGCCATTTAAAGCAGTAGGACTGATTTATAAACTCCTGTGCGATTTAACACATAGACATCTCTAGGATCATGTACATCAACTAGAATCATCATGGCCAAAAATGTCATCCCAGAAGAAACTGCGGGTAGTGCCCCGACTTCAAGGAAGTAAGGGAAGCTCTGAGGCTGGGAGATGCTTCTCAGTTTCAGCATCCCATTTCCTAGAAGAATTTACATGTTGAAAATAGAATCACCCCTTCCATGAATTGTTTAGGAAGATACAAAACATTCCAGCCATGACAGAAAGATGGTAGCTTTCAATAATGGTGGGATTCAAAAAAAATTACTACCGATTCTGTGGGCGTGACTTGGTGGGCATGGCAGGGGAAGGTTACTGTAAAATCTCCACTCCCTCCCAATCAGCTGGGACTCGGGAGACAGAGAATAGATGGGGGCAGGGCCAGTCAGAAGTGGTATTTACTGGTTCTCCAAACTACTCAAAATTTCCACTACCGGTTCTCCAGAGCTGGTCAGAACCTGCTGAATACTACCTCTGGTTTTCAATCCAGAAAGACTGAAGATATCAGTCTGATTCGATTCAGAGTGCTGCATTGTTTTGAAGTGGGCTAAATGCCTTGATTCTATTATTATTATTATTATTATTATTATTATTATTATTATTATTATTATTATTATTATTATTATTATTATTATTATTATTATTATTATTATTCAATTGTATCACAGTGGCCAGTTGTTTTGCCTGATTTGGCATTGATTACTAATCGGGCCCCACCCAGGGGCCTAGGACGTCGTAACGTATTTTCGTAATATATGTGCAGATCCAAGCAGTGCAGCTTTTTGCATTTGACTGATGGTGATTTTGTCAAGTTTTAACTGTTTTAAATGTAATTCCAGTGCTTTTGGAATAGTACCCAGTGTGCTGATTATCACTGGAATTACCACTGCTGGTTTGTGCCATAATCGTTGAATTTCAATTTTTAAGTCCTGGTATTTCGCGACTTTTTCATCTTCCTTCTCCTTGACCCTGCTATCACCTGGTATTGCGATGTCTATGATTGTAACCTTATTTTTCTCAATCAGTGTGATGTCTGGTGTGTTATACGCTAGTATTTTGTCTGTTTGTATACGAAAATCCCACAGGATCTTGACCATCTGATTTTCGGTGACTTCTTCAGGCTTATGTTCCCACCAGTTTGTTGTTGTTTTAATATTATAATTTTTGCACAAATTCCAGTGGATCATTTGTGCTACTGAATTGTGCCGCAATTTATAATCAGTCTGCATGATTTTTTTACAGCAGCTGAGTATTATTATTATCATCATCATCATCATCATCATCATCATTATTTAATTGTAAGTATAGAGGGTATCATGGATGCTTCTACCTCCTCTATGCATTTTGCTGTTGTATAAACATATGCCTGTGTAAATATCTTTGTATTCTGTTACTAACCACAGGGAGCTTTACTTGATTTTTGAGATATTCAAACGGAACAAATAAATACGTATTATAAATATGGCCACTCTACATATAGTGACCAACTCAGCAGCCAATCATAAAGAAACTGAATAATAAATCATAATAAATAATTCATTTCCCAAACAATGCTTGCATCTGTGACTGAATTTTGTGCACCTGACAACAGCTTTTTAGAGTGAAACTGATTAAGATCTGGTCACTTTCAGGCAACAAAACTAGCTGTTTGAAGGGACCTAATGAACTAATTAAGAGCTGAGCTTATCAACTTGCAGTTAGCACTTTAACTCTCACAGAGTTGAGAGATTGCTTCAAAAAGCTATCTCTTCCCTATCTGCTTTTCTTCATAGGACAATACTTTTTTTAAAAAAAAAGGTTGATGAAGCAATCTCTTTGCCCTGTGAGGGGGGCAAAAATGGGGTGGGGGTAGACAGATAGGACCTGTACAAAAAGAACATTATCTGAGTGAGATGGCAGCAACAATCAATGTGTGATTGAAACACACACACACACACACACACACACACACACACACACAAACACACACACAGTTTGATCTCAGTCACATATTCACTTGGCAACCATTATACTTAAAAATCAAGTTACAGAAATGGATTGTGGGTGACTGAACAAGGAGATGGTGAACATACATACTGTAAAAATTAGATGGGTATATCAACATTCAACTAATGGTTTTGTGTCACAAAGTCTTTATTTCATATTTGCAACATAACTAATGTGGTTTTGTTGTATTAATAGAATCCCCTGCTTGTTATGAATTTGAAATGACATATGACAAATTGGAGGATATTTGTTTTATTTATTATTTATTTATTATTCATATTTATAGACCGCCCCCTCTCCCGAAAGGGACTCTATTTAATCTGTTTGATAGCCCATCTCTACAAGAGACTCTGGATATGAACAATATGAACAATGTTAACATAAAATTAAAAAAAACAATAACCACTATAGAAATGCAAACACATAGCAGCAGAAGAAGGTATTACATTCAAGTCCCAAAGGTGCTTTTTCAGGAAGCAACTGGATTTTCTTTTCTTTTTTCTTTTGAAGACGTCTCGCTTCTTATCTAAGAAGCTTCTTTGGCTCTGACAGGATACCCTGTATGTCTAGTTTGATGAAAAGAAGGAATAGGGGTGACATGATTTCAGTGTTCCAATATCTCAGGGGCTGCCACAAAGAAGAGGGAGTCAAGCTATTCTCCAAAGCACCTGAGGGTAGGACAAGAAGCAATGAATGGAAACTAATCAAGGAGAGAACCAACCCAGAAACTAAGGAGAAATTTCCTGACAGTGAGAACAATTAATCAGTGGAACAACTTGTCTCTAAAAGTTGTGAATGCTCCAACACTGGAAGTTTTTTCCGAAGAGATTGGATAACCATTTGTCTGAAGTGGTGTAGGGTTTCCTGCTTAAGTAGGGGGTTGGACTAGAAGACCTCCAAGGTCCCTTCCCACTCTATTATTATTCTATTCTAAACCCAAGACATTGTGACAGGCTGCGTATACAAAGGATTCCTTTTTAGACCAGAGAAGCCAAGGTAGACTTAAAAAGGGCACAGTGGCCCCTTTGTTCTCTACAGTGCTAAGCAACATCCTGCATGTGGCAACAGACACAATCCTGGAGAGTGGCTTAGCTTAAATCCTGCCTGAAGCCAATAAGTAAAAGTTTAGAAAGCTGCAGTATAATGGACCCGTTGGCCAAACTGAACTTGTTAGGGCCTTTTCTCAGCAGTTAATGCAACCGGTTCTGACTAAACAGCCAGAATACCAGTTATAAAGCAGGAAGCTCTAGGGCAGGGGTGTCCAAACTTGGGAACTTTAAGACTTGTGGACTTCAACTCCCAGAATTCTGGGAGTTGAAGTCCACAAGTCTTAAAGTTCCCAAGTTTGGACACCCCTGCTCTAGGGAGTTAAAAAGAACTGACCTTCACTTTGTCTGTCCCTGAAAACTGCTTTTTTCCTTAAGTTGTTTCATTTCTTCATAGTCCTATATTAGCAACTTTGGGGAAGTCACTGAACTCCATAGCACAGCGAAAGAGAGGTTGCTACTTAAATTGTCTTTATCAGAAATACTTTGTCCCGTTCACATCATTGTACAGGTAGTCCTCGACTTACAACAGTTCATTAAGTGTCGGTTCAACATTGCAATGGCACTGAAAAAAAAGTGACTTATGACCGTTTTTCACACTTACGACCTTTGTAGCAGCCCCATGATCCTGTGATCAAAATTCAGATGCTTGGCACCTGGTTCAAACTTATGACCGTTGCTATGTCCCAAGCTCATAGAATCCCCCTTTTGCAACCTTTTGATAAGCAAAATCAATGGGGAAGCCAGATTCCCTTAACAACCCTGTTACTAACTTATCCACTGCAGTGATTCCATTAACAATTGTGGCAAGAAAGGTCATAAAATGGGACCAAACTCACTTAGCAAGTGTTTCAGTTAACAACAGAAACTTGGGGCTCAACTGTGGTCATAAGTTGAGGACTACCTATACCAGTGGTGGGTTTCAACATTTTTTAGAACCTCTTCTGTAAGTGTGGCCTGCTTTGTGGGAGTGGTTTGCCAGCCATGTGACCGAGTGGGAGTGGCTTGGCAGTCATGTGACTGGGTGGGCATGGCCAACTTGTAAAATGTGGTGAAACTCACTTAACAATGCTCTTGCTTAGCAACCAAAATGTTGGCTCAGAAACTCTGGCATTTGAAGTGTGCAAGTCTTAAAGCTGTCAAGTTACAAGATCCTTGCACCCCGAACCCTTTAGGGAAAAAACCCCCAGGGGTGTTCAAACTTGACAGCTTTAAGACTTGTGGACTTCAACTCCCAGAATTCTTCCTCTCGCTCTTCATCTTGATGATGTGCGGGCGGGCGGTGGGAGGGAGCTGGAACCGGTTCTAAACGGCACAGTAGATTTGTGGAACCTCTTCTATAGAAGAGGTTTGAACTGGCAGGAACCCACCCCTGACCTATATGCATACATACATCCGATCTTCCTAATATTTAACATTGGCTTTAACTAGATCAGTGATTATGAACCTTTTCGGCACCAAGTGGCCAAACCAGAACGTTTGTGTGTGCATGCGCCCGGCAGAGACCCAAAGGGACCCAGAGACCCAGATGGCTGGTGTGCATGCGTGTGCCAGCCACCTGGTCTTTGGGTTTCTGGCATGCGCATGCACGCTGGCCAGTTGGTCTTCACACGTGCCAGACCGCTGGAAACCCAAAGACCAGGTGGCGATGGCACACGTACCCACAGAGAGGGCTCTGCGTGCCCCCTCTGGCACCCATGCCATAAGTTTGCCATCATGGAACTAGATGGATGTGGGTGTTTGTTTCCGTGGAAAGCTCCTTTTTCTTCTTAGAACTAACGTACTTTTAGATTCTTTGCAGACAGAGATGCTTGCAGACAAATTTCTGAGCATGTATGCATGTATGTGTTTGTGTGTGCTATGATTTCTTCCATCATTTTATTATTTCACAGCCCAAAGAACAACGAATGTAAAAGAGGGCTGCCCAATGCTTATACAATCATTTTGTAATGGTGGCGACCTGCAGCCTACCAGCCTACCCACAGACGGCATAACAGCCTTGCCAAGTGTTTCTTACCAGTCGCAACATGTTGCTCTAGCATCCTGGATCTATTCGCCCAGCCATCCACCCAGTTGAAAGCAATAGGTTGGAAATAATGTAGTATGAAGCCTCTTTCTACTGGTTGATTTATAATAGGTCATTCATACCTACAAGCCATCAAATGATAAAGGTGGATGATTAAGAGCCTTGCTTTGCATAATAGCGCTCAGCTGAGAATGTCTTCATACGGCCTTTGTTTCGGCGGGTGGTTACCCACTTCAACCAAGCAATAATCTGCCTTGCAGCTCCCTTTATACATCTGATCGTTTTTCTTCCTACCTTGGGCATCCTGGAAACCTCTGACAGATGATTTAGCAGTATGCAGTCCTGCAGCTGTGGGTTTGCCAAGAACAGCGGTATTTCCTCCAGCTGAACAAAAGAGCCCCTCGAATTCCTTTTCGGAGTTTCAAAGACTTTCCCCAGGAACTGACTTCTTTGAAGGTTCTGCACAGACAGTGAACTACGGCAGTAACTGCTGCTAGTTAACCCACTTTCTGGAAAGACACAATTTGGAGACTCTGCCAATACCTAACGATTGGCTGCGTGAAACATTTGGTGTTGTAGTAGGGTTATAAGTGCTGGGGGAAACAGGCATGAAGAAAGCCGCGTGAACGGCAAGTCTGACATAGAAAATGATAAAGGACAACTAGAACTGTGCTGCGTTCTCCCTCTTGATCTGGACCCCAAACATGGTTATTTCATCCATTTTAATATTCCGTCTCTCTCAAATAATGGAATATATATAGATCGTAACTGTATTATTTAAAATAAAGGGTACGTTTCACTCTTTAGAGCTGGAGGGCTATTATGCAACAGTGACAAAGGACAGAGGGATGACAAGTTATAAATATTCAGTACATTAAATATATGAAAAATTAAAAAGCGGCGCTTGGCTAGATATTTCCTTTTTTTTAATGAATGTTTTCAGTGTACATTTTCCTTTATTCTACATCACAATTTCAATTTTGCAACAGCGGTATAACTGATTATATCAAGTCCTTTTTAAGTATATACATGGTGTTATACATCCTAATCGTAACTGTTATTCTCTTAATATTACAGTATTGTCTTTTTTTAAATACATGATATTGTACAACAGGGGTGTCCAAACTTGGGAACTTTAAGACTTGTGGACTTCAACTCCCAGAATTCTGGGAATTGAAGTCCACAAGTCTTAAAGTTCCCAAGTTTGGACACCCCTGTTGTACAACATAGTTATATCCATTATTACCATTGCTGTGCCATAACACTCTATACCTTTATCACTCTATACATTTTAATCTATCATCACGTGTACTCCAATAATACTATTGCTCACAATATGTATTCTTATGCATACCTTTATATCCTGTATTTATTTCTAATTTGTTAATCTTCTTTCATTGTTAATTTTCTAATCTCTGCAGCTATTATCTAGCAATTAATACAATAAGTCCCATATTGAGAAATATTCTGCTTCTCCATTAAATTTAAATTCCATAGTTAACCTGCCCATTTCGGCACACTCTAATATTTTCTTTATTACCATTTCATCTGTAGGTGTACTTTTGTTTTTCCAATTTTGTACACACGTAATTCTAGCTGCTGTTATTACGTATAACATTAAATATATAATGCTTTTATTGTATTTCCCTGGAAGTATACCTAATAAGAATAATTCTGGTTTTAGGTCTATTTGTTGTGCTATCATTTCTTCTAACCACCCTTTTATGTTTGACCAGAATTTTTTTGCTGATGGACAGATCAACCACATATGATAATAGGATTCCTGTGCCTGTTTACCTTTCCATTGGCTAGATATTTCTAAGAAGTCCATAAGAAGGGCATTAAATCCTCAGCAGGAAGAAAAATGTATCCCCGGATATACTCTTGCCACCATTACCCAATAATTCCCTTTAAAATCAAAATACATAATAATCTAAATTGGCTGTATAGATACATTGGAAGCATGCATACCATTTTATTATTCAGTGAGGCATTTGAAAAGAGGAAAAATGCAACACCAAATATAACCAAATTGATTTCATACAAATTATATCTGACATTTAACTTTATACGAAATCCCATTGAGATTGCACTCCATTGTTTTTTGTCTGGTTGATTTATGATTTTATCTGTGGTTTAATTTTTTTTTTGTTCTGCTTGTTGTTCATTGTTAAGGGGTGGTACCATGGAAGCTGTATTGTTTTGATTGAGACCACAAAGAATCTCTCAACTGTGATGAACATGATCACCCTCAGCAGCAGCAGTAGCAGCAACAACAATAACAAAATAAATCCTGCATATTTTTGTCAACTCTCTTCTCACTTTTACCCTTTCAAACAGCTAATGGTTTGCTATCAAACCTCAACAACTGTTTACAACCAGCCACGGGTGGGCTTCAAAAATTTCAGCAACGGGTTCTCTGCCCGATTGCTAGATGGCCGTGGCCACGGTGGGTGTGGCCTAGTCGGCCTCTTGTACCATGCTGGGGTGGGTGGCATTTTTGCCTTCCCCAGGCAGAGGCTTTCCTCGAGCCTCTAGGAGGGCGAAAACTTCCTTCCCTGGGCTTGTAGCAGCCAACCCCTGCAACCAGCCCATCATTAAGCCTGGCTGTTTAGTGATTGCTTTTTGTAGCTGAACTTTTCAGGAAAAACTGAGTTATTAATTCCTTTCATCACTAAACAGTGAGTTTTCATTTAGGATAACGCCCTCAGGAGATGCAACACTTCTTGTGGATTGTCTATTTCCCTTCTAAAATGTAGGTCGCCTTTGACTTATGACCATAATTGGGATCAGAACTTCATTCACTAAACAAAGCGGTTGTTAAATGAGTTGCATCCAATTTTATGATCCTTTTTGCTGTGGTCATTAAGTGAATCACATGGTCACAAAGTGAATCTGGCTTCTCCTCTTGGCTTTGTCAGATGCACCCTGGGAAGGTTGCAAATGTGTTCATGTAACCCGAGGACAGGACAACATAAATACATGTTATAAATACATGAGGTAGCCAAGTGCCCAAATTTTGACCACAGATCATGTGGATCATGTGACCACAGGGAGAGTGTGACTGTTGTTAGTGCAAGGACCAGTCATAAGTCACTTTTTTCAGTCCTAACTTCAAATGGTTGTTAAACAAATAGTCATAAATCAAGGTTTACCTGCATTAGAATAAAATTCTGTGTTTGAAAGACATGGTCTTGATAATCTTCAGAATATCTCTGCACATTAGACCAACCATTATTATTCCCATGTTGGCCACCAAGGGCCAAGGCTGAGAGACCACCTAAAGAGTTTCAGCAGAGGTGAATGTTGAAGAAACAAAAAGGAAACTACTTGGTGGGAATATTATTTATGAGGCCCAATGCATTTTGAGTAAGATCTTCCTCGGGGTATTGTAAAATATCACACTGGGCCATTCTCTCTCCAAATACTCTTTTACACAATGAATCACTTTGAAGAGGATAATTAGAGAGCCCAGAGTGTTATATTTCAGAGTACCTCAGAGAAATTTTTTATTCAAAACTCATTGAGTATAATAAATAATAGCCTGGCTATACAGAGGTCTCCTCTCTTTGTTTCTATATTAGCACCATTTTCTTCTTCTTCTTCTTCTTCTTCTTCTTCTTCTTCTTCTTCTTCTTCTTCTTCTTCTTCTTCCTCTTCCTCTTCCTCTTCCTCTTCCTCTTCTTCTTCCACTCCTCCTCCTCCTCCTCCTCCTCCTCCTCCTCCTCCTCCTCCTCCTCCTCCTCCTTCTTCAGATTTGAATCCAAGCTTCCCAGCTCATGGTTCGCAAAAGAGGTAGTGAGTACTTACAGAAATTTGAAATACGCTCAACTTTCTTTTTATTTTTTTATTTTACTTTTACTAGTCAGTGCTTTGAAGGAGAAATTCCAGAGTGAGAATTCAAATGCATCTTGTGAATATGAGGTCATTTTATTTAGCTTCTCAGTTGCTTCATACTTGCTAGGACCTCCTGACCATTTTGACTAGAAGCATGCCTTAACTACTGCCAGATACTAATACTGCCAAATTCTAATTGTAATTGGCATTGCATGTTTAACAAACAGACCAATGTTAACAACTAGAGAGCAGCTTTCCCAAAACTGACTCCCTCTAGATGTGTTGGGCCAGAAGCCACATGGATTCAGGATTATGTGAATTATAATTCCAACATATCAATAGTGGCCTGATTTAGAAAAACTGCATTAGCAGCAGCAGTATTAATAGTAGTGATAAAAAGCAGGCTTTTTTCAGTGAAAGCTTTCCCAGTGACTACTATATGCTTTCTATTTCTAAGCATTTTAATTGTTTTAAATGTTTAAACTGCTTCTATTGTTTTGGTATTGTTTATATTTTAATATTAAGCTACCCAGAGTCCTAAATGTGCAATTGGCAACTATATAAAATGAATGAATGAATGAACGAATGAATGAATGAATGAATGAGTCAATGAATGAATGAGTCAATGAATGAATGAATGAATGAATGAATGAATGAATGAATGAATGAATGAATGAATGAATGAATTGACAAAGCATGGATCTAAGCCCACATTTCCTCAACCCAGTTTATTTAAGACCAGACCATGCTAATGTGTTTTGCAATACAATTTGTGTGCCAATAAACTTAGTCAAATCACTGTTCCCTCGCTGTTAGATAATTTTGTATATTACATTAAACTGTATTTCATTTACACTGAGAACCCTACTTGTGTTTGAAGATAAATTAGGATGGCCTTACTGGTGGCAGAGGATGACTTGGGACTTTCAATGACTCTGCATGAATGTTAGAATTGCACCCCAGATCCTAATGAGCTGATTACTGTTTCTGCTACACCATCAGGAAGATATTAAGAAGCAGCATGTCATCCAGCAACAACAGCCAAAGTGAATGTTTGTTGCTACTACTTAGAATATCTTGTTCACAGAGCCTCAGACTATGTGACAAGGCTGAAGGCCAGATGCAATCCAATCGATTTCCAAGTTTATGCAGCACATTGTACTTTTACAGAATAATCATATTTATTACAAGAAGAGACTCCTCTCCCGTTTTCTCTCTCAGAACCCCATCAGGTTCTTGTGAAACATTAGGAGTCTGCAAAACAGCTTGAAAAGCTCTGCTCTAATTGACATTTTGGATCTATTTGTACCATTGCTAGCCAGCATGGCCTTCGAAATGGTAGTGCAACATGTTGGTTCCACACTATGAAACACTGACTCAAATATATAGACGATAACTGGTCTGAAAAGAGTTATTTCAGCAATTTCACTTTGTTACTAAGAGACCCAATTTGTTCTAGTGGCTAAAGTAATCAGGCTAGAATAGCAATAGCACTTAGACTTATATAACATTTCATGGTGCTTTCCAGCCCCCTCTAAGCGGTCTACAGAGTCAGCCTATTGCCCCCAACAATCTGGCTCCTCATTTTACCCTCCTCGGAAGGATGGAAAGCTGAGTCAACCTTGAGCCACTCAGAATCAAATTCTTGGAGTGAGCAAAGAGTTGCCCTGCATTACTGCATTCTAACCACTGCACCACCATGTCTCAGAAACTGGGAGAACATAAATTCTAGTCCCGATTTAGGCATGGAAGCCAGCTGGGTGACTTTGGGCTAGTCACTCTCTCTCTCAGCCCAACTCAGGGCTGTTGTTGTGAAGAAAACAGGAGGAAGAAGCAGCAGTATGTATCTTGCCTCCCTTGAGTTGTTTATACAAAAAAATAAAATAAAGGCAGGATATAAATAAATAAATAAATAAATAATATGTTATCTATGAATTGTTCTAAGTTATGTCCTATTTTCCTCCCATAACTTATTAAAAATAGAAAAAAACACCCACTTTGCAATATTCTTCATCCATTTTGAGGGGATGTGACCGCAGTTACAAGTTCCAACCAGAAACAAAACTAAAAAGAAAAAGAAAAACTTTATGAAACAAAGGGGGAGGGAGATAGGACTTCTGGTGAGGCAAGGCAATGCCCACATTTTTCTCATTCCACCAGATTGAGGAATCAGTACAGTCAAAAAGGTAGCTCAATGTGAGATCTAGACTGCCAAAAATTCTGTCTGGAACAAAGAGAGATCATTCATCATTTCATCATTTATTCAATTTATAAACCGCCCCCTCTCCCCAAGGGGACTCGAGATCTGGAGATTGCCCACATGTACTCCTTAACAGCTGATTTTTGTGGGTAGACGGTAGGAATTGGCATTTTTGCAGCCACTAGCAATCAGCTGTGGGTTCCTTCTGCTCTGTGTTTTAAATGCAGTCTTTCATGAAAGGTTGACCAAACCTGATCTACTTAATAACAACTTTGGAGTTTATGTTTTGTACTGCCTCTTTAAGATTGAACAAAGCCTTGAGAACTGCAAGATGAGTTTCTCTTCAATCTGTTTTTTTTTAAGAATACTATGGTGTTTTTTTTTCAGCTTTATAAGAACTTATTTATTTATTTTTGTAACTTTTTGCAATATATAATGGCTTTAGTTTTGAAGTTTAAATGCTAAGATTTTTTGATTAAAAAAAAGATTTTGAAAATAATTAGAAAGATCCTCTCATGTGGGAAAAACTGTTTTGTTTAAATTTAAGTGCAAAATAAGACTTTAAAGGTTGATTGATAGAGCATGTGATGGGTACTTTAAATGAAATATTTGATCTCTGTGTATATGAAGTGGTTGAGCTTTTTAATTCTTCACTGGAACTAAAATTGCTACTGAAGATGAACAAACTCCTTTGAAGACAACCAAAATTGACTATAAGGTGGCCTAAAAATTACAGCGTACAAGAAAGAGATAGAAATACTTAATCTAAAATTGAAATTGGAAGATAATTTAAATATCAAAAAGGATATACAAATAATGTACTCAAAGAGTGATGTGGACTATCTTTTAAAATCTATATATATAAAAGTGAAATACCACTCATGCATCATCATGAAATCTCCAGAACTGTAAAGCCTACAAACTTGAAATTTGGCACATATGTTCCCCTTGGCTTCTAGGTGAATGACCATCAGATCATTAGTATTTCTTATATTATTATTAACAGCTCTGATTCTAAGGGGTTAGACGTTCTACTCCTCCTCCCCACCTGAAAAGAATTCTGTTCCAACTGCTACTTGGGCATGGCCAGCATGTGATTCATAAGGCTTGAGGGGCTAGGAGTTTAGACATTCTACTCCCCTTCCCCATCTGAAAAATGCTCTGATGCTAAGGAGTTAGATTGAGGGAGAAAAGGGGATAAGATAGAAGAGGTCTCTGTGGGGCCAGCCTGAGGGAGAGAAGGGGAGAGGAGAAGCCAATTGTAAGTAGTCCTTAATTTTCAAGCTGTAAGTGTCGATTTATCAAGCCCAATGACATAGTTTCGTAGCAGACCATGCTAGTTAAACTATAAGAGCTTTATTGGAGTTTCTTCATGGAAGTTACAAATGGACTTGTATAAAGATAAGAATTTTAAGAGAAGAAACAAAGACACTAGAAGAAAATAGGAAATAGAATTTTATCTATGTGACTTAACAATGTTTCGGAGGAAGGAGGAGGAAACTACCAAACTGGTTTATTTGATTCTGATTAAATAATGAGTTGCTATCTTTGGTGGCATTTAATGGTTATCTGAATGGGATAGTTTCTCTTTTGAAAATGCTCAATAATGTAATGGATTGGTTTATAACAATTATGTTATCAGTTTTGAATATATAAATAAGGAGATGTTATTTCTGGTAATATTTAATAGCTTTCAATTTTATTACTATTTTTATAGTGTTTAATTGCTTAAAAAGGATGAGGGGGATTTAGAGAAAGGAGAATTAAGTTTTTAATGCATCATTGTTGATCAATAAGTGGAGTTGAAGAATTTGAGAAGAGTTTATAGAAAATAGGTGAGGTATGGTATAAAGATGTATCTGGTTGCAGTTTAAGAGGCAGTGATAAATTGTTAATGTTGAATATGCTTGCTCAGAATGAAGGGGAAATTTCTTTTTCTTTTGGTGAAGGGTTTTTCTTACTTTTCCCACCATACTGTATATGTGTATATTAGGTTTCTTTGTTTGTTTTATCTATTTCATATAATTCTTAATTCTTAAAAAAATAGAAATGAGAAATAAAACCTGTGTTAGTATCATTAATAGTGATCAATACAGCCTTCTGAGAAACTGCAGAAATTCTGTTTTGCTCAAATACCAGTCCAAAAGTACTCTAAAGAATTTCAATGTATTTTTCAAATATGTTGATATAGCGGGGAGAGCTAGTCGAGATGCAGATAGTGCTAGATTGAATTCTCTCCTTTACCAGATTTGCTTCCAAAGTAGAAAGAAAATGATGTTTGGAAACTTAAATAATCAGCAACCTAAGTGGAATATAGAACATTTTGAACTTTTTGTTGGTTGGGGAAAGAAACCTAACATACTACATCATATTTAGCATTCATTCATATTCTAGGATATCAGAAATCACAAGGACATGTGGGGTTGTCATATTTAGCACAAAACCATTAGGTTGGAAAGAATGACAAGCCCAATTCCTCTGGCCCATGTAGCCTAGATGGTTGTCTACTCCTCTTCTTGAAAACATCTAGTTCTCGGGAATGATCCCCACTTTCAAACTGCTCTTACATTTGATTCTTTATAACCTTCAATCAAGTCTGCTTTTGCATAGCTTCAGTCCTTGAACTGTGAGGAATGCACTCAGTTCCCCCCTTACTTTCTGTTCTCAAAGCTAAGTATTCCCAATCTCCTCCCTCCCCCCTCCCTCCCCCCTCCTCTCTCTCCCTCTCTCTCCAAATAATTTTATTTAGAATTAAAAATAGAAAAAAACTAATAAAATTTACCAAAAGTGGAAAAACTTTGAAAAAGGGGGGGAAAGTAAAGAAAGAGGGGGAAAATAAGTAGCTTCTTTTTTCATCCAAGCAAGTAAAACAATTTTAATAGATTATGATCTTTCAAGATAATGTGAACTCTCTTCATCCCATAACTCATCTCTTAACTAAAAACTAAGAACCAAGCTGACCACAAAATGTCAGTTCATGCAGTCCACTAATGAGGGTTAGTTTTCCAAAAAAGATTAATTCAACAATCTCCCCACCCTCCCTCCCTCCCTCCTTCCTTCCTAAGTTTTTGCTACTTATCACTTTGTACATGTGGCCATGTTGCTAACAGGAAGACAATCCACGCTGGTGCTCATCAGAAGTCACCAATAATCCTTATATTTCTCCTCATTGGACTGAATTTCTAGTATTTTGCTGATCTCATTTGCTAATGCCTTTCTTTGACTCTGTTGCAGTTTGTCTGGATTTTCTAAAATGGTGCCCTGAACTGGACACAGTGCTAAATAGGAGTTGGACCAATGCAAAAAAAGTGGAACGATTACATCCCATGATTTAGAGTCTATTCTTTCATTGAAGCACCATAAAATTGCATTTGTCTTTCTTACATACTGCTGACTAACATTCAGTTTGCAATGAATCACTATTCCAATATCTTTTCATGCATAATTTTTACAAAGCCAGGCCTCCTCCTAAACCTGTGCATTTTATTTCTGTTTCCTAAGCATATAGATTACGTTTATCTCTGTTAAATTTGATTCTATTATTTTCAGTTCATTTCTTAAACCAATCAAGATTATCCTGAATTACACTTACGTTTTTCGAGAGAATGTCAGATACCAACTCTATGTCATCTGTACATTCAATAAGTGTTTCTTTCACCAGATTATTCAGGTCATCAATAAAAATCTAGCCCTACATAAATCAGGGGCAGCTGATTTGAGCAAAGAAAACATTGGATTTCAGCACTTTAGTGCTTGGAATGTAACATGTTTATGTGAAAATAAATCCCACTGTCTTCACTATAACTTGCTTCCTAGAAACTATATTTAAGGATGCAAATTTATTATCCAAATCTAGTGAGACATCAGTCTCAGTTCAGTTCAATAGAACTTGCAATGTAAGTGTAATATTAAGGCTGGTTTTTGCAGCTCCCAAAGTCCAAAGATTGCACTGCTGAAAATCAATAGCAAACAGCAACAATTAGCAGTTTTCCTGCTGATTTTTGGCTCAGTGCCCTTATCCAAGTAAAAGCCATCTCCACCTTCTCTCCAAATCAAAGAAATGGGGTTTTACCTCCTAAATCCATGTACTCCCCTAACAGTGCCATGAAAGTTGCAACCTTTGGTTGTCAAAATAAGCCCCAGCTACAAAAAGGTTGCCTGTTTCTGCTTGTGCTCTCATAAATACAAAGAGCACCAACTTAAGGAAACACACACATGAATAAATACAGACAAATCATTATCATATACACTGTATATGAAGCTTGTGGGGAAAGGGATAGGTGGATGAAAAATGGGAAGACAGCTAGTTAAGCTCCTAAATTTTATTTCACTTACAAGCTGTCCTGGAAAATCACATAGTTCTTCATTGCTTTGAGATTTTATTTCCACTCTGGATAAAAAGATGTCAGTCATCCTTGTGACAGCACCACTGAGTATTGTATCCACAGTCATTGCTGGCTTTGTCAAATCAGCATGGAAAATTCAAGGCTATTACTTTCTCTTTTTAACTACTACAGCTGTCACCACCATGTACTTTCAGTTTGTTTCACCCTTCACAATATTCTGAAAGGACTCCATGCCAAGAAAGCGAAAATACTGGGCAACTTCAACACTTACCTTCTTGAAAACTCTGGAGGAAAAACAACCCATCTGTTTTCCTGGGGGAAAACACACCCGTGGCTTAAATTGAGTTTTGTGGCTATATGGGAGATATTGCCAAGATACCGGAGAGGCATTTCGTTCCCTTCATCCTGTCAAAATATGGACATTAGCTATCAAAAAATCCTTCCTATGAAAGATTTATCTGTGGTATACACACTAAATGTCAATGGCTTTTCATTATATAACCAGGCAGTTACATGGCTTTCGCTCACCGGAATATCAAAGCTCCCTATGAAGGCTACTATTCTCAAGTGATCCTGACAAAGAAATTGGAAATTATCATTTCCTTTTTCTTCATTTTTTTTATGGGAGGAAGGAAGGTTGAGTGAATTCTTTCGGTGAAAGGTCACAACATCCTAAAGGGTGCCAGGATTCACTGGTCTGTCAAGAGATTTACTAGTTCCATGCAGCAAACATCCTCTGTGTTATTTTTTTTTAACCAGTTTTCATTTGATGGAAGAAAACCTGCTTTAGAAAATTATTTCAAGAGATAACAAATTTGGTGAAATTCTCAAGGCTGAGATGTAATAATCAGGTACTCGTGTCTGTGGGGGAGGGGTTAAACACAGATACACCATGGCATGAGCACGTAAATCATGAGAGATATAAATTGCTAGATCATTCCTTAACTACATCATTGAAGAAATAATGTCATGATGTACTGTAAATGCTGTTTTTAATATCATCATGGCTTCTTACTGGACCCAACTGTTTCTACTTAGTTGCCTGTAAGTAAGAGGCGTGAACATCCTTCTCAGTAGATGAATGGACAGCCATCTATTAGCAGTATCAACTTCCTGGTTTCTCAGGTTCAATTCAATTTCAAGAGAAGATGTGATGAAAGAATTTATGATGACAAGTTCCCATTGGGGTTTTTCAGACTAGGAATTTTGAAAGCAAAGGGGGCACCAAAGTAATGGAACAAAGCAGAATAATGTAACAGCTCCTCAGCCTTTTGGCTAAAATCATGTTTGTGTGTGCATAGTGTTGGAACAGAAAAGAATAAAGCTAGCAGTAATGGGTTACACTACTCCAAAAATAAGGTATGCTTTTTAAAAAGCTACTACGAAAAATTAAAAAGAAATTCTCAAGTACCCTGAGATCAAAGTAGAAAAAAAACAATCATTTTTTTCACCGAAGAAAACTTTTGAAAAATCGCAAAAACAATTTTACTACAGCCTTTTGAGCAAAAATCCATTCATTGTCTGTCCTTACAGCTATTAGGAGAACATTACATTACAGAAACAGATGGCATTGCAGAAAATATTTGCTGCACCTAAAAGTGCAAATATTACAAAGCACAATGTCCAGGGGGGGGTGGGGGGTTAATAGGAATATGGAAGTAGGGGGCAAAATTCTTGAATAAAATTTAGAAAAACAATCAGCTATTAGCAACTAAGAAGATAGGTTACATCTTCACCTTTAGATACAGTTCACCAATTACTCTCTTGAGACATATAAAATTATTTGTATCCCTATCATTGATTTTCGCAAAACTGCTTGGACTTTCATTCATATTACCATTGCCAGTGGCATCTCAATAACACGGTAACCTAGATGGGATGATATCTGCAAGTTGTGTTGGACTGCAACTTCTATCCACCTTAACAGGCTTATTCATGCTGAGAAGACTGATGGAAATTGTAATGGAACAGACTTAGAGGACAAGGGGACAAATGCATCATAAGTCATGAGGCCCTGTGCGCCATCAGATCTAAGTCCAGCCCATTTTGAATGCCTTCTTAATTCCTGTTCCTTTCCCTTGACTGTTAGTAGCTCAGATTTTTGTAGAGAGCTTAAGCTTGCAATAAATCTGTACACTCGTTTTAATTGTCTGATTTTCCCGGGGTTCGACATTTTAGTTATCAACCGCCCAAGTAGCCTGCCCATCCATGATAGTGAGTTAGGATAACTGATATGATGCCCATGAATGTCCATATCCTACATTAAAAGTTGGAGAATATACTAAGTTGGGAAAGACCAGCTTTATGGATGGTAGAGTTAAATAGACCAGGAAAGGGTTCAGGGAAATTGCTGGGTGATATGCAGAAAGATTAGGCACTAAGAGAGAAAATGTGGGAATGACGTAAGAAAAAACACGGAAATTTATTCTGCTAAGATATGGTCTATGGGCAAAACACCATCTGTATTTATTATTATTATATGGACTGTCCATATAGTTGATGAAAGATAAAATCTAACCTATAATTCGCCAGGACAAGTTTCATGACCTTTATTATTCAGGTTTTATGGAAAAGTATTGGATTCAAGGAAGGAGGAAAACGATGTTGCTCATTGTTTGATACAAAATATATGCCAAAACTAGTTGACAAAGCTGAGTAAGTCACTGATTGTTAAACTAGAAAACGTAAATGTAAAGTGTGCAAAGGTAATGCAGACTAGAGAATTAAGGTAACAGATTAGAATGCACGATAGATTTTTCTTTTTTTTCTTTTCTTTTCTTTTTTATTTTCTCTTCTCTTTGCTTTCAAAAATGAATCATAAGTATCTAGGAGCTCCCAAGCAGCCCTCGCTGTGTCAACATCAGAAGGAAGCATTCTGCTGGTTGTCACAAAGGAAGAGGCAGAACTACAGCCTGCCTAACATTTAGAGACATAAAGCTTTCATATCTCCTTCAGTCTTCTTTCCTTTGTCACTTCCATGGCATTTTCATTTCCACAGATATTATGCTACTTGCTTTCAAAGGAATTCAATATTTTCCCTCCTCATTCAGAGAAGTAATTTCACACCAAAGTGCCATTAAGCAACATCCCAGATATTCATTTCTGGAGCCAATCTCACAAAGTTAATTTGTGTGCAGGGAAGACTTGAAAATAGGGCAAACCCCTTGAGGTTGGGTGGAACTCTATGGCCTCCTCCTCCTCCTTATCATCCTCCTCCTCCATTATACAAAAGTCAAGCAGAGTACTAAAGAGAAGGTGCTTAATGAAAAGGGGTACATGGTTCTAATTCCTTACTACTAGAGTTGCTTTAATCATCTTTCTTACTTTATGGGGAGCATTGAGCGATTGGGGATCTGATGAGGACTTAAGATTTCATTTACCTGACCTCCCTATATAACTTTTAGGATTGTGTGTTACAGTATTTAGTTTATTTGTCCATTGTTATTTCAGAAAGGAGAGGAGAAATCTTAGAAGTCTAAGGTGAAAAGAGATTAGATGAGTTACTTGCTTGGGCATGCAGATAAAAAGCTAATCCTGATATAACCAAGCCTGAAATCCTTCTAACCCACCTAAAGTCAAGGTCAAGCCTTAATAGCCAATCAAGGTTAAAACTACACCATTTTCTAAATGAGGAAAAGAAAAGAAAAAAGAGAAAAATCCTCAGCTCTTCAGATGTCTCACTATATCTAAAGAACATGGGAACATACCGTGTTTTCCCCAAAATAAGACAGGGTCTTATTTTCTTTTGACCCCCGAAATAAGCACTTGGCCTTATTTTCAGGGAGGTCTTATAATTTTTGAGGTGCAGGGGGCGGCAAGCGTGATCACCTCATGGTGGCTGCTGTGTTGCAATTTTTCAGGGAGGGCTTATTTTTTGGGGGGGAGGGCTTATTTTAGCGCATGCACTCAAAAGCCCAATTGGACTTATTATCCAGGGAGGTCTTATTTTCAGGGAAACAGATTTAGAAAGAACAGGGGGTGGAAAGGCAACTATTTCTGATTTATAAGAATCTGGGATAAATAAGACCAAGGTGTTGCACTCCAAATTGTGGAGGATGGGGACGGACCAATAAATTCCAATAAATTCATCACTATGATGAATGAAGTTGAAATCAGAGATTCTCTAGCTCACAATTTCTTTTCTTAAAGGAATCCTAAGCAGTTCACTTAGCTATATGAGCCATATTTTGAAGCAAATATGAATTCAATGGAACTAATCTCCCCCCCCCCCCATTTTTTTTCCTTCTACCTTTCCTATCATTAGAGTCTTTTCCAGGGAATAAAGTCTTCACGTATGTGCAAAGTAGGATGATTAGATCCTGGCCATTTGTGCCTTGAATGAAAACTCAAGTTTGATTTGTTCAATTATCCATTTTAGGGTTTTCTTGGTTGTCCAAGGTATTCTTAGGAGTTTTGTTTTCTTCCAATAGCAATTTTTAAAAGCATTGAAACTACCCTTCTAATTCCAAGACCAACTTCAGTATTGCTTCATTAGAATGTCACAGGGAAGGCCATTGCCTGAACTACTCTGCTCTCTGTAAGCATAAGGTTATAATGGCATCTAAGGTGCCTCCTCTTTTCTACATCTTCATGGCTACTCTACCAAGTACTACACATTTATTGACTGCTTGTTCCTTCATTGTTGATGATTGATCCTAAAAGGCAGAATGTATTTATCACTACAATCTCCTATTATCAATTCTAAGGCTAGTTGCTTACCTGTTGCTAAAAGTTTGATCTTCTGTATATTAAATTTTAGTCCCATTTTTTTCACTGTACCCCTTGATTTTTTATTACTAGAGCTTGTACATCCTTTGAATTTTTGGCAGGTTAATGAAGTTTCTCCTTCCAATTTGAAAAACATCCTCATCTTCTTCCAATCCGGCTTCTGCTCGTATACATCCAACATATAGGTTGAACAAATAATGGGAGAGCATGCTGTAGCCTTGTCTCACTCCTTTGCCCAGCTGGAGCCAGTCTGATTCACAATGTTCTATCTAAACCGTGGCTTCCTGACCTGTATATAGGTTTTGCATGAGAATAATGAGATGCTCTGGGATTCCCATTTTTCTAAGCACATTTCACAGTTTGACATGATTGACAGAAATGAAGGCTTTTCTAATCAATGAAGCACCCAGTAACTTCTTTTTGGTGTTGTTTCTCGTTATCTACTGTGCAACAGCAATAATGTCTCATGTTCCTTGGCCTTTTCTAAATTCAGCTTGAACATCTTTTTCCCCCTCGTGTAGGGTTTTAATCTGCATGGGATGATCCTAAGCATTATTCTTAGCCTTAGTTGCAAAAATTAAGGATATCATACAATAGTTTGCACACTCTGTCAAGTCTTCTTTATTTGTCACTAGTTGATAACCTGGCATTGCCCGGATATTTATTTATAGGGGGAAAATGTCTGGACCAAATGTAATTTCTAATGTTGTATTACCAAAGAGAGCCCCCTTATGGACTACTGTGAAGCCATTACCATGTGGCCATTACCATTCTACTGTACAGCGCAACTCCACTGCGCTGTACAGTAGAAGCCATTTCACAGCAGTACAGTAGAATCCATTTTACAGCACAACAGGCTGTATCTTAACAGAACACACACACATCGAGGGGCTTAAGGGGTGTCTTACCCCCCACAATATTTTTTTCCAGAGAGTAAGTCATCTGTGTACCAAGTTTGGTTGAAATTGCTCGAGGCATTCCAGAGTTATGCTGGAACATACACACACACAGCCATTTATATAGATAGATAGATAGATAGATAGATAGATAGATAGATAGATAGATAGATAGATAGATAGATAGATAGATAGATAGATAGATAGATAGATAGATAGATAGATAGGAATGTAGATTGAGCTCTTCCAATGTGTTGGCCATTGTGTTGTTCTCCAGATTTGCTGGCATAGCTTAGTTAAAATCTTGATTTCTTCTCTTGCTTGTCATAGTTCTGGAGCATTCCATCAGATCTTCTAACCTTCTGACTTGGTAATGACTGGAGTGCTGATATATCATTTAGTACAGGGAATATATTTAAGGTATCTTGGATGTTGTCATCTCTATTGAACTGTATTTCAGTACATTCCCTCCATATTTTTCCCCACAGCCCACTATAACATTACAATGTTATACGCTACATGAGGTGCTTGCACTCCAGTTTTGGAGACCACTAGTTTGAATGATTGACCTGGCAACTTTGGTAACATCCATCCATACAGTATTACAATATTTCACATTTCCAGAATGCAGAAAGACAGGCATCTAACAAGAAAAAAGAAAGAAAACGACACACCAACATAAATACAAAAAAACAACCCTTGTATGAGGTGCCGAAAAAGAAGCACCGGTAAATCATACAATGGCATCTAAACAATACTTAGAAGGATCCGGTGCTAAGCAACATCCGAATTTTATCTTGAACTCCTAGCAGCTGAGAAAAATTCACTCTAGACACCATATTGATTTGTCATGCTGACTCAGAATGAGAGTCATTGGGGCATTGTGGGAAATTTAAATGACAGGTAAGCCCAAAGCCCTGCAGAGTTTCGATTGCCAAGCTGCAAAGACAATGAAAAAAGAGCCCGAATGTGACATCACTGGAAGCTATGCCAGGATGTCACAGACTCCCAGCTGCACAGGGGTACCAGTTTTTGGTGCCAGCCTTGTTGCATTTGTGAGTCACTCTCCAACGATGCCTGGATGTGCTTTCCAGGATTAGATCTGGATTTTAGGACATGCCTGGTCCCATTAAGTAATGATAGCTTGTTCTGAGGAATGGCTTCCCCCCCCCCTCACAGTTTATGCTGCTAATCTGTCTGCCTGATAGCCCCTTACAAGCTGCCTTTTGTCATTTTCCATGGTTCTGTGTGCCAGGATTATAAGCAAATGAACAACAAGGCCCTTGCCTTGGCAGGCATTCACATGGCTACCCTGAGAGATGTACACCCTGTTACTGCCTCTCCGGGGACATAAATTAAAGGAGTAATAAACCATGCAGTGTGATTAAATTACTAGTTTAAAAACCATGTGTTGCTCTGCAAAGTCCCTTCCAAATGGAGAACGCGGTTTCTACACATGGAGAGGCACGAAATGATCATTTTGCTCAATCTGGACATTTACATTGTGACGGATCCATGCATTAGAAACAACTGATTACAATATGGGAAGAAAGCAGACAGGCAATTGTTTGACAGTTCTTTTGGGAACAGTGGCTGTGACACGGTTGGCTTTGATTTCACTTACCACCCCCTTCATTAACACCACCCCTCATCTTTGGTCTTACCAAATGAAGCTGTGTTTTGGGGAGGAAAAAAAGAGCTATTTTTATACAGTACAATTTGCCGACCGTGCACTGAAGCAAATATTAAAAATATGGTTCTTTGGTTTCACTTTATCTGTCTCTACAATAGAGATGGGTTCCTGCCAGTTCGGACCGGTTCTGGCAAACCAGTAGTAATTTGCCAGCCCGGGTCGCTGGAACCGGCAGCGACCCAGGTCTGTCACACCCCCAAACAGGTTCTCCTATGTCGGTGCCATCTTGATTTTCGCTTCTGCGCATGCACAGAACAATTTTCATTGCAGAAATTGTTAGATACTTGCTCTACCTACAGTGGTTTCCACCAAGGTCCTCTGTTCCGGCGGGAACAGAGGTTTAATCCTATTGGTCGAAGGGTCTGACAGCTCCCTATAAAAGGGCTGCTGTCAGACTCAACCTTCGCTGGATTGTTCTCACTTGTACTTAATAAAGAGCTGTTGTTACCGTTAAGCCTGTGTGTGCCTATCCACTACCCAATCTAACAGAAATGTAATTTTTTCCCTTTTTAAATATTTTGTGCATGCACAGACCTTTTTAGGTGCAAATGTGCACAGACGCCAAACCGGCAGTAATTCCAGCAGCAACCCACTCCTGCTCTACAACTATAGGAATAATTTCTAGTAGTGATAGTTCTGATACCCAATATGATTTTCCTTCGTGTTGTTTACTGTTATTCCACTTAAACTACCTAAGAACAGGAACTAGAGCATTATTTCGGTGGTTGGCAGGAGGCGGTGGCATCTGTTAAAATAATTTTTGTTCAAAGTTAGCATAATGACTGCACCAAATGTGTTGGGTTTGGAATTTCGAAGAGTATCCTTTTGGAAGATGGTCATTTGGTTTCTTGGCATGCAACAATTAAATGAAGTTTTATACATCATTTGTTCTTGGTTGGCTTTTCACCAAAACTAACAGAAAATGAAACTCAGCAGTATATTTCAAGGAACTGAAAAAGAAAGCTTGATTGCTACAAACAGACCATGAATGATACTAAACTGTATTAGAGGGGTGGGCAGAATGTCAGAATTAATTCAACTGATCTTTTAAAAAAAAGAGGGTGGGGAGAGACCTATAATTGCTCTTCATACATTTCTATACTAGAAAAATTCTGGCCTTTTGTTTACTAAATAAGTGGAAATAAACATTTCCAAGTAGTCCTTGATTTACAACCACAACTGCGGCCAGGATTTCCACTGTTAAGCAAGGCAGTTGTTAAGTGAGTCACATCCAATTTTACAATCTTTTTTTTGCCATGATTGTTAAGAGTTGTTAATAATCCTTGAAGTTGTTCAAGTAATAACATAGTTGTTAAGCAAATTTGGCTTCCCCGTTGACTTTACTTGTCAGAAACCAGCTTAAAAAGTTGCAATGGTGATCGCATGACCCCAAGACCCTGTAACCATCAAAAATGCATGCCAATTGCCAAGTGCCCAAATTTTCATCATGTAATCGTAGAGATGCTGCAATAGTCATAAATCTAGTTGTAAGTCACTTTTTCCGATGCCGTTGTAACTTCAAACAGTCACTAAACTAATGCTTGTATCAGAATCAGTACAGAGCTGGAAGGGACCTTTGTCTTCTTCTAGTGCAACCCCCTGCTCAAGCAGGAGCCCCTGTACCATTTCAGACAAGTGGTTCTCCAGTCTCTTCTTAAAACCTCCAGTGATAAGTTGAGGACTACCTGTAGCTCTGAACTCATCAGGTTTTGACGGAAAAAATCAGTTTATTTGACACTACAGCCATCTTCCCTCTTTTGTTTGGACCATACCCTCTAACCAGCATGGTCTAGCTGGGAATTCTAGGACTCATAGCCCAATATATCTATAAAGGGACCCATAGAGCACATTCAAAGACTCATCCTTTCTATGTATCTGTATCAGGTAAATGATTATTGAACAAAGCCAGCTAGATTGTCATAATGTCTGTCAAGTGCAGGGATTCAGTTCAAATGAATTTTAAGGTTTATTGCATTCTCACACTCTCTATAAGAATCTGTACTACTAACAGTCAAAGCAAATTGACAATAGATAAGAGTCCATGGAATTCAAGGGAGGCTGGACTTAGATTGAGAGTGCAAAGACTTGAGATTGATGATGTGTTTGACCCCTCCCTCAAGCTCAGCCTGATCAACTTGTAATGCCCATGACAACCCACACCTGCATGGTTCAAGGCAGGTATAATGTTGACTCAACCGGAAGCTCTCCAGCTGGACAGACATGGGAGATGTGAGCTCTGAAGAGCCTCACATGAACCCTGTCAGACAAACCTACTCTGGTGATCCTCTTTTTGGATCAGAGCTCCCCTGGAGGGGGGGCAAAGAAGGGCAGCCTCTCATCAGACCCAGAGGGAGGCAACAGGTACCTCGCATGTTGGAGATTTTCCTTATGAATCAGAGTGGGGGCGGCAGCCTGCAATATGGCTGACAAGATGTCGACTTCTAGTCAAAGCAAATGAGCAGGAGGGTGAGGATGAGATGAAAGACCAGTAAGAAAATTTATCTAACTCACAACTATAAATCAAACCTTGAAAAGGCAAAGAAATTTTGAGAGCATAAATAATATTGATGATCAAATCGGGATATTCTCAAAAAAAAAAAAAAAGGAAAATGGAGGTTTGAAACACCAGCCCCCCCCCCCAAAAGCTATTTTGTTTGAAATAAATTTGGACAAAAAAAGGAGGAAGCAGAGAAGTGACAAACCCACTCAAATATAAACTCTAAATTTAGTTTTGGATTTGAAATAGAAACCAAATATTCCAAAGGATTTACTTCTTTTGAACTTTTTGCCAACTAATATATCTCAAACAACTCCAAAAAAAACCCAAGAAAAAAAACACTTCTTCTCACTGATAACTGATAACCTAACCTTGACTGTGCAAGAAGTTTTAATTAACCAACTGCCATAAATCAGAATTTGGAAAAGCAGGAAGCAAACGAGAAACGTACCTGAATCTGGCTGTTTGCAAGTTTGTTCCAATTGATATGTTTTGAACAGCTGTGGTCCACTGGAGGTGGAAGGTGGCGGGGGAAAGAATTATAACAGAGTCAAGAACTGAGAAATGCAAGGGTCTTTGTCTTTCCTCCTTTGTCCTTTTTTTTTCTCTGCAAAAGATTAAGATGGCCCCAGCTTCTCTTCCAGTTTCACAGTAGTTGAATTAAATTTAAGGTGGACCAGAACCTCGAAATAAGACTTGTACAACTAACTGCAATTTTGGAACTGGACATTAAGGAAGAACAAAAGACCAAGATGGCTCCCATCACTCTTCCCTACAGCAGCTGAAGTAGATAAATTTAAGGTGAATCAGAACTCTGAAATAAGAACTGTATAACAAGCTGTAACTTTGGAATTGGACATCCTGGAAAACTGGGAATTTGAAGAACTACATGAAATTATAAAAAATATGTATAAACCATTAAAATCAAATCTAAATAGAATTCTGAACCCAGAGAAGCAGATATCTAAAGAAGAATTCAAAGAAGAAGGGGGGGACAAGACAATGAAGGGGTAGAAATGGAGGGAAATAAAAAGCAGACAAAAAAACTCCATTGCTCTTGGCAGTGGTATAGGGAAAACTGTAAAAAGGGGAGATGTCCCAACAAAAGGGAATAAAAAGCAGACAAAAGAGGTTGAGGTTGTTAGTGGCATAAGGAAAATTGAAGTAGAAGGTTTTGCCCCAAAAAAGAGAAATATAAAATATCCCTTTGATGGCGGCCTGGGGAAAATTGAAGAGCGTGGATGTGTCAAAACAAAGAAAAGGGAGAAGACAGGAACAGAGAAATGGGACAAAAGACTTACTAGGAAAAAAATCAGACAACTAGAAACTGTTATATGGGAAAATATAAAGCTAAGATAAGGGTGTTATTCCTCAATATGACAATAAAATGGAGTTGCTAATTGGTTGAATATAATAAATGGAAAGATAATTAAACAAAGGTTAAAATATATGGAATATGGATAAAGATGAAACTGATATGGGGAGGTTGTAAAGCAGATATTTGTGATTCACTTTTATAAATGATAATTAAACTGAGTTGTGAACTGACTGAATATGACAATAGAAGGACAACTAAGCATGGCTTAAAATATATGGAACATGGACATATATAGAACTTTTAAGATGATGAATAAAGTGAGATGTTTACCACTTGTTATTCTATATAATAGATTAAGGGAATTGTAATGAACATTGAACAGCGAGGATTGCCATTTAGAGACAATTAAGGGTAATATACTCTATGGAAAAATGGAGAGGAAACATGAAATATACCTACAATGGGAAACTATTGAGATTTAAAGATAGAATCACAAATTGAGGGCATGTAAGGATGTATAATTATATAAAGATAATGATGAGAATAGCTGGGAATTGTAACCAGGTCTACATCTCGACCAAAATTAGGCTGGGGAGTGGGGAGGGTTAAAAGCACAATGATTATATATGTATACTTTTTTGTTCCATTTTTTTTAAAAGGAAGAGAATATATGTTAAAATTAAATATGCATATTGAAAAAGAATTATAAATAGCATCAACATAAAATGGAGCTTGCTCAGAAACTGAAATACACCAAATAAATGAGATGAAGAGTGGGAAGTAGAGGACAGAGGGAAGAAGAGAAGGACAGGAGAGAAGGCAAGGCGGGGAGAGGAGGAGAGAAATGAGGAATGGAAAGGGGAGAGAGGAGAAGGAGAGACGAAGGGGAAGTAGAGAAGGGAAGGATGACAGCGGGAAGAAAGGAGGTAGGGAGATGGAGGAGAGAGAGAGAGAGAGAGAAGAAAGTGATGGATAAGGTACAAATATGGTGTATGGAGAGCTGAAGAGCCAATAATTGTTTTTGGGAGTTGGGGATAAGATGAATTGATGTAAACATTTAGTAATACAATATGATGTTGGCTATATAATAGTATATATGTGATTATATATTATGAAAATGAAAAAAAAAACCTTTATAAAAAAAGCAGGTATAATGTTGAGATGGTGCTGCTACTCCTCTATAAGGACCCATATAGTAAGGTTCTAGTGAGTTATAAACACCTCTAAGCAGTGCACCCATTTAAATAATGTCTCTACAAAAATGCTACACTTCTTGTTTACTATGTAAAATATACAATTATTACACCTAAGAATCCAATAGGCCTTTTAACACACTTTAAGCTTAAAAATGAAAATACATCATATTTTGATTAGGAAGCACATTTATAATCACAATTTTGGTTGATAGTTTCATTTTATCAGATTGCAATCACTATCCCATGGTTAGGAGCACAATCCATTGGAACTGCAGTTCCAAAATGTTAGAGAAGCCACTGTCACTCAGAATGTTGATGGAAATATGAAGATAATAGCACAGAGTATTGTACAAGTTGGCAAGATGTTTGCAAACATCTTGCAAACTTGCAATATGTGAAATGGTAGAAAACCGCTAAAGATATTGCAGTTAACTAGATTTAGATTTTGCTTATCTTATCCCATAGTCTTTCAATGGACAGCAATAATCTTTTTCAACAACTGGGGCTAAATCAGCCTTCTCCCACCCTGTTCCCAACCATGCATCCATAAATCAATACTTTTGAATTAAAAATAAAAGATGTTACACCATTTTTATAGATTGTTTAAGCTTTAACAAATCTGTAGGGAATTGGTAATTTTAGAGATGGAAAGCAATCACCAAAATATGTATCTAAATAACTGGGCAGACCTGACTGGGGTGCAGAGTTTTCAGTTCATCTGAGATTTTCTGATGAACAAAAAAGATAAAAAAAGATGATTATGAGGTAAACACACTGCTAAACTTCATAACTTAAAACAAAGATATTATTACTTTACATGGGACAGTTTGTAATCCCTGTAACGCAAATTAACACATAAGTAGTTCCAGCCACAGTTTTCTAGATACAATTTCCTGCTTCATTTACAGCACAAATTAAAATATTGCCTGGGAATCCTTTACCATTCTAGTTCTGCATATATGTTTTCTTTTTTATTATTATTTGATGGTTTTTCTCCCAAACCATGTCAATATAATTGTAGAAAGCTAAGTGTGCCAAGGAAATACACTCTTTTGATAAAGCCCAGCTATCAAGGATAGTAGTCATGCAATCAAACTGGAGAAAGAAGAACAAAAGATGGTGACCAATTAGACTTGGTGCTCTTGCGGACACACCTCCCTTCTACGTCTAAGAGGAATATAGTCAGTGTTATGTATATAGTTTTCCCTCTGGTCCGCTGCACTAGGGGGCGCTGTGCTAAGCGCTGGTTGGCTGACTGCTCGGACAGCGGCATATATAAAGGCTGTCAGAGCAGAGCTCAGCTGTTGCCTGTTAGCGAAGCGCGTGTATTGTGAATTGCCGCGTTGGCAAACTGTTAGCAATAAATTGTTAGCATTCTGTTAAGTCCTGGCTCGCCTCCATTTGTCCACCTGTGTTCTCCGCAAGATAGAACATTTGGCGACGAAGGTGGGATCCTCTGGAGGAGCCCAGGCAGAGCTGTGAGTCACTAACCACGAGCTGAGTCACCAAGAGCTGAATTCCCTCAGGGGAATCACTCGACGAGAGGTCGAGTGAATCATTGTCCTCGCAGACTACGTTGGCTGAAAATCTACAGAAAAAGTTACCTCAGAGATGGCATCCATGAATACTTTTGCCGCCTTCAACACGGCCACAGAGACTTGGGTCTCATATATTTCGCGTTTTGAATGTTTTTTAGAAGCCAACGGCTTCACAGATTTAACTGAGCAGCGAAAAAAGGCTTGTTTTTTAAATTTGTGTAGTACTGAGATGTTTAATTTGGCTGAAACCTTAGTTGCCCCACACTCTGTCCATGACATAACCTGGGACGTGTTAATGACCAAATTAAAGAATCATTACGCCCCATCGCTTTCCCGCACTACACGAAGATTTGCCTTTTACCGTAGGGTCCAGTGAGAAGGAGAATCCATAAATGATTACGTGGCTGCGTTACGAGCCGCAGCTATACATTGTAGATTTAGAGACCTAGATGAGGTTTTAACAGATCAGATTGTGGGAGGTGTTAGGGACCTCCGCATACAACGCCATCTACTGGCCAAACCCGAACTTGATTTGCAAACAGCCCTTGATGAAGCCAGGGCTGTAGAAATGTCAAATAAGTCCACAAACGAACTCCAGAGATTCTCAAACCCTCTACCTGTTGAAAAGACTACCGAGGTTCACCATGAAGACACTCTCGAGGATGCCGGAGCTGTCGGAAACGATGAAGTACATCGTCTGCGTGGGGAGCAACAAAAAGGGCTCCAGGGTAAGGCTGCATTCCGTGCAAATTGCCCTGGGTGTGGGGGTAAGCATGATAGGGCAGACTGCCGTTTTAAGAACGTTGCCTGTCTCCGTTGCGGGAGAAGGGGCCATTTGGCAAGAGTTTGTAGGGCAGCGGCGCCTTGTGCAAGCGCGTTAGAAGGGAATTCTCCCAGCCCTAACCAAAGTTTCAAGAAGCCCTCTAATTTTAGCAGGAATGCTGGGTCTAGGAAACAAGATTCTTGTTTCACAGTCAATGATGACAGGGATGAGTCTGCTGTAGATCAGATCATCCATGCACCCAGGGGGAAAATATTCCTCAATGTCAGGATAGAGGGTAAACCATGTCAGATGGAGATAGATACTGGCTCAGCCGTGTCTATCATCCCATGGGCAGGAATCAGGAAAATTGTGCCAGGTATTTCACAGGCACGTCTATCCCCGTGCCCATTGAAGCTGAGGGACTTCCAAGGGAATTCCATTCCAGTACTAGGAAAGTTTTACTGTAAGGTATCATTTAAACAGTTTCACAAGAGGCTTCCCCTCATTGTAGTCAAGGGCCCCAGGCCAAGTTTATTAGGGTTGGAATGGTTTGAAGCTTTAGGTCTAGCCATAACTGGTATAGACCAGATTCAGACCACTCCACACCTTGATGCACTGATTAAGGAATTTCCCGAAGTTTTCGGGGAAGGTTTAGGAAAATATACTGGCACACCCATATCTTTCAATTTAGACCCCCAAGTGCCACCACAGCGGCTCAAGCCGCGCAGGGTGCCGTTCGCGTTAAAATCTAAAGTGGACGCTGAAATAGATAAGTTAATAGCTCAGGGGGTGTTAAAACCTATTGACCATGCCCGCTGGGAGACTCCCATTGTCATACCAGTGAAGCATGATGGGTCTGTGCGCATATGTGGGGACTTTAAATGCACACTTAATCGCGCATTACAGCAGAGTGCATACCCCTTACCAGTAGTGCAACATTTATTGCACTCACTGGGACAGGGAACAATATTTGCTAAACTCGATCTGGCTCAGGCATATCAGCAATTGCCTGTGGATGAGGCAACTGCTGAAGCCCAGACTATAGTTACGCATAGAGGCGCTTTTAAGTGCCACCGATTGCAGTTTGGGGTCAGCGTAGTGCCAGGGTTATTTCAGAACCTAATGGAAAGGCTTTTGCAAGGGATACCAGGCGTCGTGCCTTATTTTGACGATGTCCTGGTATCAGCCCGTTCGCTGGCGCACCTTATGGCCCGTCTACGAACCGTACTTCAGCGTTTCCGCGGTGCTGGGTTAAAACTAAAAACTACCAAGTGCCAAATCGCGGTTCCACAAGTTGAGTTTTTAGGTTTCTTAATCGATAAGAAAGGAATCCGTCCTACGCCTGCTAAGGTGCAGGCAATCAGCCAAGCCCCCTCACCAACAAACAAAGCCGAACTCCAAGCTTTCTTAGGGCTGCTCAATTTTTACAATATTTTTCTGCCTCATAAAGCGTCTATTGTGGAGCCCCTCCATCGATTGCTAGACCGTTCCGCAAAATGGTTTTGGGGAAAGAAAGAGGCCGCTGCTTTTGCTAATATCAAAAAGTTTTTAACCTCTGAGACTGTTTTGCACCAATACAGTGAATCCCTCCCGGTGACTCTGACTTGTGACGCATCACCCTACGGGGTCGGAGCGGTTTTAAGCCACCGTCTGCAGTCTGGTTTAGAAGTGCCGGTCGCATTTTTCTCCCGCACCTTGTCTTCGCCCGAACGAAACTATAGCCAGCTCGATCGTGAAGCTTTGGCTATAGTAGCTGGGGTGAAGCGCTTTCATTCCTATCTGTATGGCCGTCATTTCCAAATAGTGACGGATCACAAGCCCCTGTTGGGCATCATCGCAGGGGACAAGCAAACGCCCCAGATCTTGTCTCCACGATTCACGAGATGGACGGTGTTCCTGGCAGCCTATGACTACACCCTGCTCCATCGACCCGGGAAGCACATCTCCCATGCTGACGCGTTAAGCAGATGCCCTCTACCCATTGCTGTCCAGGATCCTGCTCCTGCCTCCGACGTGCTCCTGATCGACGAAATGCAGTCGCCCATCACAGCAGCTGACGTGGCCTCACACACGCGGCGAGACAAGCTGCTCTCCAGGGTGCTGGCTTGGACTGAGCGTGGTTGGCCAGCCAAACCTCTGGGCACCGAATGGCAACCTTTTGCAACCAGACAACACGAACTCTCTACCCAGCAAGGTTGCCTCCTGTGGGGAAGCCGAGTGGTCGTTCCTGTTTCGCTCCAAGACGCGGTGCTGACTACGCTTCATGAAGGCCACCCCGGCATCGTCAGAATGAAATCACTCGGCCGCAGCTACGCTTGGTGGCCGGGCATGGACCAGGACATTGCACGGTGGGTCTCTGGCTGTGAAAAGTGCCAGGAGTCCCGACCTGCAGGTCCCAGAGCTCCCATACAAAACTGGGAGCAACCCAGAGCTCCGTGGTCCAGAATCCACATGGACTTGGCGGGCCCAGTAAAGGGCCAGGTTTTTATTGTTATTGTTGATGCTTATTCTAAGTGGGTAGAAATTGCTTTATTGTCTAGTACTACTGCCCCTGCCATTATTAAGGTTCTCAGAAGGGTTTTTGCTACCCATGGGTTACCGGATCTGGTGGTATCTGATAATGGTCCCCAATTTACTGCTGCCCTACTCAAAAAATTCTTTGACCAATTGGGAATCCGACATGCATTTGTGGCACCCTTCAATCCGGCGGCCAATGGCCTAGCGGAACGCGCTGTCAGATCTGCTAAAGAAGCGCTGGCTAGGTTCGGTCCACTCAACTGGCAGGAGGACATAGACACTTATCTCTTTTGGCAACATGCCACCCCATGTGCCACAACTAATAAAAGCCCCGCTGAGTTATTAATGGGTCGGCGCATCAGAACAACACTGGACAGGCTTCACCCTGAATATGCCCCAGCAAAACCTCTTGACTCACACTGTCAATTAAAGGGTTTCTCTGTAAACGCTACTGTATATGCCCGGAATTACACCGGCCACCCACTTTGGGTAAAGGGAATCATTAGAAGAATCACGGGTCCCTGTTCGTACTTAGTAGAACTAGAGGACGGCCGAATATGGAGACGCCATATAAATCAATTGCGAAATCGGCAAGGGGAGGCAGACACAACTGGGGAACAACCAGGCCAAAATTCCGAAAACACACAAACACCTACTTCCAGGCCTACCACCCCAGAGCCACCTCAAAATAGAGCAAGGAGACCAAGGGACCTACCTTGTCTTCCCTGTGAACTTCCAGCGGTGGCTGAATCAGTTGGGATAAGGCCCGGGCCGTTGGAAGCCGCGGCCACTAACTCTGAAGCAGATGTCACTCTGCGGAGATCAGGGCGGGTCCGTCGCCGCCCAAGGTATTTGCAAGATTACGCATGCGCCTTCTAAGTGTGAAGGAGTGTTATGTATATAGTTTTCCCTCTGGTCCGCTGCACTAGGGGGCGCTGTGCTAAGCACTGATTGGCTGACTGCTCGGACAGCGGCATATATAAAGGCTGTCAGAGCAGAGCTCAGCTGTTGCCTGTTAGCGAAGCGCGTGTATTGTGAATTGCCGCGTTGGCAACCTGTTAGCAATAAATTGTTAGCATTCTGTTAAGTCCTGGCTCGCCTCCATTTGTCCACCTGTGTTCTCCGCAAGATAGAACAGTCAGCATATCAGTTTTAATAGTATAGGTAGTCCTCGACTTACAACAGTTCATTTAGTGACACTTCAGAGTTACAATGGCACTGAAAAAGAGACTTATGACCCTTTTTCACATTTACGACCTTTGCAGCATAGTCAGGTGATCAAAATTCAAATGCCTGACTCACATTTATGATGATTACGTTGTCCCGGGATCACCGGATCATCTTTTGTAACCTTCTGACAAGCGAAGTCAATGGGGAGCCCAGAGTCACTTAGCAACTGTGTTGATCACTTAACAACTGCAGTGATTCACTTAACAGCTGTGGCAAGAAAGGTCATAAAATGAGGCAAAACTAATGTAACAAATGTTTCATTTAGCAACAGAAATTCTGGGCTCAGTTGTGATCTTAAGTTGAGAACTAGCTGCGTAAGGTTTCTAAAGCCATCGAGATTATTAAAATCTGTGCAAGTGTTGACTTTAGGCAGTAGATGGGGAATGACTCATCTGCCCTCTTACCTGCTCCTATTGTGAACTCAGAATTATGCTTAGTAAACTAGTGGTAGCACCTGCTTGAAAGGCAGTTGTGGTGGCCATGTCAGAGTCAATGTTAAGATTAGTACTAAGGCTTTGCAAAAATCTGAAGGCCTTTCTTTGGCACAATGCTTCTTCACACTTCACAAAGCAAGGCACCTCACTACACAGACATTTCTCCTACATAGGGAAGCAATAAGCAATAATATTGCTTCGCTTTGTGGTATTTATGGGGCCTCCACTTAATATCTAATAGCTGGATGAGGTCCCAGAGTGACACCAAGAACCCTTGCAACACAAATAGTGCTACCTCTAATGTGCAAAGGTTTTCCTTCAACCAAAGCATGGCAGCTTCACAATTTTCCTCCTCCTCCTCCTTCTCCCCCCCTTGCCTTTCCATCCAGAGGTTATTCAAATGAGGAAAATAATGTCTTTAGGGACCTCCTTAAAGGAATAGATTTGCTAGCCAACTGTGCTAGTCAACTTTGCTTTCCAGTGGCAACAGGAAACCCACAGAAGAAGAACGAGTGGGATTCCTGTTGCCACTGGAAAAAGCTGTATGAGAAGGAGACCACAGTTGTATGGGATGTGTGTAGGGGAAATATGAGATCCTTACCCCATCTCATGCAAGAGGCACTCTTGAGCCTCTTCTGGAAATCTCTTAAGAGCAGCATGCATAATTTTAGACTGATTGGCTTCTTCTGTGTTGTTCTCAGTGTGTGCGCATAATTTGAGAAGACAGCTCCTCAAATTAGCCTGGTGGCAAAAGGCTGTCTTTAAGAAAAAAATCTCAATTTTGTATTATTCCTAGAGATGGGTTTTAAAAAGGTGCATCTCGCAGCTAATACACAGCATAGAAATAATGCTATTTGTTTCACATCCGATCCTCTGTTAAATGCTTTGTGATAGTCTGGGACAACCAGTACCTAGATCTTTTTAAAATAATAATAATAATAAAGCTCACCCTTTAAATTATTAAAAAAAAGATTCAGTGATGAACTCTGATAAGATATTTCTTTTCTTGGCAGTATGTTTCTTGGACAAGAAGGAACAGAAGGTTCCCCCCCCCCCCCCAAAAAAAAAAGGAATATCCAAAGTGGAAAAATATGTACAGAAAATACTGTGGTTTCCCACCACGATTTGCAGTCATCTTGTCCATCATGCATTCCTCTACTAGATTAACTCTCGAGAAATGCAGTCCTTGATAGATAAATTGCTCATTCCAATTTATTTAAAGCATTTTTACTCCATTCTTTCTCCATCAGCCTCCTTCCCCCAAACCCTCTCCTTCCACAGTGACTTATAAAACCAATAATTAGATAATCCCTATCCTCAGGCATATAATCAAATCAAGCAAATTGTCTTCTTCTCTATACTTGATTGTATCTATGCCATACAAGTCATTACTTGGTGTTGCAGCCATTGAGTAATGAATAACCATGCATGACCACCTAACTCACTTAGCAAAACAATTTCTGGGTCTAAAAAAAAAAGTTTCCAAAACAGCAGCTCCTTTTTTTTTACACAAGCTAAGCCTTGAATAGCATCTTCCTCTTGTCACATGTCTGGTTTTTGCTACTGCTGCTGAACAAAGCTTTATATGCAAAGTACAAAGGAAAAACAACTCCAGCAGGGACCCGGGAGTCTGTTAACTATGAGAATAAAAGCAGTTGTCATAAACACTCTGCATCTTAATGCTGAGTTTTGGCTTTTACGTAAGATTAATTAAAGAGCAGGTGTTCTGCCATTGCCTGCATTAGGTATGGTTATCTTTACAACCTCAACCTCAATAATTTGCATTATTATGCATTTTGACACACACACACCCCATAAATGGAGAACAGGTAAACATAAGATCTGCAGAAAACTGTAATTCTAAATGCATTTTCCCTCTTAGGCCACTAACTAGTTACCTTCTCTGTTGTGGTGTTTTTTTTTTTTTTTCTTGGTCTCATTGAAGCCTCTTCCTTTTTAATTTGGCTTTGACACATTACATGACAGAAAGACAGGTACATTCCAGAGCAAGCATAGTTTATGCATACAAGAAAACCCGCACAAGATTTAACATAGCACACTCTCTATAGACCACTAATAGGGTAGTGCAAATCTAGAACTAAACTTCTGTTTGCTGGAGACTTCTGTTTGCTGGATTTTGTAAACTTCGGTTGCTGGAATTGGGTATGCCTAGTTTAATGAAAAGAAGCACTAATGATGACATGATAGCAGTGTTCCAATATCTAAGCAGCTGCCACAAAGAAGAGGAGTCAGCCTATTCTCCAAAGAACCTGAAGGCAGGACAAGAAGCAATGGATGAAAACTAATAAAGGATAGAAGCAACCTAGAACTAAGGAGAAATTTCTTGACAGGGTCAAAACAATTAATCAGTGGAACGCCTTGCCTCTAGAAATTGTGGGTGCTCTAACACTGGAAGTTTTTAAGAAGAGATTGGACTACAATTTGTCTGAAATGGTACAGGATTTCTTTGTAGAGCAGGGGTTGGACTAAAAAAACCTCCAAGGTCCCTTCCAACTCTGTTATTCTGCTCACTTGTTAATCCTAACAATTGAAAGTTTCTATTTTTTCCCCTAATGTTGAAGGGTTTAATAAGGGGACCAAGCAGGGACCAAGATGGTAATTTTGCTCCAAACTTGATTACAGAAAATACGACTTCAGCAACATAGTGGTTAACACCTGGAATGCTCTACCTGACTCCGTTGTTACCTCCTCAAATCCCCACAGTTTCAACCTTAAACTGTCTACCGTGGACCTCACACAGTAATGCTGACATTACTGCCAGTTCATTGCGCACAAAAACCTACCACTGACCTCACCCCATTCCTAAGAGGTCCATAAAGGGGGTGTGCCTACTCTTTAAGTGCACCAGCGTGCCTACCGTCCCTGTCTCTATTTATTTGTACCCATTTCCTTGTTAATGTCCATGTTTATACTTATACCTGTTATCTTGTACGTGTTTGACAAACTAAATAAATAAATAAAATAAATCCAAAACGAATCTGTCTCTCTGTGTGGCTGCTAGCTATTGGGGTTTTTTTTCTGGAAACTGTTCAAGCGATGATCGAAGCTGGGTGTGAATTATTTTGTCACTGTAAATTGTTTGATCTTATTTCTTCTGCATCTCAATCCAAAGCAAAAGCTAGGTGGGTTGTTGATTTCATTTTGAAAAGTAGGACGGGCATATGCCCATGCATTTGCATATGCCCCCCCCCACACACACGTTTCATTGATTGCTTTGATTTAATGAACAGTCATGCCACCATATGTTCCTCCAAAAGGTGCCAATAGACGGTGCTTTGCCATATAATTGCAGCAACCTGGGGAACAATTGCACTGGACATGAATTAGTTGCCAGTTTTATTGGAGTGGTCATGTCAATAAATAGCTGATAATAAATATTTCATGACTGGGGCTGACAAAGCCTCTCGTTTGTTGAGTGGCTCCATTTCCTAATGCCAATATGACATGAAATCGCTTCAGGAGGTCATAAATATTGATGAATGAGCACACCTATTGCCTCATTACGAAGTGATTAGAGAAGGTGTTACCACAAACAAGGTGAGGTGCCACTTTCACTTGTGATCCCATACCCTGTGGCCAGACATCTGTTTAATAATGCATCCTTCCCCTTCCCTAATTCTCTTCACAAATGAACCTTAAACATTTGTGCATGGCATCACTCTTCTTTTCCCGACTGATGAAAAGGACCATTCGCACAGCATGTCTCCTCAGCAGTTTACAACAATATCAGCTTACGTGCGTGCTATAGCTGGCCGTTGATTTGTAGATTGGCCTGGGAGTTTTCATACATCATGTACAGATAATCCTTGACTTACAACCGCAGTCGAGCCCCAAATTACCATTCGAAAGGGAACGTTTGTTAAGTGAGCCACAGTGGTGCAGTGGTTAGAATGCAGTACTCTAGGCTACTTCTGCTGCCTGGCGGCTGCCTAAAATTTGGCAGTTCAAATTCCACCAGGCTCAAGGTTGACTCAGCCTCCCATCCTTCCAAGGTGGGCAAAATGAGGACCCAGATTGTTGGGGGCAATCTGACTCTTTAAACCGCTTAGAGAGGGCTGTAAAGCACTGTGAAGCGGTATATAAGTCTAAGTGCTATTGCTATTGCTAAGTGAATTTTGCCCCATTATACAACCTTTCTTGCCACAGTCATGAAGTGAATTACTGCAGTGGTTAAATTAGTGACATGACTGTTTGGGGAATCTGGCTTCCCTATTGAGTTTGCTTTTCCAGAAGGTCACCAAAGGGGATCACATGACCCCGGAACACTACAACTGTCATAAATACCGTATGAACCAGTTGCCAAGTGTCTGAATTTTGATCATGTGACCAGGGAGATGCTTCAATGGGTCAAAGTGTGAAAAACAGTCATAAGTCATAATTTTTAAATGCTGTTGTAACTTTGAAGTTTAAATTAACTCTTGTAAGTCGAGGACTACATGTATCTTGCTAGGACTTCTTTACAAAATCTGGTTCTTTGTTTGACAATGCAGCAGTCATTCTCCAGAGCAAAGGTGAATATTACCAGCGAAACCTTTCAGCAGAAATCTACGCAATAATACCAGTTGATGCTTGAATTCAATAGATGCAACCTGAATTAATGAATAAATGCATATGATTTGATCCTGTGTGGAGAGGATTGATTGAATGTTTGAATTTTTCCATACAGTAGAAATAATATTGTGATTTGCCACATGGGTCAGCAATCTCTTTAATCAGATAGGGAGAAAAAGTCATTTGAAATCTCAAATGAAGTTGCTGAAATCTCAAAAGATCTCATTTGGGACTAGAAAAGTCTTGAAAGCTGTTGAGAAACTCACATTCACAATTGCTGACCAGAATTTATATAAATAATATAAATAAATAATGTCAGTGCAAAAGATTGATTTACACAGGATGGTTGCACTCACGCATAACGTAAAGAACAGCCTTATCCTGGATAACTGTAAAAAGGCTATGCTAGTTTGTCCTGCTCATCTGTTTTCATTTGGGCCACTTTTTGCATACATACTACTGTAATGCATTACTACTGTAATGCTCTCTACATGGGGCTCCCCTTGAGGTGCACCCGGAGACTGCAGTTGGTCCAGAATGCAGCCGCGCGGGTAATTATGGGGAGATCGAGGTTCTCCCATATAACACCTATCCTGCGCGAGCTGCACTGGCTTCCTGTGGTCTACCGGGTGCGCTTCAAGGTACTGGTTACCACCTTCAAAGCGCTCCATGGCACAGGGCCTAGTTACCTGCGGGATCGCGTCCTGCCCCATACATCCCTGCGACCCGTCCACTCACACAGAGAGGGACTACTCCGGGTGCCGTCCTCCAGAGAGTGCCAGAGGGCAGCGCCCAGAAGTAGGGCCTTCTCTGTAGTGGGCCCCACCCTTTGGAATGACCTCCCCCCAGACATCAGAACTACAACCGACCTTCGCTCCTTCCGTATGAAGCTGAAAACCTACCTGTTTCGACTAGCTGACCTGGCATAACTCTACAACCTCCCCAGCCCAGGGCATTTTTAATTGTAATTTTAGTTTTTAAGGGTTAATTTCACTGGGGTTTTAACTTTTTAAGTATTGTAACTTATTTATTTATTCTTACCTCCTCTATACGCTATATAATACCTTTGTACGTCGCCCCGAGTCCCCGTGGGGAGAGGGGGCGACTAATAAGTTCAAGTAATAAATAAATAAATAAATAAATACACAATGTCTGTCAGCCTGCCCTACCTCCCCGCTCAGCCATCCATTCATCTATCTATGTATCTATGTATCTATGTATCTATGTATCTATGTGTCTATGTGTCTATGTGTCTATGTGTCTATGTGTCTATGTGTCTATGTGTCTGTCTGTCTGTCTGTCTGTCTGTCTGCTGTATTTGTGCTGATAAATATTTGGGCATACCAGGGGTTGTGAACTATATACCTATCTCTATCTTTCTATCTTATCTATCCATTCAAAGCATTTTCTAAGTGTCTTGATTTGTTACTCTCAAATGTAGCAAGCTAAGTTTGTTGTCCTGCAAATAATTGCTTGTTTGGACTTAATAAACCAACATCCTGGGTCTGTAGATAAACATTAACGAACATTTCCTTTTTTATTCTCACTTTATCATGCAAAATTTGTAAGTAAGTAGAGGCTAGTATACTAGTTCATAGCAAATCAAAATAATCAAGCAAGCTGGCTTATAGTTCTAGAGGTGCGCACTATAAGCATCTATTTCTCCAAATTATTTTCTTTGATAAAATGTCTTCAGCTAATATGTAATTATTTAGTATTTAGCTAATTTAGATGGAGTGATGTCTTTCAGGCTGGAAGTGGTTTAGAAATTTCATTTTCATTGACCTATTTCTTCTTCCTAGTGTTATTCCCGCACTATCGCAATGTCCACTTGACCCAGTGCAGGTCATCTTCATTAATGAAATCTTCATTGACCTGCATAGGAGAAAAAAACATTCATAGCCATCAAATAGTGGGTGGGGGATGGACTCATAGAACATAGAATAATAGGACTTCCGGTTCCGGCTGTTGATCCGACTGGCAGGCTCTGCTCACCCCGCGCTCTTCTGGTGGGCCCCCCATTGCCTGGGGGGCACAGGACGCCCCGTAGAGGCTCCTGCCGAAGGGGCGGTGTAGCGGGGGATCCCCTGAGTCGGCAGCAGCCGGGAGGGCCCCGCATCAGCCTAGGCACCGGGAGGCATGATGGGGAGGCTGCGGCGTCTTCGTGAAGAGGCAGCTGGAAGAACGTGCTATTTGAAGGACGCGGTTGCTGTGTGGTGAGGTGGAAACTTCCCCCCCGTTCCCTTGTGTGTTGGAAAGGAAAGGAAAGGAAAAAAAAACTGCCAGCTGCTTTTAAAATCGCTTTCAACTCGGCTAGTGAAGCGTGACTGGAGGGAGGGGGATTCCCCCCCCCTCGGACAGGCGGCTAAAAACTTTTTTGCTCTCTGCCCTGGTGGAGGAGGAAGGGAGAGAGCCAACCAATGATTTTACGCTCATAATGAAGGCGGATTTTGGACTTTAACTTTATAAATGAGGTGATGATCTGAGAACTTTGGAAACTTTATAAACTTTCTGTTATGCCTCTTGATTCCGAAGCTGGCGGGGCAAGATGGCATACTTCCGTTGTCTTTATAAACATTGAAAATTGACTCCACCTATAGAGGTTCAGGCTTCCTGTCTTTGTCTCTGTGACACTCAGACAAATCTCTTGTTGAATTGGATTCCCCTGGAACAAAGGACTTTATTACTCTATTGCCAGAAGTAATTAGAACAACTCCCCCTCTGCTTGGACTCCTAGTCTCCTGATCTCTCTCGGCGGTTTCCCTCCTTAACTTCCTCTCTGTATTGACTTTGAACTTTTACTGCTCAACATAATGCCACCTAAAAGACCACCCCCGGGGAAGCCGGGCTTTGCTGTCTCCGCCCCGGCATCTACAGTATCCAGTCCGAGCGGACAACAGACTTTAACATCGCTGATGCAACCTAAACCTGCTGAGACAGATTTTCAACAGATGTTCCAACAAATCTTAAAGGGACAGGAGGACATAAAAAGTGAACTGAAGGAGATGAGAGAGCAGCTTAAACAGAACCAAGACCAGATGAGTAAAAACACAGAGAGACTGGATCTTTTGGAGGGAAGGATGGCTGAGATGAGGGGGGAGATGAAAGGGGTGCAGAAGGGGAACCAAGAGATTGAGATCCACCAAATGAAAACAGAATTTGAAAGAATGTCCTTTTTCCTTAGGTTCCAAAATGTAGTTGAGACAGATGATGAAGATTTAAGGGACATCATGACAAACATCTTGGCTGAATACATCCAAAAAGAAAAACAACAGATGGGGTGGGAATTGGATCTGGTTTATAGAGTAAATTCAGCATATGCTAGAACACATAACATACCCAGGGAGGTACATATTAAATTTCTTAGAAAGACCACAAGAGATGAGATTCTGAGTGCACAAAGGGGGCAAGTGTTGAAATATCAAGATAGAGAAATAACCATTCTGAAACAGATCCCCAAGAAAGTGAGAGAGAAAAGAAAAAACTATTCACAATTAGTGAAGAAATTATACCAGAAGGGGGTGTGGTTCAGATGCCTGATGCCTGAAGGTATGTTAATATTCTGGGAGGACACAAGAGTTAGAATCAATACAACCATAGAGGCTCAGGCCTTTATGGAAAAAAATAAAGCACTCCTAGATAAACCTGATGATCCTACACCAGACATACAAGACACGGGAGGGGCCTGAGCCCTGCTGCCGGGGGGAGAAGGGGCAATACCAAGAAAACTCAGATCACAAAAATGAATAAGGAAATCGGTTTGATATAAATTGATTGAAATTATTATCTGAATTTACATGCTGACAAATTATCATTATATAGTATTGAATTATTTGTTTAAATGAATACTATGAGTACGGGGGGCGGGGACACCTTCTACATATTGTAACTGCCAAAATTTGTAACCCATTCCAATACCCTTTTCCTTTTTATTTTCTAAAAAACCAATAAAATTTTGTTATATAAAGAACATAGAATAATAGAGTTGGAAGGGACCTTGAAGGTCTTCTAATCCAACCCCCTTCAAACAGGGGACCCCGTACCATTTCAGGCAAATGGTTGTCCAGTCTCTTTTTGAAAGCATCCAGTGATGGGGCACCCACAACTTACATTCTATTAGTTGACTGTTCTCACCGTTAGTAAATTTCTCCTTGGTTCTAGGTTGCTTCTCTCATTTTAGAACTAATACTCCTAACCATGGTTTTCTCATTCCAAGAATCCATAGTACATGGAAGTTCCCCTCCCACTCTCTGATTAGTCAGTTTCTGCGCTCTAGTCTTTCTTTAGCATCATGCAAGTCAAGTGGACTCTGAATTATTTTATTTGTATGAAGAGGAGAGAAATAAATGGCTACATCAGAGGAAGAAAGGGGGGAAATGTTGAAGAAAGGGAAATTCCAAGTTCACCCTTACCAAAGTCTTCATTATTCAAAGGATCTTGAGAAATTGAAGGCTTTTTTCCCCTCATCAAATCAATATATTATTGATTTTCCCTTCAACAATTTGTTCCAAGCCTGCTAGATATTTCCCACCTCAAGACTTCTCCATCACTTTAACAGTTGTGTAGCTGAGTAGTCTCATTCCTCTAGAACATTTAGTATTGTATAGCCTTTATTGTCATTGTACATCATGTATACAATGAAATTGGTTTTAGCCTCACTGGTGCAATCCATGACAAAAAATGCAAACAACATGAATTGTATAAAGAATAATCCCTATGCAAGTAATTAGGAAAAAAAGAAAAAGAAAGAAAAGGAAAAACTAGAGTGATTGTAACATTTGTTACATTATGTCCTTTTTTTCCTCATCAGCTAGCTTTTCAACATATGGAGAAAACTTTTTTAAAGTAGCACATAATAAAGTAGAAATATCATTCCAAAATAAAGCTTAAAAGGAGGTTAATTTTTAATTACTTAATTTGGATTCATTCGAATGCAAATGTATTAAACAGGAAACAAAGCTGAGAACATTGTTCTGTATTTAGCCTTGTGTTCGCATTGTTATATGTGAAATTATCTATTAGACTTCCTTTAATTACAGTAGCACATCTATGAATTTTTGACATTCTTGAAGGAAATATTTTATCTGCCATTATTTTTTTTTAGTTATTTGTGGTTACATTGCTAGCCTATCTTTCTTCTGAAGTGACATTTTTATCTCCCCAGCAATTTCGAGGTGATGCTATGCCAAAAGCAGCCAAAATTTTCATTTGATATGACAATGCCTAAATTTATGACTTCTGATCTCTTCTGAGAGTCAATATTCTTATCCTTTGATGGCTTCATTGCTTAACTTGTAAGTCAATACTTCTGGGGTTTTTTTCTGTTTCATTCAGCAAGCTACACTAGGTTTTTTTTAAAAAAGATACAAGAAACCAAGGTTTTGGAGGGATTTTTTAAGCCATCATGGTCACAGTTACGAAGTTGTGAGGTAACACCTTTGATATTATGGTAGAGTTTTGTCTCATTTTTAGCAATAATTGTATTCAAGGCAGCAGGCTAGAAACTGGGAAAAGTGAGTTCTAGTCCTGCCTTAGCATAAAAGTTAGCCAGGTTGACTTTGGGCCAGGAAATCTATCTATCTCAGGGTTGTTGTGGAGAAAACATGAGGAGGAAGGAGTATTAGATGTTGGCCACCTCAAGTTTTTTTAAATAAAAATAATAAAAGCAGGATATCAAATAAATAAATAAATGTATAATCCACAAGGGATATAAGAAGGATGTTGGGAAGAAGCAGAATTTCAATTCTTATTGACATGGTAAAGTTACATTTTGAGAGAATCCCACTTTGAAATAAAAAGTATTTTTTGTTTTTCTTACAATATTTTGTCTAATTCATTTTTACATAAGCAATTAAATAGATCGTTAAGGTAGTTATTTGCCAGAACTTTGCAATAAGTAATTGCAAAGCCTTATTAACAGATAAGCAATGAAGATAGCTGAGTATGTTCTTTATAGTTGCACGATAGGTTTTTTTCAGCAAAAGCTTTCCTTTAATGTTTATTGGACACCTCAAAGAAAGTTTTTTTAAAAACTCAAATGCTCCATAGGGTGGGAATCATAATCTTTGTCCAGAGTTTTAAATTCCTTGATTCTTTTAATCCTTTTAATCCTTGACTCTTTTAAAGCCTTTGTTCAGTTTTTCTCTCTATGGGAATTGGTCATAAATCACCTTATTTCAGTGCCATTGAAACTTTAAGGCATCCTTCTTCTAACTGGATGCCCTTCCCATGAACTGAATTACATCTCTCATAATCTTTAGCTATCTTGGCCACATCTGAAGGCATCTGGTTGAAAAAGGTTGATATAGGTCTTTGTTTCTTTGGGGTCAAGTCCTCTTATTTTTACCACCCTCCTTCCCAAGTTTCAATAGTGAATTAGTTCCTGATGTCACACATCTAACTCTGAAGTGAGTCATATCTAACACTAATATTTTCCTTTTGAGTCTGTTCCTTTCTTTTCGCTTCTTCGGACTGTTTCTGTTCCTTTTCTTTTTAAAACAGAAGTTGATGTGTCTTTTGGTTGTTCAGTTGGCAGAAGTAGTGCATGGCTCTATTGTTCCTCCTACAATGAGCTTCAAAATGAATAGTTCAGCTAACTGTCATTGTTTGGGGAAGGCCACACACTATGGGGTTCAGCTTATGAGAAAGGAAAGAAGGAAGGAAGGAAGGAGAGAAAGGGGAAAGAGACAAAGAGGGAAAGAGAAAGGAAGGAAGGAAGGAGAGAAAAGAAAGAAAGAGTGAAAGAAAAAGAGAAAGAAAAAGAAAAAGGAAGGAAGGAAGGAAGGAAGGAAGGGTCTATTTTGAGCATAACCATTCCTTGAACCCTCAGTTAGCAAGTTTTTATGCCAGTAAGCTCTCTATGAAGGATGGTGGGAAGAAAATCTGGGAAAGGGAATGCACAAATAGGAAAGATTGGCAATACAGGTAATCCTTAATTTATGACCACAATTATGCCCAACATTTCTATTGCTAAGCAAGGAGTTGTTAAGTGAGATGTGGCCCCTTTTTGGCCACAGTGGTTAAGTGAATCACTGAAGTTGTTAAATAAGTCATGTAATCACGAAGTGAAACTGGTTTCTCCCATTGACTTTGCTTGTCAGAAGCTGGCTGGGGAGGTCGCAAGTGGTGATCGCATGACCTTGGGACACTGCAACTGTCATAAATACATGCCACTTTGCAAGTATTTTGTTCACATGACTATGAAGATCTTGCAATGATCATGTGAGAATTGGCCATATATCCCCTTATTGCAGTGCCATTGTAACTTTGAACAGTCACTAAATAAATGGTTTTAAGTTAAGGACTACCTGAACCTTTCCATCTGTGCAAAACATCCTTATTTTCACCTCATCTATAGCCCAATTCGTATATTGCTTTTGTACTTTAAAATTCTCACCTCTCCTTTGAGAATTTCATCAACTCTGTCCAACCACAACTTCCACCATCTGTTCATTCCTCTTTACCCCTTCACTTTTATTTCATATATTTGTTTTGTAATACAAACCAGGATCATTTTATCTATAGGAAAGAACCATCTCAATGTACTTTCACGCTGGTAACACAGTTTTGTGTTATGTTCACAATCGTGTATCGCTCATTCATTCTTGAACCGACCTCTTCTTGTTTTATCAGGCATAAAATATTTTTAAGTGATCTATTCTGTACTGCTTTCAACTTACTTTTCTATCCAGTAGGAGATATTCTTGCCTGATTGTTTGTCTGGTATTGCTCCCTACTTATCTGAATATTGGCTGGAGGGGCTGTATTCTAGTCTTTTTTGTTTCTTTCCTAAGTTGTTTATTGTTTCTTTTGAATTATGCATAGTATGGTTTATCTCCGGTCTATTGATGGTTGATTTGCCTAAATGCCAAGCTTCCAGGAATTTCCTAGCATTTGTGAATTGGGCTTGGTTTAACATGCCAATAGTTTCCCAGTTAAAATTATTGGTTCACTCTTTGTGAACTGGTTGACTATTTCTGTGGTTATGAGTTTAAAGAGTTTTTGTGATGACTTTTCTAAGGACAAGACTAGCCCTCTCAAATTATACCAGTAATGTAGGATCCAATCTGAATTAGTCACTGGGACCAGAGGTTTAATCTTCCAAGTTTCAGACTCACACTGGAGTCCATCTTCAGGGAATTTCTCTCTCACCAGAAGGTGTCTATTCCTTAAGGATGGGCTTCAGCAAGAATCCAAAAGCTCAGAAGACTAAATCTCTGGTCCTGTTGACCGACCCAGATTGGATCCTGCAACATTATCCTAGGACATGTATATTTGCCAACATTCATACCAGTAATGCCACAAAATCCAGTTTATCATCACATCCTTGAGGTCGATCAGCCATTAAAATCACATGCAGGCACATGCAGTGTTTAAAATTCCATGCCAGTTTTTCTATTCCAGAAAAAAATTGCCATAATTTTTTTTCCTGAGATACATGCTCTTCCCTCCCCCTACATCAGCATCTCTGTTATCAGCATCTCAGCACACCTACTGCGTAAGTGATGATAGGCTATATAATACCAGATGCCTTAGAGTATTATGAATATGGGGACAAAAGGCTCCTGTGCTGAGCATACCAATTTCAAATTGCTAGCTACCTCCCTAGTCAACACTGGTTGTTCAAAGTCCAGACCTGTATTGTTACATAAAACCATCAGCAAGAATGACTCCCAACCTAGATAGAATTATTTTTTTAAAAACTGCTGTTGAGGAGGATTGAGTGTTATGTGTGTGCATGTATAGGTTTCAATTGGATCAAAATGTGGGTTTCCTCCAATTTAAAACTTCAGTTGTAGTTCTCATTTTCACTAGCATTAGGAGAAGGAATTGCAAGCAATTTTAACCAGATCAAAGGGCAAGGGGTTGGACTTTGGTGATAAAAACTTATAGTAAAACCCAGGTGTGCAGGGATGGGATCGTAGCTAAATTTGTAAGCAGGAGGCCTTATTGTTTGTTCCTATGCCATGAGTTCAATGCAACTTCTTCCCAAAGCTCCCAATAATTGTAGACGAAGAAATTCATGGATTTAAAAGTAAACCAATCTTCTCCATCTTGGTAGCCTTCACACATGGCGAAGTTGTCTAACCCTTTATTAGAGAGAGTCAACCTCATTAGACAGACTCAACTTATTCTCCAAAGCACCTGAAGCTAGGACAAGAAGTAATGGATGGAAATTAATCAAGAAGAGAAGCAGCTAGAACTAAGGAGAAATTTCCTGGCAGTTAGAACAACTACTCAGTTGTTAGAATGACTTGCTTCCAGAAGTTGTGGATGCTCCAACATTGGAATTTTTTAGGAAGAGATTGGAAAACCATTTGTCTGAAATGGTATAGGGCTTCATTTCTGAGCAGGGGATTGGACTAGAAGACCTCCAAGGTCCCTTCCAACTCTGTTATTATATTATTCTGTGCTGTTATTCTGTTAGAAGCACCCAGTTGAAAGAAAGTGGATGAAAGCTTTTTAGTGAATCAACTGGTATGAATGATTACCTTTTTCTCCTCCCATATCAAGGATACAATCTAGATCACATAACTTTGTTGTTTATATCCTTCTGATTTATATTGATATTGATTGCTTCCTGGTTGCTTATTTGTACCCTATGACTATCGTTAAGTATTGTACCTTATGATTCTTGACAAATATATTTTGTCTTTGTCACTGTGTTTATTTGGTTTGCCAGCTGTGCAAAATTCTGAGTTATACTGTAGAATGAACTGAGTCTTATCTCTAAGCTTCACTGCGCATGTCACACATTCCACATTCTTTCTTTCACTTTATTTTCTTTTGTTCGTCTGCCAAGGCAGACAGGAACTCTGCCAAAATGTAATCATTAGCTTAGTAAGTTTTGTTTTATTTTTCTTTACAATAAAATGTTTTTTCTTAGAATATATCTCGGGTTTATTTTGCTTATTTAAGAAGTATGCTTCAAGGAAATGTCACGATTCATACCTCATTAATTACAGGGCTCAATTTACCCCTGACAGTCTTTTTATGTACACTGAGAGCATGTGCACCAAAGACAAATTCCTTGTGTGTCCAATCACACTTGGCCAATAAAGAATTCCATTCTATTCTATCAGGCATATCTAACCCAGAGGTGGTATTCTGCCAGTTTGCCCGTTTGGGCAAACCAGTAGCGGCAGCAGTGGGAGGCTCCGCCCACCCACCCAGATGTCATAATGGATGCTCTGCACATCCACAGAAGGGCCGCGCACGAGCTTTCAATTCCAAACTGATAGCAAGGGTAAGAGGAAACCATTACTGGTCCAACCCACAGCCCACAGGTCACATGCAGCTCTGGACAGCTAGTAATGAAACACCACAAGATTTATTTTTTAAAAGGAAGTTTGTTTTCTATATAAAAAAAACTATAATGATCCAATGTTTTGATGTTTAATTATCATTATTCTATAATTTTAAAATTTGTAACTCTAATCTGATTTTTAATTCTAATATTAATTTTTATGTTTTATTTATAAGTTATATTTCATTGCATACAGCCCAAAGCTCCTCTTTGAGGGAGACGGGTGGTTTAGAAATATGAAATATAAATACATAATCAAGTATAAATACACATTAACCATATTACATACTTTTATATGCAGCCCAAAACAGTTCCCTTTCACTCAGTGCAGCCCAGGCAAGCCAAAAGGTTGGACAATCATGATCTAGATCAGGGGTGTCCAAACTTGGGAACTTTAAGACTTGTGGACTTCAACTCCCAGAATTCCGCAGGCTGGCTGGGGAATTCTGGGAGTTGAAGTCCACAAGTCTTAAAGTTCCCAAGTTTGGACACCCCTGATCTAGATAGTCAATTCTCTATGGTTAGTTTTTATATGGTTTTTTAATGTGAGTGTACATGGTTTCCAGTCACAAAATTCCCATGTATTTTTTTTATTTTGACTTTTCCCTCATTGACCAACTGTCCAAAATGTTCCAGGACTGGACAGCTAAATGACAGCAATAGCCATTGCAGCTGAATTGTAGAATTTAGATCCATACTTTATGATAAAATCTAGAAATATCCAGTTCAGCCTTATGAATCATTATTTGTAAACTGATACAAACTCCTTGCACTTGGACAAAATTCCACTACCTAAAAAAAAACAAAAAACAGTGCAGCCCCATTCAGATTAATGTATCACGTGAAATGATAGTGTCTTCTGATCAATCGTATGTGGTTTGCTATATAGTAATAGTGTTAAATATTATGTGCTTCACACGTTAATGTATTTCAAATGGTCACATTTTGTTCAGAACATATATAAGGTACTCCCATTTGAAAAACAGAATTTAATTCACTTTTGCAAGTTGCTCATTCATTTTAATCAATGATCAATGCATGATGGCTCAGCAGTTAAGAGGTTGGGCCGGAGAGTTGACAGCTGTTTTGAGACCTGAGCACTGCATGATGAGGTGAGCTCCCATTACTTGCCCCAGCTCCTGCCAACCTAGCAGTTCGAAAGTATGTAAATGCAAGTAGATAAATAGGTACCATTTTTCGTGGGAAGGTAATAGCGTTGCATGGTGTCGTGCTGGCCACATGACCATGGAAACATCTTCTGAAAGCAGTGGCTCAATGGTCTTGAAATGGAGATGAGCACCTTCCCAAAATCAGCTACAACTAGCGGAGTAAAATCCACATTTTAATTTTAGCCAGGTTATTTTATTTTATTTTAATTGATGGTACACCATATTAACTATCATTTCTCCCTGTTCCTCCTTCCAGGACAACGTTTAAATCACACATTGAATCTTTAAATAGTCTCCTGATCATTATAGGTAATCGGTAATTGTACCAAAATGAGTGAATGGACAATCAAAAAAGGATGTAACAATATTAGGCTTTTCCCCTAGCAGCTGACCCATTTCTATGCAAATTATGGAGTAGTGGACTTTCCCCTTCTTTCTCCACCTTTGAAGTGGGCAATGAGTGCAAGCAAGGACTATTCCTTCCCCTTTCCAGCAGTTGATTATATTTCTATATTGGACAATTAGAAGATGAAGTTTCCTCCTATTATTATATGGTAATCCTTCAGGTTTGAAGAAGATGCAATGTTGTGTCAATGAAGATTCTCATTCATCCAGGTAGAGTTGTCTGAAGGTTGACAAGATATGTCTTCATCAAGATATTGCAACACATTTTGGGGAGGACACCCCCCCCCCCGTTTGGTGTAGCAGGAGTTGGTGCATTCCAATGAATCTCTGCTTAACTGGCTTGCTCTGAGTGATGAAGCTGCTTGGATAAGCAGTGAAACATCTCAAACTAACAACAAAACTTAGTCCAGCTGCAATGATTCAACTTTCAGACACACTGTTGTGCAATTCACCTGTGGATGCAGAGTTGGCTCTGAAGTCCCAATCTGGAAGTGCAGAGTCCAGTACAGTGAGGGCATCTGAAGTCCAATGTTGCAATGACTGTGAGTGTTACTCTGTGATACCACTCATGACGTATTTATTTATTTATTTTTGGCAATGCCTATCTTAAAAACCAGTGAAGACTTTATAGCACAGGGTTGCCATCTGGTTCCGTCAGCTGAACCTTCTGTATGGTCAAAATAATCTAGTTCTGTCCTAACCTCTTTTTCTTCCATATAATTCACTCTATTTATATTCTGCAAACAAGCAGGTTGTAGGTAGAGAGCACTTGCTGGAGAAACCAAATTTCTTCATTCATTCCATCTTCCACCAGCCTCTCTCATGAGTCCAAAGCACATCAGTACATTTTGCTGAAGGAGAGTTCAGCTGTCTATAGTTTTTCTTATTTTATCCTAATCAATATTGTTATTTTCCAACTGAAATCCAAATAAAAGTGTAGATGCTGGTAACATCAATCTGGGAGATAGGCAGCTCTTCAAACAAGGTGATAATCATAGCAGCTGGAGAATTTTGTACACAGTTTTCAGATAAAGAAACATTGCTAATTCTGGTTGAGAACTACATTGCAATACTCTAATGAGGATATTGTTACTGCTGGGAAGAATGGCTAATTACATTATGGAACTATGCTTTGATGTCACAATAGATTCATATTCGTAACAGTAAATCTGATGTAGGATCAATTCTGACTAAAAGCCTTTCTAGGACTATAATTTTTGGCATGAATTTGAACCACATCCCAGTTTTATTCTTTTTAAAAAATGTTTAGACTTTACATTTCAGCTTCATAACATATTAGACTCTTGGTGTTAAGTGAGTGATTTATACTGTATTAAAAAAAAACATTTGTAAAAGAAGGAGTGGCAGAATCTGGGAGGGGAGTCAAAAGAGGGATCAGCCTAGAGTCTCTACATAGCCACAAGAGAAAAAAGTCCAAGCTCCCTTGAATTTCCACTGACCTTTATTTAATTCCTAGCAGATGCTGTTAGTTGAGAAGATTCCTGTGCACAGGCATGAATAACATCCGTTTAATTGGACTTTCACATGTGGATCTGATCTTTCATGCCTGACTTTATGTTAGTTTACACCTTAATAAAGACTTTTTGATTCTTCTCTAAAAAGTGATACAACAGAAATTATAGCTTTACAGTTTGTCTGGACAAACTGTTGCTTCCATGACATTTCCGACCCCACGTTTATTCCCTTGTAGTTTTCCTAATTGTATTTTATTCTTTTACTAGCCAATAATCCAGATAGTCCGATAATCTAGGGGGAAAATGTCCGGACCAAACTTAATTTCTAACGTTGGATTTTCCCCTTTAACAAAGGGAACCCCCTTGTGGAGGACTGTGAATCCGTTGCCATGGCAACTCCACTGTGCTGTACAGTCGAAGCCAGTCTGTATCTTAACAGAACATACACCCGAGAGGTATTAGAGGTGTCTTACCCCCACGGTATTTTTCTCCAGAGAGTAAGTCATCTGTGTACCAAGTTTGGTTGAAATTGCTTGTGGTGTTCCAGATATATATATATATAGCACCTCAGGGTCACTTAATCACCATTTGCGACCTTCCCAGCCAGTCAAGGGGGGAAGTCAGATTTGCTTAACAACTGTATGATTCACTTAACAACTGCTGTGATTTGCTTAACAACCATGGCAAAGAAGGTTGTAAATTGGGGCATGACTCACTCAACAACTGCCTTACTTAGCAATGCAAATTCTGGTCCCAATTCTGGTCATAAACTGAGGATTTCCGGTATGCAGCAGAAGAATCTTTGAATCTGTAATCTTTCTGAATGAAAGAAACCCAATTGTTGGTCCTCAGAGAATATATAACTCTATAAGTCCTTCCAGAGACAGCAGGAAACATATGTGAGCTGCACTGTGAGTTCCTGGTGCTAACTGCAATGATTTTGTCATCATTCAAGAAGTATAAAACCATTTCCTTTTCTCTCTCTTTTCTTTTCTTTTTTTTTAGGTAGGTGACATCATTAGAAGTTAGCTAGGATAGAAAGGAAAAGCTTTTTAATAAAGGGTGACATGATTAAAAGCTAGAATAAATGATAGAAATAAGCGAAAGGGGAATATTTGTGTGTTCTGACCCCCCCTTCCTCCGTTGCCCACACAGTACACACACTCCGGAACAGTACAAGGGAACAAGGTTTATTACACCAACAGACAAGAGGCTTTGTGGCAGCAAGCCACCAAGACAGAACTCACAAAGACAGAACACACAAAAGCAGCAATCCAGCTTGCCAGGATCCCAGACTAGAGTTGCTGTCCAAAGTCCTTTGTTGATTGCTACGCAGAGCCTGTCCAGAGTCAACCCTTTTATAACCTAAAAAGGGCGTCTCCCAACAGCACCTGAGAGCTCTTTACTGCCTATAATTACGCCCACGCTCCTTGCGTTTGTGGGCGCGCCGGAAACGAGCATCCCGAAACGCCCTACTAAGTCCTGAGTCACTATCCTCTCCGCTGCTCCAAGGCAGGGCAACGGGAGTCCTCCTCCTCTCGCTCTCACCGCTGCTCCATGCCTCTGGCGCCACCTGGTGGCCGACCAGACTCTCGGATTCCTGCTCAGCCTCCGAATCCTGTCCAGGATCGCACATCTCTTCTGTAGCTGACTCGTATGGAGTATCACTCTCGGAGTCTGGTGACAGCGGCACCGGCTGGGCCACAACATTTGTGTATACACTTTTATATAATAAAATAAAAGGAATAACAAGAAAAAACATGGTATAATTGAATAATGACAGATTGCAACCTAATATAAATGTGTATCATTATTAAGAATATATAAGTTGATTGAATGTAATAATTATAATTAACTTTATTAGTTTCATTTGTATTAGAATGTATGACACAGGTGCCACACTGTTCACGCATTGATTTGATATATTTGTAAAAAAAAATTAAAAAACTAGGAGGGAAAAAAGAAGTATAAAACCAATTCAGAGCAGTTTCTGATGGAACCGGAACCAGTGACTGGGAGGCTGCAAGACAAGGATCTGTGTCTGATCATTGGATCGCAAAAATAACTGGTATAATTTTAGAAAGTTAATGGAGGATTGTAGGAAGGAACGCCAATCTCAGATTTGGTTCGCTTCCTGCAAGACTGTAAACAGCAAGAGAGCATTAAAAGTAGGTTTTGAGGATAGTCACAGATTCAGATTTAAAATCTGAATGTTAGGTAAGTTCCAGAAACATTGTCTGCTTACAAGTATCAATGTAAACGTCTATAGAGATTCTCAGTCATCTAGGTCTTGGTTGTCCCAAAGGTGCTTTTTTCAGGAGGCAACTGGACTTCCTTGTTTTTTCTTTGAAAACATTTCGCTTCTCATCCAAGAGGCTTCAAGTGCAAATGGTTCCTGTAATCCGCAATTTTGAAACAAAATGGACAGATTTTTCCAGAAAAAAATGCGGATTACACGAACTATTTGCACTTCAGTTTGAGATGCAGACAACACAGACTCATCCCCAACAGCCTGCCCCTGTCTTCAACAGGGAAGAGACACAGGGCAGAAAACATCCTGCAGCCAAGAAGACTCCACACCCATTTGCACTACTCAGGTGACCCTGAGAATATCAACAAACTCCAAGTGGCCTAAACGACTCTCTAAAAAATGAAAATGAGCAACTGTCTGCAAGGAATATAAATCTTTCCATCCCAACCACCCAGTCAGCTGATGAAGCTTCTTGGATGAGAAGCGAAACATTTTCAAATAAAAAACAAGAAAGTCCAGTTGCCTGCTGAAAAAAGCACTTTTGGAACTATCAATGTAAAAAGAAAGCTGGGATTGGTGATCCTCCGTGGTCAATCCATCTGCATAAAATATCATCTGAACATGTTACCCAAAAGAGCATTTAAAAAAAAATAGCACTTATATCTAAATACATAGTTTATAAACCAGGGCAACACATATAAAATAACAGTCAGGGAAATTTGCATTCTAAAAACCACATACATTAGGCAATATTCCCCCCCGACATTAGAACCACTTCTGACCTCCGCTCCTTCCGGCAAAAATTGAAGACTCACCTGTTCCGATTAGCAGGCCTGGCATAATTACAACTGTCCCTCCTGGCAAATGTATTATTATCTGGTTATCTTAGGGTTTTTTAATCTGTTGTGTCTGTTTTAGGGATTTTAAAAAAATTATATTTATTTAGCTTTGTACAGTTCTTTTAATTGCATTTTAACCTCCTCCAAACTGTACATATTTAATTTTTTATTGTATTTTGTGATATTCTCTATGGACTGTACACCGCCCCGAGTCCCTTCTGGGAGAGGGGGCGGTCTAGAAGCACCAAATATAAATAAATAAATAAATAAATAAATAAATAAATAAATAAATAAATAAATAAATAAATAAATAAATAAATAAATAAATAAATAAATAAATAAATAAATATAAACAGTATGGATAAAAATTCATATGTTTAGGGAAGTTGCTTAAATAGGCAGAGTTTTTGATTTTTTAGGGGGAGGGGGTTGGAAGATATTCCTTTGATTAAAAATCCATTTTGAAATAGACAAATTGGAAGACTGCCCAATCCAGCACAGATTTGTCATGCAAAGCAGATTTATTTTTATTTTAACAGCCTTAATCAAGAGCTCCAATTTGTGACCAGGAACTTCTGAATGAAACTTCGGGGAGAAAGTACCTTCCCCAAGAGCACATTCTCTTCTGAAGAGAAATGGAGTCCTGACAACACTGCCTTTCATTTGAAACTCTACCGTATTTTACTATGATTGCTTCTATCTTTCAAAGGAAACACAGAAAGATACAGTTTTAAGAAAAGACAGAATAGCTGCCCAGTTCCTTCTGACTTATTATCTGTTTGTAAGCACACCGATGCTTCGAATGTTACAAACATTTGTTGAGAAAGAAAAATGACAGTCACTGGTTTTTTTCCCTTCCCCCCAGTTTCCTTTGCACATTTTTAAAAGCTACTTATTTGGCATTTGGAAACTTGATTCATAGGATCTATTCTTCGCTTTCTATGGAAAACAGACTGATGTGGAGACCCCAAGAGATTTCAGTTTGTGGGCTCCTTGGGACTCCCTGAGTTGATGGTTTCATTACCAAACTAGGTAATATCATCATGGCACCCCACAGTTCAACCTTGAGGTGAAAAACATCTCTTCTGTCAGATTTCAATTTCTGTTTGGGATACTGCCATAAATATGCAGCAGGAAGTCCCTTTCATTGTTGTTATGTACAGGGTATAGGTCTAATCTTATGCTGAAGTGGAAATGTTGAATCAGCATTAATTAGTTAGCCCCTTTAGGCTACCATTCATTTGACCGAACAAAAAGCATCGTGGTACATCAATGGTATTGATATCTACAAAGAAGAGTAACAAGGATGATTAGAAAACTGGAGGCTAAAACATATGAAGAACGATTTCAGGAACTGCGTACGTCTAGTTTAATGAAAAGAAGGACTAGGGGTGACATGATAGCAGTGTTCCAATATCTAAAGGGCTGCCACAAAGAAGAGAGAGTCAAGTTATTCTCCAAAGCATCTGAGGGTAGAACAAGAAGCAATGAATGGAAACGAACCTAGAACCAAGGAGAAATGTTCTAACAATTAGAACAATTAATCAGTGAAACAACTTGCCTCCAAAAAATGAAGGTGCTCCAACACCGGAGGTTTTTAAGAAGAGATTGGACAAACATTTGTCTGAAATTGTATAGGGTTTCATGCCTGAGCAAGGGGTCAGACTAGAAGACTTCCAAGATTCCTTCCAACTCTGTTATTCAGTTGTTGGCTTTCTTCTCCATGCTAAAGGTCAGTTATTCCTTTTAGGTTCCTAAAACTAATGCAGATCCAGAGTATTCAAAGGGTTGTCTTCCCCCATGTTGATTCCATATGGCTCACTTCTATGTGGCCCAACAGCTGAGAAGTCTTCCCAGACATTTTTGTCACTGGCTGCTTTGTAATTAGTGGGAACACATTCGTGTTTTCCTTATGGCCACCCTCAAAATATAGCAATCCTTTTCCTGAATGTTTTTCCCCCTCATAATTTTTCATTTAAGAAGCATTTGGCTTCTGTTCTGTTTGGGGGTGGTGCTGTCTTTATAACAGCCCCCTTGGAATTTTAATGAAGCGCTGCTGTTATATTTTATTAGTTGGATTTATTTCATTATACTTCAATTAACTCCACTGGTTTTAAAGATCATAATTCATTTTGAGTACTCTTTGTGGCAGAGAATGGAAGGCCAAAATCCCAAATAAATGTCCAGCGTATCTATTTTGTTGCTGATTGAATTCCTCAAGAGAATTCAACCACTCACACATGGTAAAATTCCTCGTGCGTTTATATCAAAGAGACGACTGCCTTTCCAGGTGGCCCAGGATGGCCCATCGCTTGAATTTAAAGCAATTACACATTATCACCGATCAATATTTTAAAGATAAACAGAAATTAAATCCCAACATCACAAGCCATATGGCTATAGCCAATTGAGGTGCACACAGTGGCAGACTTCCAAATTCTTGTGCAAAACGCTTGTTAAAAGGCCGCTTGTAATTGTTTAAAGCTCAGGAAAAAGGAAGTCAAGTGTGATTTCATCTACTGGAAGCCATGCTTTAGCACCCTAAAACCACTGACTCTGAGTAATCCAAGTTTGTGTACAGACAGTACATGCTGGCTGGGGAATTCTGGAAGTTGAAGACCACAAGTCTTAAAGCCCCCAGTTTGGACACCCCTGCACTACACAAATGCCGTCAGCCAAACGGGGTCACCTGCTGTGGATTCAGTTACTGTACGGAAGATGCTTGACGCTCTCATATGCACAATGGAGCATTTTGCCCCTGATGAAGGGGCTCCTATCCCTCAATGAGCCCAATCATCTTAAATAGCTTGGTTAACTATAGACAGGATGAGAGAAACTCAAGAAGGGAAAAGATGATGAGGCTTCTGGCTCCACCTTGCTCTGTCAGCAAATAAAGGTTTTTTTAAAGATTCCCATGGCTGTCAATCTGGCTTCCATTCTGAGTGGCGGTTTAGGGTTTCACTAATAAATCAAAATTAATTCCTTTGCTATTTTCCTCCTCCTTTGTATTACAGTTGAACTCCCCTTGCCTACATTTTAATGGGCTCGCACTGAAAGCAGGTGAGGTGAAGGGATGGGTTTTTTTTTTACCTGGCTAACAAGCTCTTATTACTGTTAATGGACATCCTAACAATCTGGAGAACAAAGGTGGAGAGCTGTGCATATCACTATACGGGGAAGGGCCAGGCCATCTGCAGATTGAAACATGAAATTTGCTTGGCATTCTCACATTTGGAAGCGGTTCTCTAAATGCACCTGGGAGAAAGCCCCAAGCATCAGGCTAGTGCTTTAAAAAAAAGGGGGGGGGCAGGAAAGATGCCAGTGGATTTAACTACCCAGAATCAAATGCATACAGAAGACATATCAAAGAACAAAGGATTGACATGATTGATAAGACTATGAAGTAAATTAAACTGTAAGATGCAGAAATGAAAGATGGGCCTAAGATGAAGCAGCCTAGCAATCTTACAAAGAGAAGAAAACAGGAAATAAAAGAAAGCTGACCTCAGATAAAGAGAAAGTGGGCTTTCTAAGGGATGCTAGAGGATATCTCTAGAACAGAAACAGATATCTAAAGAAAATAGCTGTTTTGCATCGGAGATGTCATGTCTCCCTGCTTCTGCTATAAATCTTTACATCTTTGAATTGGTAAAATACCATATTTTTCGGAGTATGTGATGCACCTTTTCCCCCGCTAAAAGAGCATGAAAATGTTGGTGCATCTTATACACTGTATACAACCATTTTGGGCCTCCCAAAGCCCCACCCTCGGATCCCAATTTTGTGAAAAATGGACCATTTTTTGCAAAAACGGGGGTGTTTTTACCTTTCCTCACCCCCCAGGAGCACTCTGCAGGCTTCAGCAGGATTGAGGGTAGGAAAAAATTCCCCCTTTTGGTGAAAAATGGGGGCATTTTTGCCTTACCCCAGCCCTGCTGAAGCCTGCAGAGTGCTTCTGGGGGATGGGAAGGACAAAACCTTTTTTTTTCTTACTTACCTCTTCAAAATCTTGGTGCGTCTTATACACCATTGCTTCTTATAATCGGAAAAATATGATAATCTAAAATCACACACACAGCAATATCAGACCATCAAAATTATGTTTGTAACAGTGCAGCAAATGGGACTGTTTGGCTAACGGAAGATCAGAGTTTCACAAAATATTTCATAAAGAGACCTTTTTCTATCAGTGTCTCAGTTGCAGAGGACAGAAACAAGTATAACTTTAACAAGGTGTTTCAATTAGGTACCAGGTGGGAAGGGAATTGGCAGGAATGCAATTGTGTTGGATTAAGCCCAAGGAGAAAAGAAAGTTCTCCGGCGCACAACAAAGAGCTGCTAGTTGACATCATTAGATAGGTAATTAGAGGTGATAATTAGCACTTAAAGTCTTCAAGAACCAGAATCAGCCACTCATTGCAAGCTTAATGGCATAACAATGGACTGAGAATCTATGCTTTCACTGATGAAAGTCAGACTTCTAAAAAGAGAAGCAACTTGTGGTCTTTCTAGAGCTTGGTTCTAACTCTAACAAAGCCATGACTTAATGGGATAGCTCTTACTTAGGTAAAGGTAAAGGTTCCCCTCACACATACGTGCTAGTCATTCCCAACTGTAGGGGGTGGTGCTCATCTCTGTTTCAAAGCCGAAGAGCCAGCGCTGTCCGAAGACGTCTCTGTGGTCATGTGGTTGGCATGACTAAATGCCAAAGGTGCACGGAACACTGTTACTTTCCCACCAAAGGTGGTCCCTATTTTTCTACCTGCTTTCAAACTGCTAGGTTGGCAGAAGCTGGGACAAGTATCGGAAGTTCATTTCGTTACGAACCCTAAGGATTCGAACCCTGAACTGCCAATCTTTTGATTGACAAGCTCAGCATCTTAGCCACTGAGCCACCCTTGGCAGCTCTTATTTAGTAACTGTCAAAGATTCCATATTTCATCATCATGGTGAAACCCTTCTCTATGCATCCCTAAAGGGTCACTGCAAGACAGAGCCAGAACACTAGAAAATCCAGACTAGGTGGACCAAGGATGCAAATTAATACAGGTTGGGTGACCTCCCATGTTCACAAACTGATATAGATTCCACAGAATAAATAGTGAAAGTGTGCTGTTGAAAAGGTTCTGCCACCAATTTCAAGGACTTTAACCCTATACTTGATTATTGCAGTCAATATTGGTGGACGAGAGAAAGATTAGAGATACATTTAAATTAGGAAGGGTTTTTCAGAAGCCACATTTGGCTTCATGGTCTAGTTTAGTGGTGGTGTATGAATAGAACAATCTACATCTTCAGCTATAATGAGCTGCTCTTCGGCTGAACAGATAGGCTGGGTAACATCATTATCAGCAGGTGGATTATCAGATAATAGAAGTTGTGCCAATGTCTTCTGGAACTCTTAATCAATATAGCTGTTGCTTTTATAGATTAAATTTCAGGTTGTTTGCCAGTCTGCATTCTTCCTCTCATCACCCTGTTCCACTCTTTCCCATACACATAAATCATTTCAATAAAATAAAAATAAGCATTAATACCTTTTAAAAAAATTAAACCAAAGTCTTTCGCAATCATCAAGGTACCATGGGGAAACACTCTCAGATAATGTGATGCTTATCCAATGATAAAGAAGAACTTGTATGATGAACCAACTTAAAGTACCGTATATTTCATGTTATTCATAGATGCATTCGAAATTTATTTTAAGGTGTCTTGCTGTAACACAACTACCATAACATAAAATCATTGCAAAATCATAGCAAAACCAAAACACAAGTAAAACGTCCTTAAACCAAGTTAAAAAGCAACATTGAGATTCATCAAAAGCTGATGTATGGTCTCTCTAAATATTTGGTAACTCTGGAATTTACCAGGCAACTGTTAGGGGAGGGGTTATTAATAGGCAAATTGAATCCAGACAATGAAGAAGTTGGGAACTTGATTCATATAAGTAGATAGTAATCAAATGGTAAATATGTCAAACATATTAGAAGTGACAGTAGAGCTTTCTTGTGTGAAGAGCATAGACACACGACTTATATCATACTAAAACTGTAATTTAACTGCTTTGAGAAGGGGAGAAAAGCTGAAATGATATATTTATTAAAAATAAAACACAACAGTTCAATTTCAAGAGGTTTTTCAAGAGGTCATTTTTAACCATGAAGACAAGCTCCTTCACTGAGGTGAGGAAGCACTCTCATCCCTCGAAAAACCAGTTATAATTCTGTGATTAATCCTTGATTAATCTCTGCTCACATTTTTCAGCAAGAGTACCATTTTCCCAACAAACAAATTCCTTCCATGTTTTAGCACAGATCATAGTAGCCATTCGTGGCAATAATTTAGTGGATATACCAATGGGCTCCGTTCCCATTCTGAGCCTACCCATGGTTCTTCATGCAGAGGCTTGCTGCAGAATTTCTGAGGGAAGCACTAAGATCAGCAGCTATCAAGGTAACCATGCTTTCATAGTTTTCATGTCATTCAAAACAAACGTCAGAGTATTTAGACGTTTCCCTGCAAAAGTGGATGAAACTGACACCCGTGATCCCATCAATATTCTGTATATCTATGTTACAGCCCATCTCCAAAAATGACCATAGGTTCTTATGTCCAAACTGCAGTCTACATTCTTGGCATGTGATGAGGCTTAAGGAAATGGGGAAGATGAATTGTACAATGCTTGACAAACTGCAGAGCTTATCTAACTTACTATGTGGCTTGCATACAGTACAGGCCACATACTAAGTTAGTCATACATACTAACAATCTGTGGCAATGTAAAAGTGCCTGCTGAAAAGGCAGAACTGTGCTTGAAAACATGAGGAGGAGATTTGGGGGCACTTGAAGAAAGGTTCCCTGAAGACATTAGATCAATCAATCTACCTGCAGCTCTGAAGCACTGCAGCAAACAAAATGAATATTAGCAGTATAGGATGTGAGCACACACTGTAAATCAAAAGTAATATTAGTCATGTTTACACTGTAATGGAAATGCTGATACAATCCTAACGGAGATGCGTACATGAGAAGGTGATGTACATTTCAGCTGGGTGTGCAAAAACTGAATTAGGGTATCCAAGAAGGCACTCACAACCAGTTGCTCACAAAGAGGTTAAAAACAAAGAGCTCTGAATCAGGTTGAATGACTTAATACGCACTACGCTGACTCAAACTCAAAGGGAATGAAATCTTTATTCCAGCTTGGCGTTTGTTCTTTACATTTCAAAAACTGAAGGAAAGCAATCAAATCCATGGAGTTTTCTTCTTCAATGAGTTCTATTACAAAAACTCGGTTGGTTCAGGATTTATTGATCAGGATCAAGAATGAACTTCACAAACTCATACCAATGAGCTAACTGGTTGTAAAACCATATATATATATACAATCATTGTGGCTCAGAATTTATCAGATTTTCCCCTGAGGCTGTGTTCCCCGTTAACTTTTTCACTTTCAACTAGTTGCCCTGCCTGGATCATTTCACCAGTAATAATATATCTTCTACAAAGAATATGTACATGGAACCATTGAAGTTCCTTGGATAATGACCACAGGATGATACCCTTTCAGGCTTTCTTAGCCATGAGGACATAGACATTCCAGAGGTGAGAGGAACAACATCCAAAGGGCTATATTTTATTCTTTAAAGGTGTAATTTCCTAAATGGAAAGCATATTTTAAACACAGCCATTTTGATAACTTTGTATACCTCATTAGGAGCTCTACAGCATTACTACCTACCCAAGGAAAGGATTCATATCTTTGGCATGCATATCTGGCTCATACTTAGGAGGGGGAAAATCACAGGATGTCCTGAAGCAGTGAGCTGGCCAGATGTGTACAGTATTTGCTCTTTGCATGAGATACCCAATGCAGTTGCACAACTACCAAGCTTCCTGTGACTAGAGATTTTATTGAATTTTCTGTACCTTCAAGTTGGTGTTGACTCCTGGCACTTGCCAGTAATAGTCCCTGCAGTTTTCTTGGATGCGTTTTAGGAAGTGGTTTGCCCTCCTGCCTAGGGCTGAGAGAGGATTGTCCTCGAGTCACCCATCAGGCTTTGTAATGAAAGAAGGAATAGAATTCATACCCTCCTGGTTTCTAGTCTGGTACCTTAATTACTGCACTAAACTGACTGTCATCCAGAGGCATAGCAGGGCTCAAATCAGCAAGCAGGAGCTTCCTCTTCCCTACCTGTATGTAGCCTCCCAAGCTTAAAAACAATCCTTCAAAGAAAACCAGTCTTTGCTTTAGAACTATGAACCCGGCTGCTCTCAGCCTAGTGAACTCTTCTCTTCTCTGCACACAGCACTCTTCCTTTGCTTGCTTCTAGTCCAATCCCCTGGTCAAGGCAGGAGAACTTATACCCGTGATGGTGAACCTATGGCACGTGTGCCAGAGGTGGCACTCAGAGCCCTCTCTGTTGGCATGTGCACCATTGCCAGCTGCTCTTCTGGTTTCCAGCTGGTCTTTGTGGGCATTGGAACACTGGAAAACAGCCTGAAAATGGCCTGAAAAATGGCCAAAAAACCAGGCATGCACAGGCCAGCCTGCTGGTGCATGCACATTCCGGTTTGGGTGCTTGGTGCAGAAAAGATTGACCATCACTGACTTATACCATCCTGGTCAAATTGTTGTACTATCTATTTTGAAAACCTCTATCTGTTTTGAAATGGAGCCCCACACAATTCCAGGAAGCAAGTTGATCCATTGGTTATTGTCCTCACTTTCTGGAAATTTAGCCTTAGCTCTTGGTTGGATACCTCATTAACAAGCTTCCACTTCTGCTTCTTGTCCTGCCCTCTGGTGCTTTGGAGAAAAAGTGGCTCCCCTCTTCTCTGACAGCCCCTGAAGTACTAGAAGACAGCTATAAAGTCATCCCTAAATCTTTTCTTTGATAGACTAGACAGACGTACTGCAGCTCCCTTAACTTTCATCATAGGATTTCGTTCCCAGGTCCCTTTATCATGTTCGTTGCTCTCTGCACACTCTCTGGAATCTCAGAATCTTTTTTTGTATTGCGGTGGCCAGAATTGTACACATTATTCAAAATGTGGCCTCACTTGTGCAGTATAAAGCATTATTATCGCTTCTTGTGATCTTGATGCTGTCCCTGTGTTGACACAGCCTATAACTGCATTTGGGGGGAGGGGTTCTGGAATTTGCATCACACTGCTGGTTCATACTTAAGCTATGATCACATCCCAAGTAAGACAGAAGATGCTACGTCCACTTGGGCATTGCAAAGCCCACCACAGTGGAGGGAGACAAAGTAAAGGGTTCTCCTTGTCCTTCAAAGAAGTACCTGGCATGAGAATAGAGAACTTTTGCATCAGTCGCAATGGGTTGCCTTAGGTTTTGCATAATAACGGATAAGAGGCAATATCTAGTTTTACTACATGGAGAAGCAGGGGTAGCAGAAAAGTTTTGCCTTCCCATTTAGGCACGCTTCATTTGGAGTGATGACTGCAAACCAGCTGTGGAAATTACAAATGCTCTCCTGCTCGCTATTATTTTCCAGCTTCTCCAGTAAATCGCCTGTGATCATTTACAACCGTGTGCCTGATGACTTTCAAACAGAAGTGGTCGGAGAGGATGGGCTTCTCTGAGGGGCATCAATCTTTGCCGCAGGAGCCAAGGCTTCTGCGTCTGCCATCAAACAACAAGACTTTTCAGGGACAAAAATAGGGCTGAGGAGGGGGATTGACATTTCAGCCAGCTGAGGAGGGTGCACCCAAGCCTAGAGAGCTAGAACGATTCTGATCAATGCCTTGAGATCAAGAGGGAATCGCAAAAGGGAGGGGGGGAAGGAAGCAGGCTTATAAATGCATTTCTTCAATCAGCAATGGATTTACTGGAAAGAACAAATGTAACACGAGAAGCTGAGAATATCCTACATAAACCCTTCCTGCTTTCAATCCACAGAGGAAGCGTGTCTGTTTCAGGTTCTTCCAGAGAGCTCGGTTTCTTCCCAGATTGTTTATTGTTGTGGCAGGACAGGGAGGGACTCTCCCTGAAGGCCCACTAGCTGATTGTGGAGACTTACCTGAGACTCAGCCAAAGTGGACCCCTTTATACCAAACAAATAAAACAAAAGGCCAGCACTAGCCAAATCTGGATCCATCAAACACTCTTTAAATATAATCCCCAATGGGAAAAACATCACTTATAACTGCAGCTTTAGTAATAGTGTCAAATAATGCCAGGGTGGGTACCAAGCAGATAATAATTTGCTTAGGGCCAACTCAGCTCCTATTTTTTAAAAAAATCTCATTTTTAAAAAAAAATAAAAATCTGATGAGCGGTTGAACAAGGTGACATCCTCCTTTATTATCCTCATTTTCAACATTTTTCTGCAACCACATAGACTCCATCACCGCTCGTAGAAAATAAAGTGGAGGATAGATACTATTTTCTTGTGAGGAAAACTATCTGCTTGCCCAGAAAATGACAAAGGGAAAATGAAGTATTTTGGGGTGGGGGTGATGAGTGGTGAGAGAACAAAGCAAACAGGTTCATCGGGTGGCCTTCTAATGACTGGTAATGTCCATTATGAGGGCCATTTTGTGAATAATATACAGAAGCTTCCCAGAGTCGCTTTTTGTGAGCTGGGCAGCCATATAAATTTCATATATAAATATCTAAATAAATAACTCTGAACAATAACTATTTTTAGAGATCCTCTACTACATGCACTCAAAATATCACCCTGGCAATTTTATGAGGCATAACATGAATCCAGAAAAAGAATCATAAATATTAACCCTTTCTTTCCCTTTTTAACATTTTCTATTCCTGCTTATTGCACAATCTCTCTCTCTCTCTCCCTCTCTCTTTCTGTGTCTCTGTGTCCATATCTATCTATCATCTATCTGTCTAATATCTATCTACCTATCTATCGTGTCTGACATTTATATATCACTGCTAAAGCAGTTAAACAAACCAGGAAGTTTGTTTAGCTTAATTGATTAGTGTTAAATTAATTGATTTGTTAGCATTGCCCGCAAACCAGGATGCTGGTTGCTTTCCAAAGAAATCAGAGGACAAAAGAGTCCTGGTCAGCAATTAATGTGAAATAAATTCAGCATCTTTGCTTAATTGAGCAGTTAGAATTCAGAGAAATTCTAATTAATCCTTTGGTGTGAAGTCTCTCAGTGAAATTATTTGTATATCTATGTCTATGACTTTATTCTGTGATTGCAGTTAATCGGGTACCTTTTAGCAGAGCATTTTGGAGATAATGCAGTATAACCAAATCATTGCATAGATAGTCTAGGGTAGGGCAAAAAGAAAACTCTGGTGTTACACGAGGTTCTGAGCAAAGGCTTACCTTTTCTCTATTTCCATATCAAGAATCAGTTGGATATAGCAGTTAAGGCATCAGACTAGAAACAATGAGACTGGGAGCTCTAGTCCACCCTCAGGCATAAAGCCAGCTGGGTGACTTTGGGCCAGTTCTTCTCTCTCAACCCTAGGTAGCAGTCAATGGCTCCTTGTCAAGAAGACTTCAAGGAGTTGTATTTATATCTCTCTTATCTATTTATTATCATATCTCTCTCTAAATCCCATCTCCATGTCATCTATCTATTATCATATCTCTCTCTACATCCCATCTCCATGTCCAAATACAATCAGCAAGAGTATTGTGTGTATGTCAAAATCTGAAAAATGGCAGGCACAGCACTGCAATCAAAGCTGTGTACCCCTTTGGTGCAACATTAACACATGGACAAAAACAGTGTGGCTTCTATTCCTATCTTGCAGATTTTGATGCCCCAGGATACTCATGATGGAGATTGGAAATAGAGTTGGGGATGTTGATAGATAGATAGATAGATAGATAGATAGATAGATAGATAGATAGATAGATAGATAGATAGATAGATAGATAGATAGATAGATAGATAGATAGATAGATAGATAGATAGATAGATAGATAGATAGATAGATAGATAGATAGATGATGGATGGAAGATAGATAGATAGATAGATAGATAGATAGATAGATAGATAGATAGATAGATAGATAGATAGATGATAGATAGATCCCCATCTCCATGTCCAATCTCCATCTCCATCCATGAGTATCCTGGGGCATTAAAATCTGCAAGATGGAAATAGAAGCCATACTGCTTTTGTCCACGTGTTGATGTTGCACACATAGACCAAAGGAGTACACAGCTTTGATTGCAGTGCTGTGCCCACCATTTTTCAGATTTTGGCATACACATAACACTGTTGCTGACCGCCAAGACAATTCCCTGAACTGGGAGGGGGGGCAGACATGGAGATGGGATATAGAAAGAGATATGATAAATTAGATAGATGAGAGATATATAAATATATATTCCATTCACAGTAAGCAGCACTGAACCCAATGAGGCCATCTTCTGAGTAGAAATTCCATAGGATTGTTATTAGCATATTATCTTCTTCCTAATAAGGTGATACCATTTGTACGTTTTGCCTTAAGAATCAACATATCTGACAATCTAGTCCTCCTCAGAAGCCCAACTCTAACTTCAGTCATCTTATTCTTAGATAAATGGGTGGAAGATTACAACCTTGGGAGATTGGTCCAATTTTTTTTTTTTACTTGATGGGCTTTCAGCTGTTGCAGCAAATCTAATTAGGGTCATATTCTGGTGCAAAGTTGTTTATCCATTTCTTCATTTATCACGAGAAGCATCCCAAACTATTTCCTTCTATTCCATACAGATAAAACTGTGTTAATTATGTGACACAGCCTAACCAGTCATTTACACAAATGGACAAAAATGTACAGCTTAATAAATAACTTGGGTTATTTATAGAACATAGCTTCAGGGAGGGAAAAGAATCTAGCTTTGCACAACTGTCAAAAGGATATACAATAAAATGCAATTAAATTTTATTCGGGCATAAATAGGCATTAGAATGCAGCCATTAAAACAGTAAGATGTTTGAAAAGCAGGTTAATGTGTTTGCAATGGTTTGCATAGTTGTGTGTTTTTTTAAAAAAACAACATTCATCCTATGTAGAACTTATGATTTTGCAATTTCTTTTTATTGCTATTGTTTAAAAACAGACTGGTTCCAATTAACCTGATCATTCCAACTAGCCCTGCTTTATTTGAGCAGTACAGACAATGAGAATTCTTATAGCTACACAACCACACATAATTCCAAACAGAATGTAGAATAACAGAGTTGGAAGGGACTATGGAGATCCAAACCCCTATTTGAACAGTAGACCCTATATCATTCCAGACAAATAGCTGTCTAATCTCATATTTAAAACCTCCAGTGATGTAGCATCCATAACTTCTGGAGGCAAGTCATTCCACTGGTTAATTGTTCTCACTGTTAGGAAATTTCTCGTAGCGAAAGAGAGTCAAGAGGTTGACTCCCCTTGATAAGTTTTCATCCATTACTTCTTAGCCTCCCCTCTGCTGCTTTGGAGAATAGATGAACCCACTCTTCTCTGTGATAGCCACTCAAATATTGGAAGACTACTATCATGTGACTCCTAGTCCTTCTCTTTGTTATACTAGACATACCCAATTCCCATAACTGATTGGATTTATGATTTAGCCTCCAGACTAACTATAATCTTGGTTGTTGTTCTCTGCACACTTTCTAAGGTCCCAGCATCTTTTTTGTATCATTGTGACCAGAACTGGACACAGTATTCTAAGTGTGGTTTCACTAGTGCAGTATAAAGTCACATTGTCACATGTCACAATCTTGATACCACTTTTTTTTTGGCAGCTGCAGGGCACTGCTGGCTCATCCTTATGTGGTTGTCCATTAGGACACCTCGATTCTTCTCATAACCACTGCTGTTGACAAGCCCACTCTATTTCACAGTGTCTGTCAGTTGCAGTTAATTACTAGTCAAATGACTCCCATTCCTGGCCACCATGCTGCCTGGGAAATCTGGGAACTGGGATGCCAACCGGAACCATTCGAAAGTCAAGATGACAATGGCCACAGTGCAATTGAAACTCCACCATTTTGTATTTACATGCAATGTTGATATACATATAAAGTGGACAGGTCTCAACTGTGCTGATACAACAGTCCTATTGACTTTTGACTTCTCTCCCAAGTGCCACTTAGGCAGTGGTGGGATTCAAATAATTTAACAACCAGTTTTCTGTCCTAATGAGCAGCTGGATAGACATGGTTCAATAGTCATATGACCATGTGGGCGTGGCCAACTCAACATCACACTCAGGTCAATGGCCGCTTCGTCTTAGCTGTTATAATGTAATAAGGGTTAACCAGAGAGGCAGTTTCTGTAAGCAGGGCAATAAAGATTAGGCTAGAAACAACACCAGAATGCTTCCTTCCTGCCTTCCTTACAGGATTAGCTCTGTAAAGTGGGAAAAAACAAAATGAGATTTCTTCCAACAGCCAATTCTCCAAACTGCTTGGAAAGTTAACAACTGGTTCTCCCGAAAAGGTGTGAACCGGCTGAATCCCACCACTGCACTTAGGAGAGATATTCCTGGTGGGAGCTAGAAGAAGCGCACGAGAAAAGCGGAATTGTGCTTTCATCACAATTCAGCCTCCACCCCTTCATGATACAAGTTCCATTCCTTTTGTGCATGCATTTTGACATTTCGTGCTTGGATGAAAGGGGTGTAGCTTGTGCCATGATGGGGCAACATCCTTTTGATAAAAACATTGGGTTCTGCAGATCCTTCGGCCATAAATGATCATTAGCGAGTCATCTTCCAACAGCATTTAGGAACAAGTATGGATAAGCCCTCTCCCCTTTCAATTTACATGAACGGCTTTCAGTCTAAGGATATTCTTTCAATATGCTGATAATAAAGGAGTATCTATAAGTCTTAGTTATTAAACCTTCAAATAATATTCTACATATTCTCAGTTCTCCCTTTATGTTAACTTGTTAGTGAAAGCTCTATAGCTGAAACTACATAATTTCCACTGAGTATCTTTCTTCAATCATTTCTCCCTCGTCTTTCTGCACTGTAATAAGCTAGGAATAACACTGGTGGGAGAGAGATCTAAAAAAGGGCTTTTCTTTAACAAATATCTCATCAAAATTTACATCTCAAAATGGGTTTTGCAGCAACGTACCAGCTGTTATGTGCCTAGATTTTTTTATACAACTTATTAATATGCCAATCAGATTCTCATAATCAGGGATAAGAGCCATTAGTCTCAAAATATGAGCACTGTTATTAAGAAAGGAATTTTTAGCTCAGAATTTTGCAAAAAAAATAATTTCTGTGGTCCCCACAGCCATTTTAGGAATCATCATTCATTGCGGGCTCTTACAAAGATGATGCATTTCTGAGGCACAGAATTATGGAAATTACAGATCCGTGTAGCCTTTTAATTCAATCTCGTCCTTGATGCAGGAAATCAAGGATGAGGACAGTTCTGAAGATCTCTAGGACGAGCTCATTCACTTCTCCAAAATGACCAGTTCCATTTAGTGCCAGAGAAATAATTCTCATTATCTTTAATTTTTTTAAAGAAGAAGTTGTTTTTAAAGTCTTTCAGAAGAGAAAAGAAGAGATTTACATGATTGATGCATGGGATTCTTCTAGCATTATGATGATGTTCTGTCTTCCCACCAGCAATCTGCAATCTCTTTGGAGTTCTCTTTCCAGGGTTCCATGTGATGTTATGAATAGAAGCCTCCACAACCAACCATGAAATTGTCAAAATCATGAGATTACTGTACAAACTCTACATTTATATCACACGACACTCCCCCCCCCTTTTGCCCTCCTACAGTTATCCTAATCAGAAGGGAATTTCTACCATTGGGTTATTAATATTTTGGGAAGAAGTAATTTGAAGAAGTTTAGATATATCATCTCTAAACTGAACTAAACGTCTGAACAAGGAGGGATTCAACTTGAAAATAAGGAGAAATTTTCTGGCAGTGAGTACAATCAACCAATAGAACAGCTTGCCTCCAGAAGTTGTGGGAGCTTCATCACTGGAAGCTTTCAAGAAGAAACTGTACTGCCATCAGTCAAAAATGGTGTAGGGTCTGCTAGGCAAGCGGGTTGGACTAGATGACCTACAAGGTCTCTTCGAACTCTAATCTGTATCCATCCAATTTCTTCATTCATAAATTAAGTGGGAATTTCTGAATGGCCATGTGTGCCTTACTCTAGATTGATTGTCAGCTGGGTTTTGTAATTGCTCTCACAGTTAAGGAATGCATTTTACTGTTCAACAGGAATGTGTTATAGCCTTGATTTTAGGAGAAGAATGTCTTTTGCTCTTTGGCCCTGGCCTTGATCTGATATGTGTGGTGATCCTGTGAAATATGAGGCCAATACGGGTCTAGATATTACAGGACTGCATTGCTAAGCATCAAAATCTTATATCTAAGAATTGCCAGTACAAGGTATTTCAGTCCTGCATGATTGGGCACAAACCTGGCTGGAGGTTATGAATAATCTAATTAGTACAAATTGGGATTGTAGTATTCTATTGTGGCAATATGTTGGTTCTAACAAATGTTTAGACTATGCTGAGATTCACTTTGTATTCACCTTTCATCAAGCCATCTTGGTTGCTGCAGTGCTATGACATAGTCTTTTGGCCAGAAAGTAAAAACCTGATTGCTACAGCAGTTTTGGAATGGGATGAATATTTTGCTAAAAGCAAACATTTTGCAGGTTTTCCCTATGATCATGCATCCAGACCAGATGTTTTATAGCTTGCTGTTTAGCTGGCCTGTTACATTTGTGTATATGCTCAAAGTATGTAGTATCAAAGACCTGCCATGTTATTTACGCCCATGAAGTATAAAATTCCACAAGTACTTTTCCCAATTCAGCAGAAAAAAAGGACAATAATTACAAACAAGGAGCTATTTGACATCTGCTGCTTGAGGTGACTGTCTCATTTTCTCTTATGATGTTGGTAGTCCTGTTTAGTAGATAGCTTTATGAGCATATTATTACAAGTTTTACTATGTACTTTCAATATATATGGTTTTAGTTCCTAGGTTATCTAACTAGCTAGCTAGCTTTGTAACTATCTATCTATCTATCTATCTATCTATCTATCTATCTATCTATCTATCTATCTATCTATCTATATATATATATATATATATATATATATATATATCCATCTATCTATCTATCTATCCATTTCTTTCTATCTCTCTATCTCTCTATCTCTCTACCTACCTACACACACAAACACACAAACACACACACACACACACACACACACACACACACACACACACACACACATATATATATATATATATATATATATATATATATATATATATATATATATATATATATATATATATATATGTTGTATTTGTGCTGATAAATAAATAAAGGGAGACTAGTATAGATCTATTTCAAGCTGTTTAGCTCTCATCAGCTAGCCATACCCTTACTGGGAATAGAACCAGGGCTGTATTGCATATTAGGCCGGTGTAATTGCCACTAAGCCACAGGCTCTCTTCCTTATCAGCTAGGCCAGGGAAATGGGTATGTATTTGTGTTACAACCCCTGGTATGCCCAAATATGGGAGGGAACTCACTACTCCCCCTTTCTGTCCTTTCAGCTCATTACAGAGGACCATCCAGGCAGAAAACCATATTTTTATTTTTAATGTTGCCTTTTTATATTTTTCCCAGTAAGGGTATGGCTAGCTGATGAGAGCTAAATAGCTTGAAATAGATCTATACTAGCCTCCCTTTATTTATTTATCAGCACAAATACAACACAAATATAAAAAGGCAACATTAAAAATAAAAATATGGTTTTCTGTCTGGATGGTCCTCTGTAATGAGCCGAAAGGACAGAAAGGGGGAGTAGTGAGCTCCCTCCCATATTTGAGCATACCAGGGGTTGTAACACAAATACATACATACATACATACATACATACATACATACATACATACATACATACACCTATCTCTATCTATCTATCTATCTATCTCTATCATCCATCTATCTATCTATCTCTATCTACTTCTACCTCTATTTCTACCTACCTACCTACCTACCTATCTATCTATCTATCCAGCCATCTATCTATCCAGCCATCTATCTATCCAGCCATCCAGCCATCCATCCACACACCTTATGCCATGGATTTGCCTGATGCACTCAAGAGCATACTGCATATAAAGATAAAGAGATACACAGAGAATCTGAAACCCACCCAAAGTAGTTTGCAGGGGCAGAAGGGTTTGTTCTGAAAGATTTTAGCTTCTGCGGCTTAAGCTTCTAAGAAAATCTGACAAGGGGTTTTCTTAGAAGCCTAAGAACAAAAGATGGTTCCCATGGCATTCAAGAGGAAAAATACCAAAAGGTATGAGAAGAATACCAAGATTCTGAGTTGGGAAGATAGGTATGGTTGGGGTACTTAGGTGAGTGAAGGTTTTAGTTCAGAAAATAAACAATAATAAAGAACAAGCAGCACTCTTTTTTTTTTTTTACTATTATTCTCCTTGCTATAATGATACAAAATTTTAAATGCTTTGGAAAGAAAACCTTGGCCATTTTTTGACATCTATCATACTTTATTGTTCTTCCATATTAAGGAGTACTGCATGTTTGAATATATATATATATAAAGACGGCAGCTCCGATCACATTTTAAGCTCACAGCTTGAAGATGGCAGGTGAGATCCTGCCGAAACGTTGCAAAGACAATCTCAACCTTACACGGGAAAAGACCCGAATACAACAAAACCAGCATATATATATATATATATATATATATATATATATGTATGTATGTATGTATGTATGTATGTATGTATGTATGTATGTATGTATGTATATATATATATATATATATATATATATATATATATATATATATATACATACATACATACATACATACATACATACATATATATATATATATATATATATATATGTTTGAATAGTCCTTGACTTACAATCACAATGGAGCCCAAAATTTGTGTTGCTAAGTGAGACATCTGTTAAGTGAGTTTTGCTCTGTTTTCTTGTCATAGTTGTTAAGTGAATCACTGCAGTTGTTAAGTTAGTAACACAGTTGTTAAGTGCCTCTGGGTTCCCCACTGACTTTGCTTGTCAGAAAGTCACAAAAGGTGATCACATGACCCCAGGATATCATAAACATGAACCCCTTGCCAAGCATCTGAATTTTGATCACACGACTGTGGGGATGCTGCAATGGTTGTAACTGTGAAAAATGGTCATAAGTCACTTTATTCAGTTGTTGTAACTTTGAATGTTCACTAAATGAACTGTACCAGATTTTGGAGACCATCAAAACTAAAAGGATGCGTGTATTCATATATATTTGTATGATTTCCATGTGGCATATTATAGTTGAGAACAGAATACTGTATTAGTTGCACCTTTGATCCAGTAAAGAGGAATTGATCCTTTGTTTCTATGACAATACACTACTTTGATGTATTTTAATCCATTAGATTCCTTCCAGTGGAATTAATATTGTTAACCCAAGACTTCTCAGATACAACTGCAATAAGGATAGATTGAATAATACATCTACCTGGACCCAGCCGATAAAGTCCAGCTGAATCTTTTAGAATATTTAAACTAAACAACTGTGATATATACATAAATCAAAATATAGGATGTGCTGGCCATCATCATTATGCTCAATCAAGAGGTACATTCACCATAATGATTACATCAAATCTCATTTAGATTTGTACAACAGGATTTGTCATCTAATCTTCTGTAAGCAGATCCAGTCACATGAAGTTAAACTTAGTTGTGTGAACCCAGATACACACAGAGTATACACTCTAGCCAGGCATGTGAATTGGAAGAGACAAGCAAAAGGTGTGAAAAACAGAGAAAGATGATGCAACTAGCAAGTTAAATGTTTCTTGATGTTCATAAGAACAGATTCGTTTGTTGATCTCTCTCCCCTTGACAATCCCTCTCTGAGTTATTTATCAAGTGAGTAACTAACTGTCAAATAGTTAGGCAGATATTCTAAAACGGAGAAAGAAAATCTGGGTATGACAACTGAAGCACAGAATTCTGAACTTCCTATTGGAAGAAATGTGTTTCTTCATTTCTGAATTCGATCCTCTTCTTGGAAAGGTAAATTATACCTACATATGACAACATGATTTAATATATTGATATGCACATGGGAACCGTGAAAAAAGGAACAGGAGGGGTTACTCTAAGGTTTGATTTTGCAAAAAGGTACTTTATAGATCAGTACTAATACTCCTGTGATTAGCAGGACTTCCAGGCAGAGACTTGTAATAAGGTCACTGAGAAGCAAGGTGAATAGGAGGAAGTGAATTTTCAATTTCCTGTGCATGTGAATGACACAGAGCATTATATTGAATTGTCTTGCAATGCATAAATCTATTTTGCTATTTGCTCACTCCTGTTCTATATCTACGAATAGAATTATGGAATAGGCTCCACAAGGTTCATCTAGTCCAGGGGTGTCAAACTGAAGGCCCAGGGGCCAAATCTGCCCCGTGTGGCAGTGGTGGGATTCAAAAAAATTTACTACGAGTTCTGTGGGCATGGCTTGGTGGGCATGGCAGGGGAAGGATACTGCAAAATCCTCATTCCCTCCCAATCAGCTGGGACACAGGAGGCAGAGAATAGATGGGGTTGGGGCCAGTCAGAGGTGGCATTTACCAGTTCTCTGAACTACTCAAACTTTCCGCTATCAGTTCTCCAGAACTGGTCAGAACCTGCTGAATACCACCTCTGCCGCATGGTACTTAGATCTGGCCCACAGGGCTGTGTTGGAAACAGCAAAGGACCAACCCACGGTGCTTCTGCCAGTGAAAACAGAGCTTTGTTTTTGCTGGCAGAGGATTGCAGGAGGCTGTCTTAACTGGAAACAGAGCTCGCGAGGGCTGCGGGTGGCCCTCCAGAGCTCCGTTTTTGCTGGCGGAAAGTTGCAACCCAGATGCGGCCCTCAATGAAATCAAGTTTGACAACCCTGTCCAACCCTCTGCAGCGTGCAAGAAAAGCAATTGAACCCACCTCCAGAGATGGCTGCCCAGCTACTTCCTGAAACCTCCAAGGTCAGAGACCTTCATCTTCAGGAGGTTCTAGATTCTTCCGGTGTTGTGCAGATATTTTCCCATACAGACACATAATGTACACACCTACAGGAAAAACAATATACAAAAGCCAGTTTAGTGTAGTGATTAAGGTGCTGGACTAGGAATCAGGAAACTGAGTTGTAATCCCATTTTAGGCATGAAAGGCACTGGGGTGACTTTAGGCCAGTCACTCTTTCTCCACCCCACTCCTCAGCCCAGGATTGTTGTTATGGGGGAAAATAGGGGGAAGAAAGAAGTATTGCGTGGTTTGCCACCTTGAGTTATTTATAAAGTAATACAGGTGGGATAAAAGTCTAATAAATAAATAAAAGCAAATTCACAAAGAAGCACAGTAATACACATGCATCCGATGAATTAATTCCAAACAAGAAATTACAATAACTGAAATAGCAATAGCGCTTAGACTTATATACCACTACACAGTGCTTTCCAGCCCTGTCTAAGCAGTTTACAGAGTCAGCCTATTGCCCCCAACAATCTGGGTCTTCATTTTACCCACCTCAGAAGGATGGAAGGCTGAGTCAACCTTGAGCCTGGTGAGATTCAATCTGCCAAACTGCTGGCAGCCGGTGATCAGCAGAAGTAGCCTGCACAACTGCACTCTAACCACTGCGCCACCATGGCGCTTGTCAAATCCTCTGATCTTAGGTCTCCCTCAACCCTCTTTTCTCAAGAACAAGCATCCAAAATTCTTCAGACTGTCGTCATGAGGGTTGTTCTCAAGTCCCTGCATTAAGAAGCATCAAAGAATAAACCTGCATACCCTAAGAGACCTTTGTGTTTCGGCTGTAGACTATCAAATCCAACCTGCTCTATAACAATAGCAGTAAATAAGAATATCTGTGCCTTTCCATGAAAAAAATGTACAAGGATGATTTTATATGAAAGGGTTTTCAATTCTGATAATTAAAGCAAAATATTTAGTCCCTGGTACTTTTGGATCTTTTTTAATATTAGAATACATTTAGATACTTAGATACAATAGTGGATTAACAGACCAATCATATATTGTAGATCCGTTTATGATTGATCTACAATGCAACCGCTTGGCTTCAATGAGCAGACCTCAGGTTCTAGCAAAAAATATAAAATAGATCCAACAGTCTTGAGCCATGTTTGTCTTGTACAAAATGAAGCATTTTGTCAACCTATTTCATCACATGAATCCAACAAGGGGAATTCCACATGGGGTTTTGATATCAGTTCAGAATCAGCTCGGGACCCAATAATCTCACAATGACAATAAATTAAGGCATGCATCAATTAACTGTCTCTATCTTTTTCTCTACCTGTGCCTCTACTTCTATCTCTCATCTCTATAATCCTCTCTGTCTCTAACTGTATCTAGTTTTAGTTCTAATCTCTATCGTATCCACCTCTATCTCATACGTTGTTTGGTTCCTTCACAAGAGAAACCCCTGCAGCATCTAGCAATTAGAAAACATTTCAGCTCCAACGTAATGAATGTGCTCTTCCAAATGTGTGGTCCTTCCTCAGAGTTCCTACCTTTACCTCTTTTCATTCAAGGAGTCCACATTCAAAACAATGAGTATGAATAATTCACGTAATGTAACTCCTCCCACTTAACCACAGTATATGTTAGTATTTTGTTTGACAGATGTAGATGGCTGAATTGCTGGTTTGAAGATATTAAAGAAGTTTTATGTCTAGGCTGAATCTAAGCAAAAATGCTGTTTGGATAATATATATTATCCTGGAAATTTATAGAGATAGAGATATGTTTGGCAGCTTTTTACAATTTCTTGGCCTATAATCGTAATGGAGATCTGCATCTCAGCTAAAATACAAACAGATGCTCCTGGTTATTTTGCTACCCATTTAAAATTAGTAAACCAGACAGCTACAACACAAGGTTTCATCAGACAAAATGCAAACGTGAAGTTCTTTCCAGAGTAGAAGTATGCATGAAAGCTTAATATATAAGCATGAAAGCAATTGGAGAAGGGTGTCATATCTGATACAGCTACTGTTACACCCAATTATGACAGCAAATCAGAAATTTTGCCAGACAGACAGCCTTTGTTTCAAGCAAGGACAGGTGATCTGTGGCCTCCGGCATAGTGCACACAGTCCTGTTCTTTGGGTGGGCAGGGAAAGCAGGACTGTAAAGTCTTTGCAAGCTACCATTACTTTCTCAAGTACCTACGCAGTCTGATACTTTAGGGTGGTCAAGAGATTATTGTCATCTGCTCTGCAAAAGCTGACACTGGAGCCCTTGAAGGCCTGCTGTGACAGATTAGCAAGGCATTTTGTGAATAAAGAACGTGTGCCAATTTGAATACTGGTTTTGATATGCCCACCACAATTCTAATTCCACAAGCTCAGTTTTAATTTACGAGGCTGGGAAAATGCATAAGGTGCTTATACTGTCTGTGCTGCTAAATACTGCTTTGGGCTCTTCCTATCTTAGTTTCTCTGAAACAGCCAAATAAAATTGACAGGTTCGATCCAGGGGTGCTTTTCTTATGGCATGAAGCAGGACCATCAGCCTTAAAAGAGGCAGTGGCAGAGGTGATATTCAGTGGGTTCTGATCAGTTATAGAGAACCGGTAGCGGAAATTTTGAGTAGTTCGGAGAACCAGCAAATACCACCTCTGACTGACCCCGCGCCCCATCTATTCTCTGCCTCCCAAGTCCCAGCTGATCAGAGTCCCAGCTGATTGGCTGGGTCTTCTTCTGTTGCCCTGCGTGGGAGAACAGAGCTGGAAAGCAGGTTAGTGGGGTGAGGAGGGAATGGAGATTGTACAGTATCCTTCTCCCAGGAGTGGGGTGGAAATGGAGGTTTTGCAGTATCCTTCCCCCCAGGAGTGGGCTGAGAATGGGGATTTTGCAGTATCGTTCCCCTGCCATGCCAACAAAGCCATGTCACACCCACAAAACCACACCACGCCCACAAAGCCAGGTCCACAGAACCGGTAATAAAAAAAATTGAATCCCACCACTGGACGGTGGCATATCTGCTGTTGAAAAAGTGAGTCACAAAGCCATAGGATTTTACCAACTGCTGCAAATACTCCTTTATGTGAGGGTGCTTGAGGAACAGACACCCATGTAATTGCAAATGTTTTTGAAGGAAATACTTAGAATTTTTCCAGATTTGGATTTAGGACTAGATCACCTTCGTAATCTTTTATCACCTGAGGAAGAGCGTGAGTCTGATCATTTGATCTTAGTAGCTTTTGAGATCATCACTGTTCTTCATGGGAAACTCCCCCTCAGAAAGTTCAATTACATCATTTAAAGGTTTACTTAGTGTCCTCCATGTCAGTGGCCCCAAATGTCCATTATTGTATCAAATAAAACCTTACCTGGATAAAGCAGGAAAAGCCCTACCTAATACAGCCGTGATGGTGAACTTATGGCACGCGAACTGTCATTCAGCTCAGCCCCGGCCACTGCACATGCGCATATGCCTCCTGCCAACCAGCTGGTTTTCGGGTCTCTGCCATGTATGTGGGAGATGTGGTCATGCGGTCATGCGCGGGAGCCAGGGGAGCATGGGAGGGTTGGTGCCCACCCCACACCCTGGTTTTGGTCTCAGGAGGCTTCAGGTAGGCCTGCTAGGCCAAAAATGGGATGTGGGGGGGTCACACACGCACGCACGGGGTGGCAGGGGAGTGCAGGGGGTTGCATGTGCGTTCTCAGAGGGGCATGGTGCACAGGGCATTATGGGTGTGGATATGCGAGGAAAAAAAGGTTAACCATCACTGTACTACAGTATCCTCCATATATTTATACCTTATACATGTTAAGGCTACTGTCATGCAATCCACAGCTAGAAGGTACAGTTGGTGCAAAACATGACAGCCCAGTGCCTGTTGTATATATGTGGCACTTTTATTGAGGCATCCCAAATGTGCTTTTTTCAAGAGACATCTGGACTTTCTTGTTTTTCTTTGAAGGCGTTTCACTTCTCCTCCAAGACGCTTCTTCAGCTCATTGGATCTTCAAGCTTCTTGGATGAGAAGTGAAATGTCTTCAAGGAAAAAAAAAGAAAGTCCAGTTGCCTCTTGAAAAAAAAGCACCTTTGGGACAACCATGACCTGGATGACTGAGAATCTCCATAGACGTTTATTGAGACAATAGCACTGGCTGTCCATTAGCTATTTGAACCAGGGTGAAAATTCTGCTTTCGATGTATAAATTTATCAATTTGGTGCCAAGATATGGGATGAGCTCCTTCACTAACAATACTGAGGAAACTCCTAATGCATGGGCCATCTTTCAGTCACATTTGGTTGGCCTTTTTCTCGTGGTGTCTAACCCCTAGTACTCTCTGTCTCATAAAATGTGCAAGCTATCTACTGTTACATCTTTTAGGCATCAACAGTACCAGAGGTGGTATTTAACCTGTTCAGATTAGTTCAGGCAAACTGGTAATGGAGACCTGCTGGTGAAACCCACCTCTGAATGGTACTGAAGATCTATGCCTGTAGCCAGGCCTTCTCTATATGAATCATCTTCCTTGTCAGGCCTGCAGCCATCTTTTCTTTTGGATCTTTGGCCTGCCACACTTTCTATTATTCTGCTATGCATTTTCTATTGTGGGAAAAATGAGAAGGGGGAGTTGCATACTATGTAGCCATAACAAAATTCTTTCTAGAAAGCCAAGGTCATCCTTTGTCTCTGCACCACTGCACCTGACCGGCATTGGATGGGTGAAACTACCAGCATGGAAGTGGGAATTTGGACCATGTGATGGATTTGTGGGTGTGGGAGAAAGATCTTGAACTTTCAACTAGGTGGGGGAAACTAGGAAGCTTTCAGATTTGGGTTTCCCCAGATGTGCCAACATGGCCCTCTTAATAAATTGGAACTTTGAGCAATACTTTACCTTGGACTCTGATTTACTTTTGGATGCTATTTGGAACCCATTCCTTTTGCTTTCTCCCATCACCATTTTTTATTGTACAAATCAAATCAAGTCAAACCTTTATTGCAAAAGGTTTTTTTAATTGTTTTTAATGTATTAAGTTTATTGTGCATTTTATATTTTAAACTCATTCTAGATCAGGGGTATCAAACTCATGGCCCGTGGACCAGATATGTCATGCGCTGGCCACACCCATGCCCGGTTTAGCGAAGGAGAAAAAAGCCATGATACATCACATGTTGCCACCATAATGACACAAGTTTGACACCCCCATTCTAGATTATTTTGTATGCAAAGAAACATCAAAATACATTAAACAACAATTTAAATATAATTAATTAATGCATGATTTTAGAATCCTGTTTCATAATGTCAAACCTCTTATTATGCAAAACTAAATCTATTTTCTAGTAATATGTTCTGTCCTGACTAGGTGGCATTGCCTAAACCTGTATTTTTAAATTGCATCTTCTCTTAACCAAAGTCCACATTTAACCTAATTTAATTTCATATCATTCACCTCAGTGGTGGGTTCCTCCCGGCTTTCCTACCAGTTTGCTGAGCGCATGCTGGGCTTCTAGAATGAGGCATTCTCCCTCCCAAATCCACAGAGTGCCATCTAGTTACATTTAAGTATTTATTAAGAGTCAAAATCAGGCTGTGTTATACAAGCCCAAAAGAGAAATCTAACTCTCCATGGGTCACAGAGACAGGAGCATAAAACAGTGCTATACAATGGGCTTTCTCCTACTATGTTGCTTTTCTTTTCAAATTATGCAAGCCTACACATATAGAAGTAGACAAAGGTAAATGATGCATGAAAGGATGTGGTATAGAGTAGGATTTCTTCCACCTTGGTGGGTCTGAGCCCAATCAAGCCACTATGGACTTTTCTTGTTTTATTTTCCTAAACTATCAACCACAAGAAAAAGAACAGGAAGGCTGGAATTCAAACTAAAACAGCTGCTCCCAATAGCAGCTCTCCAACCAGCTTTAGTTTCTTTTGATTGCCTGCTTCTAGATCACCAAATAAGTCATTTACCAAGGCAAAGCAGCAGACCCAGCCAGCTGGCTGTGGTAGTGCACATTAGAGCCTTCATTTAATTATCTAAGGGTGGGTGGATGGGTAGATTATGGGCATCCATATCTATTCGTATGAAGACAGATGAACTGAGAAAATAGCTTTTGGATAAGACATTGAACTTAGTTGGTGGTCTATTGCTAAGCTACTTTCAATTTTTGCCTGTTCCTGAGGAGCTTTTGCATTGTTGTATCTTTCTGTCCTCTTTCATTTCCTGAAATAAACTATCTTTGGTTGCCAAACTTCCAACTCGGGATAGAATGACTAGATAACGCATCCAGGTGTAATTCACTTTTTATACCATCTAAAAACCAGTTCCCAACTTGTAAGCATTTCAAATAACAAAGCGAGAGCCAGCTTCCTGCAGATTCAAATGTTCCCCAGTATGCACAGTACAACAGCATGACTAGGTTTAATGATTCTACAACAGTTAAGCATGGGGTGATGAATATGCCACTTTAGTCCAATTCTGAACAGTTGATTGCTACCAGCGTATCCATTTAATGCTTTAGTGGGCTTAAGATCCCATTTCTCAGTACAGGAGGCAACAATATCAGCAGATCTTCCTTTTAGATTTGGTAGGTATGGCAATCATATGTAAAATATATGTTCGGGAGATGGTTGCATAAAAGGAGAAGAGACCCAATGAACATCTGCAATGTGAGGCATTAAATATCCCGCTATTAGAGAAGGATTCAGACATGCTGCTTTCATTGCCTTCTTTCCAATTCTATTATGGTAACAAATGAAAAAGTAAAAGAGACCAGCACTAAAGGACCAACACAATTTCAGAAATATTTTTGGCGTATACAATACAGAGCGGAGAAAATGGCCGGATCTGAATGATGAGCAGCTTTACACTAAGCTCTCACTCAACAAGCAGTGACTAGTTACAACACAGCAATTATTCAACACATAGGAGATTTTCTCCAGACTTTTATCAATGTGTCCTACAACGTTGGAAGACAATGTGGTGCCCATGGGCAGCAGTATACCTAACCATACCTCCTTGGGTGCTCTCAGCCTCCCTAACTACCTGACTTTACTCTTTTAATGAAATATTAAAACATAAACAAATCTGACAATTAAAAATGGATGGACTCTTTTAATTAAGAACAATTAAATGCGAAACTGGCATGCTGCAAAACAAAGCGCAAGCTTCTAGCATCAGGTACGTTTCTCAACCTCAGCCGCTTTAAGATGTGTAGACTTCGACTCCCAGCATTCTCCAGTCAGCATGGGAGTTAGAGTTGGGGAATTCTGGGAGCTGAAGTTGAAGTCCTTTGCATCTTAAAGTAGCTGAGGTTGAGAAATGCTGATCTACAAGGACGCCTCTGGGCAGTAATGGGATCTTACCGGTTTAACAACCGGTTCAGTGATTGTGTATTTTGCACGCATGTGCTGGATGCGCACTGCACGTGTATACATGATTTTGATAAAACGTGCCTTCCGCATTACTGCTGGGGAGGAAAACAGCTGAGGCGCGGCACTCCAAGTCCACTCTACTGTGCAACTCATCTGAGAAGATATAGGTCAGTATAGCACAGGGGCGGGTGGGTGGGAGAGCCCATTTGATCATGGGAGTGAACCGGTTCACTCCCAACTGATCATTGGAGCTATCAGTTTGCCTGAACCAGTCCGAACCGGTAGAATCCCACCCCTGCCTCTGAGTTTGTTGGCATTCTGTGTTTCTCAGTAGGTCCTGTCAGTCAAGGAATTCAAGCTGGCAGTGTCCAAGGGAAGGGCCTTCTCTGCCAGGCCCCTGTACACCTTACTCCCTGAGTTGAGATTGGCTCCCATTCTTCTTTCCTTCCACAGGACTCTGAAAATCTGGCTCTGCCAGATGGCCTTAAAGCCTAATGGGGGAACATCATCTTGGAGGGGGTTGTTGAATTAAGAGGCAATCCTAACACACACACACACACACACACTGTTTCCTGCCTCCCCATCTTTTAACCATATCTTGATTGGGATTTCTATTTGTACTCTTTTAAAGATATTTATTTCTTGGGTTTGTAATGTCTTAATGCTGGAAGCTGCTCAGAGAGTCGTTTGCTGTGAGATGGGTGGCAAATAAATTAATAAGAAAATAAATACAATCCTTTAACTTGTACTGGGTGGGTAGAACCCAGGGCCCCAAGCTCTATTGCTAACCAGACAACATCAACATTGGTACCAATCTGCCTACCAGACAATATACAATATCAATCAGAGTGATAAAGGGTTAAGATCACATTCAGAAATAGGTGCAATGTTGCCCCTTCAACCCATCATAGCTTAGTATTAACAGCACCATTTATGATGGGGACCAAGCGCAGTCAGAAAATGTTGTCTTAACATTATGTCCTCTACTTTTCAATAGAGATGGTTTGCAAGGTATCTGCATTGCTGCCATGGTGGTGCAATGGTTAGAATGCAGTATTGCAGGCTAACTCTGCTGACTGCCAGCAGTTCCATCCTGACCGGCTCAAGGCTGACTCAGCCTTCCATCCTTCCAAGGTTGGTAAAATGAGGACCCAGCTGTTGGGGCAATAGACTGGTTCTGTAAACCACTTAGAGAGGGCTGTAAATACTGTAAGTCTAAGTGCTATTGCTATTGCTGGTTTTCACTGGCAAATGAGACAGTGCCCACTTTATCAAAGCGCAGTCTTCTGGTCTTGTTGTAACAGTAAATAAAAGACTCTACTGATTAATATCTAGCAGAAGCTTGCTGTAGCTTCCTTTTCCCAACAAACCTGTAGCAGTATGACAGCTATTCCACGAATCACAAATGCTACCATGAATATAAGCTCTTCTAAGCTTTGTCTGTGTTGTTGTAACATAAAACAAGATAGTCGATGTAGCCATTATATGAAAATACAACTCTCCCTCTGTTTTACTTCTGGCAAGTCACAAGGATCTTTCATCCTCTGTTCATGTTATCATAATGAACCAAGAGAGTTTCTCTACCTGGCTTTGCATTTTACCAAATTTGATCAGCGATGTCTCCAAAACTTCAACTCTGTTTCTTGCTTCAGTTGCATTGTCTTTCCTGCAGTGTCTTATATTAATTCTTTTGAAGAGATGAACGCATTAAGAGAATCCCATATGCTCCCTCTGGAATGCTCTTCGGTGATATATATTTTTATTTTCTACAAAGTATTAAGAATTTTTTTATTTTTACCAGGTGATGGGAAAAATCTTTCTTTCTGCTTTTTCTTTATAGATGCAGTTAAGTTGCGGGTGTGTAAAAGCACTCTAAAATCACATTGTGAAGAGTTGGAAATGATATCAACTGGCTATCTTCTTGTTGGTTTATCCCATTAATTACAGTTAAAACTGTAAGGGAAAATGAGATAGCAGTTGATCTAATATCAACAGGCATTTGAATTTGGGGGGGGGGGATGAAAATAGGAAATGAGAACATTCCAGAACAACTAAAAGTAATCAAATGATAAAATTCATTTACTAAATGTAAGATAGTGCAGCAAGCTAAGAAAAAAAACCCAGCATAATTTGAATATTTGGATGGCAGTGTTGCCTTCAAGACTTCCATAGAACTAATGGTGGGATTCAGCCGGTTTGCACTGGTTCAAATGAACCAATTGTTAAATTACACTTACCCTGCTATCAAAGTGGATCCTGGGCATTACGCTGCACTGCAATGGAGAAATGGGCAACGGAGCAACTGGCAAAAGGAAAAGAGAAAGCCGCTTTCACTCTTTCTTTTCCCTGCTCCTCCTACTTCCCTCATGCAGGCTGCTCTGTTGCCCATTTCTCCATTGCAGCACAGCACCCAGGATCCACTGATGTGAGGGAGGTAATAATTTGCCTGGCCAAACTAACCCCAAAGTCTCCCCTGTATTGTGCCCAGCTTTGATCATACTGCCAACTTAATTCCTCACCCCTCTCACTTTTTCCCTTAGACTGACCAACACTCCCTGCACGCAGCTCCATGGGGAAGGGGAACCCTCCCTCCACTTTCCTCCAATTCTTAACTTTCCTGTACAAGTTCTCAGGAGCATCAACTCCTTGTCTCAACTCTTAGATTTATGAAAATGCTATGTTTTGAAATAGCACTAAAGCCATTCTTGAAGCAATTGCTCCATGGGCTTAAGGAGCTGGCAAATAAACGTGCCTTCTCCTGCTTTTTCACAAATAATAGGTCAGGAGACCTGCTTGTACAGTTGTCATCACCTGTTGTTTCATCAAACCTATTCAATATCTATTTAGCAAGATATACAGGATTTGCAAGTGTTGATATGCATCATTATGTAGGAGAAGTGGGTTAGTCCAGTGGTGGGTTCCTACCAGTTCAGACCAATTCGGCCAAACTGGTAGTGGTTTGGCGGACTAGATCGCTGAAACTGGTAGCGACCCAGGCCTGCCATGCCCTCAAACTAGTTTTCCCAGCGGTGCCGTAGGTGCCGTCATCTTGTTTTTGACTTTTGAGCATGTGCAGAAGCATTTTTATAGTATTGCACATGTGCGGACAGCGGGCATTAAGCATGCACTGCGCAACCATGAGCAAAACGGCAGTAGCGGCTGCCGGAAGCCACCCCTGGGTTATTCTCTTCTTAAAACTCACTACCTCTTCCAAATGATCCTTTTCCTTACTGGCAAATGTTGTCTTTTTGAGTGGTGATGTTGGAGATAAAAGGCAGTAAAGCCAGAAGGCTTAACCAACTACTTTGCTTAATACAAGCCTGCCTATTCAAATCAGAAGTCCATTTGTCAAGAGCCTCCCCCTACCACAAAAGACTATAGATGCAGGATCAGCAGTGGGGAATAGCCAGTTTTCTACCAAATTGGGGAGAGCTGCATAGAATAGAATAGAATAGAATAGAATAGAATAGAATAGGAATAGAATAGAATAGAATAGGAATAGGAATAGAATAGAATAGAATAGAATAGAATAGAATAGAATAGAATAGAATAGAATAGAATTCTTTATTGGCCAAGTGTGATTGAACACACAAGGAATTTGTCTTTGGTTCATATGCTCTCAGGGTACATAAAGAAAAATAGAATACATTCATGAAAAATCATAAGATACAACACAGTGATAGTCATAGGTTACTAATAAGCAATCAAATCATTCTAGGAAACAAATAAAACAATACAATTTATAAAAATAGAAGCAACATGGTTATAGTCATAAGTGGGAAGACATAGGTACTAGGAAGGATGAAAAAAAGTGCTAGGAAGGATCGTACTTTAATTCAGCAGTGGGAAAAGACCCTTTGCATTATAGAAAAAATACCTCTGATGGAATGATTATACTCCACTCCCTTCTGATTCAAAGATGGGATTTGGAAGAGATAGTTTTAAGAGGGGACTAATCCACCTCTATCACATTGCGACATATATCATAAATCTTGCCTGCCTTCCTAACCGATATTGAACATGGTGGAGGAAGTAGCAGGTTCTGACAGGTGCAGAAGAAGATCTCCTGTTCTTTGTGTCAAAGCAGGAGAAGGCAGGTCTAAACTGCCAACTCCCTAAGCCCATTGAGCAGTTGCTTCGAGCATGGTTTTAGTGCCTTTCAAAACATGGCACTTCTACGGCTCCAGGGCATTTCTGTAACCACGATCTAACTTGCATTTATCTTCCTTTAAAGCAGCTTGGTACTCTCCAGATCTTTGGGCTACAACTTCCACATGTATTTAGCAAAATGCAGGGCATGGACTGAGAGGAATTACACTTTAAAAATATTTAAAACATTGAAAGAATGAATTGCCATTGGGTTTCAGCACAGCATTTAGTCTGATAAATGCACAAAGGGAACTAGGCAGTACCTGAATGTTAGTGAGAAAGAAAGAAAGAAAGAAAGAAAGAAAGAAAGAAAGAAAGAAAGAAAGAAAGAAAGAAAGAAAGAAAGAAAGAAAGAAAGAAAGCTTCAAATGCTAAAGGAAGTTAAAATTTACAAGTCATTCTCAATGTTTAAGGAAGCTAATGATTCAGGTTAAGAAATTAAAAACATGTCCATCACAACAAGGAACTTTTCAATTATATTATATTCAACTTCTCTGAATCCCCAAAAAGCAAACAGGAACTAAACATCCTGCTTCTGCAGAGGATTGCCACCTTGATCACCAGCCAATGTTCTTTGGGGCACTTTATGGTGCCACATCACACCCTTTGAATCTTATTAGCATTATTCTTTGAGTATCAGAGCTGAGTTTCTTTTAGCTCCACAGCATTGCAAAATTAACAGGGTTAATTTTAGAAAATCAAGTAAATGAGGGCAGATACGATATTGTTGCCATTATAGAAACTTGGTGGGATGAAACCCACAAATGGAACATACAGCTAGAAGGATTTAAATTATTTAAAAGAAATAGACCAAATAAAAGAGGAGGTGGAGTTGTACTATATATAAGAAATAACTACATCTCTACAGAAATAGAGCACAGCAATGATGAGAACTATCTTGAATGCATTTGGGTCAATATTAAAGCTTGGGGGGGAAATAACATTGCCATAGGTTTATACTACAGGCCACCCAACCAAGCAGAGGAAGTAGATGAACTTTTTGCTAGTCAGCTAACTAAGGTATGTAGGAAGCACACCACAATAGTAATGGGGGATTTTAACTATCCTGACATCAACTGGGAAGCAAACTCTTCACCAAGTGGAAGATCCAACAAGTTCCTAACGAACCTTGCAGACAACTTTGTCTCCCAAAAAGTAGAGAAGGGAACAAGGGGATTGGCCATATTGGACTTAATTCTCACTAACAGAGAAGAAATGATAGAAGGTGTTGAAGCCACGGGAACCCTGGGGGCAAGTGACAGTGCAATATTGGAATTCAACATTATGCAAACACAAGTAGTAGAACAAAGTCAAACTAGAGTCTTGGACTTTAAGAGAGCTAATTTCAATAAACTTACAGAGAACTTGAGAAGAATTCCATGGATGAGAATCCTCAAGGGGAAAACAACTCAAGAAGCTTGGGAAATTTAGAAAAATGAGATTAGAAAAGCCCAGTCTAGCGCATTACCAATGAAGAAGAAAAATAACAGCTCCCAAAAGAAACCAGCATGGCTGCATAAAGAACTCTGACAAATTGAAAGACAAAAAAGATAAGTACAAAAAGTGGAAAGAGGGGACATAACTAAGGCATAATATCAGCAAATAGCCCGAGCCTGTAAAGATGAAGTGAGGAAAGCTAAGGCTCACAATGAAAAAAGGCTTGCCACAAAAGTAAAACATAACAAAAAAGCTTCTTCCAACATGTTAAAAACAAGAAAAGAGTTAAGGAAACAATTGGTCCATTGCTGGGAGAAAGTGGCAAGAAGGTGACAAGCAATAGGGAGAAAGCAGAACTATTTAACTCATGTTTTGCATCTGTCTTTACACAAAGAGATAAAACAGTCCAACCTATCAAAAACAGCACCACAAAAATCAGATTAGGAACACAAGTTGAAATAGGGAAGAAAATGGTAAGTGAGCACCTAGACAAGTTCAAATCACCAGGGTTCCCTGGATTACACCCCAGGGTTCTGAAGGAACTGGCAGACAAGATCTCAGAACCACTGAACTATATCTTTCAAAGATCCTGGAGCACCAGGGAACTGCCAGAGGACTGGAAAAGAGCTGATGTGGTTCCCATCTTCAAAAAAGGGAAAAAATAGATCCAGGAAACAGACCTATCAGCCTGACCTCAATACCAGAAAAGATTCTGGAAAAGATAATCGAGCAACGAATTAGCGAACACCTAGAAGTAAACAAAGAAATAGCAAAAGCCAACATGGGTTTGTCAAAAACAGATAATGCCAGACTAATCTTATTGCATTCTTTGACAAAGTGACAAAATTAGTGGACCAGAGGAATGCCGTTGATATAGTTTACTTGGACTTCAGTAAGGCATTTGATAAGGTAGACCTTAAGCTACTACTAGATAAAGTAGAAGAACGTGGGTTAGACAGCATCACCACCAGATGAATTCATAACTGGATGACCAACTGCACTCAACATGTAGTCCTCAATGGAACTGCATCTACATGGAGGGAAGTATGCAGTGGAGTACCTCAAGGCTCTGTTTTAGGCCCAGTACTCTTCAATATCTTCATCAATGATTTGGATGAGGAAATAAATGGGGAACTCATCAAATTTGCAGATGACACCAAGATGGCAGGAATAGCCAACACTCCAGAAGATAGGCTTAAGATACAGAAAGATCTTGACAAACTTGAACATTGGGCACTATCTAATAAAATGAAATTCAATGGTGAAAAGAGTAAGGTTCTACATTTAGGCAAGAAAAACGAAATGCACAGGTACAGTATAGGTGGTACCTTGTTCAATAGTAGTAACTGTGAGAGGAATCTTGGAGTCCTAATGGACAACCATTTAAATATGAGCCAGCAATGTGCAGCAGCTGCCAAAAAAGCCAACACAGTTCTAGGCTACGTAAACAGAGGGATAGAATCAAGATCACGTGAAGTGTTAATGCCACTTTATAATGCCACACTTGGAATACTGCATTCAATTTTGGTCGCCACGATGTAGAAAAGATGTGGAGACTCTAGAAAGAGTTCAGAGAAGAGCAACAAAGATTATTAGTGAACTGAAGACTAAAACATATGAAGAACAGTTGCAGAAACTGGGTATGTCTAGTTTAATGAAAAGAAGGACTAGGGGAGACATGATAGCAGTGTTCCAATATCTCAGGGGTTGCCACAAAGAAGAGGGAGTCAAACTATTCTCCAGGGCACCTGAATGTAGAACAAGAAGCAATGGGTGGAAACTAATCAAGGAGAGAAGCAACTTAGAACTGAGGAGAAATTTCCTGACAGTTAGAACAATTAATCAGTGGAACAGCAACAACACTGGAAGTCTTTAAGAAGATGTTGGATAGCCATTTGTCTGAAACAATATAGGGTTTCCTGCCTAGGCAGGGGGTTGGACTAGAAGACCTCCAAGGTCCCTTCCAACTCTGCTATTTTATTGTATTGTAATATCATTGTTGTTTTTTCAAAATTGCAGTAAAAGAATTCTGTGAGGTTTGAGGGCAGGGCTGGTTTGGGGAAAGTTCATCTCACTCACTCCTACTGCTAGAACCTGGAGCTTTCTACCATATTTCACAGCCTACCTTATCAATGATCTCTAATTTAATCCTTCTGTTCTGACTCAGGCTTCCTTAAAAAGCAAGAAGCAGAGTCTTGGTCTCAGCAAAACCCCTTTTATTTACATGACTGTGAATTCCTTTCATTCACAGTGGCAAGGTTTAGCAAACAGTCTTTCCAAGGAATATTTATAAACCCGAACCTTATTTTGTTTGGAGAGCTGCCAGATAACTAGTTTCCAAATGCAGGGCAAGGCAAAACTTGACACAGAGTCTCTTAAAGTCACAAACAGAACTTTCCACTCTTGAAACGACTGAATGAACAAATTGTTTCCTGCAAAAGCCCCCTCCCTGTTCAGTCCTCTTTTGTTTCCTATGGGAGGGGCCAATCACCTCCAAGGTGTACCTTTACTCCCAAGTCAACCCTGCTTTCTTAGTTGTTCTTGTGTTCTGGCAGCTCCATGCATGCTCACACTGGGAACAGGCTCCAGCTGTTCCTCTGCCTCACTGCTGTCTAACTCCCTCTCTGCCTCCGATGCAGAGCCCTCATCTGAGCTTTCCCCAGCCCCCAGGACTGGCTCATGTTCCTCCCCAACCTCCTCACTGTCCATCTCTGCTGCCAGCTCCACTGGTCACCAGCGGGCCACAAGAACTTCTAGTCATCTTATTCATTTCCTAATCTGTGCAAAAAAAAGGGGGGGGGGAGCAGTTTGCGTGAGTAAAATGTACTCAACTGTTGTCTCATCATCACTGGGGGAATAAGATAGCTATCATTCTATTACAGTATTCCCCACTTCACCCTCCCAGAGAGGTTGTACAATGTAATCAACAATTCTGGGTGCTGTCAGTGAAAAATCCTCAATTGGTGAATCCGGGCATCATACCATCACCACAGCTTTTAGTGGGAATTTATACCTGGCAAGAATGATGTTTTGGCAACCAAACAATTTTCCTGCTGCATCCCCAGTTCAGATTGGGGTGGGGGGAAGCTCTATGTAACAGAGGCAAGTAGAATTCTATTACCCCAGGGGGTGGGGCTTGAACTAAACAGTAATTTTCACCTTCTCCTATTCGTCAGTTGGAGAGAATGTTGATGGCTCAGAATATTTTCTGCCTGATTTTTTTTTTTTTTTGGCAATCTAGAGACAAGAAGAATGAAAGGAATCTTAGTGCTGACTTTAACATATTTTTAAGAGATTGGGGAATAAAAATGGGTCCATACAGAAGTGCTCTTGGTTAATCTTTGGATTTATTGGAAAATGTCTGAATCAACTAGTTTTAACTCTGGATTCAATTGTTTTCATCTTCCCATCATTTACTGGCATGGTAAGTTGCCAACTACATGCCATTCATAATGGTATTCTTAAAGTAATAAACAAAACAACATGGGGGGAAAAGAAAACCTCAGGCTGAAAAAGAGTAAAATGTCTACCAAATTTTCAATGTGTTCTCAGTGAATTAAGTCTGTGAACAGATTAAGCAAAAATCTTTACTGAAATAGAGTCTAAAACATTAATAGACATGAATGGATGAACTGCTGTTAAAAAGATAATGCAAGGACCTCAAGCAAATATATAAAACAGTCTTACATGCATGTAAATAACCATACTAACCTTGATGGGAAAGAAGTAGTGATCGAGTTACAAAACAAAGGACTTTTGTGAATGTTGGCAATAACACACCTTGAAATAAACAGCACAGAGTAGTTGAAAGAAGCACTGCTGGGACCTGCAACTGAGGAACGGCAGAATTAATGTCTGTCTCAACAGACATTACTGGGGACACCATGGGAACATTTTAAAAAAGGAGAGATTGTCGAGTAAGCAGTGGCTATGTATTTATTACTCGATAACTTGAGATTATTTTGGACGATTTGGAGAAAGTATAATAGAACTATATTAAAAAAATAATAACCAGGCATTAAGATGAAATGCAAAAATTGCAAAACTCTCCAGGAAATTAAATACATTGTTTGCTTTATGCATTTGCTCTATGGATGCATCCGTATGTTCTTTGTTCTTTCTTTTGGTGGGAGCAATGGACTGAAAATCTTGAAATTTAACATCCTCCCCCTCCCAGCTGTTTTCTCCCTAAAATGATACATTTAGCCTTTAGACACATTTAAAGATACTGAGCTTGTCATCTGGAAAGCTGACAGCCTGGGTTCAAAAGCCAAGCACAGCACAACAGGGCGAGCTTCCCTTCGTTCCCCAGCTCCTGCCCATCTAGCAGTTCGAAAGATGCAAATGCAAGTAGATTAATAGGTACCACTTTGATGGGAAAGTAACAGAATTCTGTGAGCCTTTGGTGTATTGCCATGTTGGCCACATGATCATGGAAAATGTCTTCGGACAATGCTGGCTCCCTCAGCCAAGAAACAGAGCACCTCGTGCTAGAGTTGAACACAACTGGAGAGGGAAACTTTTACAACAATTTGTACTGGCACAAAGCTAAGAAATGAAACTGTGAAACTCTCCCCATCTGTTTTTGCAAAACAGAGTCATACCCAACTCCTTGAAGTAGATTAGGTAAAGATAAAGGCTTTCTACTGTCATGTCATGTCTGACTTTAGGGCAGGAGTTCCCAACCTTTTCTATACCCCACACCCCTAGAACGCTTCGGATATATTTTCACACCCCTTAAAAATAAATAATTATATGCATACAATTATACATATACACTATAATTTTGAAACTTCTAAACCCAAGTTTTCACACCTCCTGGAATATCGTCTTGCATCCGCCAAGAGGTGCAAGCACTTCTCGTTGGGAATCCCTGCTCTAGAGGATGGCACATCTCCATTTCTTAACCAAGGGAGCCAGCATTGTCTGAGGACCTTTCCATAGTCATCTGGCCCCCATGACTATAGGCCAAGGCACAGGGAACCCTATTACCTTCCCACCAAAGTGGTACTTATTTATCTACTCACATTTGCCCACTTTTGAACTGCTAGGTCACGGGTATCAAACTCACCACGTCACGTGATGTATTGTGATTTTTCCCAATACAGAGCTGGGGTGGGTGTGGCCTGCAGGTGACACATCTAACCCACTGGCTGCCAATTTGATACCCCTGTGCTAGGTGATCAGGAGCTGGGGGAAGTAACTGGAGCTCATCCCAATGTGCAGTGCTCAAGTCTCATCTTTAACCGCTGAGTCATTAACTCCTATAAGAAACCTTGGTGTTTGGTGGCAATTTAAACATGGGGTGAAAAATGCTACCAGCTTTTTGCAGGGTATAGTACAGCCAAAGAGTTATGCCAAATTCCAAATATCTCAGGATGACTTTGGACATCCTAAACAAGTTGACTTCCCTTGAATTCAATTCCTTGCCCATACCCATACACACAGTCAAACAACAACACTTTTTTGTCCATTCCAGGAATGCAAGCCTAACCACAGTCACTTTGTTCAGAAATGCATACTCTAAATAAATCTGCTTAGAACAGCAGCTCAAGAAACACAAGAGAAGTTTCTCTCAGCTTAACCCATCCTCTTCACCAGAATGTACATCAATGGGTCCATGAACCTTCCAGTTTCAAATGCTGATGTGACACTTCTATGGCAAATGTTGACACAGCAACTTTGTTTTCCCTTGCGGTGCAGAAAGCACCAAGTGTCTTTTGCATTCATAAATCTTCTTCTGGATGCAAAAATAAAGGGATATCAACTTCCCATTCCAGCATCATGCTTAATCCTTGGAGTTCAATACTATTTTTTTCCCAAATACTCCTCAGTACATTCCCTGAGGGGGGGACCATTACCCAGATGTGCATTATTTATATTAATTTATTACAAATACAAGTAAGTCTTCCAACAAAATGTTGCAGAACTGAGCACTCTGGCTCTGGTTTCTAGCCAGCCATGCTCTTATTCAGGGTTTTCTCCTCTATTTTCTCTCCTTGTGAATTTCTACCACCACATCCCAGTCTTCCTAATGTCCATAGATATTAAACTACTTCATCTTCCTTGGAGTGGGATGCTCAGGTGGGTATTCTATGGTCATTCAAGTCATGGCTAAAAGGTAAAGGTTCCCCTCACAAATATGCACTAGCCATTCCTCTAGAGGGCGGTGCTCATCTCCGTTTCAAAGCCGAAGAGCCAGAGCTGTCCGAAGACGTCTCCGTGGTTATGTGGCTGGCATGATTAAATGCTGAAGGTGCATGGAATGCTGTTACCATCCCACCAAAGGTTCAATGGAACTAAAGCAAGGGATTCAACTCATTGTGAGCAGGATACAAACTCTATGATTGCAACCGCAATCATGATACAGCATTCAGATGTTCTCCAGTCTGGCTCTGCTCACCCAATGTATTCCCTAACCATTCAGGGCCCTAATCTTGCCTCAAGCTACACCCCAACCTGGTTGTCCATTGGTAGACCAGTCAGCTCCTTGCTGATCCCTTAGCCATTGAAGCAACATTGTAATATGGGGCTAACTTTTTCAGGAAATATGAGGCGGAACTTGGCAAGTTACTTTTTTTAAGGTCTCTGATAATGGAGAATCAAATAGACAGAATGGAAAGCCAAGTCAAGCAAACAAACTTATAACCGACACTTTAAAAACAAAACACAGCAGGCCCGTCCTCGACATCAATCTCTTGAAGAAAGACGTCTTCTGATCTGTTCAGAAAAAGTGCCGTAGGCAAGCTTTAAAATGAATCTCTCCCTTCTTGCCTCTCTTTCCCTCTCCTTCTCTTTCTTTGAGGCTGGGTCCCCCTGAGATGGAAGTCTGCTGAGTGAACAATCTTGGTAAGTCCACATCATAATCCTGGGAAGTCACATCTCCAACTGTCCCATTAGCTGCGTAACTCTGGATTCCTTCCAACAGTATGAGCCAAGGCTGTCAGAAGTCCTCTCTCTAGTATTTGAAGAGATTGCTCAGGTCATCGTTTGTGCCAGCAGATTTCCCTTCCAAGATGACCTAACTGAGGAGACAGGAACAGCACTTTGTCACTTGCTCAGTCAGCAGGCTTAGCTCAAAACTTAGCCTGAGGTTAGATAAACATAAACTATTCTCCAAGTGACAGGGATGACTCTTATCATTGGCAAGGGCGCCTCTGTACCTCTGTATTGGTCCACTTTGCTTCATTACAAACGCCTTTTGAACATAGTTTGTGTGATTTAATGTTTAAAACAGGCTTTGTTCTTTCACCATCTCCAGAGATGACAAATGGCAGCCTGTGCAGGACAGAATTGTTTCTATCAACAGGCTTCTTTGAATGGCTACTCTCTGTGTACATTTTTCAAATGATGGTTATTGTAGTTCAGCCCAACATGAATAGAGCGCATGGAGCCTGCCCTGATTTTCTAGCTATCAAAGCTCAACAAAACAAAACAAAAAAGAACAAAACCTCCAGTTCTTGAAACAGGCAAGTGAAACTTACCTCCGAGTGGAGTTTGCCAGTAGCTGTGAGTGTCAACACTGCTGTAAATTTATCTTGTTCTAACAAACAGCAGGAGTTGGCCCTAAGAGTTCCATAATTAGGAACAGCACCGAGTCCCTATTTTCCTCTGCTCTTTGCCAAGCAGGAAACTCTTCACTTGGTTAAGAAAAGTAGAATGACTGGAAGTCTTCCTATTTTTCCCCTATCACTACTTTTTCTTTATCACTGATGAACAGGGCTGCTTGATTTTTACATTGCCATGAGATCTAAGTGAGATTTAGTCACAACTGTATGAGACAAATGGGAGGAGGGAGGGGAGGGGAGGGGGAGAGGAGAGGAGAGGAGGGGAGGGGGAGAGGAGAGGAGAGGAGAGGAGAGGAGAAGAGAAGAGAAGAGAAGAGAAGAGAAGAGAAGAGAAGAGAAGAGAAGAGAAGAGAAGAGAAATACTCACTAAGTTTCTGAACAGTCAGTCCAAGGGCTAGAAATGACCACACTTCTCCAAGTAGCATATAAACTGATTTCAAGAACACAAAATGCCAAACTATCAGGGTGTACATTAATAGCCATAATGTTCTGAACGATGCACCTTTCAAAACTTATGCACTGCTGTTTCAAAGCAGAGATGCAAATAGCGATAGCACTTAGACTTACATACCACTTCACAGTGCTTTATTGCCCTCTCTAAGTGGTTTACAGAGTCAGCCTACTGCCCCCAACAATCTGAGTCCTCATTTTAACCAATCTCAGAAGGATGGAAGGCTTCCGAGCCTTCCGGTGAGAATCCGACTGCCCAATTGCAGGCAGCCAGAAGTCAGCAGAAGTAGCCAAATGTAACATTACCAATTCAAAGAGCTACAATAATTTACCATTTGCTTTTCAATTCCTGCTCCATAGATTAGTTCCTTAACTCTATCAAATGCTAATGCTGGGCTTAGCAATCAAACTAGATTGGCAGCTTTTTCCAAAATATTCTAGACCGCAGAATTTTCTGTAGAATCACGTGTCTAATTTGGATTAGAGATTACAAACATTTCCAACTCTGCGTAGAGAACGATTCAGCTTCACGGTGCACTTGATGAATCTCTCAAAATGAAGGAATGGAAAGGCTGCCTAAGAAACGACTTGCACTTTGCCGCTTTATAATAAGCAAAGCCGTCTGAAGATTTTCAAATTATTAACATCATCATGGTCATTATTATAATAATAATGGGAATAATATTTCAGCAGGTGCTAGACACTTTTATAGCGCTTTCAACGTGGGTGTTTACGCAATCGGATGTAAATCTTACCAATTTTAATGTTACTTATTCCCAAATAAGCATGTACATAAAATTGCAGTTTTAGATTCTTTCTGTAAAGAAATTCGTACTGCAACTATAAACAGAGCTATTTCTTTGCAACATTTCAGAATTACTTTGTGCTTTCCTTTAGCACTTGTGTACAGACTAATACATACATTAAATGCAATTAAGTCATTAAGAACAGCCAATAGAGAATCCTATGTTTAGACTTATGTTGCTTGCAGAATGTTGTCCTCCAGTGTCAATTCAGTGACCCGCCATCTGTATTTTGTCGCTTGCCATTTATCCCAAGCAAGTGCTTTATTGCAGCATTTCACTTTCAACTCACATTCTGAATTATTTTGCATGACTTTCACTAGTTTCAAAACTTTTGTTTAATGCCGTGCTATTCGACAGCTAGAATATCAACGACAAATGTCAAGTAAGTTAAAAGTTACTAAGGGCACAGGACAGGCACCAGAACTTTACAGACATGATATACAATGCCTTGGCACTCTCATGGCAGAATGGTTGCTGCCTTAGCCCCCTAATATTTGTAATTTAACAGGGCCTGCATAAATGAGGGTTTTGGTCCTCTCCCAAAGGGTTGGAGCAAATGCTTGAACTCCTTTTGGGGGTGGAGGGGAGGGGTGATGATGGCATGGAGGTTTACAACATTTAATTAACTGAATTGTTGCATTTTAAGGGAGAAGATTAAATTTTAAGCATTGCATAGTCACTGAACTGAATATTAAAGGTCCCCTCATACATATATGCTAGTCGTTCCCGACTCTAGGGGGTGGTGTTCATCTCCGTTTGGAAGCTGAAGAGCCTGCGCTGTCCGACGACATCTCCGTGGTCATGTGGCTGGCATGACTTAACACCAAAGGCGCACAGAACGCTGTTACCTTCCCACCAAAGGTGGTCCCTATTTTTCTATTTACATTTTTACGTGCTTTCGAACTGCTAGGTTGGCAGAAGCTGGGACAAAGTAATGGGAGCTCACTCCATTACGCGGTGCTAGGGATTCAAACCGCCAAACTGCCGACCTTTCTGATCGACAAGCTTCAGTGTCTTAGCCACTGAGTCACTGCATCCCTTCAAACTGAATATTGGTCCTCAACATTTCTTGATAATGGGCCAATACTGCCCAATTTTGAAACATGGCCCTCAAGAACTGAAGAAGCTTCTTGGATGAGAAGGGAAACATCTTCTAGGAAAAACAAAAAAAGCCCAGTTGCCTTTTTGAAAAAGCACCTTTGGGACAATGTCTATGGAGATTCTCAATCATCCAGGTCATGATTGTCCTGAAGGCACTTTTCCAAAAGGCAACTGGACTTTTTGGAGGGTTTTTTCCCTTGAAAATGTATCACTTCATATCCAAGAAGCTTTTTCAGTTCTTAGATGAGAAGCAAAATGTTTTCAAGAGGGAAAAAAATTTAAGTCCAGCACCTTTGAGACACTCAAAGCATGGTGTAATTGATATGTGCTTAGGCAATAATATGGCTATGATTTTTGGACCTAGTAAAGATACCATCAGCTTCATATATCGCTTCCATTCTACATATTCAGATTAAGAGAAAATCCCATAGAGTTTAGCATGGCATATTCCCAGGAAAGTGGAATTAGGTGAACCATCTATCAACTCAAAATCCTCCGCATGAAGTTCAGGGGATCAGCTGAGCAGCACCACACAAGAAATAAAGTTAAACTTCTTTGGTGCTTCCTCAAGCAAAATGCCTGGCAGGGAAGGAGTCACAATCTGACCTCAAATTAGAATCACCCTTGTAAGCAATAACCCCAACTCACTGTTTTGAGTTGGGAGTGAGATTCTAAATCAGGCCTGTCAAACTGGTGGCCTGCGGGTGCCCAGATGCATCATCTGCAGGCTATGCCCACCCTGGCTCCACAAAGACAAAAAACATTGTGATATGTCGAGATATATCACGTGATGCACTTGAGTTTGACACCCATGTTCTAAATGCTTCTCACAAGCTCATCCAGAAAGGTCCTAAGCAGGGCTGGGTTTCAAAAAAAATTACTGCCGGTTTGGTGGGCTAGGTGGGAGGAATGTGACTGAGTGGGCGTGGCCAAGTTGACATCACTCACGCACACTCAGTCAAATGAACCCCCTCCAAGCCATGCCCATCGAAACGGTGGCGAATGCTTTTGAACAAGTAGGGATGGGCGCCAGGCCAGGGCTTTTCCCTGTCTCCCAGACAGCACTGGGGGCGAGCCAAGCAGCCTGCTCTTGAAGTGGCAGCTGTGACCAATGGGCTTGGTCCTGGGCTCTCGGTCTGTCTCCCCAGAACGCTCTGTTTGCTCCGTCTGCCCAGGAGATGGAGCCTGAGGAGGAAAGAAACGGCCGTTCAGGCAGTCGGGGACGTGGCAGGCTGAGTTACTACCTACCCGGCCAAACTGGTCCGAACCGGTAGGAACCCATCTCTGGTCCTAAGGCAAAATCCAGGTCTCTGGAATCCAGAAATGGGAAGGCTTGTGGTGCAATGAACTGAAAGGAGTAGAGGATGTTCATAAGCTGGATATGGCACTTTCTTCTCATTTACAAAGTGGAAGAAAGTAATCTTTGTTTGATCTAGAGTTGGTATATTTCATGGTACTATATAGTTTTGTATGGAAGGGTTGCAATACTGCAACACTTCTTCATGAACCATATCATGGAATAGCATGTGCAGAAATTGGACTGCTGAAATGTTCTCTGAGCAGGGAGTGCATGGCGTTTCCTTCTCCTCCCCTCACCCCCAAATGTGAGCTTGGTTGACAGACACTGGTTTGTTTGTAGTTCTGTTACAGCAAGTTGCAATATGTAGACAACCTTGGCTGACAACCGTGCTTCACTAAGCATCATCAGATAGGGATGTCAGCCCTTCAAGGTAGACTAAATTTGGAAACCAAACTCACGAGTACTAATACTACTTTTAAAATAAAGTTACTGGGAAACTGGCCCCTTGTCAGTCAACAGGAGTACTGATTTATCACCAGCCTATCAAGTACTTAGAAGGCGAGGGCTGGGCAGTACAAACAAACAACAGCTAATGACTTAAAAGCCACCCATCAACACACCCCCAATCAACATCTAAAAAGCCACTTACAACAGGCACTATAAATACCACACAGAGAACAGCACACACTCTGCTGAGGAGAAGTTCTTTGAAGATGGGCTCCAGCACGAGTCCGAAAGCTCGGAAGACAAAACCTCTGGTCCCACTGACCGACCCAGACTGGATCCTGCAACATTTCTCCTGGGACACATATATCCTCCTTCATTCATGATAAAGTTACTAATGGAATATTAGTTTACTTCTGACAACTTAGGACTTGCTAATTAATAAATACTTAACTGTTTACCACTTAGTACAACTTATCACTCTATGATGAGGTTACTATTCACTACTTTATTATAAGGTTACAGCAGTGGTAGTCAACCTGGTCCCTACCGCCCACTAGTGGGCGTTCCAGCTTTCATGGTGGGCGGTAGGGGTTTGCTGTAACTCTGCTTTATGAATTTTATAAAGTAAAGTTACTTCCCTACTTTATAAATCACCATTACTGTGGAACCGGTGGGCGGTTAGAAAATTTTACTACTAACAGAGATACAAAAGTGGGCAGTAGGTATAAAAAGGTTGACTACCCCTGGGTTACAGTAACCAAATCTTGCAAATCTGAGTTCTGCAATTCCGGCCCAGACTTATTTCTTTTATCTAACCATCGTCTCGGGTGCAACTCTTCCTCCTGTTCCTCAAGGTTGTTCTTTGTTCCCATTGCAGTGAGTCAGTGCTCGCATGAGGAACAACCAGGAAATTTCAGAGCTGTAGGTTAGATTGGGGCCTCAAGAAAAAATCCTGGAAGAAGACAATAGAAAAACAATTTCCATATTGCTTCCAAGAAGATCGTCAGGTCTTGTGTTAGTCTCAAAGAAGTCACTTGGTTGGCATAACCTAGTGATGGCAAATCTTTTTGGCACCAAGTGCCCAAACCAGAATGCGTGCATACACACACACACCAGGTAGACTTCGGGTTTTCAGTGCGAAGACTAGGTGGCCGGCGCACATGCGCATGTGGGGAACCAGAAGAGCAGCTGGCGACGGCGCACTTGCCCACAGAGAGGGCTCTGAGTGCCACCTCTGGCTACCATGCCATAGGTTCGGTATCACAGGCATAACCCTTCCCCCATTAGACCTTAGCTGTATCAAACAAACACAAAACCTGATCCAGGCCATCTTGGAATTAAATTGTCACGGTGCTGCAATTTATCCAAGAAATTTCTACTTGCGATAAAGTTACTTAAATTAGTCTATCACTTTATCAATGATAGTGCAGCTGGTTGAAAGTAGTTTATTAACTTTTTTTTTCTGACTTCAGTGCACCAGCCCTCCTTTCCAACTGCCTGATCAATGGAGGTGCTAGTGCTCATTACGCTTCCTTTATAGTTAGAGGCAAAATGCCCCTCTGTAGTTTGGCAATTCTTTGATCTAAATTCCCCCCCCCCGGACTGGATCACCTTACTTCCTTGGTCATAAAGGTAAGGAATATTGGGATTTTCATTCCTTGAAATTGGAAACTATTATCAGATTTCAGCCAGCAAGCAGAGCTGTAACCAATTAAGAAAACTCATAAACCCCTGATAAGTGGTTCTTTATTGAAGAAAGGTTAGGAAGCCGCAGTCAGGAATTCTGGCGACTGTTGTTTCAAGAGCAAGCTATAGAAACCATCTTCACAGGCCTTCTCAGGATTTTCTCATTCCCACCCTATACAGGGAGACTTAACGACCACAATTGAGCCTGAAATTTACGTTGCTAAGCGAGAAATTTGTTAAGTAAACTTTGCACCATTTTATGACCTTTCTTGCCACAGTTGTTAAGTGAATCATGGCAATTGTTAAAGTTACCCTGTTTCCCCCCAAAATAAGACCTCCCCAGATAATAAGCTCAATTGGGCTTTTAAGTGCATGCACTAAAATAAGCCCTCCCCACAAATATTGCAACACAGCAGCCACTATGAGGTGACCCCGCTCACCGCCTCCTGCACCCCAAAAACAATAAGACCTCCCCGAAAATAAGGCCAAGTGCTTATTTCGGAAGTCAAAAGAAAATAAGACCCTGTCTTATTTTCGAAGAAACTCAGTAGCAACCCAGTTGTTAAGTGAATCTGGCTTCCCCATTGACTTTGCTTCTCAGAAGGTCGCAAGAGGTGATCACGTGACCCCAGGACACTGCAACCGTCATAAATGTGAACCAATAGCCAAGCATTTGAATTTTGAACACATGACCATGGGGATGCTACAATGGTCGTAAGTGTGAAAAACAGTTCTAATTCCTTTTCCACTGCCATTGTAACTTTGAATAGTCACTAAAGGAATTGTTGTAAGTTGAGGACTACATTATATACTATAATATAATGTAGTCCTCGACTTACAATGTAGTCATATATTATATAGTAATGTATACTATACTATACATTACTATATAATAGACTACCCAACTCCTCTTTTGCACAGCAACAGAGAATTTTTGTACTGACCATGTAAGAACTAACACTTACCCCCCTCTGTAAAAGTTGTTCAAACAGCTTTTAATGGTTTAATCTTGTCCTTCAAATATAAAGGTAAAGGTAAAGGTTCCTCTCGCACATATGTGCTAGTTGTTCCCAATTCTAGGGGGCAGTGCTCATCTCCGTTTCAAACCGAAGAGCCAGCGCTGTCCGATGACGTCTCCGTGGTCATGTGGCCAGCCAAAGGATCACTGTTACTTTCTCACCAAAGGTGGTTCCTATTTTTTAACTTGCATTTTTACATGCTTTCGAACTGCTAGGTTGGCAGAAGCTGGGACAAGTAACAGGAACTCACTCCGTTATGTGGTGCTAGGGATTCGAACCACCGAACTGCCAACCTTTCTAATCGACAAGCTCAGCGTCTTAGCCACTGAGCCACCACGTCCTCCTTCAAACATGCCTACGACATATAATCAGTATTTTAAGATTTGTTTTGTGTAATTTTGTGTTTCATTGTGTGCTTTTATGCTTTATAATTGCAGGAATCTCTTGGGAGTGTGGCAGCATTAAAATAACACAAATAAATAAATTAGTACTAGGTGCTATGAAGTTTTACTCCAGAGACAGAGTCCCAGATACCAGAGAGTTGTTACCATTTAAGGGATGAATGGAGAGAGAGAGAAAAGAATGAGAATGAGAATTCAATTGCAGATAGCAACAAAGAGCCACAATCCGCATTAACAAAATACAGAAAGTAGGAAGTAGCATTTATGTTATCAGGGCATATCATGAAAAAAAAAATCTAATTTGAGTCCCAAGGAGGAATTATATACAGGAAGAACAGAGAATCTACCAAGATGTCATATTGTCACATTTCCCCTCGAATAAAATCTAGCTTGCTCCACTGAGGCTATTCCCCAGATTGTTGTAATCAGATCGTCTAAGAAGGACCAAAAATATATCACTCTGCAAGAAGCAAAGGTTTGCATTATTCCTCTGCTGCTGTTTTGTTCCAACACTTTTGAATATGTTCTCGGGGAACTTTCTTTTCTTTTTCTTCTTTTTTTTCCATGGGTAAGAAAATGCTCGATCAATACAACTAAGCATCATATCAACTCACGGTTCTTAAAAATAAAATGTAAAAAGAGCTCATTTCATACTATAAAAGAGTGATGGCTTCAAGGTTTGCTATTCTCCAGTTGAAAAAGGCTCAGCCGTGGAAGGGAATGCTTTGTAAAAACAAGACCCGGCACAACAATGCAGATGCCATTCTCATAGACCTTTGTATGTTATCCAAAGGTTTCAAATACTTTTTTTGTGTGCAGCTTTTTATACAATGAAGCCTGATCCCCCACTGGACGGCTTTCAAAAGTAACTGTGACAAACGCCAGGTACAGTTCCTATCAACCCCAGCGTACTTCCATTCTTGCCAAGGGAGCTGAGAGTTGTTTAAAGCAACCTTTCTCATTTAAAACAGCCAATGTAGTTACATTTGTACAAAAGTTGGAATGATGTTGTGTACAGGCGAGCATTTTACAATACTAGGTAGGAGGGGCTGGAAACTCACCCTCTGTTTGTAGATGCCACACCACAAGGCATTTTGTAAACGGTGTCTGATAAATGCTCAAGCAGGAATCCGGGATATAAATAATCAAAGCAGTGTTTTAACAAGAGTCATGGAGCACTGACCACCAAGTGGATTCACCTTTGTGCTGCAGCTTTCAATATAAATTTAACACACCAAGAGTGATCTGGGGAAACAGCCTTAAGTTTTGCTTTTCTTCTTGTAAGTTGGCCTTTTTGTTTTTAAAGAAAATCTGTTTTTTGTTTTGTTTTTTAAAGAAAAATACACCTTCAAATCAGTTCTGGTGATTGCTTGGATAAGTACCTGCTGTTTTCTTGGGAAGATTTATCAGAAGTATAGAATAGAATAACAGAGTTGGAAGGGACCTTGGAGGTCTTCTAGCCCAAACCCCTGCTCAGGCAGGAAACACTACATCACTTCAGACAAATGGTTGTCCAATATCTTCTTAAAAACTTGTTGGAGCATTCACAACTTCTGGAGGCAAGTTGTTCCACTGATTAATTGTTCTCACTGACAGGAAATTTCTCCTCAGTTCTAAGTTGCTTCTCTCCTTGATTAGTTTCCACCCATTGCTTCTTGTTCTGCCCTCAGGTGCCTTGGAGAATAGTGTGACACCCTCTTCTTTGGGGCAACCTCTGAAATATTGGAACACTGCTATCATGTCTCCCGTAGTCCTTCTTTTCATTAAACTAGACTTACCCAGTTCCTGCAACTGTTCTTCATATGTTTTAGCCTCCAGGCCCTTAATCATCTTTGTTGCTCTTCTCTGCACTCTTTCTAGAGTCTCCACATCTTTTCTACATCATGGTGACCAAAACTGAATGCAGTATTCCAAGTGTGGCCTTACGAAGGCATTATAAAGTGGTATAAACACTTGACATGATCTTGATTCTATCCTTCTGTTTGACAATGTCGTTTGACATTGTTTCCTTCCTAAGGGTGAGTGACTGGCCCAAGGTCACTCAGCTGGCTTCTGCCTAAGACAGGACTAGAACTCACAGTCTCCCAGTTTTCAGCCTGATGGTTTAATCATTTACATAAAACTGGCTCTCTATGTACATATGTACATACGTATATACGTATGTACATATGTACATACCAGTGGTAGGTTTCAATTTTTTTAGAACCTCTTCTGTAGGTGTGGCCTGCTTTGTGGGAGTGGCTTACCAGCCATGTGACCAAGTGGGAGTGGCTTGACAGTCATGTGACCGAGTGGGAGTGGCTTGACAGTCATGTGACTGAGTGGGTGTGGCCAACTTGTAAAATGTGATGAAACTCACTTAACAATGCTCTTGCTTAGCAATCAAAATGTTGGCTCAGAAACTCTGGCATTTGAAGCACGCAAGTCTTAAAGCTGTCAAGTTACACCCCTAACCTTTTAGAAAAAAAAACCCAAGGATGTTCAAACTTGACAGCTTTAAGACTTGTGGGCTTCATCTCCCAGAATTCCTCCTCCAGTCATGTTGGCTCAGGAACTCTGGCATTTGAAGCATGCAAGTCTTAAAGCTATCAAGTTACAAGATCTTTGAACCCCTAACCTACGTTCCCTCTAAGGTGCGCGGATGCACGCCCGCGCAGGTGGCAAGAAAACACCATGCAGCAGTTTTCAACTGCCGCGCAGTGATTTCTATTGCCACAGGCTCCGGAAGCTGGGGAGGTCCTTTGCAGGCAGCTAGAACGGCCCCCCCGCAAAGGACTTCCCCAGACTTGCTTTGAGGAGCACGGGGCAACTGAGGCTAGTTGTGAAGCCCCAAAGCCCCCACCGCCACCGGAAGAACAGCTGCCACCTCCTCCTCTTCCTCCTCTAACAGGCAGCACTGCCGGATTTGCCGCCCGGCGCTGCAGCTGAGATGAAACCGCCAAAGCTCCAGCCGGCATCTCCACGCATGGCAGCGGCGCCTCCCCTCTGCTCGGAGCACCTGAGCTCAGCGCTGGGTTACCCCTGTCCCCTCCTCCTCCTCCGCCGTGCTTTTGAGGAGCCATGAGGCTGCAGGAGACAGTAGGAAGGTGGGGGGAGCAGAGTGAAAAAAAGCCTCATGGCTCCTCAAAAGCACGGCGGCAGAGGAGGAGGGGGCAGGGGTAACCCAGCGCTGAGCTCAGGAGCAAATCTGGTGGTGCTGTTGGAGGAGGAGGAGGTAGCAGCAGTTATTCTGGTGGCAACTCGTCGGCATTTTCAGCAGCAGCCCTGCCCACGATGAAGAAAGCAAAGATGGAGCAGATCCACGCAGATGACGTCGCTGCAACATGACTGGAGGAGGAATTCTGGGAGTTGAAGTCCACAAGTCTTAAAGCTGTCAGGTTTGAAGACCTCTGCGTTTTTTTTCTAGGGGTGGAAGGGTCTTGTAACTTGACAGCTTTAAGACTTCCGTGGTTCAAATGCCAGAGTTCCTGAGCCAACAGGACTGGAGGAGGAATTCTGGGAATTGAAGTCCACAAGTCTTAAAGCTGTCAGGTTTGAAGACCCCTGGGGTTTTTTTCCCTAAAGGATTAGGGGTGCAAGGATCTTGTAACTTGACAGCTTTAAGACTTGCATGCTTCAAATGCCAGAGTTCCTGAGCCAACATGACTGGAGGAGGAATTCTGGGAGTTGAAGTCCACAAGTCTTAAAGCTGTCAGGTTTGAAGACCCCTGGGTTTTTTTTCCTAAAGGGTTAGGGGTGCAAGGGTCTTGTAACTTGACAGCTTTAAGAGTTGCGTGCTTCAAATGCCAGAGTTTCTGAGCCAACATTTTGGTTGCTAAGCAGGAGCATTGTTAAGTGATACTGATATTATATAACACTTTGAATTAAGCGTGTACCTTGAAGAAACATAACTTTGAGTTTCAAATAATACTGATTTCGTTGTTGTCTTAGGTGACATCTGTGAAAAAAATTCGGGTGCTCAGGCATGAAAATGTGCCGCTCAAACACTATACTTTTCTGCTCACATCGAAAAAAAATTAGAGGGAACATTGCCCCTAACCCTTTAGAAAAAACCCCAGGGGTCTTCAAACTTGACAGCTTTAAGACTTGTGGACTTCAACTCCCAGAATTCCTCCTCTCACTCTTCATCTTGATGATGTGTGGACGGGCAGGGGGAGGGAGCTGGAACCGGTTCTAAACGGCACTGTAGATTTGTGGAACCTCTTCTATAGAAGAGGTTAGAACTGGCAGGAACCCACCCCTGATACATACATACATGCATCGCACAAACATGCCCTTGGGGTTGAAAAGAACATTTAGAGAAAACAAAAGCTGTATATTTCTTCAATGATTGTGAGTTCCTCTCAAATAAATGAATAAAATGAATAAAATCCTGGGATTGGTACGTAATTTATGTACCTGGCTAATAGCTTCAGCTCTAAAAGAAGCAGAAAAGATCTCCCAATTTACCTTTACCTTTTACCTTTTATTTCGATTTTTATACCGCCCCCTCTCCCCAAAGGGACTCGGGGTGGTGTACAGTCAAATGAAATAGATAAAATAGACTACAAACATGGAAACATAAAAACATAGAAGAGGAGGCAATACAACACTGTACAGGTAAAGCAGATAAAAAACAGTATATAAACAATCCTAAAAAATACCCAATTAAAATTACCCAGTTAAAATATATCTGCCAAGAGGTATAATGAGGTTATGAATGGTCCAGGCCGGCTAAACGGAACAGGTGAGTCTTCAGTTTTCGTCGAAAGGAGAGAAAGTCGGTGGTGGTTCTGATATCGGGGGGGAGGTCATTCCAGAGGGTTGGGCCCATCACAGAGAAGGCTCTACTCCTAGGTGTCGCCCATTGGCACTGCCTAGTGGACGGCACCCGGAGGAGCCCCTCCCTGTGAGAGCGAATCGGTCGCAGGGAAGTGTGTGGTAGGATGCGATCCCGCAAGTACCTAGGTCCTGAGCCATGGAGCGCTTTAAAGATGGTGATTAACACCTTGAAATGCACCCGAAAGACCACAGGCAGCCAGTGCAGCTCGCGCAGGAGCGGTGTTACGTGGGAGTACCTAGTACTCCCAAAAATAGCCCGCGCGGCTGCGTTCTGGACTAGCTGCAGTCTTCGAGCGCGTCCCAAGGGAAGCCCCATGTAGAGGGCATTGCAGTAGTCCAGCCGAGACGTCACCAGTGCATGAGTGACCGTGCGTAGGGCATCCCGATCCAGTAGGGGGCGCAATTGGCGCACCAGGCGAACCTGGTGGAACGCCCCCCTTGCCACGGCTGCCACATGGTCATCCATTGACAGCCGGGCATCTAGGAGGACGCCCAAATTGCGCGCCCGTTCCACAGGGGGCAATTGCTCGCCCCCTATGGTCAGCGATGGAATCAACTGACTGAACCGGGGTGCCAGTAGCCACAGCCACTCAGTCTTGGAGGGGTTGAGCTTGAGTCTGTTGTCCCCCATCCAGACCCCGACGGCTTCCAAACACCGGGTCATCACCTCGACAGCCTCGTTGGGGTGGTCTGGGGTGGAAATGTACAGCTGCGTATCATCAGCGTACAGATGATACTCCACCCCAAAACCACGGATGATCTCCCCCAGCGGCTTCACATATGCGTTGAACAGAAGGGGCAAGAGGACCGACCCCTGAGGCACCCCACAAGTGAGTGGCCTCAGAGTCGACCTCTGCCCCCCTGCCAACACACATTGCGTCCGGTCGGAGAGGTAGGAGCCGAACCACCGCAAAACGGTGCCTCCAACTCCCATCCCCCCCAGCCGGCGCAATAGGATACCATGGTCGATGGTATCAAAAGCCGCCGAGAGATCTAATAGGACCAGGATAGAGGAACAACCCCTATCTCTGGCCCTCCAGAGATCATCGACCAACGGGACCAAGGCCGTCTCCGTGCTGTGTCCGGGCCGGAAGCCGGACTGGCGTGGGTCTAGATATTCGGATTCCTCAAGGTGTCATGGAAACTGCTGTGCCACCACATTCTCTACAACCTTCGCTAAAAAGGGAAGGTTGGAGACTGGACGATAATTAGCTAGCTCCATCGGGTCAAGGGAAGGCCTCTTGAGTAAGGGCCTCACCACCGCCTCTTTCAAGGCGGCAGGAAAGGACCCCTCGCTCAAAGAGGTGTAGAATATAGAAGACTGCCCTAGTTTTGCTTTAGCTGCAACCCAAACTACACAAACACTATTCTGTTGTAATGATATCAATGAGGAACACAACACAAACCCCCAACTGCTTTCCTCTTAGAGAAAATGCTTCCAATGTCTACACCAGGGGTGTCAAACTCAAGGCCCAGGGGCTGGCTCCGGCATATGGGGTGCAGTGCTTAAATCTGGCCCACAAGGCCAGCCTGGAAATAGCAACAAACTGGCCTGCGGTAGGCTCTGGCAGCCAAAATGGGGCACAGGGGGGAGTGTGTGGTCACCACGCGCATCACACGCCCCATTTTCAGCCTGCATGGCCTCCACTACCACTTTGCCAGCCAAAACAGGCCATGGGCTGTGCGTGGCCCATTTTGGCAAGCAGGGTGTTGCAGGAGGCATTCGTCCCATCAGCCCCCCCCCCCCCGGGCTGGCTCAAGGAAGAGGAGAACTACAATGATGATCTGTCCCTCCAAGAAATCCAGTTTGACACCCCAAGTCTATTCATATGCATGAGTCTAGCAACCAAGGATACCTGCCCAAAGATTGGGGTGACTTGCATCTCTTTAAAAGCCACAAAGAAGAACTCAAGGATGCTACTAATAGAATCCTGAACAGGAAAGTGCCATGGTTATTAATGCTGCGGTCTATAAGTGAATGGCATGGTCGTTAAATGAATTCATTTTATCCAATGGGCGGGATTTTTTTTTCTGGAAACCAGAAATAAATGCCAGAAAGTGGCAAAAAATATCAAAAATTGCAGCCGTGAGACTACAGGACAGTGCAAATGACTATAAAGGTGAACAGTTTTCCAAGCATCCCAAGTGGGATCATATGACTGGGAGGGGGGAAAGAGTTGGCCATCGAAACTCTAGAACTGGATCATAGGTATCTTTTGGGGATTCCGTCACAGCTTCAAATGGTTATTAAGCAACCAGTTGTGAAGCAAGGACTACCTTAGAATCAGCAGTTGCAATGCTATAGGATGTATTAAAAATACAACCTTTTTATTATCTATTTGTTCTGTTGCATTTACACTGTGTTTCATTGCTGGGACCAGAGGTGATATTCAGCCAGTTCTGACTGGTTCTCGCGAACCGGTAGCGGAAATTCAGAGAACCAGCAAATATCACTTCTGGCTGGCTCTGCCCCTATCTATTCGCTGCCTCCTGAGTCCCAGCTGATCGGATGGGTCTTATTCTGTTGCCCTTCACAAGGAGAACGCAGCTGGAAAGGGGTGGAGAGGGAATGGGGATTTTACAGTATCCTTCCCTGGAGTGGGGTAGAATGGGGATTTTGCAGTATCCTTCCCCTGTCACTTCCACCAAGCCGTACCCACTAAGCCATGCTATGCCCACAGAACTGGTAGTAAATCCACCGAGCAGCAATTCCCATGCAAAGAATTTTGCAAACATTGAAGCCACACACAAAGGGAAACTCCAATAGAAGCCCTGCCCAAAGAAAACCAGCTACACATCTGCATTCAGCTTCTTCCCAGAAAGTTTGTATAGCATCCTGTTCAAAAAGCCAATTATAAACACACTCTGAGCAGTATGAGACTTCCTCCTCCCCCCCACCTTGGCCAACATTTGCAAAAAGGCCATTCAGTTGTAAGTCCAACCTCAGAGTTTCAAATCTTTAGTAAAGATCTTGGGTCCTTAATGTGGAACCATGAATGGAGGGCATCCCTTGACTTTTCCATCAGCTTTTCCAAGCCCCCTGCCCCAATTTTAATTAAAAATAGTAATCTGGCGTGCTGCGTTATCTTATTCTCTAAGAATCTCTTTGGTCCCTTGGGTTTTCTTAAGTAATATTTGCAGATGTAATTTTTGCTCCCAAAAAAGGACAAAGTTAACACTGCTTGCTGCCTATTAATTTGTGTTTTTATCTACTTGTTTAAAAGTTTTAATACATATTTTTATCAGAATAAGGATAAAGCAATTTGGACAATAGAGAACATTAAACAAGGAGGATTGCTAAAGAAGGTAGAAGGAAGGAGTCTATTGTGTGTGTGCTTTGTTTAGCACATTCATTGGCAACCCTTTAAGGTAGCCGGAGAACAAGCACCAACTATGAGTACTAACACTACCTTTATTGTAAGTACAGTATCAGAGCAGTGAAGTGCGGTGAGGTTTATGGCTGGTGAGGCACTGACACAGTGGTGGGTTTCAAAATTTTTTAGACTTGTGGACTTCAACTCCCAGAATTCCACAGTCAGGCATGCTCAGTTCCGATTTAAAGCAGCAGCATTTGTTTTTCTCCTTTGTGAAAGAAGTTTCCTTCTTTCTTTTTCTTCTCCCTTCCCCTCCTTCCTCTCTCTCTCTCTCCCTCCCTCCCCCCTCTCTCAAACACACACACACACACACACAGAAGTTGGATTGCATTATCTCTCCTACCCCCTTCCCTCTCTCTCACTCACTCTCTCTCAAACACACACACACACACATACACATACAAAGTTGGATTGGAGGGAAGAGTACCAGCGAGGAGACCACAGGAGGAGGCAGGAAGCCAGTCAAAGAGCCATACTGGAGCACACACACTTTCCCCCAGCCCCGGAAGGATCCAACCCAGCTTCACTGATTACAGGTTTGAAAAGGCAACGTGGCTCTGCCTGCAATCAAACTACACCCCAGGGAGAGCACAAGCGAGCCAGAGTCCTTCCCTCCAGCCTTTGCCTAAAGCCCCGCACCCGGAGGATGAAGTTTGAATTCCTCCCCCTCCCTCCAACCCACACGTACCTTTTCCAGCTGTTTCAGAGAGGATTTAAACTTTGCTCTTGCCTCGGGTCCTCTGAAGAAGCCCCGCCCAAATGAGCACCCTCAGCTATGAGGCAGGAGAACTGCGTGCCTCACCTACATCAGGAATTTTTAGGCTTTTAACCCTTGCTTAACTCTGCTCGGGTGATCATAAAACGCCTAAAATCAGACTTAGATGATGCATGCATAGGGTGAAGATCTGTTCCTGACGTCTTGCCAAGTAATTGCTGCCTCATAGTAGAGGGCGCTTTTTTAGAGGCTTTTTTAAACAATTAAGCAGAGTCATCCACGGTGAAGCAGCAACTAGCTCAGCCTGACCTCAGCTCTCGCCTTTTTCCTTTTACATTTTTTTTTCTTTTCATGATGACAGTGGAGAGGCTGTGCCTTCCCAGTCTCACCTGACTGCACGTCACTGTATCAGAGCCAGTGAGAACAGTGGTGAGAATGCAGTATTGCAGGCTAATTCTGCCAACTGTCAGCAGTTTGATCCTGATCGGTTCAAGGTTGACTCAGCCTTCCATCTTTCCACAGTGGGTAAAATTAGGGCCCAGATTGTTGTGGGCAATATGTTGACTCTGTAAACCACTTAGAGGGGGCTGTAAAGCACTATGAAGCGGGAGATAAGTCTAAGTGCTATTGCTATCAGAATCTTGAATGTCTGAAAGGCTTCTCCCTCCTTTATTTTTATTGCCCCCAAAGCAAGGGTGGGTTCCTCCTAAGATGCTTCCCATGCTCCTTTTACTTCTGTGGTCTGAGTTTCCTTTTGCATGATGGCTGCCCTCCTGTCTCCCAAGATCAATTTGACAAACCACAACATCCATGGCAACTATTATGTCTCTCCACCAGCCCTGACTGCCTGCAGACACTTTGCAAGAATATCTTAATACTTTGTCCCAAAGTTGCTTTTTAAAAGAGAACTGGACTTTCTTGATTTTTTTTTTCCTTGAAAATATTTTATTTCTCATCAAAGAAGCTTCTTCAGTTCTAACTAAATGATAGGGAACGGAAGTTCTTCCGTCAGAACTGAAGTAGCTTCTAGGATGAGAAGTGAAATGTTTTCAAGGAAAAGAACAAGAAAGTCCAGTTGCCTTTTGAAAACCACCTTTGGGATAAATACGACTTGGGTGATTGAAAATCTCATAAACACTTTGGGAGGGGGACTGGCAGAGGAAGGCCTATGAAAACCAACTTAAACTCCTGAAAGAAAGGCAGGCTACAGATCTAATGAGGAACATGAGGTGTTCTCAAAATTCCAAAGACAATCCTACCGATGGAAACTAATCAAGGAGAGAAGCAATCGAGAACTAAGGAGAAATTTCCTTACAGTGAGAACAATTAACCAGTAGAATGGTTTGCTTTCAGAAGTTGTGGGTGCTCCATCATCAGAGGCTTTTAAAAGCAACTAGACAGCCACTTGTGTGGAATGATTATAGGGTCTTCTGCTTGAGCAGGGGGTTGGACTAGAAGATCTCCAAGGTCCCTTCCAACTCTGTTATTCTGTTTCTGATCCTTTGTTAAATTCGGGACACTGGACGGTTGTTTGTTTTTTGTCTGGGAATTGTCAAGTGGGACCAGGACTAAGGATCTCAGGGAAACTTTTAGCTGAATAACATTAAAATGTAATCAAGTAGTATAGGAAAATCCAGCTGAATCAGCTGAGGGTGTGGGGGCATTTAATGGAAAATGTGATCCCTATTCAAAAATGCAACTTTGCTTAGAAACCAGTAAAACTGCATTTGCCTTAAATACACTCACCCCTTAAAATGCTCTCTTGAGGCCTCTTTCTTTCACCTCAGCCTGAGGACATTTTGTTTTTTTTTTCTCCATGCTAAAGAATTCTTCCTTCCAGGATAACAAAGGTCAGTGATAATTGATATTGAGATAAATATCTATTCATTGCTTAAGAGCTATTATCTTTTAAAGCATCTGATTAAAGTAGCATCAAGTCATTAAAATCCTTTTTACATTTAAATATTCCCTGACAAAGGAATGGTTTCTTGTTTAATATGCTAATATAGAGGTCAAGAGATGCCATTCAAAACCTTTATTGCGTCTGTCATCTCCCAGAGACTAAAGAAATAGTTCCCCACCTACAATATGACAGTGGATCTTTTGGGTTGTTGTTGTTTTTCACTTGGTTAAAGCTGAGGACTTAGTGCAATAATTGTTACTCTAGCATCTATTCAGTGCATCGTTTTCATAACTAAGGCATTTAGATAAACCAATGTGAATTAACGGGCAACAGCAATCTTAACTTTAGCAAAGGCAACATTTAGAGAAAGGTTTGCTCTGTGAATGCGCTATGGCTTTAAAATTCCCTTGCACAGGAAAGCTGTTGCCATTTTCTCTGGGATAGAAGAGACTGTCTTGTGAATTTTTAACCCTGATACAATGTTTCCTAAGTGTTAGAAGGTGAAGTAACGTGGGAAAGGGTGGCTCTTTGCAAACCCATGAGATTTGATCTTGGGGAAGTGTTGAGTTTTGAAAGTGTATGAAACCTGTGCTCAATTATGTTGTGCCCCACCAGCAGCGAGCGGAGCCGGTGGCAGACTCAGACAGTGAGAGGTTTGGGGAGGAACATGGGCCAGTCTTGGAGTCTGGGGAAGGTTCTGATGAGTGCTCTGCGTCAGAAGCAGAGATGGGGCCAGGGCCGTCCAACAGTTATCAGCTGCCTTCAGAGTGGGGCAGAAGAACAGCTGGAGCCTGTTCCCAATGTGCGCATGCACAGAGCTGCCAGGAGAAGGGAACAGCTAAGGAACAAGTGCCGACTCGGGAGTAAAGGCACAGGTGGACGGTGAATGGCCCTCCCAAACAGAATAAAGAGGAGTGAAAGGCGAGAGGAGTTTGCGGGAGACAATTAGTTCAATTCATTAGGGTGAAGATCTGTTCCTGACGTCTTGCCAAGTAATTGCTGCCTGGCAACTCTCCAAGCCTGATAAAGGTCTGTAGTTGTGAAGTCTCATGAAAGACTGTTTGCTGGAGAGAAATTCCTTTTAACCTAAATAAAAGAGGTTTTACCAGAACAAGGAGTCTGCTTCATGGTCTTGGGAAGCCTAGGTCAGAACATTAGACGGTAGCGCTGTCTTCAATATGCCACACAAGGGTGATATAGAGCAGGGGTCCACAACCCCCATCTGCATCCCGATACCAGGCCACAGCCCATTGGGAATCAAGCCACACAAGCAGTGGGCAAGTACATGAATGTGTATTTGTGCAAGTGGCATGCATGAAAAACCATCCCTTCTCTCTGGTACCATTGGATCCTCCGGTTTGCAGAGTCAGAAAAGTTGGGGACCGCTGATATAGAGGCCTAGCTTAGTGTCAGATTTACAAAGCTAATTATTATGACTACTTTAAAAACATAATTATGATGTATACCACAGCTAGTTTGGAAGGAAATGGGCCTGGTTTTAAAACTGGAGGAAAAGGCATCAATCCTCTTTGCTATGCTGATGACACTACCCTGATAGCCAAAACTGCAAAAGATTTGCAAGCTGTACTAGCGAAAATCAAGGAGCAAAGTGGGGGGAAATGGAACTAAGATTAAAACAAAGAAGACCAAACTAAGTACTGTACAGTAGCCCTTGTTAAAATTGGCAATGAAGAATCTGATAGATAACTTCTGCCTTTTAGGAACAAAGATAGGCAAAATAAACTAAAATGGAGAACTGGGAATGCAACCTTAACAATCGTTGCATCAAATAGATTCTTTAAAATGAACTAAACTTTGATTGTTCAGCTATAAATTCTTGCCTTGAAGATATATGATGTACTGTATTCTTTAAAATTGCATAGCTATCCCACACTGTATATACCTCATCCCCTTCTGTTTGAAAAAATAATTGAAAATTTGAAACAGAAGTTAGCATGGCATGCAGACATGGTAGATAAAAACTTTCCACACATTCCAAACAAAATGGTTGTGGGATGGAAAGAATTAAAAACAGGTAAATGTAAATATCTGCAGACAGGTAAAATATATTTCTGTAGGTCTAAACAACAAGTTTAGGGAAATCTATTTCACTGAACCTCTGGCACAGTTCAAATAATTAAATATGAAAACTTTATTTTTAAAAACCGCATCACGTTTTGCCATTCTTGTGAATATTTTAAGCTTATTTAAAAGGAAATATTTCCAGAAAAGACAATTAGAAGGTGCAGGAAAAAGCTTGGTTATCAAGCCTTTGGATAAATTGTTCCTTCTCTGTTGAGAGAAGATGAAAATTTGGAACAGGAGGTTCTGTTTAATATTGCCAAAATACTCGAGGAAGTTTGTGAGATGCCAGAAGAGTTTCAGAATGACTAATAACATCTCTAGTATTTACGTGAAACTTTCAACTTATGAAACAGACAATTAATTTATATGAAACAACCCCATTGCATATTGGTAAATGTACAGCCTTCAGGAATTGATTTTTCCCCCATAAGGTTTTACTCCAAAATAGACTTTACAATTGAATAGAAAATTCAATAATCATTTGTGTGATAACCTCTCCTTTAGATTTAAAATAGACACTCACACAAAGCACACGCACATACAACCAGACACACAAAGTAACAAAAATGATCAAGTATTCTGTTAAAAAAAGAAATAAACAGGAGATGTGAAACAGGAAGGACACTGACAGGAATTAGTTTAACATCAACAGAGGAGATGTAGCTTATAAAAATATTGAAAGTTTAAGAGAGAAAGGCTTGGAAAGCAGTGCTTGATTAAAAACAGACACTACAAAAAAGGAAAATAATTCACAAAATTATTCAAAGATAGCCTTAAATCAACATAAAATGCAAATTCAGCCCACGTTGAAATAAATTATCGTGGTGCTGCAATTTATCCAGGAAACTTTTCTCATTTTCTAATTTGTTACTTTTCTCATTTTCTAATTTGGATTCTGATATTTAGTATACAGTAGAAACTCTGGTCATGAGCGCTTCTGACCAAATCGGGTTCTGATCAAAAAATTCACAATTTTTTTTCCGCAACCGATTTCCCCTTCCACGACATTTTTTTTTGTAAGCGCCACATTTCCAAAATTAGGTTCAGGTCACAACCAAATCAGTGTGCGACCAAAGTTATGGAACGAATTATGGTCATGACCAGAGGTTCTACTGTAGTTTCCATCTGATGGGCTGTTCCTCATAGCCAGGTTAAAGTATTCTCCTCCCTTCTTTTAATGAGACAAAAACTGATTTATTTATTTTATTAAACAAAATTATACACCAAGAAGGCCCTTTTTATGACCCCACCAGCTGTACATCAGGCATGGGTTCTGGCAGGGAATACTGCTGGTTTGCTCGTGGGCGTGCTGCATGCGCGCATACACAATGCAATAAAAATTGTTCTGCGCATGCGCAGATGCTAAAAACAAGATGGCAGCGCCTATGGCAGCGCCCGAAGAACCGGTTCTGAAATGTGGCAGGCCTGGGTCGCTGCCAGTTCCAACAATCCAGGCCACCAAACCGGTCCGAATAGGTAGGAACACACCATTGCTGTACATTCCTAATTGATGGGACCCTTAACATACCCTGCTTTCCATTCCTGGTGGGCTAAATGGATTGTCCTCCATTGATCATAGGCCCAAAATTTTCTGACCAAGGAGAGTTCACCTTGCTTCCTACAGGGTTATATTTAAAACCCATGGAAACAAGGGACATCTTAACTACAGCTAGGAGATCTGGTGCCATCTTTAGAAATAGCAACCTACTAAAACAATTACTGTAATAGCATGTGATGGCCCAGAAAGACTTCACTGATTTCTGAACAAACTAAAGGAGGAAAATCTGTTTTTATGGCAAGCAAAATCCATTCCCAGCTGAGAGCACAGTGAATGAAAGGAACCTGATTTGTGGTTTGTGAACACTGACTCAGAGCCAAAAGATTGTTATCCTTTTAAGAACATTTTGTTCTAGACTGATGCCATCAATTCATCACGTTTACTTTTTTGCAAGCTGAGAGCTTTCAACTTTGGGTGTACCTAGTCAAGAATGCCAATGCTGCACTATTGTCATGATCAGCTTCCAAGCTCTGATGGGCAAAATTCCATAAAACTGTCAAGGCCTCTTCATCCACATGCACATACCAATGGACTCGATGCAGATAACACAAATGGCGCCGTGCTGCTCCTTGTACAGTGGCTGCAAGTCTCTGAAATCCCCCCATTTTCCCTGTAGATCATTTAAAGTGCAATGTTCAGAGCTCCTAACTGTTGTGTCTTTTCCATTCATTAAAAAGTATATTTGAGACTGGACTGATTATTTTTTGATGCATGCTTTAGTAAAAACCTGTAGAAGAATGAACCCCAGAGAGGCTGCAAGAATTGTAACATATACAGATAGGCCAAAGTAGTTGAGCAACAGTACAAGTAAGCAGGCATATTTAATCAAACAGTGATATCAAGAATCCAAAAAACTGTACCAACCACAATGGATTTGGGTAATACCGAGCACAGATCTGAAGGTCACAAGGTTAAGAGAAGGCTCAACTACTTAAGCAAGTGGCAGTTTGATGCCAAATAGAAAACCAGACTTTGGATGGAGGTTTAACAACACTTTCTTAACTGCAAACAGACCAGCTAAAGTCATAACTTGTGTAATATCTGCCGCTGCAAACCTTATAAAGTGATATCACATTCAAGTGATGAAGTGTGGAACAGGCTTTTAATGCTATGTAATACTTCCCACAACTGATTTCAAAAGAGCTGTTGCTGTGGCAGCCTTAAATCTTCGCTCTTTGCTAGTGTTTCCTCTATGCGCTGGTGAAATATTTCCATTCTTACATCTTGTTACATCTGTTTAAATAAATAAACCAAATAAAATTAAACAAAGCTTTATTCTGTTATCTTTCTCTACTCACTCTGCCTCTGTGTCTCAGTGTCAAAACAAAATAGAGTCATAACAGAGGTTCTCTACACCATGCTGGCTGGGAATTCTGGAAGTTGAAGTCCACACAAGTTGCCAAGGTTGAGAAACATTTCTCCAGACCAGGCATGTCCAGCTTGTGGCCTGCGGGCAGGGGTGAAATTCAGCAGGTTCTCACAGGTTCTGGAGAACCAGTAGCGGACATTTTCAGTAGTTCGGAGAACCGGCAAATACCACCTCTGGCTGGTCCCAGAGTGGGGAGGGAATGGAGATTTTGCAATATCCTTCCCTGCCACGCCCACCAAACCATGCCCACCAAACCATGTCATGCCCGCCAAGCCACACCCACAGAACTGGTAGTAAAATAATTTGAATTTCACCACTGCCTGCTGGCTACATGTGGTTCTAAACAGCTAGTAATGTGGTCCCACTAAATCATATACTTTTAACATTGTTATGTGACTTATATACATTAACCCTACTATATACTTTTTATGTATCCAAGGCCATTCCTCTTCACTCAATGAAGCCTAGAGGTTGGATACTCTCCAAACTTGCAACTTTAAGATTTGTGGACTTCAAGTCCCAGAATTCCCCAGCCAGCCAAATTTGGAGACTCCTGATCTAGACCCTCTAACTAACCCATACTTCCAATCAGTGCAGGAAATTCAGATGCAACTTCCAGTGAGAAAAAGGATCTCCCTTGTGTAAAATCCTTCAAGTTGCTATAAGACTATATAAGTGTATATTCCTATTCAATTCAAATCCTGTATCATTGATCAAGTAGATTTAATTCATGTTCTCTGAAACAGAAAAGAAGTATTTTCCCTCTTCTTTACATAGCAGCTCTTTAGATATTTGAAGACTTATATCCTGACCTTACCCCAATGGGATTTCTTAAGCTAAATATACCAATTCCTCTCATTTTTCCTTGATTTTGGGGATGGGGGGAGGTAGGGGGGCAGCTCTCCTTGATATTCTTGTTGATTGTATCTCTGGCTTTTAGACACTTTAGTTATGTCTTTTGTACAAAACACTACCAGCTCAAAAGACTTAAGATATTTCTCTGATAGAGAGCACCGTTGTTCATTTACACAATATATGATTGTGAAGTCATATGCAGGTATATCTTCTCAGGCTTTCACTTTCCAATTTGAATTATTGGAAGAGGGCGGCCACAAATTTCTCTGAAAATCTCTTCCACTCATTTGGGAATTATTTTCAGAATCATTTTTTTTCTACAGCTGAATTGGTTGCTAATAGTTCTTAACCTTTATAGGTTGGAGATAGATTTTGCATTGTGGCACGTTGGATGAAATATCTATGGAGTTCTTTGGTAGATTTGCTAATGCTTTGGCGGAAAGCAGACCCAACAACTACACATGAGAAAAAGGTTTTGCGGTAGAACACTATCTCATTCTGTGGGATCAGCTTCTCATAAGTCTCTCTTTCATAGGATTGCAGATCCTATAGAAACCTTGCATGGCCATAAGAGATCCAAATCCAGCCCCATGTGAATTCTGTTGACTCTTATTAGCACCAATTTAGTGCTGACCATTAGTTGACTAGACTTTTGTGTATAGGCCTCAATAAATTGTCTATGCTGCATCCTTACAAATGGACCTGATTCTTTGTACCTGCCAGGTTCCTGAGTGTGCATTCCTTGATCAGCAAAAGTGACAAGCAAGCAAGTAAGTATTGGAGCATATAAAGCCATTAAGCCAAACATACCTCTGGAGGGCAAAAATCACAAAATTCAGCCATACTAATTTTAGCCACATGTGGTGGAATTCACTAAAAAAAGGCAGCTGTGCTTGGAACATCAGTAAAAGAAAACAAGACTAGCAAAAAAAACATGGTGGCTAAACCACCAAAATCAACACCAGCAAGAGCATAAAACCACTAAAAGAAGCCATACAAGATCAGAAAATGTAGAGAGAGATTAATCATAAAATCCATCCAAATTGGACATGATTAAATGGATATCATTATCATCACCTACTTTAACATAGAAAATATAACTAGTGGTTTTAATTTTATTTTACAAGATGGTAGGTAAAAGTTAATAATTTGGAGTCAGTAACTGTCTTAAATACAAATAAATCCCAATTTAATCCTGCTATATTAGATCTAATCCAGTTAAGGTCATCTACAGATGGGGATCAAGAGGGTAGTCACAACTATACAATTGATACCACACCCCTTTTGTATATATCACAACCACTATCTTGGTTTGTTTGTTTTTTACTGCCCAATGGATGCTGCTGAATTCAGTGCATAGGATAGTATTGTCAATTCAATGTTGCCAGAATTTTTCCAGCTAATAGGAACTATATAGGGACTGTCTGAAACATTTGAGAGTCAAATCCAGAGTCTCAAATGATATATCCTATTGGAAAACTGAAGTTTGAGAAAGAAGTTTAACTATGGAATTTGGAGTGGGAGCTGAAAGTTACATTAAGAACATTATGTAAGGACAGAAAAGCTCCTGGAAACAGGATGGGATGGGAATATTTCTATTTATCTATCACAGGGGTGTCAAACTCACCGCCCGCAGGCCAGATGCATCATGTGCTGGCCACGCCCACCCCTATTTTAGCAAATGGGGGAAAGTTGCAATACATCATGTCACAAGTTTGACATTCCAGATGTATCATCTATCTGTCTGTCTGTCTGCCTGTCTATCAATCATCTATCTGTCTATCATCTGTCTGTCTATTTGTCTATCATCTATCTACAGTAGCTAATCTATCTATCTATCTCTATCATCCATCATCTATCATTTATCACCTACCACCTATCATCTATCTGTCTGCCTCATCTATCTAATCTATATCTATCATCTATCAAATTTATATAGTTGTTCATCTCCCAAGAATTGACTGTGGGTGGCATACCGCAAAAATTAGTATCAAACAATAAACAGATTGTAAAAGTTACTCCCAAAATAACATCCTGCCAAACAAGCTATAGAAGAACCAGGATGAATTAACAGATGAATCTATTCAATGACAAAGTCAATTACAAAGGACAGGGACAGGCTAGCCAATTAGTTGCTAGGTTGAGCAGGCAGCTAACAAGAAAGAAAGAAAGAAAGAAAGAAAGAAAGAAAGAAAGAAAGAAAGAAAGAAAGAAAGAAAGAAAGAAAGAAAGAAAGAAAGAAAGAAAGAAAGAAAGAAAGAAAGAAAAGAAGAATGAGCAATGGAAAAACAAGTCAAGAACTAAATAGAAGAGGTAATCACAAAAAACCAGCCTTATCAATTGGAGGGACAAGTTTGCTAATGTGAACAGGCCATTACAGGTTGCCCCTCACAAACAAATGCACTTTGCAATGCACTTTATCTATCCCATACCCACCATAGTATTTTCAATGAGATGTTGGGGTATTTTTTTTTAATTGTGAAGTAGCTGCCATAGTGCTACCATCTGAAATAGACTTGAATTGCAGAATGGAACTCAAGGATCCGAACGTTGCCATAGGTTGTGAATTGGAGCCCTGTATGTTGCTGCCTTTGTGGACTATCCCATGTCAGTGCAATCCAAATTATCCCAAGTCTCTTCAGGATTCAGACACTATCTCAGGCCAACGGACAGGTGGTCAACAACCATTGTTAAAAATCAGCTTTGCTCTCTGGATTGTATTTATTTATTGGGGGGGAGAAGGCATTAATATGTTTTTTGATTCCTGCAACTGCTTGGACAAGTCCCTGCAGTTCTCTTGGCAGGTTTTTTTCCAGAAATAGTTTGCCATTTTTTCTTTCCTAGGGCTGAGATAGAGAGAGTGACTGGCCCAAGGCAAGACTAGAACTCACCGTCTCCCAGTTTCTAATGGGTGCCTTCATCACTATACCAAACCAGCTTTTTGGAGTCGGCATTCCATTACGTTTCTGTTAAATTGAGCTTTACTTCTGGTTATTGAACCAGCGATTGATCATCAATGGATGCATCCCAGCGGTTCTTGTAAGGAGAAGCAGCATTTGGGGACTTGAAACGAGGTGTGCAAGGGAGCTGTGAATTTATGGAACTGATCAGCTGCATTCAGGGAGGTGAGTTTGGCTCCTTGGGTAAGGATGCATTCTTTGTCTGGCTGAGATGCAGCCTGAGAGGAAGAGGGTTTTCACTGCAGCTGTTTCCTGATCGAGCGTTTAGCAAGTGGGTAGAATCACATTCAACATCTCAGTCTCAGCCAGCAAGCTTGGAAAAAAGGAGAGACAGCTGGACATTTCCAAACAGAGCAAGCGAACAGCAGGGCTGACAGGAGAACAAAACAGGAGAAGTTTTCCAAAGGTGTTTAACAGGACAGGAGCAGACTGACCTCTGCTGACCAATAGGAAATAGTGACCATCGTGCTGTTACACTTAACATACACGCAGACAGGAAGGTGTTGGAAAGGTCCAACACTGTCGTTTTTTTTTACTAAAAGGGTATTTTTCAAACTTCGCAACTTTCAAGTGTGCAGACGTCAACTCCCAGAACTCCCCAGCCAGCATGAATCTGAAAGAACTACAAAGAAACATTCGAGCAGCTTTTATACAAATCCCTTCACATCTTCATAAAACATATTCTTGGCAATAACTTTATTCAGCCAAGTCCCCATGGCTTTGTTTTCATCTCTTCCTCATCATGCATGGAACAGCCTTAAGCCATGGTTAGCGATACAGGCAGTTCTCGGCTTGCCACCACAATGGAGACCCCAATTTTTTGTTGCCAAGCAAGACATTTGTTAAGGGATGCAGTGGCTCAGTGGCAGAACTTGTCGATCAGAAAGGTCGGCAGTTCGAATCCCTAGCACCATGTAATAGCGTGAACTCCCATTACTTCTGCCCCAGCTTCTGCCAACCTAGCAGTTCGAAAGCACGTTAAAAATGCAAGTAGAAAAATAGGAACCACCTTTGGTGGGAAGGCAACAGCGTTCTGTGTGCCTTCGGCATTTACTTATGCCACCCCCAGTCCCCTAAGGTCAAATACAACCAGTAGTGGGATTCAAAAAATTCTACTATCAGTTCTGTAGAGGTGGTTTGGTGGGCGTGGCATGGCTTGGTGGGCGTGGTTTGGTGGGCATGGCAGGGGAAGGATACTGTAAAATCTCCATTCCCTCCCCACTCCAGGGAAAGGTTATTGCAAAATCCCCATTCCTTACCTATCAGCTGGGACTCAGGAGACAGAGAATAGATGGGGACGGGGCCAGTCAGAAGTGGCATTTGCCGGTTATCCAAACTACTCAAAATTTCCACTACCGGTTCTCCAGAACTGGTCAGAACCTGCTGAATAACACCTCTGAACACAACCCTGATGCAAACCTCAATGAAATCGAGTTTGACACCCTTGCTTTAGCAGGAAGAACAGGGCAAACCTATCTTCTTCTGCACTTTCATGGGTAACAGGTCGGTGGGCAGGATTGGAGAGTGACACTGGAAAGCAGAAGAAATCCTAAATTTACCAAATGAGCTTATTTTAAACTGGGATTTAGAGCTTTTTCAAAAAAAAATGGTGAGACAGAGATTTTCCAAAATAACACAGGTTCCACTCCCAAGAGATTTTATGCTGGGAAGTGTGACGGTACCCTTGCTCTTCTCATCATAGAGAAAATACACTTCCAGCTGAGCTCATGTCCTTTTGATGATTTCCAGGGATACTTTGCTTCTCCAACTTTGTACCTCAACTTGTATCAAGCTCTTGAGGTGCAAGAAATAAAATTGCCGATTGTCAAGAAAGAGCTGCAAAATAAAAGCTAGCAAAACAGGAAATTGGTAGTTAAGGCCAGACTTCTTCCCTTGTTTCTGCAAGACCTCTGCAGCTTAGAAAGGAACTGAAATGAGTCTTTGTCCATGGGTTGAGTTATTGCTAGAGACAGACTCTAACCATATCATTTGATTACATGTTTGCCTTCTTCATTTCAGCAGAATAAAAATAAAATACCACCATCCCATCTCTGTCCCCACCATCGCATAAATATTATTCCTCAATCTCTGTAAGGGGAATGGCTGGAATTTTTTTCCCTTCCCAGCAATTATCGTCCTCTTTAATCTGTGGTCAGAGATCAAAGGTATGTGCCCACCACCACCACCTAAAAAGAAGAATGTGGCATTGCAGATGTTTTGTAAGAAATCGAGAAGTCTTCAGTGTTTAAACTAGGGTTGCAGCCTCTTCTGACACCTGTTATGGAGAAAGGAAAGCTTTCAGAGAAAGTGCCTCGGGGTTTCAGAACTTCAAAGAATAAGCCTACAGAGACTGAAAAGTAGGAATGAAACACAGCCTGTATTGCTAGATGTAGCTGCTGAGCTAATCCACTGGCCTAGGAACCTAGTCGAGAAGAGAGACCAGTGGAAAAAGGTGGAGGAATCTAAGAAACAAGGAATAGTTTCTCTTGGGAGTTTTCTCTTAGCCCAATTAGGTAGACCAGGCCAGAAAATCAAATTTGCAAGACTAGAACTACACTCCATTGAAGTTGGCAACCAAATCTTGCAAGACTGATTGTGCTTTACCTCCCTTCCTTCTTTTAACTCAATGCAGGGGTGGGATTCAGCTGTTTCGGACCAGTTCGGGCAAACCGGTAGTTCCGGAAATCAGTTGGACCCACCTGCCCGCCCCTGCACTGGTGTGTCCTGTATTTCCTTTGTTTGAAGCCCAGCTGATAGGCGTGTCAGCTGTTTTACTCACTGGGGCTGCAGTAGAAGGTAAGTTTTAGAGCTGTTTTGAAATGAGCTGCGCGCGCACGGAGCACACTTAGTGAACCGGTTGAATCCCATTGCTGGCCCAATGTATCAGGGAATAATTTGTCTGATTACTTCCAAACATTATCTTGCTTGCCATGACTTAAACAATGTTTCAATTGTTATTGTTTATCTAAATAACAGTTCTTTACACAATTTTGTCAAGATCGCGTCCCTTGTTCTCCAGGCCTATCTATCACCACCCAAGCAAAATCTCCTGAAACATGTTCTGACATCTTTTTATTATGATGATTATGGTTGGTTGTAGAGTCTGCCAGATGTAGACTGGATTTGGCACTTTTGTCCACCTATCAAGGCTTTCCAAGGGCCTGGGATAGGCAGATGTTGTTAATAATATTAAAGGACGTTAGCTGATCTAAACTGGTGTTATTGTTTTTGCAGAGTTGGTACTTCTTGGCACAACCTCATGCCTTATTAACATACCTTCAAGGGTATATTATACAAAAGAATATATAAAAGGTTACATATCTTTTGTATATGTGTTAGAAGTCATAGAATCCATCTTTTAAAAAGCCACTATATGTACTTGATAAACGTGGTCTTCAATTCTTAAAATGAGGACTAAAAATAATGCAAGATTTATATACTGGGTTTCAGATCAAATATTTGATCAAATGTTTGCCTACTAAATAGGAGCAAAGATATCCCAAAGTTTGAGTAAATAAATAGCAATAGCACTCAGACTTAAGTATATACCACTTCACAGTACTTTACAGCTTTCTCTAAGTGGTTTACAGAGTCAGCCTATTGCCCCCAACCAACAGGGTCCTCATTTTACCGACCTCAGAATGACGGAAGGCTGACCTTGAGTCAATCAGGATCAAATTCCTGGCAGTGAGCAGTGAATTAGCTTGCAACACTGCATTCTACTCACTGCACCACCATGGCTCATAAAATCCCATAACCTATCACACAACAGCAAATAATTAGATGTTTCACTAACCCTTTGCTACCATCATCTGGAGTTTTGCAACTCAGCCCTAAATGGACTTAGATTAAAAAAAAAAACAAGTTTCAATTTCTTAAAAAGGAAGACCATGAAGAGTTTAGTATATATTTGTTTTGGACTTCTGACCCATGCAAGTCATCAAATCCGTGTTGGCATATGTTTGATTGCATTGAACAGAACATCTCTTATGCATAGCTAGCCAGGTTTCTTGAGAATAAAATAAAAAGTAATTGTTGTGAAAGGAGTCTTGGACAGTCAGCCAAAGAACAAGATGTACTTAACTTGTTTGAAGTTGGAAGGATCGTCCTTCTTACTTCTGTTTTAATCTTACAAAAACAGTCCTTGGTCTAGTAGTGAAATAGAAGGAAATACATGTATCAGAACATAAGGGCTATTTTGTTCAGAAAGCTCCTGGAGAACATCTACTCTGGATTATGTCCTTTCAGTCAGGATATACAAACCATAGCTGGAGAACTTGCTATTTCCTGGCTCAATATTTATATTGCTTTGTTCACGGACTGCTGCATAAGTTATCTGCAAACAAAGCAAAAACTGAGGGCATTCCTAGTGAACAATTCTGCCATTCTTTTTAAATTAGGACTGTCACAAAAAAATGGGGAATGTGGAACAACCCCATGTAATCTTTTATAAGTCCCTTGAGCTTCTTCACTGTTGAATTCTCATGGCTGCACTGTGCGGTTTAAACAACAAAATGTTGCAGTAGAAAGTAGAAAAGCTAAGGCTCAGAATGAGCTAAGACTTGCAAGAAATGTCAAAAATAATTTTTAAAGAATTCAACATGAAAAAAGCAAGAAAAAGGTCACGGAAATTATTGCTCCACTAATGGGAGATGATGGCAAGGAAATGATGGGCAGCAAGGAGGAAGCAGAAGGATTTAATTTGTTGTTTGCATCTGTCTTCACACAAAAGGAAAAAAAATAGTTTAAAATACTAAATGTAGGCAGATTAGGAATACAAGTGAAAATGGGAAAATAGGCATGATGAAACAACATCTATCCACTCTTGACAAGTTCAAATCAATAGTACCATATGGATTACATCCCAGACTTCTGAAGTAGTTGGCAGACATAATCGTGGAATCATATCTTTCAAAGACCCTGGAACACCAGAGAACTAGCAGAGGACTGGAAAAGAGCTTATGTGGTTCCCATCTCCAAAAAAAAGGGGGGAAATGGATCCAGGGATCTAAAGGCCAATCAATCTGACATCAATAACTGGGAAGATCCTAGAGAAGATAATCAAACAACAGATCTGAAAATACCTAGAAGCAAGCAAAGCTATTATTAGAAACCAACATGGGTCTTGTAAAAACAGATCATGCCAAACAAATTTCATTGCATTATTTGAGGAAGTGATTAAATCAGTGGACCAGCCAAATGCTTTGGACATAGTATAATTGGACCTCAGTAAGGTATTTGACAAAGTGGAGCATGGCCGATTTCTTGGTAAAATAGAAAAATGTGGGATAGATAGCATCACCACCAGATAGATTCACAACTAGCTAGCAAGCCACACTCAAATTGTAATCCTCAATGGAACTACATCTACATGGAAAGAAGTATGCAGTGAGGTACCCCAGGACTTTGCCCAGTACTCTTCAATATCTTCATAAATGATTTAGATAAGGGAATAGAACTCATCAAATTTATAGACAACACTAAGCTAGCAGGAATAGCCAATACTTTAGAAGATAAGCCCAAATCTAAAATGATCTAGACCCGTGATGGCGAACCTGTGGCACGCGTGCCACAAGTGGCACGCGGAGCCATTTGTCAGGGCACGCGAGGCGCTGCCCTGTCAGCTGGCCAGCACGCATGCGCGCACTGGCCAGCTGAGTTCATCTTTTTAAAAGCTATTTTTCCCCTTCCCCAGGCTCCAGAGGCTTTATAGGAGCCTGGGGAGGGCGAAAAGAGCCTCCCCTGCCCCCCTGTCGTTTTAAGCGGAGCGCTTAAAACGACCCTCCGAGCAACCCAGAAGTCACTTCTGGTTTGCTCGGAGGGTGGTTTTAAGCACTCCAAAGGCTTCAGGGAAGCCTCCGGACAGTCCCTGAAGCCTCCGGAGGGTCTCCGGGGGGTCAGGGGAGGCTCTTTTCGCCCTCCCCAGGCTCCTATAAAGCCCCTGGAGCTGGGGAGGGCAAAAAAATGTAAAAATGGGGGGGTGTCGCGCATTGTGTGCGCATGCGCACTGGGGGGGTCAAGCGTTGCATTATGGGTGCGGCACGCCTGCACTCGACCCCCCTGCGCTCCCCCCACTTGTGGCACACGAGCCAAAAAAGTTTCGCCATCACTGATCTAGACAGACTTGAACACTGGGCTCTATCCAGCAAAATGCAATTCAGTGGTAAGAAAAATAAGGTTTTACACTTAGGCAAGAAAAATCAAATGCACAGATACCTGGCTCAACAGCAACAACTGTGGGTGAGATCTAGAAATGGGCAACCACTTATTGTGTTTTTTGGAGTATAAGATGCTCCAAAGTATAAGATGCAGTTAGCTTTTGGAGAGGAAAACAAGAAAAAAGATCTGCCTCTGTCTCCCAGCAATTTGCCTCCTTGCAGCAAACAGCAAACAACCTGTTTCAGTTTCAATTTCAGCACAGCCTGATTAGCACAACTAGCTGATTGTCGGTTGAATCAGCCTCCTGACGATCAGCTGTTTCAGGCTGCAAGGATTACCATAGCCTATTGCCGCCTCCACATGCCCCATTTTTGGCTTCTGCATTCCATTTTCAGCCTCCGCATGCCCCTTTTTCATCCCCCTTTTTTGCCCTTTGCAGGCGGCGGGCATTGGAATGGGTAGAAAATGGGGTGCGCAGAGGCTGAAAATGGGGCATGTGGAGGCCGCAATAAGCAATGGTAATCCCTGCAGCCTGAAATAGCTGGTGGTTGGGAGGCGGATCCAACTGACAATCAGCTGCTTGTGCTAATCAAGCTGTGCTGAAGTTGAAACTGAAACACGCTGTTTGCTGCAAGGAGGCAAATTGCTGAGAGGCAGAGACCAAAGAGTGGGGGTCAGTGGGTGGGCGGGACTACATTCGGTGTATAAGATGTACCTAAATTTAGGGGGGGAGTGCATCTTATACATCTTATACAGTAAGTATGAGCCAGTGATATGCTGCACCTGCCAAAAGCATTGATGCATTCCTAGGCTGCATCAATAGAGGAATACCATCAAATTCACATAAATTATTGGGATCCCAGTATATACTGCTTTAGTAAGACCACACTTGGAATACAGCATCCAATTTTGATCACCAGGATTCAAAAAAAGATATTAAGACTTTAGAGAAGAGCCACAAAGATAATTAGAAGGCTGGAGGCTAACATACATGATGGGCAATTGCAGGAATTAAGTATGTCTAATCTAACAAAGAGAAGAACTAGGGGTGACGTGATAGCAGTCTTCCAATATTTGAGGGAGATGCCACAAAGAAGAGAGCTATTCTCCAAAGCACAGGAGGGCAAAACAAGAAGTACTGGATGAAACCTTATCAAAGAGAGATCCAACCTAGAACTAAGAAAAGAAGACACTTCCTAACAACGAAAACAATTCATCAGTGGAATAGACTGCCTTCTGAAATTGTGGGTGCAGCATCATTGGAGGTTTTTAAAAAGAGGTTGGACAATCATTTGTCCTGAACAATATAGGCTTCTTGCTTGAGCAGAGGGTTCAACTAGAAGACTTCCAAGGTTCCTTCTAACTCTGTAATTCTTGTCAGCTCTAATAGCTGGCCTGGATGATGCTTAAGGCAACTTCCTCATTCATTCATTCATCCATCCATCCATTCATTCATTCATTCATTCATTCATTCATTCATTCATTCATTCATTCTAGTCTATAAGCTATCTGCTAGGTAGATATGATATACCCAAGTTCTTGCTCATATGGCTGTGATCTGTCTATCAGAAAAGCTCTGGAGTCAGGAGGGGGGGTAAAAAAAATCTATGAATTTGAAGAAATTAACCCACATCACATTCACATCATCGCAAGCTTGCAGTGATTCACATGGGAAACAGGTGAAAGCCATTGAAATGACATCCTTTGTCTTCCCAGAAAAAGCATTCAAACAAGACTAACAGGAAAACCGACAAATGTGATTGACCAGATGGCCCTTTTCTTGCTCGCACTGAAGACATGCCACGATATATTCTCCTTCCCTGTCTGCCCCTCTCTGACTCTCCCCCTCCCTCCCTCCCTCCCTCCCTCCCTCGCTCTCTTTCTCTGTAATCTAGGACAAATACTTTTCTTTGCAGGTTGCATTGTCAGGAGGGGTTGGCAAGGTGCTAGTGGTGTTTGAAAAGATTTCCTTCAGTCTGCTGAAAAGAAAATAAATGCTGTACTGGATGAGAAGAGAGAATAATGCCTCGCTGTAGAAGCGCACACACTCACACAAATTCCTGCTCAGAACTTTATTCCCCTGTCTCACTTTAATACCCGTCGGAAATTCACCAAGTATTTTTGAAGTCTAAATTCCAACATTTAACGTTTCAAAATGCTACGGGGAAAGACAGAAGATAGAAGAAGCTGTCCACAAGCTGACAGCTGGACAACCAAGGAAAGCAGCTGCCTGCTTTACTTCAGGGGAGCAAAGAAAGTTCTCCTCTCTACCAGCTGAAGGAGCTGGCCGCAGGCCCAGGTTTTTATGCATCGGTGTGATTCCAACTGTGGAAGGTAAATTCATCTCTTTAGAAATCTCTGAATAACCTTGAACCTATAAATGCCCGGTCTTTACTGAGCTACACACACAGCCCGCTTGCAAAGAATAAAATGCTGCTGCTCATTTCTTGTCTTTTGTGGTTTGCAGACTAAAGTTTAATGAGGTTTCTATGTTTCACTGGGGTAGGGGCAGTTCTTCAATAGCTGAGCCACTTTTATAAAAAAAATCTCCCCCTCTCTCTCCCCCCCCCCTCTCTCTCTCATATCAGAGAATGCTTTTCAAGAGTGACATTATCTAGCAGGTATAGCAACTGGTACAAGATAATTTCTCCTAAATCCCCAAGTGCCTAAAAAGTATTTTATTAGCCTGCTGAGGAAAAATAAAATGCACAGATATAGCAATATCCCTGCACAGGTGGTGGTCACTGTTTACATAACTGTTTTTAGTACTTACAGGAGTAAAACCAGGCAGGGGAGAACTGAGACTTAGACTTAAATAACTTTATTATCACTTTAAACGTACACTAATCGGCATATATTAAAATGAAATTTTGTTGCATGCAGCTATCAAAGAGTCACCACCTCCAATATACACTACATAAACAGGATAAATAAACAAACAAACATATACCCACATATATTATACAACACAAAGAAACAACACAGTCTAGTTCGGATGTATATATGTACGTGATGGTGAGAAAAACTAATCTTGAGAGTTTACCAGATGGATGGCATGGGGAACAAAGCCGTTACAGAATCTGGTAGTCCTGCTAGAAATACTTCGACACTTCCTCCCAGAGGGGAGCAACAGAAGCAGACCGTGAAGTGGGTGTGTAGGGTCTCTTAACAATGCTTTGAGCTCTAAACACATAGCGCTTATAAGCCGTATCCTGAATAACAGGAAGTGAGCTTCCTATAATCTTCTCGGCTGTCCTTACCACTCTCTGTATGGACTTTCAATCTGAGGCACTGCTGCCACCAAACCAAATAGTGATGCAGTTTGTTAAAACGCTCTCAATTGTGCATCTGTAGAAAGTGGCCAGGACAGGAGAAAGTTGTGCTCTCCTCATCCAATGCAGGAAATGCAAATGCTGGTTTGCACACTTCACTCAGGATGGCATGTGGAGAGACTAATTCAGATTGTTAGTTACTTGCACCACCATATACTTAATAATGTTGACCCCCTCTACAGCTGCATCCTTGATACTGGGTGGAGTATGACTATGCCGTCTGTTTCTAAAATCTACAATGATCTCCTTTGCTTTATTCACATTTAGAACCAGGTTATTTTTATTACACCAGTCCACCAGAGCCATCACCTCTTCCCTATAAGCATCTTCATTTTCATCCTGGATAAGACCCACCATTGCCGTGTCATCCTCATACTTCATAATATAATTCCTAGCAAATTTGGAACAGCAGTCATGGGTCATTAAGGTGAACAGTAGCAGGCTGAAGATACAGCCTTGTGTGGAATCTGTACTCAATGAGATAGAGTTGGAAACTTTTCTTCCAACTCACACAAACTGCAGCCTATCAATAAGGAAATCAAGTATCTAGTTTACATACAGGAGTATTGAAACCTAATAGGTCCAGTTTGTTCACCAAATGCTGAGCAATGATTGTGTTGAACTCCGAACTGAAATCAACAAACAGCATTTCTTAGCCAACCTAAGATGAAAGGAAAGTGCATCTATAAAGTGGTTCTTCCAACAGGCAAACTGTAATGAGTCAAACATAATGGGAAGGCATGAAACCATATAGTCCTTTACCAATCTCTCAAAACACTTCATCATAACGGAAGTGAGTGCAACTGGACAGTAATCATTGAGGCATGTGATTACAGGGCACTGCTACAATGATTTCAGTCTTAAAACATGATGGAACCATGACTTGATGCTACAAGAGATTGAAGATGTCTGTGAGAATAGAGGCCAGCTGATCAGCACACTCCTTAAATAGTCACCCAGGAATATTTTCAGGATCCACAGCCTTTCAATTGTTGACTTTCTGCAGGACATTTCGAACAGCAGTTGTATTCAACCCGAGCATCTGTTCATCAGGAAAGGGAACAGTCTTCCTTGCTGGAACATTGTTGCCACATCGCCTGATTTGAAAGCTGTGTTTCTCACCTACAACATCGCATGGACTTCCTGAGATATCCAACTATGAAAGCTGAGGATGTAACTGTATTGGATGAAGCCTTAACCATACACTTCACTTGCTCTGGGAATACTCCTACTCACAGCAACAGCTTAGTGTGGTTAAGAGAGTCAGGCAGACAAAAATTGTTCCAGAAATGTGTCCCACTGAACTCTTTCCTTTCTCTGCGAGGCATGATCAACTGTCTAGTGGGATGGGTCCAGGAGGGAAAAGAGAAGAAGTAAGACTAACTCCACCACAGAAATGTGTTCTTCTGGATTCTCTCTCTTGCTCCAAATACCCTTTTCACCTAAAATCCTGTAGGGAGAATCATAAAAGGTCATGTCATAAAGTCTTCTTTGTTGGATTTATAGTTGCGACTCTTGTGATTGATTGTTGGCAACTATGGAACAGATGTGGGATTCAGCCAGTTCGCACCTGTTCGGGTGAACCGGTTGTTAAATTTTTGCACAATTCGGAGAATTGGCTAATCTCACCACTGGCTGGCCCCGCCCCACCCCACCCCTCCCAGGAGTTCCAGCAACTATTTATCTTGCCTCATCTGCCTTGGCCAGCACCTAGAGTCATGTCCACAGCATAGTTGCTGTTCTTTGGCTTGCTTGCTCGCTTGCCTCGACCACGTGACCCCTGGAGCCAAGCCTGCTTGCCTGACTTCGCTGCGGCCTCCCATGCAGCCCAGCTTCCTACCTGGTGAGCCTTCCTTCACCGATCTCTGCTCCTTGCTCAGCTTCCTCCCACACAACCAGCTCCTTGCCTGTCTGGTGAGCCTTTCTTCGCCGATCTCTGCTGCCTCCCATGTGGCCCAGCTCCCTGCCTGGTGAGCCTTTGCACATGCAACATGCTGCCGCTAAGTTCCCGGGTGTGAAGGATGGGAAGTTTTCCCCCCACCTTCAGTTAACGAGGTGCGGATCGCAGCCCTTCCGAGAAGCATATCTCTTAATGAGCAATAAATAAAACCCGAGAGCATGTTCTAATGAAAACAAACTTTAATATGAAATAAAGACAAACCTTACTATCTAAATTCTTACATTCTGGCAAGAGTAATTGTCGCCCACCTTCTCCGGCAGGCAAACGAAGATCAGAAGGGAAGTACAAGAATGTGTGAAGAATGTGTGATGTATTATGAAACATGCGCAGTAAATCATTGTCAGATAAGAAAAAACATTTCTACAGTATAACTCAGAATAGAAGCTCAATTGACAAACAAATTAACGTAGTTAATTTAACCCCTTCTTTTGTCACTTGAGCTGATATCATCAAATAAGGCACATCTTCTTTCGCAGATACTCGTGTTGAGCTGCTGGAAGTGGTTTGTTGAGCATGTCAGCAATTTGATCATGTGTGGATACATATTGCAATTTAACAAAACCTTGCTTAACTAATTGCTTTGTGTTTTGATAATGAATGTCAATGTGTCTGGACCTAGAACCTGTGAAATGTGACTCAGAAATATAAACCACCGATTCATTATCTTCCATCACGATGATTGGTCGAATTGGACGTGTCCAAATATCTGTGATCAAAGTATCAAACCACGTTAGAGAATTACAAGCATCTGAAACACAAGCATATTCAGCTTTAGTAGATGAACATGAAACAAAACTCTGTTTTCTCACTTGCCAGTAAACAGGACATCCATTCAGGAACATCATGTAACCTGAAGTACTTTTGCGTGATTTCCTATCACTTGCCCAATCAGAATCTGCATAACAACATAATTTTGCATAATCAGTATGTGTTGGTTCTAGCAATAACTTCATTGTTTGGTGTGTTTCAGGTATTTCAATAACTTCTTAATGCATGTCCAATGAAATTGTGTTGCCTTACCTACGTGTTGTGATAAGAGATTAACGCTAAGTGCAATGTCGGGTCTGGTCCAACTACTAATGTACAACAGTGACCCAATGACTGAACGATATAGTATTTGGTCCTCAAATTCAGGACTTGGTTCATGTGTTAAGTTGTGAAAATCAGTTTGCATGGGTGTCTTTGTTGTGTTAGCATCTTTCATGTTGCAATGATGCAAAATGTGGTCAATTTTCTCCTCTTGTGAAAGACTAAACCCCTTCTGGGTTTTTTCAATCTGAACACCTAAATAAGTGCTAATGTGACCTGAAGATTTCAATGTGAAGTATCTCTGCAAACTTTTAGCAAAAATCTCACTCATTTTCTTATTTGGACCAATATAAACAATATCATCAACATAAACAAGAATTATCTCATATGCATTGTTAGATCTTTTTGTGAACACGCATTCATCAGTTTCGGACTTAATAAAGCCCATTGAATTTAGTTTGTCAGTAAGACATAAATACCACATTAAACCTGACTGTTTCAGACCATAAAGACTTTTGTTCAGGAACCAGGTATCCCCTTCTTGCTTTCGGAATCCTGGAGGGCTTCTCACGTAGATCTCTTCATCTAGGTCTGCATGTAGATAAGCTGTGTCCACATCAAACTGGAAAACTTCTAAACCAAGAATAGTTGCAGTGGTTAAAGCAATTTTTACACTCTCAGTTCTGACTGTTGGTGAGTAAGTGTTTGTGTAGTCTTCAGGATAACGTTGAGCGAAACCCTGAGCTACAAGTCTGGCTTTGTATAACGACTCACCATTCGGTTTCTTCTTGATTCTGTAGACCCATCGAGTGCCAATGACTTTTTTGTTTGCTGGAGGTTTTGCAGGTGTAAATACATTTAGTTTCTTTAAACTGTCCATTTCATCCTGCATTGCATCATACCATTTGTCTTGCTCTGAATCAGAAAGCTATTTGATTTGTGTGAATGTATCAGGAGGAAGAGTAACATTGCAAATCAAGGGCAATGGTGTTTTTGTCAGTTGCCACGAATATCGTTGTGGGGGGATTCCTTTTGTGACCCTCTTGGAACATCTCGGAACAGCAGTCCATTCTTCTTCTTCGTCCTCGTCCTCACATTCGTCGCTAGCATCAGCATCTGCGGCTTGTGAAGATGGAACATCAGGTTGTGAAGAACTGGTAGAAGGAATATCTGCCTGTGAATCGTCATCAGGCTGCGTGGCATCTGCAACACCATCTCTAGGAAAATAAACGCCAGGATCATTGGAATGAATCCTGGACCAGTCAATATCTTCCTCAAAATTAGCAGATTGAGAAATCACAATTACATGTTTAGGGTCAATAAATTTGCTCCATTTTGAATTATCATCAATACCCATAAATCTCAGTCTCTTTGCTACTGGACCTCCTTTTCTTCTTTGAGCTAAGGGAATGTTCACCATAGCGTATGAACCAAAAATGTGGAGATTCTTGAGATCAGGCTTGTAGCCATACATCAGGTAGAAAGGAGTTTGATTTATTACACTGCTCCAAGTACAGTTGACAATGTAATTTGCATATTTGATAGCTTCACTCCAGTGTATGCTACCGAGATTGGCATCTTCTAGGAGACAACACATCATGGTTTGTAGAACCCCTTGTTTTCTTTCTACGACTCCGTTATGAGCCGGTGTATATGGAGCGGATGTCTGATGAAGAATTCCATTCTTACGCATCCAGTCCTGGAAACACTGAGACATGAATTCAGCACCGCGGTCGCTCTGGATTCTGGCGATGCGAACTTGGTATTGGGTAGAAACAAAAGCTGCAAAGTCTTTAAAGATCTGAAAGGTCTCAGATTTCTCTCTCATAGGATATACAAATCCATATCTAGAATGATTATCTACAATTGTTAGAAAATACTTTCTACCACCAATTGTTGGTGGGAAAGGACCCACTATGTCAGTGTGTACCAAATCAAAAATGCATGTTGACAGGCGTGTAGCGTGTTTGGGAATGGCAGCTGCTTTAGATTTAGCTTTCCTGCAAACTGCACAATCCAAAAACACCTTACACCCCTTTAGATCCAAACCTTTTGCGAACTCCGGCATTTTTCTAAGAACACGGAAACTGGCATGCCCCAATCTTCTATGCCACTTGTGGATACACCTGGAATGCAAAAGTTTATTAGTTAGTGAATTTTCAACATTAACAGTTTCATGGGGAACCTCAGGCTTGCTCTGAGCAACCTGCTTCCTTTTTCTCTGTTTGTTGGCTTTAGGAGCCTTCGGAGTAGCAACGGGTTCTCTCTCTGAACGAACTCTCTCTGGGCCCATGCTGTCCCTTTTTGGAGTTTGTATACTTGCTTATGCTCTTGGCTTTAAGTAATAAACACCACCAATCAGCATGGTTTCAGCAACAATATCTCCATTTTTAATTATGTAACTTGCTTTTTCGAGGTGGTGAACCTGGAACTTTAACTCTCTAGACAAGTGACTTTGACTAAGCAAATTACTGGTTGCTGAAGGTATGTAATAAACATTAGGGATGAATGTATCGAGCTCTTCAACGTAAACAGTTCCTTTTCCCATGACCTCCAATTGTGGTTGGAGAAGGAGTAGAGTTCTCAATATTCGGGCTCCGGGTCGCCCATCTCTGTTAAAAGTTCCTTTCTGTAGGTAACGTGTAAAGCTGCGCTGCTGTCTAAAGTCCACAAAAGATGTCTGTCATATTCTGAACCAGGTTGTGGAACGTTGGTTATGGCCAATGATGCGAGTGGAGCTTGTGGATCACGCCTTGGACCACGACGACCTTGTCTTCCGCCTCTACCTCTGCCTCTGGAGTCTGTTCCTCTGGGCTGGTATGTGACGGGAGCTGGAACTCGTTGGGGACAATCCCGGGTGTCATGTACTATACGGTTGCAGATGTAACATCTTGGCATCCTTGGAGCGTGGCCTCTTCCTTGGAAGGGACGTCTAGCTGGAGCTCTTGACGCTGGGGGTCATTGCAGATGAGGTGTGGCTAATTTGATAGCTTCCTCCTCAATTAAAAGTCTGCATACATGATTAACAGTGCGTTGAGCAATAGGCACATGGTTAATCTTTGCAATGGCATCTTTCCATTCATAATTCAATGAGTTAATGATGATGCTGATCATTTGGATATCATCAATAACATGGCCTCTTTCTCTCAATTCACTTCTCATTCCTTTCAGTTTGGTCAAATGTCCACCAATTTGTTCACCAGGTTTCAACTTCGAACCATGGAACTCAGACATGAGCAAACATGAAGATTCACTTGAAATGGGCCTGTAGCAATCTTCCAAAATAGCCCAAATTTGTTGGGCTGTTGCATCAGGTGGAAAAGTAACCTGCAATTCAGTCTCCATGGACATCATTAATGTTGTGCAAGCCCTAGTCTCTAGGTCTCTTATTGCAGGAGTCCATGGTTGGGCAGGAGGATTAAACACCATACAATGGGTACCTTCTCTGCAAAGCAAGAGTGCAACCTCACTGACTCAGGCTTTGTAATTCTGTCCTGACATCTTTAATTTGGCCTCACCAGTCAAAGGAGTGACAGAAAATGCCTGTTGAGGGATATGCATTTGAGCAGGTAAATATGCTGGTTGTTGAACCATGGGGCGCTGTAATCGGACTTGTGGTCTCTGTGTTACAGTTGCCGTTGGTGCTTGAGCAGCAAAATTAAATTGGCTTGCTTGAAAGGCTGGCATTTGCCTTTGCTGCATTAAGTATTGCCTTGTTCCATCTAGGGAAAATCCAACACCACCAGGGGGTGTTGAAGATTGAGCCTGTGGAGGCATTTGGATTGGTGCTTGGACATCTGGACGAGCTACAGATATATTTGACCAAGACTGTTGCAATGCCTTTAACTGCTGCTGTAATGTAACATGCATGTCTGCTCTCTGCATTAAATTATTTCCGCCAGGAGATGGCGGTGCAGCTTCATTTTTCAGCTGCATTATTTCTGCCTGTGTGGCATAAGTAGTAGAACAAAGGAGATCACGTGGCTTCTGTGACGTGTACATATCTCTCTGTTCTGATTTGCCTGACACAATATCCTCCAGGGGGGTGTCTTAGGCTGTGAAGAAGAAGGCAAGATGGCATCCTCAGACATTTTGGAAATGGAGAAACCCCTCCTACTTGCCTCTAATCTATCATAGTCCTTTCTGGCTTGAAAAAGCTGTTTTTCAAAAAGGTCTATCTGGTCACGATAGCTTTTCATATCTTGCCCAGGGCTTGGGAAGAATTCATAAGTTTCTTTTTCTATGTGGGAGTGAAATTCTTCTGCCGGCTGTTGCTTCGGGAGCTGTGGCCAGACATCAAGTGTTTCATAATCACTAAGAGATATTTGGAGTGAATTTGCTCTGGTAACATGGAATGCTTTGGTTTAGCCCCAAGCATTTCATAATCTCTTGGAGATATTTGGGAGCATGCGTAATCAGAGGGGAATATAACTGACCTCGGTCTGTTTCCTTCATTTTCGAAAGCACCTCTATCTCCTCTGTGAGATGTTCCTCTCATGGTAGATTCTCCTCTCGGCCCAGTTGAAAGCCAGCGTGAAAAATCTTCCATCTCTGTGTCAGAGGGGAGTGAACCTTCAGAATGTGGTTCATTTCTGTCTTTCTTTTTCTTTTTCTTTGGCATGGTTAGGAAGTTGGATTTAAGTGTATCTCAATAGCTATAAATCATTCTTCTAATTAGGCTAGCCGCTTTATGTCTTGGAGATAGCTTAACAAGGAAAAAGCTGTAAGAAGACCATCCTGTGCTTCCAATTTGTGAAGGATGGGAAGTTTCCCCCCCCCCCACCTTCAATTAACAAGGTGCGGATCGCAGCCCTTCCAAGAAGCATATCTCTTAATGAGCAATAAATAAAACCCGAGAACATGTTCTAATGAAAAGAAACTTTAATATGAAATAAAAACAAACCTTACTATCTAAATTCTTACATTCTGGCAAGAGTAATTGTCGCCCACCTTCTCCGGCAGGCAAACGAAGATCAGAAGGGAAGTACAAGAATGTGTGAAGAATGTGTGATGTATTATGAAACATGCGCAGTAAATCATTGTCAGATAAGAAAAAACATTTCTACAGTATAACTCAGAATAGAAGCTCAATTGACAAACAAATTAATGTAGTGACACCGGGTTCCCCACACAAGCATTGGAAGAGAGTCTGATTGTGGTGAGGAGGAGGGAAAGGAGAGTAGGCTTTTCCAAGGCCCGTCCTAGAGGGAGACAAAGAGCTGTGCACCTCACTTCCCTGCAGTTCTAATTCTTAAAAATTGTGGGGAGTTGTGTGCATGGGGCACTGGGAGAATCAGTGCCTGGAGCTAGCAGAGAGGAGAGGAGAGTGTGGGCTGACTGGAGGAGTACCGGAGCAGCCAGGGAATGACTCAGCTTCCAGCACTTGAAACCCCGCAGCTTAGTCACAGCATGTTGCCTGCTTTTCACTTCAAGCAGCCCAGGCTGGGAAACACATGGCTGGGATGGAGTGGTCCTCCTTAACAAGCCCGCTGGTGGCCTCTGGAGTCTGGACAGAGCGGGGCTTGGTGGAGGAGCGGTAACAGTTTGGAGCTTGAAATCTGGCAAGAGAACCTGGGCAGAGAGGTGGACCGATCTCCATCACCTTGGGCAATGTGAGGAGCATGGACTCTCAGCAGATGGACTTCAGGGTGCACAATCTACCCCTCAAGCTTCCAATGCCCATACTGGGCGAGCTGGAAGATAGATTCGCCATTGTGCTGGTCAGTGTGGACCAAGTGGGCTTTTTGCTTTTTTTCCCCCACCTCCCCATCCCAATCCAGTGCAGCATAGACAGTCCAATGGACCCAGCAAGACATGAGGTGCCAGAGAATCAGCCCCAGCTGCTTGTCTCCACCACAGTGCTTCCTGGAATCGCCACCACCACTTCGGCCCTCCTGTACCGCCTCACCTTGGCATGAGTGATGTCTAGTTGGCCATGCCCACTCAGTCACATGACCACCACCACCCAACCATGCCCCACCAGCTGGTCATCAGGAAGAACCGGTTGTTAAATTACTTGAATCCCACCACTGCTTTGGAAGTATTGCTGTCCTGGAAGGTAGAATGTGGGTATTTAGAATAAAACAAGCAATATTTTACTCCTGCAAAACATGATTCCTGCAACATTTGACTGGATGGAAAACTCCCAAAACTAGTCGTCCTTTCCTGTTTTATCATAATAAAAGACATTTTATTTTACCCAAATTCCATCAGAAGTGTATCAACTCCAGCCAGGAGAATATAATGATAAAGGCTTTCCAAGTATGAAATATCTAACCAATTCAAGATATGGCTCACAAACAAAATATAATTCTTGCAAACTACCTTTATTTTCACAATGTCTGGCTTACTGTAGATTTTGCTACTGCTGAAAAGGAATTCAACTTATTTCTCTCTTGATTTGAGAACCTTTGTCAGAATTTCTCTGCTATAGTAGTAGTAATAGCACTTAGACTTATATACCGCTTCATAGTGCTTTACAGTCCTCTCTAAGCAGTTTACAGAATCAGCATATTTGGGTTCTCGTTTTACCGACCTCGGAAGGACGGAAGGCTGAGTCAACCTTGAGTCAGTCAAGATCGAGCTGTCGACCTTCTGGCAGTCAGCAGAATTAGCCTGCAATACTGAATTCTAACTACTGCGCCAACATGGCTCTTCTATGAGACATATAAGACATATAGAACAACAATGATGTAAATATACCATGAAGCTGATGCTCCTGTTTCTTAGAGCAGTTTTTCCAAAAATGTTAGTGTCGAAATGTGCTTAGCAATAAGGTTCCACCATCCTAGAGTGCCAGTATAAGTAAAGCTTAACTTTATAAATTCAGAAGAAATAAATGTGTGTCATAATCAGAAACTTAATGATGAGAAATTACTTCTGAGTTTCAAAAACGTTTTTCATTATATAAATAAGTGTTTTACACTTCTTATAAATAGTCAGCAGTAGACCCTATTGTTTTCTTTTTCTTTCTTTCCTTCCTTCCTTCCTTCCTTCCTTTCTTTCTTTTTCTTTCTTTCCTTCTTCCTTAATTCCTTACTTTCTTTCTTTTTCTTCCTTCCTTCCTCCAGCCATCCCTCCTTTGTTTCTTCTTTCTTTCCTTCCTTCTTTCTTTTTTCTTTCTTTTTCTTCCTTCCTTCCTCCAGCCAACCCTTCTTTGTTTCTTTTTTCTTTCTTTCCTTCCTTCTTTCTTTCTTCTTTCTGTCTGTTCCTTTCTTTCTTCCATCCTCCAACCATCCCTCCTTCCTTTTTCCTTCCTTTCTCTCTTTCCTTCCTTTCTTTCTTCCTTCCTTCCTCCATCCCTCCCTGTATTCTGTGCTTTTGTAATCAAAGTTTTGTAAGCTGATGCACTATTAGCCACTCAGAAGTTATGGGGTTTTCTTTTTCTTTTTCTTTTTTGGACTACAGAGAGTTTATGGTGCTGGCTAGGGATGATTACCAAAAGGAGCCAGTGACGGAGATGCACAATGCTCATTTGCATAAAGAAAAGAAGCTATAGAATTACTGGAGCGCTCCTGGGCCATAAAAATGTCATTCCCTATAATAGGAAGGATCCTCAATGGAACAGTCTTTGCCCATATTATAGCAAATGAAACTTAATGATGGGCCACAGGACACAGCATTTTGTCTAAAAATCTTTGTGCATACCAGGGTAGTCAAAGGATAAAATTATACATTGCTTCAGTAAACCATCTTTTACCCAAGCCACGTTTGGAAGCAAACGACATTTTTTTCCTTCCCAAGTCATACTTTTACCCAGGTATAAATTGCAATGGGTACAAATGACAGAACTGCATTTCTTTAGGTGGAAAAAGAGCCAATCATAACAAATTATACTTTTCTAAAGTTATCATCAGTCTCTGTCAAATTGTTCTTCAAACAGCGGTCTGGAAAAACCACCCAATTCGCCTTTAATTTACACAGATGTCTACTTTTCTTTGTGCTACTTCTATCTTTGGGGTGGCAACTCCCATTTTTTGTAAAGGCTTGTGTTGTTCTGAAGACTTAAAAGATGAACGGCCGTATTTTGATCCTATTATCATGCAAATTCTGGTTACCCTCTTAATGATCTATAAACACAAAGGGTTGGATAATCGCTCTTCTATAATTATGATCGATGAAGAGAAGGTGAGATGATCTAACCATATCAAAGTATGTTCTCTTAGGGTTAGAAAATAAAAATGGAAGTTAGAAATTTGTTAAAGTAATAAAGTAAAATATTATAATTATTATAGAATTAATCTTATTGTGATGAATCAGTGGTGGGTTTGTACCAGTTTTACTACTGATTCAATCATGTGCATGTTCTCTCTCGCGCGCGTGTGCAGAAGCATCCGGATTGGTGGGCAGAGCCTCCCACCACCACTACAACCAGTTTGGCCAAACCCACCTCTGGATGAATACTATTGTAAACATTTTGATTATGATTTCCTAAAAATAATTGTACCCAGACAACACAGTTTGATTGAAATTGAATTTTTACATGTTATGTAAATAAAATAAAATAAAATTTAAAAAATTCAAAGTATGTTGTCTTAAGCACAAAGGACACCCCAGGCCCAAAGTCTTTTAAGTACACAAAGCGAAAACAAGGCTTTCACTCCAACCCCTCATCTTACATTGGCCTTTATTCAACGGAGACAAGGAACAAAGTTTTGCTCACTAACTTCAATTGCTTAACAAGTGCTAGCTGGTGAAGATTTTCCGGGTTGTGACTGCTAATGCTCTCCCAATGTGAAGCTGCTCCAGTCACTCCAAGCAGTTGGTGTTTTATAGTACAATTAAGAGATTTCTTGTTAACAATGTTTAGCAGCCAAAATATTGTTAAATCAATATGCAACAGCTTGGCAGTAAATTATTAGGGCATGCTTGGGGAAAAAATTATTGAGAAGAAATTCTTCAGAACAAAAAGAAACAGGACACTTCTCTGCTATTCACCAAAGAAGATTTAGTTTTGTTTGTTGATTGAGTTTATAGGGCTGCCCAACCTGAAAAACTCCAGGTACAATAAATCCCCCAAATAAAGCAAGATAAACAATTTCAATTAAAATGCAACCAGATATTAATAGGCAACCAGAATCATTGCAACTCCCTTCAGATGGAGACTATCATCTTATTTCAGACTGCCCCATAATTAATTAAGATTTCAGCTAAAATAGTTTCATTTCGCTGAATGATAATACAATGCCCACAAACTTTAGTGTACAATAAGCAAATATCTTTGGGGAATCTCTATTTATCATCTGTCTATTTATTTATCTAGATACTTATCATCTGTCCTTTAAGGTCACCCATAAGGCCACTGACAAAATTCTAGGCAACAAATCTATAGTACAAAATAAACAGCAACAAGTAATCTATAATGGATTGTGAGAATAACCTTGGGAGACAGGAGGAAGAGCTGCAACCAGGGCAACTGTCAGACAAGAGATAACTCCACCCACAGAAAGAATTGGGGATGGAGAGAGCATCTCAGAAAGGACCCTCTCTAGTTCTCTGCAAAGTAAAGGCAAGGGAGGCGAGAAGTGCTTTCAGACTTGCAATATTCTATTGTTGTAACCTTACAATAAAGGTAGCATCAGTACTCATGGTACAGGTTTCCAATAAAACATCAAACTGCTGACAACAACAAAATAAAAGGTAGAACACTTACAACATGTAGCCATGCTGAAGTGGCCACGCTTAATATCTAGGGGACAACCAGGTCTTCACTGCCTTCCAAAAGAAGTTTATTTATTTATTTATTTTTCAACATTTATAGACCGCCCCCTCTCCCCAAAGGGACTCGGGGCTGTGTACAGGCGTCTCATTAAAAACAGATACAAAAGATAAATACCCTATACCCTTAAAAACGAATTAAACCTACTACAGCTGTACAGAATAGTAAAAGTTAAAATCAACCAAAAAGCATACCCCTAAAAATTTAAAAATGCAGGCTTGAGGGACTAAAATTGGGAATTAGGCCAGGCCGGCTAAATTGAACAGGTGGGTTTTAAGCTTCTTACGGAAGGAGCGGAGGTCGGTGGTAGTTCTGATATCCGGGGGGAGGTCATTCCAGAGGGTCGGGCCCATCACAGAGAAGGCCCTTCCCCTGGGCGTTGCCTGCTGGCATTGCCTAGTGGACGGCACCCGGAGGAGTCCCTCTCTGTGAGAGCGAATCGGCCGAAGGGAGGTTATCGGTATCTCCGGCGGCGATGCTGTTCCATAGGGCAGGTGCCGTGCTAGAGAAGGTCTGCTTCCTAAGCCCACCCGGTGATGTCTCATTGATCAGAGCCAGAGAATGCCCCTGTGCCCAGATCTGGTGGGACGCTACTGGGGAGAGGGAGTCCCCTGAGTAAGCTGCCCCTATGCTATCTAGGGCTTTAAAGGTAATAGCCAACACCATGGATTTTGGGTTCATCCCTTGACTCTGCAAATATTTTTAATCCTTGAGTAAACAAAATACCTGCAGGAAAGAGATATATAAACATTTTCCTTTTCCCCCTTTTCCTAAGGATAATATAGCTATAAATAATATAGATTTTTAAAAACCCAAAATATTTCACAAATGAAGGTAAATATAATGTATGTGTTCCAGGATAGCTTGGAAGAATAAACCTTTGGTCCCCATGACTGACTCAGACTGGCTCCTTCAGAACAATATCTTTCTATGGTAAAAAACAAACAAACTCAGTTACAAGATACTATGCATACAAAAACTGATTTTTTTTTTATTTTCAACATATACCCAGACTTTGAGGTTACTTATAGAAATTTTCCCTGCTACAATCCAACAGTAATTCAGTTGTGCAAATGTGCAATAGAGACTTCCTCCACCAAACCTAAAGAATGAGGGATCTATCTATGATCCATTCCCACCAGATGCAGCCTCTGTATCATTTTATTAGGAAATGCTTACACACATATAATGAAAAGTAAGGTTCCACCTTCACCAATTTTGGTGAGATCAAGATAATTCTAGGCCAATCATAGTTGCCAGACTGGCAAAGCATATCCACTAGCTCTCAGGAAAAAAACAATGATCTGTTCTTGTTCGGATCAGGTTTGCTTTGTTCTGAAATGCAAAGGGAAAAGTTTACTTTTTAAAAAAAAATAACTTTTATTGAAAGATTTTACATAGACAAGAACAAGTACATTCAAAGAAAGGTAAGAGGAAAAAGGGGGAAAATATAGTAAAATAGATATGAAAAATAAAAAAGAACAGAAAAGAACAGAACAGAAAAAAATTACAGAAAAAAGAAAATAAAAGCACAGAAAACATGGGTAGATGATAGATAGATAGATAGATAGATAGATAGATAGATAGATAGATAGATAGATAGAGAGAGAGAGAGAGAGAGAGAGAGAGAGAGAATAATAGATATGGATGGATGGATGGATGGATGGATGGATGGATGGATGGATGGACGGACAGACAGACACAATTTTCTTATCTTCCTCTTGGCAATTATAAATGCAATTCTAATCAAATCTGTCTGCCTAAAATTACATCAGATTTTCCTTCTTTCCCAAACTAATTCTTCCTAATCCTCAAAGCATAAGTCATAAAACCATTTTCCTTCTTATGCAAAAAGTCCACAAGCCGCGTCTGATCATTAATGAAGGTCAATAATGACCTTTCTCTAATCAAAGAAATCAATGTATCCCTCCCAGCAAGTTCTGTCAATTTCACCAACCATTCCTTCATCATGTGTAATGCCGAACCTTTCCATCTTTGCACATATCATCTCGGGAAACTTTTTTTTTTAACACGTTGCCTTACAAATCCTCTCCTTCATTGAACATCACTGAAAATTCACTGTGACTTTTCAATGTACTCATCATTATAATTTAAAAGAGAAAGAGAAAGAAAAGCCGCTAGGACAAAAAGGAGCATGTTCCTTCTTTCTTAATATTATAGATCAGAGCCATTGTGGGCAAGTTTGATCATGTTTTTATTTGAATCAAGTCAAGGCCTGCTTTTATGGATCATTTGCACAATAGTCTGGAGTTGTATATGCAGTGAGCAAAAAGAACCAGACTACAAAGGTGAGAAGGAGGGTGGAAAAGCTGCCTTTATAAGATACACCTATTCCCCAAACTATTTTTTTAAAGCAATTCAGTCAGTCTGCCTTAGAATACAACAAGGAAAGAATTTCCTTCTGCAGTTACTTTGTGCTCTGAGTAGCTATCCCTATTGTTCTCCACAAGACAGAAAAGTCTTTTCTATAGCTCCTGCCTTCCCATTTCGATTCAGAACAAAACAGAAGGACTGTAAGTAACAATTTTTGAGATATGACAACAAATGAAATTGTGCAGTCTAAACAATTTCTGAAGCTCGGAGACAATGCTTTTCAGAGGCTGAGAGTCTTCTGAGAAAGCTTGAAGAGCACTTGAAGCAAATGGGGGGTGCTTATTTCAGGACTAATCTGCTCTGGGGTTCAAAATGAGAGCAGAACTGCCACAAGACGAGAATCCGTGGCTTTTGAATGAGAAGCTACCATCAGAACGACATACTCCATCCCCTGCACCTCCTCCAGCTCCATGTTCAGAACGCAGCCGCGCGGGTTATTATGGGAAGTACACGTTACTCCCACGTAACACCTCTCCTGCGCGAGCTGCACTGGCTACCTGTGGCCTTTCGGGTGCGTTTCAAGGTATTGATCACCATCTTTAAAGCGCTCCATGGCAGAGGACCTAGTTATCTGCAGGATCGCATCCTTCCACATACGTCCCTGCGACCTATCCGCTCACACAGGGAGGGGCTCCTCCTGGTGCCGTCTGCTAGGCAATGCCAGCGGGCGACACCTAGGAGTAGATCCTTCTCTGTGATGGGCCCAACCCTCTGGAATGACCTCCCCCCAGACATTCGAACTACCACCGACCTCCGTTCCTTCCGGCAAAAGTTAAAGACTCACCTGTTTCAATCAGCTGGCCTGGCACTTTCTTAGTTTTACCTCCCAGGGATTTATTTTATTTTAGGGTTTGGGGTTTTAATTGTGATGTTTTTAGGATTAGAATTATTTATTTCTTAGTACAGCCTATCTCCCCTCCAAATGTATCTTAAATGTAGCTTAAATGTATTTAATTTTATGACTGGTTTTATTGTATTGACTGTACACCGCCCCGAGTCCCTTTTTGTGAGAGGGGCGGTCTAAAAATCTAAGAAATAAAATAAATAAATAAATAAATGTTTTGTGTGATTCTCTTAACCATCCTTTAGTACAGAATGCTGCCATTCGGGTTGTTGTTTTTTTAATTAGTAGGTTGGTGCAGTGCAAATGCAAAACAATCTAGAGAAAGTGATGTTGAAGATAGATCCATCATTGACTTCTTCCCACCTAGTGCTAGACCAGTGATGGCTAACCTTTTTGTCATCACGTGCTGAAAGCACACACCCAGAATGTAATGAGTGTGTGACTCCCCCGTGCATGTGGGGTGCATGTGCCCCATCCCAACCCCTGCCTATTTGTGGCTTCCAGGTTGGTGCAGGGGGGGGGCGCAAGGCTCCAAAATGCAATGCATGTGCCCCCTAGTGTATACACCCTGTCTCCCCATGCATGCACATGCGCACATCCCTGCATGCCACGCATGTACGGCAGAGACACAAAGACTAGCTGGCCAATGGGAGGCGCAGGCACATGTGCAGTGGAGCTGGGCTGGGCCGATGGCTGGTGTGCCCGCAGAGAGGGCTCTGCATGCCACCTGTGCCACGCATGCCATAGGTTTGCCAACACGGTGCTACACTGTTAAATCATATTTTTCATTTATCAGATCTCCAAAGGGATGACCTTTGCTAATTTTGCATTGTAATGCATTTTGTGGAATTAAACCTTTTGCCCTAGAGAAGGAAGAACAGCCTTTATATTTTGAGAAGAGAAGGGGGAGGATAACCGTTCCTATAACAAAGAATCATTTGATCAGCTACAGAAGCCCTTTGGGGCTTATAATACACTAGACAGTTTCAGGAAGCCCAGGTGAGATTTTGATTGATGGGAGATGGGTGTAACAATATGGGTGGGAATCTTATGAAGCAGAGCTTGTGTTTGCACAACAGGATTGTTTGTGTTTAACTTATTCCGGGTTTACTCAATACATCCATTTCTTTGGATCTGCAAGATGCATTGAACCATAAATTAATCATGCTGGCTGGATTTGTATAATAAGCAAGGCTATCATTTGATGGCTAACTGTCATGCAAAGCCAAAATGTTTAGAAGAGTCCATTGTGAGGATTGATAGCTAATTTCCTAAAATCCTTGGACCTGTCATTTCTTGGAGGATTCCTAACAAAGACTAAACATAAAACTCGCTTATGCTTGCTTTGGAATACATTTCCTCAACCAAATGACCATATGTTGGGCTAAACTCCCTTCTGTGAGCTTCTGCTGATATTTAACAGCAAAGATAGAAATACTCAATGTGAAGAAGAATAAAGCCAGTTCCTCCTTTAATCTGTAGAGAATCAGGGATTTATGAAGGTATTGCAAACTAGGGCATATAAAATCTTCCCTAGATCTATTCTCGAATACAGCTCATCTGTCTGGAACCCACACTGCATATCAGACCTTAATACAATTGAGAGAATCCAGAGATATTTCACGAGAAGAGTCCTCCACTCCTCTGCTCACAACAGAATACCTTATACCACCAGGCTTGAAATTTTGGCCTTAGACAATGTAGAACAATGCTGTCTTTGGTCTGACCTAAGCATAGTACACAAATTATCTGCTACAATGTCCTACCTGTCAATGACTACTTTAGCTTCAACCGCAACAATACACAAGCTGACAATAGATGCTAACTTAAGGTAAACTGTTCCAAACTTGATTGCAGAAAATACAACTTCAGCAACAGAGTGGTCAATGCTTGGAGTGCACTACCTGACTCTGTGGTTTCATCCCCAAACCCCCACAACTTTAACCTTATACTGTCTACTGCTGACCTCACCCCATTCCTAAGAGGTCTGTAAGGGGCATGCATAAGCGCACCAATGTGCCTATCATTCCTGTCCTACTGTCCCCACTTATTCATGTTTATTTGATGCTTTCTCTATCTATGGCTAACATCCCTTCCAGTTACTTCTTTTATGTAATTGTTACGGGACAACAATTGGTAATATGGTCATTCTAATGAAGTTGTAATTTGCACATAATGCTACCTCACGACATGATTTGTTTCATGCTGGCTTCATTCTCTGTGAAACTAACCACTGGGTTTATAAACATGGTTAATGGCTCAGTAGCTGAGCCAGATCACTCTGACATAATCAGAAAGCCACATCTGAAATGACAACAAAATTAGCAGTGACTCCAGTCCCTGTTTTCTCTGTCCTTTCACCACTGGGACTGTCCATTTCTGTTTATTGTGGCATGTTCTAACACAAGGGTCGGCAACCTTAAACACTCAAAGAGCCATTTGGACCTGTTTCCCACAGAAAAGAAAACACCGGGAGCCACAAATCCCTTCCCGTGGCTGACTATTTCCTGAGCACCCACAAAACTACCATGTGTATTTGAATAAAAGGTTCTATTTTCTTCTGAAACTTTTCTTTTCTTGGATTTATCCATGGTTGGCCTAATGGAGGTCAAAAAGCTCAATAAATCGTATGCTGGCAGGTGTCACACATTGGTGGTTGTGACACATATTTTGAGCAACAGGGAGCCACAGCAGAGGAATGAAAGAGCCACATGTGGCTCCAGAGCCACAGGTTGCTGATCCTGGTTCTAACATTTGTAACATTCCATTCCAGACCAACCTTAGAGGTGACAGTATCTCCTAGGACCTGATGTGACTCAGGTTTGGGCATTGGAGGCCAAAGTACAGAGCAACTCATTCCTGCATTATGATCAGGGTTTGACTTCTGGAGAAACAAAGAAAGAAAGAAAGAAAGCACCGGCACCAAATTAGACAGGGTTCAACCCTCCAGAAGTCTCAGGAATTCCAAACAAAGCAGGGAAGACTGTGTAGGTCTCAGCTCTTGAACCCATAGGTCAGATATTCTATCCACAGACATTCTACTGGCACAGCTTTCTCTCTACGCTTTATGTGCTCTCTTTGAGTGAAAAGGTGCAGGAGGCAGGTCCAGCAGTGCAACACACAGGCTGCATTTGACTGCATTGTAGAAGGAAGAAGGGACTACTCGTTGTGTAGCGAAAGGGCACCAAATCAAAATGCTTTGAGATTTGTATGTGTTTTGTATTCCCTGTATCTGAGCCTGTTGATAAAATGTGAGCGTTCCATCCTTAGAAATAGAAACACAGCGCTAACACCAAATAAAACAACACAAGCAAACTCAGTTCCCTTGAGCAGTGATGCCATCTGTTTTTTTTTCCTGAAAGGGTAGCTGTGCTTTTTTAACCCCCAGCATCATAAACAGACATTCAGAAGGAAGCAATGTTTTCTACCAAGCAGAGATACGGAAGGCTTCATAACCCCCGAAGGTTATTAATTCCAAATCTAATGCAAAAGTTATTTCCTGAGAAGAAAACATAGGTGCTCATTGCTTGAATGGGCTCTGCCTACCTTCCCTCAGCTTCCTGGAGATGATTACCTATGCATTTATTTGAAGATACAGCTGGAAGTTGAAGCCTTAAAGAAATGTACACAATGCATGCTATTTCCTCAGAATCCCAGAGCCATCTGCATGATTTCGACCAAGCATCTACATACATATCAGGGTCTGAAGAACTAAATTAACATCTATCTGCTAAAAGAGTTTTATTTGGGGGATTTTACGTGTCTTTCTTTCCTCAAATAACTGAATAAGCATATGGGTGTGTTCTGTCTTTCTATATTTTTCTATATATTTCTATATTTATCTAACTTGAGTGTGCCACTTTGTACCTTGTGTGGGAGTTCCAATTATTATTAATTATTAATTTCAATTGATTAAAGATAAAGGTTCCCCCCACATATACGTGCTAGTCATTCCTGACTCTAGGGGGCGGTGCTCATCTCCATTTCAAAGCCGAAGAGCCAGCACTGTCCGAAGATGTCTCCGTGGTTATGTGGTCAGCATGACTAAATGCCAAAGGCACACAGAACGCTGTTACCTACCCACCAAAGGTGGTCCCTATTTTTCTACTTGCATTTTTACATGCTTTCAAACTGCTAGGTTGGCAGAAGCTGGGACAAGTAACGGGAGCTCACTCCGTTATGCGGCGCTAGGGATTCGAACCGCCAAACTGCTGACCTTTCCGATCAACAAGCTCAATGTCTTAGCCACTGAGCCACCGTGTCCCTTTTAAATTGATTACACTAAATTAAATTAATCAATTTGAATTAATAATTAAAATTAATTGTAATTTAAATTCTTAATTTACATTAAATTAATCTAAATTGAGCTGCCCCTGCTCTAGTAAACTCTGGGCAGCTTACAAATGCCAAACTGGAAAAATAGTTAAAATGTGCAACATCACAAGTGGCTTGAACTAAAACAGTCTTAACAATAACAAACCACACCAAGGGTTCCAGAGACACATTAACCCAGGTCTGAGATCAAAGACAGGTTTTAAGGATTTTTTGGAATCTTGGAGCGAGGACACCATCAGTATCTTTGGGGGGATGCTCTTCCAGGGGATGGGGGCCACCACAGAGAAGGCACGCTTCCCCGGTCCTGCAAAATGACAGCATTTCATAGAAGGACCTGAAAGGTACCCTGTTTTTGAACTATACCCAGTAGACAGAAACAGTTGGAGATACAGTTCTTTGGTTGATGGAAATCAGGCAACAATATGTTAGTTTATAAGACAGTCCTTAAATTAGAGATTTTACATTACTCAGATCATTACTCATATCATGAAGATGCTTTGAATGAAACTGGGCTTTAAATTTGTGGCATACTAACTGAATGTGCACCAACTGATTTTGTCCTTGCAGTTAGCAATGACCCTTGCATGACTATTATACTATATTATAAAAAGTGATAAATGAAAGCAAAACCATCACACACCATCGGAGTTATTATCTGCAGGCCCATCTGGTGCCAGGCGTAGAATATAGAGCATGGGTGTCAAACCAGAGTTCGCTTCCTTACCACTTTGGCTGAGTAGGTAGTAACTTGGCTGGCCACGCCCATGAACTGGTTCTATCATCATCATTATAAATAGTAGTAGGGTTTGGAAAGTCATAATTCTTAAAACATGATTGATTTTTATTGTTTATGATCAAGGAACCTGTGAAGGATACATGGGTAATCAGAGGCGCTGGTGGTAGTTCAGACCCTGATAAGTTAGCAGCAAGATTGGATCTCAAGGGAGAAAGCAAAACAAGAGTAAAAGTCAGAAGAAAAAAATATGCAAAAGCATTTGAAAATAGTTTCCCAAAAGAATGACTATCAAGTAGATGCAAAGAGGACGTGGAAGCTGCTGGGAAAAGAATTATGGTGCCAGATTCCACAGCAGTCTGTTAGTTAAGCCAGTGGGAAGTTTGAAAAGAATGCCACATAGAATTCTGAAGCAAAACATGTGTGAAAGAGAAAGGCATGGATATAAAATTCCACAAGTAGTAATTGTGAGAGGGAATTTTGGAGTGCTAGTGGACAATCACTTAAATATGAATGTGCTGCAGCTGCCAAAAAATCCAATGCAATCCTAGGCTGCCTTAGCAGAGGGATATTGAGGTTCTAGAAAGAGTGTAGAGAAGAACAATAAATATAATTAGGAGACTGGGAGGATAAAACATATAAAAATGGTTGGGGGAATTGAGTATGTCTAATTTAACTGAAAAAAGGACTGGGGGTGACATGATAGCAATGTCCCAGTATCTAAGGGGATTCCACAAAGAAGAGGGAGTCAATCTATTCTCCAAAGCACCTGAGGGTAGGACAAGAAGCAATGGGTGGAAATTAATCAAGGGGAGAAGCAACTTAGAACTAAGGAAAAAATTCCTGACAGTTAGAACAATTAATCAGTGGAACAACTTGCCTCCAGAAGTTTTGGCTCCTCCAACACTGGAAATTTTTAAGAAGAGATTGGACAACCATTTGTCTGAAATTGTACAGGGTTTCCTGCCTGAGCAGCGGGTTGGATTAGAAGACCTCCAAGGTCCCTTCCAACTCTGTTATTCTGTTAAAATGATTGCATTATTGTATAGCAATGAAACAAAAGGAGATTATAAAATGGGTAAACAATGAAAAGAATGTATATAATTGCAAAGATTGGCCAAAGACAGCAAAGAATGTAAGAGACAGTGAAAAGGCATAGTGATTTTGATGATAGTGTGAATCAGTGGTCAGTTTCTGCCGGTTCGCACCGGCTCGGGAGAACCGATTGGTGAGAGGTGGTTCAACCGGTGGACCCAGAAGTAACTTCCAGAATGCCTGCCCTGGCCCTGTCGCTCGTTCACTCACCCCCACCTGTCCAGAAGCCACTGCATCGCTCACTCCCCCCGCCATCCGCACTATCCTAGCGCTGCCCACCGCTCACTGATTGGCTGGCTCACCAATCGTCCCTCCCGCCTCTAAAAACCCTATCTAAACCCACTTACCCTTTTTCCTGCTTGGTTCTCTATTGCTGCCTGCTGACTCCAAGGAGGTAAGTAAGCTGCAACTAAGCACGGGGCAGGGGGGTGGCAGCAGGCCTTCTGGAGCAACCTACCACGGCCCTGCACTATAAGCGAGTCCAGTGACCTTTTGTGGCCTTGCAAGTTTCCCAGGCTCGCTTATAGCACAGGGCCGCATGGCCACCAGAAAGCATGGGCGCGGGGGTGGGGACAGTGGCGGAAGCTTACATGGCATGCCCGGCATCTTTGACAAATTCGCAAGGTCGCCGACTTGCCTAAGATGCCTGGCCACCAGAATGCACATGCGCAGGGTAGGGATGGCGGCAGGAGCTTACGCAGTGCGGCCGGTCTCCTAGGACCTCCTAGGAGCCGTCCGCATCTTGCAAACTACCATCTGTCTCCCTGTGCTCAGAAAAGCAACTCTGAGAAGGTGCTTTGGTGGCTGCAGGCGTCCTAAAACCTGCCTGCTAGCAAAGGACTTGCACGGGCTTCCTTTTCTGAGCACGGGGGAGATGGACAGTAGTTTGCAATGAGGTTGTAATGAGGGGTCCTGGGTGCTCTCTGAGCTTGGTGCAGATGTTTCATTACCAAACTAGGTAACATCATCAGTGCTAGAAGGGAGTGGGGTTGGGGGGGAGGAGAAAGATAGAAAGACAAAAAGGAGAAAGAGAAGGAGAAAGAGGAGGTGGGGGATAGTGGGATCCTTGCTGCTTTCTGAGCTTGGTGGTTTTCTTACAGACATTTCGTTACCAAACTAGGTAACATCATCAGTGCTAGAAGGGAGTGGAGTTGGGGAGGAAGGAGAAGGAGAAGAAGAAGAAGGACAAAAAGGAAAAAAAGATAAGGAGGGAGAGGACTGTGGGATCCTTTGGTGTTCTCTGAACTTGGTGGTTTTCTTGCAGGTATCTCATTACCCAACCAGGTGTCATCATCAGTGCTAGAAAAATGGGGTATACAGAGAGGAGGAGGAGGAGGAGGAGGAGGAGGCTGACGACGACTGTGTGGTCCTTGGTGCTCTCTGAGCTTGCTTGTTTTCTTGTAGATGTTTCATTACCCAAACCAGGTATTATCATCATTATCAGGGCTAGAAAGAGTGGGATATATTGAGAGGAGGAAGAGGAGTGGGGGAGGGGAGGAGGGAGACCACAGCATTGGTGTTCCCTGAGCTTGGTGGTTTTCTTGCAGACATTTCATGACCCAGCTAGGTATCTCACACCAATGACAATAAAACATCTGCAAGCAAACCATCGAGACACAGGGCATTTATTTTTTCATTTATTAAATTTATATGCCTCCTGTCTCTTGGTCATCATGAACTCCTCATCAGGACCTTCCACAATGACCGGCCTCAGAATTACATCTCCACAATCTCAAATTTTATTTATTGTGTATAGAATATTTTTAATGGTTTTATTTTAATTTATTGTGTATAGAATATTTTAATGGTTTTATTTTAATTTATTATGTATAGAATATTTTAAATGGTTTTATTTTAATTTATTGTGTGTAGAATATATTTTTTAAAATTATTTTTAGGGAATTTTTATTTATTTATTGTTTATAGAATGTTTATTATAAGAAATGTTATTCCTTTTTGCAAATGTTTTATTTGTGATGCAATATGTTGCTTTTAGGTGTACAGGTTGGTGCATGGTTTATGTGTCTCAAGGTGGCTGCTTTTCTATGGTAAGGCCAGGTTGGTGCAAGGCAGCTTTGCCAGATTTTGAGTGTTTCTGTGGAATACCTGGTTGTTTAGGTAATTGTGAGGTGGTTGCTAGTTCTGTGAATCCTGGCACTGACCTTTATAATTTCCCACAATGCCTTGATGGTTTTTATTCCAGTGGCTTTGTCTTTCGTGTTCTTAGGGTTAGCAGAAAAAACTGGTTTCATCTGCAGTCTTTTGGGGGAAATTGTTATTTTTGGGTGCTTTCCTGGCACTGTCATAGTTTGTGGGTGTGGGTGTGTAGTGTCCTACAGTTATCTACACATTAATAATGATCAAGTACTAATAATATTTCCTTATAGATTTTAGTGACCTTTCCTTACATAATTGGTGTTTTCTTTCATATTTTTAGATTTCTAATTGCTGTTTCTGTTAGTTAGCAATTGATAAAACAAATCCCACATGAAAAAGTATTCAAAGCCTTCTTGATTTTAATTGTCAATTTATTCATTCCTGCACATTCTAATATTTATTCATTTTCATACCTTTGTTTTTTCCACTGTTGTGCAAACACAATTCCAGCAGCTGTTAACATGTGTAAAATTAAATATGTATTGTATTCCCTTTGAAATACAAGTAGTAAGTAGTAAGCTACTTACCTTCTGTAAGTAGCTCTTTTATTGTTTTGTGTACTTATTTTAATCTTATTTAAGTAGTAAGTGCGTAAAATAATAAATTTCCTTTTTTATATCTTCTTTTTGTAGATCATCCATTGGGGCAAAGAATTCAGTGACATTGTCTTGGCCACTCCCATCTGGTCACATGACTGTCAAGCCACTCCCGCCCGGTCACATGGCTGGCAAGTCACTCCCACTTGGTCACATGGCCAGCAAGCCACTCCTACCCAGTCACATGGTCAGCAAGCCACTCCCACAAAGCAGGCCACACCCACAGAGTAGGTTTCAAAAAATTTTGAAACCCACCACTGGTGTGAATATACTTTACTTGCTGGTCAACAGGCCAAAAAAGAATACATTGACTCTCATGCAGACTACAGGCCATAAAGAGAATCCACATCCCTGCCAAAGAGGTATGGCATTAGGTCACATACAAAATCAGATTAGCCCACGTGTTCCTTCACGGGAGAGAGGAAAAGATTGCTTCATTTAAAAAAGTTACAAAGGACATTAATCCTGGAGAAATGATAGACAAAGGCTGGAAAACAAAAGGATTATCACTGTTCTCCACAGATTTTAATTAAAGTGTGGCATCTAAAAGAAGCTGTAAAAAATCTAGAAAAGAAAGAAGTTTGCTGTTTTTGCAATAAAAGGTGACTTGGTTTTGTTTCTATGATTGTCCTAGTTTCATTGCACAATGTTCTACATTTCTCTTTATAAGTTAAGAAATCGGGCGCAATTCCAGCTTTTCCCTACATCATGCTATGCATAAGTTACCGTTTTGTTTTTAAAACTCTGCTAAAAAAATTAAAACTCTCCCTTTCTAGCATTTTATGGAAACTCAAAGCACTCATTTACAGCAGATTATCACCATCCTGTCTTCTGTCTTCAGCATGATATTTTCTGTTGGGTTTTTCTTGTTTATTTGCAGCTGTTACATCTGGTGCTCTCAACAGCTTTGTAAGCTTTCTTCTCCAGTACTAAATATTTGCATTTTAATCTTTTTTTAAAAAAGGTCGTCTGTCTTTGATCGTTTTCTTTTTAAGAAGGTTTGATTTCATTTATCTCGTGTGAAACAGTTTTTCGCCCAAGGAAATACCCAACTCTTCTAATCACCGTGTCTCAATATAATTTGGGAAGAAGTTTGCCATTATATAAAATACATGTTTTGTATTTTACCTTTTAATTGCCAGAAAGGCAACATTCTTGTGTCTCTTGTGTGGTGGAATTTGAAATCTTGATAATGAGATGGATGGCATATAAATAAATAAATTAATAAATAAATATCTGGGAATAAGTGTCAAATGAAGCATCCTGTCAGCATTCCGAGTAATGCACCTATTGAAAGCAGAACTCCCAGGCAGGTAGATTCCTTTACGAACATGTTTATTGGATACATCATATCGGCACAGCCAGTGAAAACCAACTCTGAAAGTTCCTGCGGTTTTCATCTAATGAAAAGAATGAAACTTTTCCCCCCGTCCCCAGTATCCACCAGTTACATGATCCAATGAATACAGCTGGCAGGCTTCTCTCCTCCTTCTCCAGTCACCTGTTACAATGACATTGGTTCCCTCAGGAAAACTTTTTATTTTGACTGTAAGCTGGACTATTTACTTCCCCCTCCCCTTCCCCTCTCATGGTAACTTTGAGGCAGCACAAGATGGCTTCAGCCAGGTTCATTTCAGAGTTGGCACATCCCCTGCAGCAGCAGGAACTGCCAAGCTATTGCCATAAATAAGGAGCCAGATCCAAGGAATGAAGACTTAGTGAGGGGAGGCTTGATGTCTCCAAGGGCTCAGCAATCTTCCACAAATGAAAATACTGAAATACATATTCAATATTAAAAATAATAACAAATAGAAAATAATAAATAATCAAACACTGAAACACTTTTGAGAATAAGTGAAAAGGCTAAACAAGAAGCCTGTAGCAGAGAGTGTGGAAATGAATCTAAAAAAGATAAAATGCTATGGGATGAAGAGACTTTTGGAAAGGCTACTTAGAAATTAGCATGGGAATGATAGTGATATGGCAAGAAAGGGAGTTTAAATGGATGCTGTAAATATTACATTTATAGAAAAATGATTAAAAGAAAATGATAAATATATTGCAAGGATGTTTCAAACAAATGGCATAACTGGGGCAATGCAAAAATATTGATGTGGTTTCCTCATGAAGTCATTGTTCCCAGATTCAAAAGGAAAGTTCACAAGAGAAAATGGAAAACCATTTGGGAATTAAGTATGCCTAGAGAGAAAGGGTACAAAAAGTGACCGTGACTTAAATTTGGGAGGTTTACTGCCACATACTTGGCAAAGGATGATTGTTTCTTGAATAAAGCTGAAATAGCAGCATAAAAGAACTGACAATTTTCTTATTTGGAAATGTAAGTTGGATATGTTAGAAGAACATAAAAAAAGAAAAGTAATGTACTGAGACTGGTTAGTTAAGTATGTGTGGTAATTCAAGAGGAGAATTCAAAAGTGAATTGGTGAAGAATGAATATGTCAAGGGTGAAGCATGGGCAGCTACATGCCTCTTCGTTTCAATATGTCATTAGAGTAAGGCTGAGAGGCGTTGACTACGAATGGGTTAGTTTGGAGAAATGAAACTTCTACAGTTCCACGGAAGCTTGTGAGAGTCTGGAAACATTTCAAGGTCATATCAACAGGTGTGAAGAAGGCAGATGGTTCCCATAACAAAGAAAACTTGTTTACGTGGTCTACGTGGAAGCCTGGGGGTTTGGCTGTGAAAATCATTGTTTAATACTATGAACTGGTGCCTTAGAAATTCAGAGTTAGTTTTACCTTGCCATTACCACACTATGTATTCAATAAACAGTAAACTTTTCAGAATTGAAAAGATCCTGGATTTTTGTTTGGATACGCACACTGGATGTTGACAGAATGTAGATGGTATACAGAATGGAGTACAAAAATATTGGTTCATACTTATGATCATTGAGGTATCCCAAGGTCATGTGATTGCCTTTTGCAACCTTTTGACAAGCAAAGTCAATGGGGAAGCCAGATTCACTCAACAACCGGGTTACTAACTTATCAACTGCAGTGATTCACTTAACAACAGTGGAAAGACAGGTCATAAAATGGAACAAAACATCTCACTTAACAACAGAAATTTTGGGCTCAATTACGGTCACAAGTCAAAGACTACCTATATAAAATGCCCTTCTTCCTTACAAATGCTCTCATTTTTAAATGGAAGTTACATAACAACTTATTCCCAAATCAGTTGCCTGGTGAAACTAAACTTTCCTTCAATAAAATGATGGTACGTCCTAAGTCGAATGTTAAATTCAGAGATCACTGGTTTTCTTGGGAATTTGGCTTAAATGCCGTTTAGTGTTTAGCTTGCCAAACTAATCATAAACCGTTTCCCTGACAAGTCATCAGAGTCTACTTGGCATTAGGGCTCTTAATTTTTGTGTGAACATCTTAAGAGAACAGCACGTAGCTCTCAAAGCTAAAGACCAAACACGTCTGTTGAGAACAGATTTTGGAACAGAGTCCTTAGAGTGAATCTCATCAGGAGAAGCAGATTACAAATTCAGCGTAAAGGAGATGGCAGGAGGGAAGCGGCTGCAAGACAGCTTCTGAAGAAAAGCAAAAAATAAATAAAATCTCCTAGCATTACTCCGGCATTCAGATGGAATCAAGAAGGATTAGAAGAGACCTTAAGAGCCACAGAGGCACCCAAAAAAATTATTGACCTGGGGGGGGGGAGGAAGCACAGAGGCTGCAGGTGTTTGATTTAAAAGCACAACCCTTAAAATGTGTGTCTGTTCTGACTTAGGTTTTTTTATGTTTCTCTTTTACTGAAACAGTAACTGAGGAGCCGAGTTAACAGTAACGGTTTATTCTGCTCAAGATACAAAGTAACGAACTTAACGGCTCTCCCTCTGACAGCCCTTTTATAGCTGAGCTGTCAGATAGTTAACCAATCAGCTTGTTTAACGATCCCCTCGAGCCTGCACGGACGCAGGATCCAATCCCGGGACACAACACTCCTTCCCCCCGGACTGCACATGCATAGTCCTGCAAATATGTTGGTCTCCTCCGTATTCTCTGAGATCTGCGCAAGCCAGCCTCAGGAGCCCCAGGGCACAGAACATTGCCTCTCTCCAGCCCCCGTGCCGGTGGTGCTAACAATACAGATACTTGTCCATGCAACTCGGGTTCTTCTCTAACAGGTAACTCATCAACTGGTAACGGAACTTGAACTCCCCTGGTAACTGTGTCTTGTATTGTGTCAGCTGCGGACCCCGTTATTCGTCTGCGTAATTGGTTAATATGTCTTCTCCATTCCCGACCATCACATAGCTGGACTCGGTAAGAGCAAGGCCCTGTTATCTCAGATATCCAACCCGGCACCCACTTAGGTTCCCCCGTAAAATTTTGTGCAAACACCCCCTCCCCCCTGTTGAATACTCTAGGAGGGTCATCCTGTACTGAATTCCTAGGTGAGTATGTTGGGTGAAGCCTATCTAATGTGGTGCGTAATTTCCGACCCATTAAAATCTCAGCAGGGCTTTTCCCTGTTATGGGGTTTGGTGTGGTGTGTTGGGTTAATAAATATGCAGCTATTTTCTCTGGCCATGGAAGATTCCCCATTCGGCTTAATGCCTCTTTAGCTGAGCGAACGGCGCGTTCCGCTAATCCATTCCCAGCAGGATGATATGGTGCTATTTGAGCGTGCCTTATTCCCAATGATGTTAGGTAAATTTGGAAACTAGCTGCTGTGAATTGTGGCCCATTGTCTGATACCAATGTATCAGGCAACCCATGTGTGGTGAATAATTTGTTCAAAACTGCTATAGTTGCTTCTGCAGTTGTGCTGCGCATCAGGAATAACTCTACCCATTTTGACAGGGCATCAACCACTATGAAGATAGTTTGTCCTAACCATGGCCCTAGAAAATCTACGTGTATTCTACTCCAGGGTGCAGATGGTTTGTCCCATTCTCTTACTGGTGCGGCCGCAGGGGCTGGCCGGACCTTTTGACATGGTTGGCATTTCTGTACCCACTCCGTGATGTTATTATCAATGGATGGCCACCATACATAACTTCTGCTCAGCCCCTTCATTCTAACTATTCCTGGGTGCCCTTCATGTAGTCTGTCCAGTACAATCTGTCTCAAAGTTTTTGGAATTACAACTCTAGAGCCCCACAACAGACACCCTTGAAGCACAGATAATTCTTCTCTACGACGGTAAAATGGTAGGAATTCTAACCCCACTGGGTCCGTTGGCCACCCACGATGTACCCAATCCATTACTTGCATTATAATGGAGTCTTTTCGAGAATGATATGCGATATCCTTTGCTGATAGAGGTATTCTAAATTCATCTAGCAGGCACACGCTGTGTACTGGAGCAGGGTCAGACACTAAAGTGTGCATTGGACAGCGACTCAGACCGTCTGCATTTCCCATTTGCTTACCAGGTCTATGTTGTAATTTATAATTGTAAGCTGCCATGAACTCTGCCCATCGTGACATTCGTGGTGATATAATGTGAGGAGTAGGACGATCCCCAGCTAAAATTCCTAACAAAGGTTTATGATCTGTTACCAATTGAAAGGGCCGTCCATACAGATAATGATGGAATCTTTTAACCCCTGCCACGGCTGCCAATGCCTCTTTATCTAACTGACTATAGTTTCGTTCTGCTTTTGACAGTGTTCGTGAATAGAACGCTATAGGAACCTCTAGTCCATTTGGAATTATGTGGCTTAATACAGCACCAACTCCAAACGGGGAGGCGTCACATGCCAGAATTAATGGCAATTTTTCATTGTATTGGGCTAGTATTGGTGCTGATGTTAGCAACTTCTTAACTTCCACAAAAGCTTTCTCCTCGCGGTTCGTCCAACTCCAATTTGCAGAAGTGTCTAACAAACGGTGCAGAGGTTCTGCCACCGAAGCCTTATGAGGTATGAAGCTTGAATAAAAATTCAAGAGTCCTAAAAAGGCTTGTAATTCTGCCCTATTTGTTGGTGTTGGGGCTGCATTAATTGCCTCCACCTTTGCTGGTGTGGGGTGGATTCCCTGACTGTCGATCAGATATCCTAAAAACTCTACAGCTGGCACTCCTATTTTGCATTTTTCTTTCTTTAACCTGAGGCCAAATTCTCTGAACCGCCCAAACACTTGTCTGAGTGTGATAGCTAGTTGTGACCGATTTTTAGCCGCAATCACAACATCATCAAAGTATGGAATAACCCCGGGTATTCCATGGAGCACGCGCTCCATAATGCTTTGGAATAAACCGGGAGCAACGCATACCCCAAATTGAAGCCTGTTGCACTTGAATGCCCCGCGGTGTGTTACGATTGTTTGTGCTAGTGCAGTATCAGCATCCACGGGTAATTGCTGGTAAGCTTGTGCCAAATCCAGCTTTGCGAATATCTTGCCCTGACCCAGTGAGTGAAACACATGTTGTACCACTGGGACAGGGTAAGGGTGTGCCTGTAAGGCTCTATTTAATGTTGCCTTATAGTCAGCGCATATTCTTATAGAGCCATCTGCCTTCAAGGGAATTACTATGGGAGTTTCCCATTTTGCGTGATCTACTGGCTCAATCACCCCTTGTTCCAGTAGTTTATCAATTTCCGCATCCACTTTATGTTTTAAAGCTAATGGAACGCGGCGGGCTTTAAGCCGAATGGGTGCCACCTGTGGGTCAAGGTTTAGGGATATAGGTGTGCCCTTGTATTTACCTAAGGACGGGGAAAATACATCTGCAAATTCCCTTAGTAACCCGTCCATTTCATCCCCTTGGGCAGTGTGATTAACTCCCGAGATTGAAAGACCTATTGCCCGAAACCAGTCCATGCCCAATAGTGAGGCTAAAGGTTTGGCAACTACTATGAGGGGTAATTGGCCCTTAAAGTGGCCATAGTGCACATGGAATTTTCCGCAGCCGATGACAGGGATGATATTTCCCTGATAGTCCCTCAAACGGCAGCGGGGAGATGTCAACTGGTCTTGGCGTATTGATGGTATTAGAGAGCGTAGGGTGTTCCAAGAGATTATAGATTTCGCTGATCCGGTATCCAGCTCCATGATGCAGGGCTTGCCCTCCAGTTCAATGGTTATATGGATTTTTTCTGAGCTGTTACCTTCAGTGGATGCTGAATCGATAGTCCATTCTGCAGAATTGTCTTCATTAATGACGGAAGGACAGCTGTTTGTCTGACGAACGATTGGTCGTCCAGAGTTTGGGCGATTTGAAATTTGTGGAGTGGCTTCCTTATTTGCAGGTAACCACGCCCGACAGACAGTAGCCAGGTGTCCCTTCTTTCCACAGCGCCGGCACACTGCAGCTTTGAATCTGCACTGGGATCTCAGGTGCTTGCCTCCGCAGCTTAGACACCCACCCCAATTCCCTCTGGGGTTGTCTCCTCTGTTGTTTGCGATTTTAAGGCGACTAACATCAATGTCTGCATTGACTTCATTTTTAAAATTGCGACTCTGGTTGTGGATTGAAGCTGCTGATGAAGCAATGCTGGCAGCCAAGTGGTAGCGCTGAAACTCTGTTGTGGCTTTTTCAGCCATTTCAGTTGCTCTTGCCTCATCAACTGCTATTTTAAGGGACAATTCAGCCCTTGCAAGGAGGCGGCGTTGTAAACGCAAGTCATTAAGTCCGTATATAAATTGCTCTAACAATGCTTCGTCTAAATCACTAAACTCGCAGTGAATTGCTGCGGCTCTCAAGGAAGCAATGTATTTACTTATAGACTCACCTTCCGCTTGCACACGCTTGCGAAATAGATGTCTGCGAGCAAAACGGGAAGGTGTAGGACCGTAATGAGCTTTCAGTTTAGCCAGCAGTGAATCCCAGGCAATTGTGTGTACAGGAGTTGGAGCTGCCAGTGCCCTGGCTGTTGCGAACATGTCTGGTCCACAGCAATTCAGAAAGACACCTCTCTTTCTTTCAGGAGACAGACCAGTTAAATCGTTGGCTTGAATAAAGCATTCAAATCTCTCTAGGAATGCCTCCCACGATTCCTTGTCAGGTCTGTATTCAGCAAAAACGTTTGCAGTTGCCATTTGGCTTTTTTTTTTTTTTTTTTTTTATGCTCACTGGTATTTATATGGGTTCTTAAACACCTTCGTCGCCAGTTTTATGTTTCTCTTTTACTGAAACAGTAACTGAGGAGCCGAGTTAACAGTAACGGTTTATTCTGCTCAAGATACAAAGTAACGAACTTAACGGCTCTCCCTCTGACAGCCCTTTTATAGCTGAGCTGTCAGATAGTTAACCAATCAGCTTGTTTAACGATCCCCTCGAGCCTGCACGGACGCAGGATCCAATCCCGGGACACAACAGGTTTCCCCAAAAAGCACGAGACAGAGTCCTGGTTGTGACAAAACCCCTTTTATGAAACGCATGTGAATTTCTCTCATTCACACTCAGCAAGGCCTGGCAAACAGTCTTTCAAAAGAATATTTATGACTACAGACCTTATCTATCTTGGAAAGCTGCCATGTAAATATTTTCCAAATGAGGTGCTGTGCAAGGAAAGACTGGGCACAGAGTCTCGGAGATTCACAGACAGATCTTCACTAGGGATGGGCTGCTGCCACTGCCGGTTCGCTCAGGGATGCACCCCGTGCGCGTTTGATGCATGCTATGCGCGCATGCACAGTACTGAAAAAACAAAAAAACAAGATGGCGGCACCTATGGCCAATAGAACCAGTTCAGGGGAGTGGCAGGCCGAGTTATACCTACTCGGCTGAACCAGTCCGAATCGGTAGGAGCCCACCTCTGATCTTCACACTCCTGAAACGAATCTAACGAATGAACAAACAAACAAATTGTTTCCTGCAAAAGCCCACTCCCCTTTCACTCCTCTTTTATTTCCTATAGGAGGGGCCAATCATCTTCCACTTGTGACTTTACTCCCAAGTCAACCCTGATTTCTGAGATGTTCTTTTCTTCTGGCAGCTCTGCGCACACTGGGAACAGGCTCTAGCTGTTCCTTTGCCTCACTGTTGTCTAGCTCCCTAGGCACCTGATCACTGCCAGACGGCCTCGGCCCTGTCTCTGTCTCCGACACAGAGCCCTTGTCCGAACCTTCCCCAGCCCCATGCTCCTCTCCAACCTCCTCACTGTCCAACTCTGCTGCCAGCAATGCTAGTTGCTGGTGGGCCACAACAGTGTCTGCCATGAAGGAATATCTGCAGAAGGATTGTTCCTTTTAGCCTTCGCTTGTCACTGTCCCCTGCAGTGGTGGTATTCTACCAGTTTGCACCGGTTCTAGCGAACCAGTAGTGCCAATGAGCAGTTGGTCCCAACCACCCATTCCTGCCCTTTCCTATCCGTTATTTCCCTGTATTTCAGCTCAGCTGATTCGCGCAGTACAGCGAATTGCCACACGTCAGCAGTTTTACTCACCAGCGCTGACATAGAAGGTAAGTTTTTAAGCTTAAAATGGGCGGTTTCTGAACGCTGCACGCTCACCGAAACGGTTGTTAAACCGGTTGCATCCTATCACTGTCCCCATGGATCAAAATTTGAGCACTTAATGACTGGGATGTATTCTTGATTATCATTGCTAACCTTCCCAACCACAGAGTCAATGGAGGAAGCCAGATTCACTTAACAACTACACGACAACTGCAGGGATTCACTTCACTGTTGAGACAAGAAAGATTGTAAAATGGGGCAAAACTCATTTCACCAATGCTTGGCTTAGCAATGAAAATTTCGGAATCAATTGCAGTTGTAAGCAGAATTGGTCTGCCTGTACTCCCTGTAGTGGGAAATCCTAGTTTAACAGGAAGTTTTAGGCAAAACTGCTTATAGTTCTCCTCTGTAGAAGAATGAATGGAGTTATAAGTAGAATAAAATAGCAGATCTCACAACTACGGTCTTCTCCCCTTTCTCCTTCATGTTCCACAGATGTTTGGTGTGCTGAGTTTTCCAAGTACTGCTTGCATTCCATACTCCATGATGATGCATGTTTTACATTTTGCTGTATTTGTGTGTGTGTGTGTGTGTGTGTGTGTCAGTAGTGGGTTTCAAAAAATTTTAGAACCTCTTCTGTAGGTGTGACCTGCTTTGTGGGAGTGGCTTGCCGGCCATGTGACCGGGTGGGAGTGGCTTGCCAGCCATATGACCGAGTGGGAGTGGCTTGGCAGTCATGTGACTGGGTGGGCATGGCCAACTTGTAAAATGTGGTGAAACTCACTTAACAACGCTCTTGCTTAGCAACCAAAATGTTGGCTCAGAAATTCTGGCATTTGAAGCACGCAAGTCTTAAAGCTGTCAAGTTACAAGACCCTTGCACCCCTAACCCTTTAGAAAAAAAAAACAGGGGTGTTCGAACCTGACAGCTTTAAGACTTGTGGACTTCAACTTCCAGAATTCTTCCTCCAGTCATGTTGGCTCAGGAATTCTGGCATTGAAGTGTGCAAGTCTTAAAGCTGTCAAGTTACAAGACCCTTGCACCCCTAACCCTTTAGAAAAAAACCAGGGGTGTTCAAACTTGACAGTTTTAAGACTTGTGGACTTCAACTCCCAGAATTCCTCCTCCAGTCATGTTGGCTCAGGAACTCTGGCATTGAAGTGTGCAAGTCTTAAAGCTGTCAAGTTACAAGACCCTTGCACCCCTAACCCTTTAGAAAAAAAAAACCCAGGGATGTTCAAACTTGACAGCTTTAAGACTTTAAGGTTTAGATAGGACTCTTAGAGCTGGGTGGGGCGATTGGTCAGCCAGCCAATCAGTGAGCGGCGGGCGGGGCAAGCATGGTGCAGACGGGCGGGGAGAGGGAGCTGGAACCGGTTCTAAAGGGCATGGTAGATTTGTGGAACCTCTTCTATAGAAGAGGTTAGAACTGGCAGGAACCTACCCCTGGTATATGTATATGTATGTATTTACATACACGTACACGTACACCACCACCACCCCACATACACACTGTTTATTTTATATTTTCCTATTCCTCGGCATTTTAAACTCCTTTCTCTATTTTAGGGAGGAAGGAACCGCAAGTTGCAGAATCAACAAGTGGCATATGTCAGCTTTCACCAACAGGCTAGAAATTGTAGAAGTCATAGTTCAATACATGTGAACAGTACCAGATTGAGAAAAGCTGCTATAAATGGTAAGTAGTTTTTTTTAATGTACCATAATTATTAATTTGGGAATGCCATCTACAGGGAGTTCTTGTTTAACCAGTCACTTAGCAAGACTTAGTGACAGACCTTCCCAGAGCTACCTGCAACCTGTTTCCAGCCCCCATTCACGTGATTGTATTTTGAATGCTTGACCACCAGTTTGCCTTCATGGTCATGTGACCATTTTAGACCACCTTTTTAAAATTGGTTTGTATGGCTTCTGGTTTCCAGCAAAAAAAATGCCACTTCATAAAATAAGCTTGGGCCATGATGGCCAACCTATGGCACACGTGGTTTGTCAGGACCTGCATGCATGCTGGCCAGCTGACTTTGGCCTTCTTTTGAGGCCGTTTTTCGCCCTCCGGAGGCTTCCCTGAAGTGACTTCCGGTTTGTCCGTAGGTCCATTTTTCGCCCTCCTGAGCCTTCAGGGAAGCCTCCTGAAGGCTCCAGAGGTCAAAAATGGGTCCTACGGACAAAGCGAAAGTCATCATTCCCGAATTTCCGGGTTTCCCGTAGGTCCGTTTTTCACCCTGTTTTCACCCTCCCCAGGCTCCTAGAAAGCCTCTGGAGCCTGGGGAGGGCGAAAAAACCACGGCAAAAGCGAGGGGTCACTGGTCATGTGCATGTGCGCCCGATGGGGGGGTCATGCACATAGCATTATGGGTATGGCACACCAGCACACGACCCCCTCCCCCCCTGTGCTCCTTCCGCTTTTGGCACGGCAGCCAAAAAAGGTTTGCCCTCACTGATCTAGGGCATTCTCTTAACAACTGCTATGTTCACTTAATGACTAGGACTTCCATTTAAAGACCACACCAAAAGAAAGATCGTAAAATCAGACCCGGACACATTTAACAACCACCATGGCTTAACTATCATAATTCTGGGCTCAGGAACTGTTTCAATGTGAGGACTTGAGGACTACCTTGTAGTGTGGTGCTATAGTTAAGGTGCTGGACTAGCACCTGAGAGCTACAGATTCAAATCCAGCCTCATCATGAAAGCTTTGAGCCAGTCACTCTTGCTCAGGCTAACCTGAATTTGGTTAATAACATTGATGCATTTATTCTCGTTGTGTTCCTTTATAATTGTTTTATTGTTCTGTTATTTTACTTCTGTTTATGTGCCTTTAATTTTTCCTTCTTTTTATTACTGTCAATCACCTGGAGTAGCCCCACGGCAAGATAGGTAGCAAATAAATGTAACAAATAAAAAGAAAGAAAGAAACCTACTTCATTGGATTGGTCTTTGTGGGGGGAAAATTGGAAGAGGGAATACTAAATAGGTCAGTTTGAGATCCTGGAGGAAAGAGGGGAATTAAATCTACAAAAAAAAAAACACCTATAAACCATTTCAATTTAATTTAATTTATTTGGTTTGTCAAACATGTACAAGATAACAAGTGTAAACATGGACATGAACAAAGGAAATGAGTACAAATAAATGGGGACAGTAGGACAAGGACGCTGGTAGGCACGCTGGTGCGCTTATGCACACCCCTAAATATGTGTACATATTTGTGGTCTAAATATATGTATAATAACACATATGTCTCCTTTTAAAGGCTTGCAATGATTTGGAAATAGCATTGCAGGATTTGCTAGAGGAAGGTTTTATACAGATAGTCCTGAACTCACAACAGTTCATTTAGTGAACATTCAAAGTTACAAAGGCACTGAACGAAACGACTTATTACTGTTTTTCACACGTACAACCATTGCAGTATTCCCATGGTCCTATGATCAAAATTCAGATGCTTGGCAATTGACTCGTATTGCCGTGTCATGGGGTCATGTGATCACCTTTTGCAACCTTCTGATAAGCAAAGTCAAAGAGGAAGCCTGATTCACTCAACAACCATGTTACTAACTGAACAGCTGCTGTGATTGACTTAATCACATGGCAAGGAAGGTTGCAAAATGGGGCAAAATTCACCGTCTCACTTAGCAACACAAATTTTGGGTTCAATTGTAGTCTGCTAGGGATTGAAGTGGAAAACATATTGAATGGAGTCCTGCAAATGTTCGGAAAGAGTCTGGTGGTCTCTTTTTCTGAGTAGCAAAGTTTATTAAAAGGCCTAAGCTTTCGTGAGCTACGGCAAACCAGATGCCTGCCTGGCTTGGCCACACCAGGCGTCTGACGAAGTAAGTTGTAACTTATGAAAGATTAAACCTTTTAAACAAAATCTGTTGGAAACGAAGTCACTAGACCAGGGGTGGCCTTCAAAAAATTTCAGCAATGGGTTCTCTGCCCGGTTGCTGGGTGGGGGTGGCCATGGTGGGGGTGGTCTATTTGGCCTCCTGCAGCATGGTGGGGGGGGATTTTCGCCTTTCCCAGGCTCCGGAGGCTTTCCTCAAGTTTCTGGGAGGGTAAAAACTGCCTCCCCTCCAGGATCCACAGGCCAGAAACAGGCCCATTTTTCGGCCTTCTGCAACTTTCAGGAGGCCCGTTTTATCCCCGTCCTTGAGCCTCCACATGGGCTCTGCATTTACCTCGCATCCAAAACAGGCTGTGTGGAGACTCCTGGGAGGAGCAGGGCCGGGTGGAAATGCATGGTGGGGTGGGTGGGGCCAGCCTGGGGTGGGATTTGGAGGTTCTCCAAACCAGCCATAACATTAGCTGCGGGTTCTTCCAAACTTGGGTGAACCCATAGCAGCTCACCCCTGGACTAGACCCCCTCCTGATTTATGCTACTGTAGGGTAACACAATTCTCCTCTTAAAAGTGTCTAGAAATGATTGGATTTGAGCAAAATTCAAGCAGAACTGATCAAATTATCCCTAAGCATGAAGCTTTTCCTGGCCCAGTGATACAGAGAGGAAGTCTTCTATCTTTAATTTCTAGCGCATGAGGCTGCAGGAACAGAATCTGTAAAAAAACAAAAGTGGGAAGGTCACTATTGCATTATGGCATCCTGTAGTTTTTACATATGTCTTAAAAATTAGCATTCATTTCATCTCCCTCGTTTGCAGCTCGAGTTTATTTGCTGTTTCCCCAAGTGAACATTTGGCCTGTGGGAAATGGGCATATTATGGAACATGAGCACTGACAGATCAGCTTGTTCAAACTTATGCCTCATTCTGGGCTTCCTGAGCATTGAAATCTGCTCTCTAAATTGTGCCAGATATTTCTCTTGCTCTTTTTCATTTTTTCATTTTAGAGCAAGGATTTCGATTTGGTAAACAAGGATATGAGTCAGTCTGTGTCTATGATAACACAGATTGAATCACATCCTTTGTAAGGTCACCAGCAGTGGTGTAGCACCAGTACAGGAAATGTCACGAGGCTTGTTTGCAAATCTATGTTCATCGTTCCATTGCTGTATTGTTAAGCAGTGACTTGTTGTGGATGAGGATGGGCCATATCAACAGAGACAGAACTTGCACATGATTTAATGTCAATATTTTTGATGGGAAGAGTTCATACATTTGTCTGATAACTCTCTATTAGCAATGATCAAGGATTGAGAGATCAGATGGCATGCAGATAAGTAATATGGTAAGTAGTAGTAGTGGTAGTAGTAGTAGTAGTAGTAGTAGTAGTGTAGAGTAGGATAGGATAGGATAGGATAGGATAGGATAGCAGAGTTGGAAGGGACCTTGGAGGTCTTCTAGTCCAACCTCCTGCTTAGGCAGGAAACCCTACACCACTTCAGACAAATGGTTATCCAATCTCTTGACTGCAATACTGCAGGCTAACTCTGCCTACAGCCAGGAGTTTGATCCTCACTGGCTTATAGTGGGGATCCTTCCAAGGTGGGTAAAATGAGCACCCAGATTGCTTGGGGCAATATGCTGCTTAGATAGGGATATAAAGCACTATGAAGTGGTATATAAGTCTAAGTGCTATTGCTAAGTGCTATTAGGAACAGTGTATTTGCTACTATAAGCATAAAGAAGACCCTTCTCTAGAACCCATTCCCATGGTACACTGGTTACATTCAAAGAAAGGGATTTTGGATTATGTTGTTTGTTACTACACTGGCATCACCGCTCCTGAAGATAATACAATTCATTTCAACCACCTAGCTTGTTTCTCAAAATATCCAGACAAGCAGCTGCTATCTAATTCTGGTGGCCTTAAACTGAGAGAGGAGCTGGAGATGCTTTGCTGCTTGGGAGGTCCATTTCCCCATTCCATGCAAAAAATCCAGTGGCACTTAATACTGAAGGAGAGCTCCGAGGACAAAGGACAGCCTACATAGCACATACCACGCTCCGATCTTCAAGACTTTGCCTTCCCACTTTCGGCAGCTCTCATCTTTTGCTTTGAATACAGCATTTCTGACACAGATCTTGTTTGGGAACCATCAATGGGCTGCACCTTAGACTATGATAGCTTGCAGCATCTATACTGTAAATCTTACCTTGCAATATATTTTACATCTTTACAGAAAAATCCTATTTTCTTTTTTGAAAAACAGTGCAGAGATGCTGTAAGCCATCATCTCTGCACTGTTTGTTTTTCAAAAAAGAAAAAGAAAATAAGAAAGGTAAAGAGATATAACATATTAATCCAAGAAAGACTTGGATCTTTAGCACCTCTTTGTAGAAGAGAATTTTTCCTTCCTTCCTTCCTTCCTTCCTTCCTTCCTTCCTTCCTTCCTTCCTTCCTTCCTTCCTTCCTTCTGTTAGATACCAGCAACTGTTATAATGGTTTCCACCAAGGTCCTCTGTTCCGGCGGGAACAGAGGTTTAATCTCATTGGTCTAAGGATCTGACAGCTCCCTATAAAAGAGCTGCTGTCAGACTGAACCTTCGCTGGATTGTACATTCTTGTTCTGTTACAATAAAGAGCTGTTGTTGCCTAAGCCTGAGTGTGCCTTTCCATTACCCGATCTAACACTGGCGACGAAGGTGGGATTGGAAGGCAACTAGGCAAACCAAAAAAAGCGTAGCAATCCAGCAAGTAAATCCAGCCCGGAGCTCAGCACAGCTTCGAGCAGCCATTTTTGAGTGACAAACTCAAAATGCCTTCAGAAAACAAAATGGCCATGCACGCCTCACCGACTCCGTATGACCCAGTAACGAGCACTGGGAATCATATATGCTGAGGTTCGACTGCTTCCTCAAAGCCAATGACTTCATGGGCCTTTCTGAAGGCCGCAAGAAGAACATATTCTTGGGTTACTGTGGACGGGAAGTGTTCGAAATAGCCAAAGACCTATCAGAGCCAATGCTGCTACAATCGGTCGCTTGGGCAATGCTCCAACAGACACTGAGGACACACTATGCTCCCAAGCCATCTAAGCACGTCCGCCGGCACAAATTTAATATTCGCAATCAGAAGGAAGGCAAATCGATCAACGAGTACGTTGCGGCGCTAAGGAAGGCCGCAGTGTACTGCGAGTTCCGAGAGCTAGACGAATTTATACTTGACCACATCATATGCGGTGTGCAGGACACTGATTTACAGAGGAGATTACTTGCCAAATCTGATCTCACTCTACAGGTTGCCTTGGATGAAGCCACAGCATCCGAATCTGCCGTTAAGTCTACAAGACACGAAAGAGAGCACACGTACATCGTAAGGCTACTGAGGCCGAGCACCCAGAAAGCAAAGATGACAGCTGCCACATGCGCCAAGCCGGCGTGCAAATTCAAACTGAGTTTCCCGCCTTGCGCAAGCTGCAGAGGACACCATGCCAGATCGTCTTGCCATTTCCACGACACTCTCTGCCAGCGCTGCAAGCAAAAGGGGCACATCACCAAGGTTTGCAGAAGCGAGCACCCCACGATGACCCAGCAGCCCAGAAGCCGACCTAACCGCCAGCAGAGGCCTAACCAAGGGGCATGGCAGCTGCCACCACAGCGCTCAGAGGGTGACACCAGAGTCACCTACCACACTTCAATCCGCTAAGTCTGCACAAGGCAGTCAAAAAAGCTGAAGGTTACAGTCCGCATCGAGGGCTCTCCATGCGAGATGGAGATTGACACAGGGTCATCACTGTGGTCTGCACTAAAGCAGGCTATCCCTAGCCTGAAGAAGCAGCATCTACGCGCTCCTGACATCCGCCTTCACGATTACCAGGGGAACTGAGTCCCCATCGTGGGCCAGGGCACCTTCCGGGTGAACTTCAAAAACTTCAGCAGCCAGTTCCCAGTGACGGTGGTCAGCGGTGACCTGCAGAACCTCCTGGGGCTTGACTGGTTCAAAGCCCTGGGCCTAGAAGTGACCAGTATCAACATTTTGCAAGACGAGAGCACCAAAGAACTACTTGCAGACCCTAGCCTCAAGATGCCAGTCCTTTGTATTGACTGCTTAGAGACTGGTCCCATCTCGTATAGTGACGTTGCCCGCCACTCTGCAAGAGACTCCATGATCAAACAGGTTTTGAACTGGGTGTGGAGGGGTGGTCCAAGGGGCCTATTGGTTTCAAAATGTATTATTGTAAAAGAGATGAATTGTCTGTTAGAAATGGCTGTTTGCTGTGGAGGGACCGGGTCATTGGTCCACCCAAACTGCGCATTGCAGTATTAGAGGCTTTACTCGTAGGGCATCCTGGAATTGTCAGGGTGAAGTCTCTGGTCAGGAGTTATGTGTGGTGGCCTAACATGGACAGGGAGATTTAAGAATGGGTGGCTACCTGCACACCGTGCCAGGAGTCCAGACCAGCTCCCCCAGAGGCACCCGCTAATGAGTGGGAGTGACCTCAAGCACCATGGTCTAGGGTGCACAGAGATTTTGCTGGCCCAGTTCATGGCCAGACATTCTTAGTAGTTGTGGACTCCTACTCGAAATGGCTAGAGGTAGTCCTCATGACCTCTACTACGGCAGAAGTGGTCATCAAGGTACTACGGAGACTTTTCTCCACACATGGCCTGCCCGATGTCCTGGTCTCTGACAACGGGCCCCAATTCACAGCCATGCAATTCAAGACTACTTAGCAGCACAGGGAATCAGACATGCCCTGGTCGCGCCATTCCATCTGGCCTCTAATGGTCAGGTGGAGAGAATGGTGAGATCTGCAAAAGATATCCAGGATGGGCCCAGGAGATTGGCAAACACGGATTGACCATTATCTTCTAATTCAACACATCACGCCAAGCGCTACTATGGGGAGAATCCCCTCCGAGCTTCTCATGGGTTGCCAGCTAAGGTCCCACTTAGACTGGCTACACCCAAACTATTCTGCCGCATAGCCCTTTAGTGTAGGGGATTCAGTTTACACCCACAACTATGTCGGGGAAACTCTGTAGATTCCTGCCACAGTGATAGGCATACCGGGCCTTGCTCTTATCTCGTAGAGCTCGAGAACGGTCAGAATTGGAGAAGGCATGTTGACCAACTCCGTGGCCGCCTCTCCAACTCCACTCTTAGGCAGCCAGAGGTAACTCTTGCACGAGTTAGCCAAAGCCCTACCCAAAAGGAGCACGAAGTCACTCCTTCCACAGCCAACTCAAACCCAAAGACACCGGGATACTTAGCTACTTGTGTTGCAGGCCCGCAGCGAGCTCCGAGCGAACTGGCTCTAGAAGCTCCAGCTGCAGCCTGTGAAAGATTCCAGGAGCTTCCACCAAGTGCAGCTGCAGAGCCAACAGGTCCATCCGACCTGTCCGAAGAACACCCTCCAACTGAACTGCGCAGGTCTGGCAGAGCTACCCAAAAGCCTGCCTACCTGCATGACTACATTACCAGTCGGATGATTCCATCTAAGAGGGGAGGGGTGTTAGATACTAGCAACTGTTATAATGGTTTCCACCAAGGTCCTCTGTTCCGGCGGGAACAGAGGTTTAATCTCATTCTTGTTCTGTTACAATAAAGAGCTGTTGTTGCCTAAGCCTGAGTGTGCCTTTCCATTACCTGATCTAACACCTTCCTTCCTCCATCCCTCCCTCCCTCCCTCTGTAAATAAGCTCTCCTTCCTTCCTCCCTCCCTCCCTCTGTAAATAAGCTCTCCTTCCTTTCTCTCTCCTTCTCTAAATAAACCTCAATAAAGCACAGGGCCTTTTTTCTAAATAAGAATACGATTGCTCTGCAGATGGGCAAAAGGCTGTCTGCAATACCAACATAGCACCAAGTTTCTTTCAACAAGGAAGAGAAGTCTTCTGATGTTTAGCTCTGAGCTTTTTTTTTTTTTTTTTTGTATAGCTGTCTCAAGCTGTATGTTTAGATACCTAAAGGGTATGTATGCACTGCTGACCCAATATATTTTGTTGCTTGAAGCAACCCATGCCATGCCTTGTGCAAATATCAACTGGGCTGGCAGTTAAACTTTCTTCTATCCTGGAGATGGGAGATTGTGCCTAAAGGCAGGAAGCTGGCTGGGAGAGCATGTCAAAAACCATATGCAGAGCTTCTTCCTCCAACTTTTTTCCCTGCTGTTTCTCAGTGTCCACAACCCAAGGCAGTCACCTCCTTCTGCCTATTAGACCCTCTGGGGGTGGCCCAGAGGGTGTAACAGAAGCTGGCGTATTTTTCTGGGAAATGTAGCACTGCATGGGTGGGATTTTGAACAGGGAAGCCCAGTGCTGCTTAATGTTTTCTCAGTTGAATGTTATTTCCCCAAACGCAGTTCCCCTTACAGCATTTTCAAACAAGGTTGTGCAAGTAAACCTGCTGGAATCTCAGTGGGAGAAAAGCAGTTTGGGGACACGTAGACAAAAGGCTGCCTCGAGCCTTCATTCCTCATCTCTTGTGCCACCATTGAAAAAAAATAAAAATAAACCCTCTTTAATGTTATTCCCCACTCCCAGGGGGGGAAAAACACTTTGCTTCCATATCTTTGCTGAATAATGTATAACAACCATTATATTATCATTACTATAATAATAATAATAATAATAATAATAATAATAATAATAATAATAACAACAACAACAATAACAATAACAATAACAATAACAATAACAATAACAATAACAATAACAATAACAATAACAATAACAATAACAATAACAATAACAATATAACTATTATATTATTAATTATATTATTATACTATAATTATATTATTAATTATTAATATAGTACCGGTATAATAATATAACTATTATATTATTATTAGAATAACCATTCCTAAGAGATCCGTAAAAGGGGGCGTGCATAAGCGCACCAGGGTGCCTACCAGCATTCCTGTCCTAATGTCCCCATTTATTCATACCCATTTCCTGTGTTCATGCCCATGTTTATACTTATACCTATTATCTTGTACATGTTTTAACAAATAGATAGATAGATAGATGATAGATAGATAGATAGATAGATAGATAGATAGATAGATAGATAGATAGATAGATAGATAGATAGATAGATAGATATAGCGTTCCTCTGTAAACAGAGTGGTGGATAGATGTACTTGCAGTTATAGGTGTACCTTGCAGTTATCACGTAAACATTGATAGGTAGTCTTCGACTTACAACCATTCATTTAGTGACCAAATCTACAATAGTGTCTTATGACCATTTTTCATACTTACATCCACTGCAACATCCCCATGGTCATGTGATCGAAATGTGATCAGATGCTTAGCAACTGGCTCATAGTTGTGATGGTTTGCAGTATGATCCCCTTTTGCGACAAGCAAAGTCAATGGGAAAGCCAGATTCACTTAACAACCATGTTACTAACTTAAGAACTGCAGGGATTCACTTAACAGCGGTGGCAAGAAAGGTCACAAAATGGGGCAAAACTCACTTAACAAATGTCTTGGTTAGCAACAGAAATTTGGGGCTCAATTTGTGGTCATAAGTCGAAGACTACCTGTATAAGTCCTTATCATAGGACTAGTTCTCCAAGAGCAAGGGGGGCGGGAATGGTGATTAATTTGTTCATGGGCTTGTCTCCTTCATCCAAAGGTCAGCGAGTCTGTTTCTAGGGCGATGCTCACTTAACAAATGTCTTACTTAGCAACAGAAATTTTGGGCTCAACTGTGGTTGCATATCCAGGACTACCTATATATTACAAAATACAGTAAATCCCATTTAGTTTAGTAAAATAAAAGCCATGATGTGGTGGATAAAGCATCGGACTAGAAACGTGGAGGCCATGAGTTCTAGTCTTAAACAGAGCCACGGTGGCTCAGTGGTTAGAATGCAGAACTGCAGGCTACTTCTGCTGATCACCAGCTACCAGCAGTTTGGCAGTTCGAATCTCACCAGGCTCAAGGTTGACTCAGCCTTCCATCCTTCCAAGGTGGATAAAATGAGGACCCAGATTGCTGGGGACAATAGGCTGACTCTGTAAACTGCTTAGAGAGGGCTATAAAAGCACTATGAAGTGGTATATAAGTCTAATTGCTATTGCTAAGCAGAAAGCCAGCTGGGTGACCTTGGTCACTCTATCAATCTGCAAAATGACTTCAGCTAAAGTCATACTTACTTTTGCTTCATTTCTTGGTTGCCATTCAAGGGGGAGGAGGGAGAATGGGGTGGGGGATGGACGGACTCAGGAATGTGGTGCCTCAGCTGATTAGCCATAACATCTATTAACTGGTGTGAAAACCAAAGTCACCTCAACAGACACCTGTTGAAATTGAGCAGGAAGCTACATCTGGACTGATTGGCCCATGTGACCTGAGAGACAAAGGAGGGTGGGGAGCAGCAGTACCTTCCCTACTGGTTCGCAAATGTGAGCACACTTCGCTCGCACGCAACACTCGTGCATTACATCAGGGCAGGTGAGAGGAGCCTCCTGCAGCCACCGCTACCAGTTTGCTGAACCATAGAGGACCAGCTGAATACTACCTCTGGTGGGGAGGTCTCATCCTTTTAACTATCCCTAAGCATGGGAATAATTTAGAGCTAGCTTCACCTTTCTAAATGCCGATATAATGTACTCATGAAGGATCTCTTGAACTGAATCTGAGGAAAGTGTCAGAGTCCTGGCTTCCCTGAGTCCATTACTCAGAACGATGACATCCTCTCTCTCAGTCTGGAAGGAAGCAAACAATGGCACCCCACTTCTAAAATCTTGCCCAGAAAACTAGTGATTAGTCCAGGCAGTTGCCAGGAGTCATCATTGACTGGAAGGCACACATACACACCCACAGTTCAGTAGGACGTATTCCCAGGTAAATGGGTATCAGAGTACAACCTTTGCCCTTTGAGGCTATCACCTCCCACCTCCCATTTCTTTTATAGCACAGGAGCAGAGACGTCAGGGCCTATCTAGGAAGAGAGAGGAGATGAAAGTAGAAGCTTAATTTTAGGGCCTAGAATAGACATGAGAGACAAATGCCATGCTGTGCTGCACAGAAAATGACAACATAGGCAGAAATAATTTCTTTGTCGGTAGCATCAGTTGACCTTTGCCTTCCCGATCAATCGGGAGCAGAGCAACAGAGGGGAGGGGGGAGCAGTTTAAAAAGTTTGATACCAGAACAACAATAAACATGATGCAGTTGGACCGAAGGATATAAGGAAACCTTTAAAAGGAGGCAGAAGGAAGGTTCTTGGGTTGCCTATATTTTTGAGAACGAGTGAAACAGGAACCCTAGGAAGTGGTTCTATCAATCTATGGAGTGAGAGAATTATGATTTCTTTGTTTGATTGTTTGATCAATTTACATGGTTGCCCATGTCATTATATGTGTGTGTGTGTGTGTTTATAGATGATAGATAGATAGATAGATAGATAGATAGATAGATAGATAGATAGATAGATAGATGATAGATAGATAGATAGATAGATAGATAGATAGATAGATGATAGATAGATAGATAGATGATAGATAGATAGATAGATAGATAGATAGATAGATAGATGATAGATAGATAGATAGATAGATAGATAGATAGATAGATAGATAGATAGATAGATGATAGATAGATAGATAGATAGATAGATAGATAAATAGATAGATAGATGGATAGATGCATGATAGAGAAAGAGATAAATAGATAAATAAATAAATATTAAAAAATTAAGTAAATCTACAATGATTCCTGAAGATAAACCAAAACAGAATAATTAACAAAGACCTTCCATGGGCTATCTAACCATCACATATTTCAGCAGGTAACAGGCATTCTGTTATTTTCAGCCAAAACATGGCAGATCGCAGGGCTTGGATAAAGCAAATAATGAGGGAACTAAGCCAAGACTTTATTCCTCCTCCAGAGGGCATCAATGGGAGAGTCCAGTGGTGAAAATCTATATTTTTTTACTACCATTTCTGTGGGCATGGCTTGGTGGGCAGGGGAAGGATACTGCAAAATCTCCATTCCCTCCCCACTCTTGGGGCCAGCCAGAGGTGGTATTTGCCAGTTCTCCAAACTGCTCAAAATTTCCACTACCAGTTCTCCAGCAGCTGCTGAATTTCACCCCTGGGAGAGACTAATAAAATCTTGCAGATACTGTCATCATTATGAGCGCCCGGAGATTTATTGGGTCTCCTCTGCCCTCTAGTGCAGTAGAGGCTGCTGTCCTGTGGCCACCACTGAAGTGGAAGATCTTTTTTATCTGAGGTCTTTCCTGATTTGAACATGCCTCAGCAATGTTCCATTCAAGTCATTCCTGTCCCATATCTGATAGAACCTAAAGTCACCCTTAGCTGTTCCAGTTATGGTGTTTTCCTCCTTAAGCAAATAAAAAACTAAAGTAATGATTATTAAATGAATGATTCTGTTAAAAATCTACCCAAGATTTGGCACTCCACTGCTCAGCAATTCTCTGGAAATAACAACATCCAACTGAACCTTTCCTTCCTTCCTTCCTTCCTTCCTTCCTTCCTTCCTTCCTTCCTTCCTTTCCTTCTTTTTCTCCATCTGACAATTTATTTTTATTTTTATTGCTGGTCATCCCCTTGGCTGCTGGCAATTGAATCTATATATTCTGTGCCAAAACTACCACCTCATCTCACCCCATTTTTATTCAGAGGCATCCATTTCCCTGCTTTGATTACTTGGCTAAATTTCTCACCCGCTCAGCAGTTGGTGACTCTCAGTCATTCTTCTGATAACTATCCAATCCTTATTAAGGGAAATAAAACTGCACAGGCTCCAAAACCTGGAATTTGCTTCCTAATAGACTTTCTTTTCAAGACAACTGACAAAGTAAAAAATTATTATTTTCATGAGTCAGAAGACTTCAGTTCCTTTACCCCCCAACTCTTTTTAGCTGCATCATATTTGACCGGAAACATGTCCCATTTATAAATCTTTAACAAGATTTACCCTTACTTCCAAATTTTTGAATTCAAAATTCAGAGATAATGCATGGATTCATTAGGACTGTATATTTCCTCTGCACTTTCTCTCTCTCTCCCTCCCTCCCTCCCTACTTCTCTCTCTCTCTCTCTCCTCTTTCTCTCTCTCCTTCTCTCCCACTCCCTCCCTCCCTACTTCTCTCTCTCTCTCTCTCTCTCTCTCCTTCTTTCTTTCTCTCTCCCTCTCTCTCTCTAACTATGTATCTCTAGCTCCCTCTATCTCTTTCCCTCCCTCCTTCTCTCTTTCTCCCTCCTTTCTCTCTCTCTCTCCCTCTCTCCCTTTCTCCCTCTCTCTCTCTGCCCCACCCTCCTTCCCTCCCTCTCTCCCTCCTTCCCTCTCTCTATCATCTCTCTATCATCTCTCTATCATCTCTCTATCATCTCTCCCTCTCTATCTCCACCTCCCCCCTCTCTCCCCCCCTCTCTGTCCCTCTCTCTGTTCTTCTCTCTTCCTCCTTCTCCCTCTCCCCCACTCTCTCCTTGTCTATTGGTGCTGTTTACCATTTACAAATTAATCTGACTCCCATTAGCAGCTCCTCTTCATTTTAATGCTTTTGATATTGATTGTTTTTCTACACTGACGCTTCCGGTGCAATTTGGAATCGTGAACATTGCATCTTGTGTTGATTGTCTGGAAATGAGACAGACATGCTAATATTGTTTCGCATTAACTGCTCCATATCGCAGAAGCCTCTAATATGACATTGCCATGCGATTCAAGCCAACCCTGTTTAACCAAGCTCCTGACATCTATAAACTAGGCAAACACCAAGAAACTCTGGTAGAAGATCTCACGCTGTTATGGCATTGGAGTCATGCACCAATAACTCAGCATCAGCTGTCATCTTCAGTGCGGGGCGCCTCAGATTCACAAGGGTTACCTATCAAGTAAAGAACTGCAGGCAGCTCACTGCTGCTGAAAATAATTGAGCAATAGGTTCACAGCAGGATGTGTCCTGAATTGTTCCTTGTGAAATTATATACTTTTAACCTGGGGGGGGGGGATAATTTAGGAGAGAAATCCCCCACCCTCACTTCCTATTTTCAGTAAAAGCTGGAAAGGTGCTTTTCATTTGCAGTTTGAAAAAAAATCAGGCTGAAAGTTATGCTGCTAGCCATAAATATTGGGGAAGCAACTTCAGTAGCTATCACTTTGGTGATTAGATTAGCTTGCTCAATACTTCTCTGCAAATTGCACTGTTGCTTACACAAGGCTTCCCTGCTGAAACACAGAAAGAGCAAATATTCTGCGTAGGAATTATATCTAAATTGATATGCTAAACTAGCTGTTTCGGGGGGGGGGAGAAATTAGGTAGACCAGAACAGGTTACTTTACATCAATGATTATATGACATACTATTCAGAGTATAAGGGCCCATGAAAGAATGGAGTGACAACGATATTCCAAAGGCAGATGGCTAATTATGAGTTCATCAATAATGCAATAATCTACAGGATCATATCGTAATGAATTAGTGGGTAGTCAGAGAAAATCAATATTACAAAAGGTATGGCCATACTCTTGATTCAATGGCAGAAGAGACTGGGGAGTTACATGGCAAATTGCAAAATGTGCTAAATACAATGTGTTGAAAAGATATAAGTCATTAAAATGCCAACACTAGTGAAATAGAAGAATTTGAAATTACAGGAAGGTTTGGGATTGGGTAGCAGTAACAATAGCATTTAGACTTATATACCACTTCACAGTGCTTTACAGCCCTCTCTAAGCGGTTTACAGAGTCAGCATATTTCCCCCAACAATTTGGGCCCTCGGTTTACCCAGCTTGGAAGGATGGAAAGCTGAGTCAACCAAGACAAAGAGTGTGTTAATAAAGTCGGTTATGCCAATACCTAAACCCAACTCTACAACATTCAGATGGGCAACACTGGAATCAAATTGAAATCATTACCACTGTTTGTCATCATCATCACTGAAAATTGCAATCCATTCAGCCAGGATGTCTTAAAGGTCCTTTTTCCAAAAGGCAACTGTACTTCTTTGTTTTTTGTTTTTTTTCTATGAAATCTTTCAGTCGAAGACGTTTCCTGGATGAGAAGCAAAATATTTTAAAGAAAAAAAAAACCTATGAATGACCAATTGCCAAAAAGCACATCTGGAACAACCATAACCTGAAGGATTGAGAATCTCCATAGACATTCAGCCAGAGCACTTCCATGTATAGTTTGTAGAATAAACCACACATTATTGGTGTCAGTTATAAGGAGTAAGCTTTAAAAATAACCTGCAAGAAATTTAATCAGAATATAAGATCAGTCTAAGAAACAGTTTCAGTATATTCAATGCATGCAGAAGAGAAACAGCTACTGGAAGAGATAATAGACTGTGTGTAAACTTGAGAGGGCAAATATTCCCAAAAATTTCAAAGAAGAAAAGTTCCAAGTGACTTTCAGTGCAAGCTCTTTATGATAGCCAGAGAAAGCTAGAAGATAAAAGCTGTAGATAACTAGAACAACGTATAATAACCGAACACAGACTTTCAGCATCAAGCAAGTCAGAACAAGAAAAGATATACGTAAATAGAGGGAAAATAACAAGAAAGGAACAGTGGAAGAACTTTTTTTTTTAAATGATCAGAGAAATCACAGCTCAGATACAGCTGCTCAAGAATAATCACGGATGTGATCTAATAGAGAGAAATGAGATAAAAAGAAAACGGAATGACTACACTGAACCCTTTTACAAACCAGATTAAATGATAGAAGCATTTGTAGAGAGATTTAGAAACTCTCTCCCTTAGAAAGTGAGGTATGTAAGAAGCCGTAGGCCAACTGTCAAATAGAAAAACAGCAGATGCAGATGAAATACTTCATGAATTGTTTAAAAGTACAGGCAAAGAGGCAATTAAAGCGCAAACATCTCTGTGATAATAAATATGGAACAAGTCTGTATCTTCAAGAAAGTAAGGTAGATCTAGGTATATACTTGCATTGGGATGACCTTGGAAAAGCTATAGATTGTCTCTGGAGAAAAGCAAGATGGCATACATTCATCCATAGAGTGTCTATGGGTCACCCTGACTTAAGGTCATGTAAGGATGTACAAGAAAATCTTATGGGATGGAGAATAACCAAGAAAATTAGAAGAAGAAAAAAACATGTAGGAAAAACAGGAAACTCATGATCTATGTTATTCATAGAACATAGAATCATATGGCTGGAAGGGACCTCAGAAGTCTTCTAATCCAACCCCCTGCTCAAGACACAAGACCAAATGAAGAAGACAAAATCTGATCAGGGAATTTTGCTTTATTGGGAACATCTCAAATTTAGAGAGCACGTTATAGGTATCCCCATAAAAATAGAATGAGATTAACTTCTTCTTTTCTTCCTCTTTTGCTGCTTGGGTGTCGAGGGAGACACAAAATTCTGGAGCATCATTCGACTTCCGGTTCCTGTAGGCGACGGATGTTTCGTCTGCCGCTTGTCTTCTCAGTGGGCTCTGTTCAGGAGCACAGGGGGCCTTGGAGGGGTCCCCTGCCGTAGGGCGACTTGTTGGAGCCCCCCAGACTTGGCGGCAGCCGGTGGGGGGTTTTCCAGCTTCGCCCAGGAGCCGGGGAGCAGAAGGGGGGGTATGCTTGCCCCTTTGCCGAATGGGTTCCAGGAGGAACAAGTCAATCAAAGGAAGTGTGGCTGAAATGTTGGTCATGGAGGATCCTTCCTAATCTCTTCAACTATCGGTAATGGATAAGCATCTCAGGGGAAAAACACCCTGTAGAAAATGAGGTCTATGGACCGAGGCTGATTCCCTTCCGCATATCTTTTGAGATATTAAAAAAAAAAAAAGAAATAAGTCTTTAAGAAGTATTCTAATTAATAAACAAACTTTAATAATAAAATAAAACAGAAAATAACTAATTGTTACATTTTGATAATGAAAATCTCCGGTTGCCAAGTTGGCAGCCGAACAAAGAAGAAAGGAATTAGGATCTGGAATGTGTAAACGCATGCGCAATAAATCACTTTCAGATAAGAACTTTTATGACCTGCGCAATAACTCTTTCTTAGTTTAACTCTTGAGTGTCAGTTTAGGCAGTTCAGGCCTAGCAAACTTTTTAACATCGTGACACCCCTTCTTTTGCTAGTCTGGGCTGACGTCATCAAATCATCAATTAAGGCACATCTTCTTTCGCAGATACTCGTGTTGATTTGCGGCAAGTGGTTTGTTAAGCATGTCTGCGATCTGATCATGTGTAGAAACATATTGCAATTTAACAAAACCTTGCTTAACTAATTGCTTTGTGTTTTGATAACGAATGTCAATGTGTCTGGACCTAGAACCTGTAAAATGTGACTCAGAAATATAAACCACAGATACATTATCTTCCATCACGGTGATTGGTCGAATCGGACGTGTCCAGATATCTGTGATCAAAGCATCAAACCACGTTAGAGAATTACAAGCATCTGAAACACAAGCATATTCAGCTTCAGTAGATGAACATGAAACAAAACTCTGTTTTCTCACTTGCCAGTAAACAGGACAACCATTTAGGAACATCATGTAACCAGAAGTGCTCTTGCGTGACTTCTTGTCGCTCGCCCAGTCGGAATCAGCAAAACAAATCAACTTTGGTTGATCAGCGTGTGTTGGTTCTAGCAATAACTTCATGTGTTTAGTGTGTTTCAGGTATTTCAACAACTTCTTAATGCATGCCCAATGAAATTGTGTTGCCTTACCTACGTGTCGTGATAAAAGATTAACACTAAGTGCAATGTCAGGTCTGGTCCAACTGCTAATGTATAATAGTGAACCTATGGCTGAACGATAAAGTGTTTGGTCCTCGAACTCAGGACTTGGTTCATGTGTTAAGTTGTGAAAGTCTGTTTGCATGGGTGTCTTTGTTGCGTTAGCATCTTTCATGTTGCAATGATGCAGAATGTGGTCAATTTTCTCCTCTTGTGAAAGACTAAACCCCTTCTGTGTCTTTTCAATCTGAACACCTAAATAAGTGCTAATGTGACCTAAAGATTTTAGTGTGAAGTATCTCTGCAAACTTTTAGCAAAAATCTCACTCATTTTCTTATTTGGACCAATATAAACAATATCATCAACATAAACAAGAATTATCTCATATGCATTGTTAGATCTTTTTGTGAACACGCATTCATCAGTTTCGGACTTAATAAAGCCCATTGAATTTAGTTTGTCAGTAAGACATAAATACCACATTAAACCTGACTGTTTCAGACCATAAAGACTTTTGTTCAGGAACCAGGTATCCCCTTCTTGCTTTCGGAATCCTGGAGGGCTTCTCACGTAGATCTCTTCATCTAGGTCTGCATGTAGATAAGCTGTGTCTACATCAAATTGAAAAACTTCTAAACCAAGAATAGTTGCAGTGGTTAAGGCAATTTTTACACTTTCAGTTCTGACTGTTGGTGAGTAAGTGTTTGTGTAGTCCTCAGGATAACGTTGAGCGTGACTTCCGGTTCCGGCGGCTACGGCGACAGGCAGATCGCTGCCTGCTCCAGCTCTCCCGGTGGGCTTCCCCCGCTTCTGGGGGGGCACAAGACGCCTTGGAGGGGCGTCTTGCCGAAGGAACGGCTCGCGGAGGGTCCTGGCGTCGGCGGCGGCTGGCGGGGGCTCCTCCGCTTCGTTCTAGGCATCGGGGAGCAGTTTTGGAGGACGTGCGTGCGCACGCGTCTCGCCCCATGCCGATCGGAGAACACACTTCCGAACGAAGCAGCGGCAGTATGGTGAGAGGCTTCCTTTCTGCATTCCTTCGCTTTTGAATTGATGAACTTTTCAGCACTTTTAAAAAGTTAAACTTTCGGATCCCTGCTGGAGGTGCGGCTAGAGGGAGGGGGATTTCCCCCCCTCCCTCGGACAAGCGGCTTGAAAAGACTTTCCTTCCATCCCCAGAGAGGAGGAGGGGGGAGAGCCAACTAATGATGCCTCACCCCTATAAAAGTGATTTTCATTCGACCTAGCTCCAGAACTAATGGATGAACTGAGAACTTTTTGAACTTTTAAAAATTTTACTATGCCTCTGAGCCCAAAGCTGGCAGGGCAAGATGGCACACTTCCGTTGTCTTCATGAACTGTGAAACCTGACTCCACCTTTAAAATTCAGGCTTCCGGTCTTTGTCTCCGAGTCACCCAGAGGAATTTCTTGTGGATTGCTACTTTCTGAACTCTTTGGAGAAAAAAAACTTTCATCTACTGCTAGAGTGACTAAAGAAATCCCCATCTGTTTGGATCCTCTGCCTTCTGAATTCGCCTGCCTGCTCTACCTCTCCAGCTGCCCAGTCTCTACTTTGACTGATCTCCTTGCTTCATAAACCATGTCTCCAAAAAGACCACCTCCTGGAAAGCCTGGCTTTGCTACTTCTGCTCCAACGTCTGCAACGTCTAGTCCAGCTACACAGTCAAAGATATCAGAATTGATGCAACCCAAGACTACAGAGATAGACTTCCAACAAATGCTTCAACAAATTTTACAAGGCCAGGAGGAAATTAAGAAACAGTTAAGGGAAATGAAAGATGAAATTAAACAGAATCAAGCCCAAATCTTTAAGAACTCACAGAGACTGGACCTTGTGGAGGGTGGGGTGGCGGAGGCGAGGGGGGGGGTAGAGGCCTTACAGAAGGGGAACAAAGAACTTGATATCCAACAAATGAAAGCAGAGTTTGAAAGAATGTCCTTTTATCTTAGATTTCAAAATGTAATAGAAGCAGATGGGGAAAATATAAGGGACATTATGACTAACATTCTAGCTGAATACATACACAAAGATAAACAGCAGATGGAATGGGAGATAGATCTAGCTTATAGAGTGAATTCAGCATATGCCAGAACACATAATGTACCCAGGGAGGTTCATATTAAATTTCTTAGGAAAACCACAAGAGATGAAATTCTGGGTGTACAAAGGGGGCAAACACTGACATACCACGATAGGGAGATAACCATTCTAAAGCAGATTCCCAAAAAAATTAGGGAAAAAAGGAAAAGTTATTCGCAATTGGCGAATAAATTATACCAGAAGGGGGTGTGGTTTAGATGGTTGATGCCTGAAGGTATGCTGATATTCTGGGAGGAGACAAGAATCAGAATCAACACACCCATAGAGGCACAGGCCTTTATGGAAAAAAACAAAGCGAACCTAGAAAAAACAGATGACACTACAACGGTTATACAGGACACGGGAGGGGCCGGAGCTCTGCCAGCGGGGGGTGAAGGGGCAACACCAAGAAAGCTCAGATCACAAAAATAAATAAGAAAACCACAATGTTATAAACAGACCGAAAGTATTAATGAATTTACAACTAGACTATATATTATAATTATATAAACTGATTGAAAAGTATTTTTTCTAGAATTAATATGCTGATTTTTTTTATGACTATGTAATAAGGTTTGATATTTTGATGTAACCTAGGAGTCTGGAGGGAGGGGGCGTCTGCCATACTTGCAACTGCCAAAATTTGTAACTATTCCACTTACCCTTTTCCGCATAAATGTTTTTAAAAAAACCAATAAAACTTCTTGAAAAAAAAAAAAAAAAAAAAAAGGATAACGTTGAGCGAAACCCTGAGCTACAAGTCTGGCTTTGTATAAAGACTCACCATTTGGTTTCTTCTTGATTCTGTAGACCCATCGGGTGCCAATGACTTTCTTGTTTGCTGGAGGTTTTGCAGGTGTGAATACATTAAGTTTCTTTAAACTGTCCATTTCATCCTGCATTGCATCATACCACTTGTCTTGTTCTGAATCAGGAAGCTGTTTGATTTGTGTGAATGTCTCTGGAGGAAGAGTAACGTTGCAAATCAATGGTACTGGTGTTTTTGTCAGTTGCCATGAATAACGTTGTGGAGGGATTCCTTTTGTGGCCCTTTTGGAGCGTCTAGGAACATCAGTCCAGTCTTCTTCTTCTTCATCATCATCATCATCCTCGTCCTCACGTTCGTCGCTAGCATCAGCATCCGCGGCTTGCGAAGACGGAACATCAGTTTGTGAAGAACTGGTAGAAGGAATATCTGCCTGCAAATTGTTATCAGGCTGCGTGGCATCTGGAACACCATCTCTAGGAAAATAAACTTCAGGATCATTGGAATGAATCCTGGACCAGTCAATGTCTTCCTCAAAATTAGCAGATTGTGAAATGACAATCACATGTTTAGTATCAATGAATTTGTACCATTTTGAATTATCATCAATACCCATAAATCTTAGTCTCTTTGCTACTATACCTCCCTTTCTTCTTTGACTTAAGGGAGTGTTCACCATAGCATATGAACCAAAAATATGGAGGTTCTTGAGATCGGGCTTGTAGCCATACAGCATGTAGAAAGGAGTTTGATTGATTACACTGCTCCAAGTACGGTTGACAATGTAATTTGCATATTTGATTGCTTCACCCCAGTATGCGTTACTGAGATTGGCATCTTCTAGAAGACAACGCATCATGGTTTGTAGAACCCCTTGTCTTCTTTCTACGACTCCGTTATGAGCCGGTGTATATGGAGCAGATGTCTGATGAAGAATTCCATTCTTACGCATCCAGTCCTGGAAACGCTGAGACATGAATTCTGTACCACGGTCACTCTGGATTCTGGCGATGCGAACTTGGTATTGTGTAGAAACAAAAGCTGCAAAGTCTTTAAAGATCTGAAAGGTCTCAGATTTCTCTCTCATAGGATATACAAATCCATATCTAGAATGATTATCTACAATTGTTAAAAAATACTTTCTGCCACCAAGTGTTGGTGGGAAAGGACCCACTATGTCAGTGTGTACCAAATCAAAAATGCGTGTTGACCGGCGTGTAGCGTGTTTTGGAATTGGAGCCGCCTTGGATTTAGCCTTTTTGCAAACCGCACAATCCAAAAACACCTTACACCCCTTTAGATCCAAACCTTTTGCGAACTCCGGCATCTTTCTAAGAACACGGAAACTGGCATGCCCCAATCTTCTGTGCCACTTGTGAATACACCTGGAATGTAAAGGTTTACCAGTTAGTGAATTCTCAACATTAACAGTTTCATGAGGCCCCTCAGGCTTGCTCTGAGCAACCTGTTTCTGTTTTCTCTGTTTGTTGGCTTTAGGAGCCTTTGGCACAGTAACGTTTTCTCTCTCTGGGACAACTCTCTCTGGGTCTGCGTTGTGCCTTTTTGGAGTTTGCATACTTGCCTGTGCTTGCCCTTTAGGCTTTGGCTTTAAGTAATAAACACCACCAATCAGCATGGTTTCAGCAACAATATCTCCATCTTTAACTAAGTAACTTGCTTTTTCGAGGTGGTGAACCTGGAACTTTAAATCTCTAGACAAGTGACTTTGACTAAGCAAATTACTGGTTGCTGAAGGTATGTAATAAACATCAGGGATGTGTGTATCGAGCTCTTCAATGTAAACAGTTTCTTTTCCCATAACCTTGCAAGTGTGGTTGGTGAAGGAATACAGTTCTCGATACTCGGGCTCTGGTTCGCCCATCTCTGTGAAAAGTTCCCTTCTGTGGGTAATGTGCACAGCTGCTCCACTATCTAAAGTCCACAAAAGACGTCTGTCGAACTTTGGATCAGGTTGTGGAACGTTGGTTATGGCCAGTGTCACAAATGGAGCTTGTGAATCACGCCTTGGACCACGACGACCTTGTCTTCTGCCTCTACCTCTGCCTCTGGAATCTGTTCCTCTGGGCTGGTACGTGGCGGGAGCTGGAAGTCGTTGGGGACAATCCCGGGTGTCATGTCCCACACGGTTGCAGGTGTAGCATTTTGGCATCCTTGGAGCGTAGCCTCTTCCTCGGAAGGGACGTCTGGCTGGAGCCTTTGACGCTGGAGGTCGTTGCAGATGTGGTGTAGCTAACCTGATAGCTTCGTCTTCCACTAAAAGTCTGCAAACGTGGTTAACTGTGCGTTGAGCAATAGGCACGTAGTTAATCTTTGCAACAGCATCTTTCCATTCATAATTCAATGAGTTAATGATGATGCTAATCATTTGGATATCATCGATTACATGGCCATTTTGTCTCAATTCACTTCTCATTCTTTTCAGTTTGGTCAAATGTCCACCAATTCGTTCACCATGTTTCAAGTTCGAACCATGGAACTCAGACATGAGCAAACATGAAGATTCAATTGAAACGGGCCTGTAGCAATCTTCCAAAATAGCCCAAATTTCTTGGGCAGTTGCATCAGGTGGAAAGATACCTTGGATCTCAATTTCCATTGACATGAGCAAAGTCGTGATTGCTCTGTTTTCGAGGTCTCTCATTGCAGGTGTCCAGGGTTGAGGAGGAGGATTAAAAACCATGGAATGTGTGCCTTCTCTTCGAAGCAAGAGCGCAATTTCACTGACCCAGGCTTTATAATTCTCTCCTGACTCCTTTAATTTGGACTCACCAGTCAAGGGGGTGACTGTGAATACCTGCTGAGGAATGTGGATCGGAACAATTTGTTGCGCAGGCTGCAAAGCTGGTTGTTGAACCAGGGGATGCTGGGGTTGCATTATTGGCCTTTGCGTGGCAACATCAAATTGGCTTCCTCGAATTCGCCTTTGACTTTGCCTTTTTCCATCTAGGGAGGATTCGGCACCACCAGGTGTTGAAGACTTAACCTTTGGAGGCAAAGTTTTGGCTTCTAAAGGACTCATAGGTAAATCTCTAGAGCTTTGATGAAACTGCATCATCTTTTGCTCTAATGATTTTTCTCCGCCAGCAGATGGCAGTGCAGCCTCACTTTTTGGCTGCAGTTGTCTATACGTATGCAGAAGTTCAGTTGACTCAAAGGGACCACATGACCTCGGTGACGTGTACATGTCTCTTTGTTCTAATTGACCAATGAACTCTGTGGGGTGTGTCTTAGGCTGTTGTTTTGAAGACAAGATGGCGTCCTCAGACATTTTGGGAGTGGGGGAGCTTCTCCTACTTCGCTTTATCTCCTCAAAGCACATTCTCGCCTCCCTAGCATATTTTTCGAAACGTTCTATTTGATCAAGATAGCTTTGCATTTCTTGCTCATCATTTGGGGGGAATTCATAAAATCTGCTTTCTGCGTGGGAGGATTTTTTTTCTGCCGGCAGTTGCCATTCATCAATCGTTTGATAATCTGCGAGGGTCTGGGAATGGAGTGGCTCTGGCAGAGTGGGAAGTTTTGGCTTGGCCCCCAAAAATTCATAATCTCCTGGAGATATTTTAGAAGGAGGAACCACTGACCTCGTTTCGTGGATGTCGCGTCCTGTAGCTCCTTCCCCCACATCTGGCTCGGCACCTGAAGGAATTTGTTGTTCCTCTGTGTCTGAGGGAATGGATTCTTTGTCAGAAGAAGCTGATCTGTCTGTGCTCGCCCCATCTTTCTTTTTCTTTTTTTTCTTTTTCTCCGACATTGCTAATTAGGCTTAGTCGGTTATCTTTAGATAGCATGAAGGGAAAATACAGCCATAAATTGTAGCCATCTCGGCTGCCAAGTTGTCGACCAACCTCTGCATACCAAGTTGTCAGGGGAAAAACACCCTGTAGAAAATGAGGTCTATGGACCGAGGCTGATTCCCTTCCGCATATCTTTTGAGATATTAAAAAAAAAAGAAATAAGTCTTTAAGAAGTATTCTAATTAATAAACAAACTTTAATAATAAAATAAAACAGAAAATAACTAATTGTTACATTTTGATAATGAAAATCTCCGGTTGCCAAGTTGGCAGCCGAACAAAGAAGAAAGGAATTAGGATCTGGAATGTGTAAACGCATGCGCAATAAATCACTTTCAGATAAGAACTTTTATGACCTGCGCAATAACTCTTTCTTAGTTTAACTCTTGAGTGTCATTTTAGGCAGTTCAGGCCTAGCAAACTTTTTAACATCGTGACAAAGCAGCAGACTATTGTAAGTTTCTGTTCAATCTATTTAAAACTGAAGATTAGATGGGGGTGTTTTTTTTCTTTAAAACCCCCCCCCCTCAGACAAAGCGGCATTTAAACTATCTCTCTCTACATCGGAATGGAGAGAGAACAAAGGCTGACTTGCCACTTAAATTAACTATGTGAGAAAGACTGAAATCGCAGTTGCAAGAGGTGCTTGCTGAGCTGTTTTTAAAAATCAAAACTTTTGCTTTTCTCCCTGCGAAAAGGAGGAGTCAAGATGCCTCCCCTCCATTCTCGTTTTTGTATTTATAAATGAAGTCTGCCTTTTGAAACCACCTGGGGGGGGGATGATAATCTCTGGTATTTTTTAATACCTCCCCTGAGGGTGCCCTGGACCTCTTCTGTTACGTGGACTTTCTGGATTTTGATTATTTGATTTTTCTCTTTCTGGTGTACCTCCGTGTCTTGGAACAGTGAAAGAGAATTAACTTTTTACTTTCGGATTTGCCTGCTACCTTGGACCGGACCGGCTGCGCGCTCCACTGACGCCATTTTCTTTGTAAAAGATTTACCATCTCTGAACTTAGACAATGGGACCTAAGAAACCACCAATGGGCAAGTCACTATCGGCTCCCGCTTCAGCAACTTCCAGTCCAAATACGCAGCAGCCGAAAATTACTTCATTGTTACAAAAAGAAGTGGCTGGAGAGAGTTCAAAAGAATTATCTGTCAACCAAATGTTTCAGGAAATTATGAGAGGTCAAAACGAACTGAGGAAGGAAGTGGCAGATCTCAAAGACGAACTCAGAGGGGTACAACATAACATAACAGAAAATATGTGGTGCTGGAGGAGGGGGCAGCTGGGATGGGGGAAAAGGTTAAGGAGGCCCGAAAGGGAAATTTAGAACTGGAAAACTTTATGGCCAAAATAGAATTTGAAAGGATGTCTTTTTTTCTCAGGTTCCAGAACCTACCAGAGACAGAAAATGAAGATCTTAAAGATATTATGAGCACAATACCTTAAGAAAAACAAAGAACAGTTGTGGTGGGATATGGACCTGGTTTATAGAATTAATTCAGCATATGCTAGAACCCATAATGTTCCAAGAGAGGTACATGTTAAATTTCTCAGGAGGACCACGAGGGATGAGGTGCTAGGGGTCCAAAGGAAGGGACCTTTAAAATATCAAGATAAAGAAATTACTATTCTGAAGCAAATTCCGAAAAAGATAAGAGAAAAAAGGAGGAAGTATTCTTCCTTATCAAAGAAACTATACAATAGAGGAATTTGGTTTAGATGGTCATTACCAGAAGGAATGCTGATTTTCTGGGAAGGAAGCAGAATTAGAATTAAGGCAGTGGATGAGGCTGTAGCCTTTATTAAAAAATATTTTTCTCTCCCAGAGGACGAAGATAGCGGAGGTGGGGAAAAAGGCAGCAATGTACAAGACATGGGGAAGGGGGGGCTATGGCTCCACCTGGGGACAGGGAGGAGGGAGCAATATCGAAAAGGCTCAGGTCACAAAAATAAATGTATTTGAAATATTGTAATTGTTGATATACTAGAAAGTGACAAAGAAAAGAGATGATTGAACACATGGTTGATATAAAGTAAGAATTCTGTTTATGCTTATCTTTTATATGTTATTTTTAAAATTGTAAAAGTGTGAGATTTGGGGGGATTTCTACTACTAAAATGGGAGCTACCAAAATTTTCTATGTACCTTTTTACCTTTTCCCCATAAATGTTTTAAAACCAATAAAATTCTTTACAAAAAAAAATCTGGAGCATTAGGCTCCAGTGAGTCCTTCCTTTTGGTGGCCTCAACCATTTTTAATTGATGTCATTTTCATGTGTTTTTGATGTTGTCTTTCCATTTTTCTCTAGGTCTGCCTCGTGTTCTTTGACGTTCTCCTTTTTTTATGGTATGGCATCCCAAGACACAAGGTGACAAATCCTAAGAATGAGGTGACCAATCAAAGAAATATCTGTGTACGAAAAGGACTTTTTATTACAACCCAGCTTAGCCCTGTTGTGTTCTTTCTGAGCACCTAACCACTTTCAAACAAAGCATTAAACGTTCATATGAATAAATATGACACCAGATGATGAATCTTTGCTTTGTAACATACTAGCTTTCTTCTATTTTATTTAAAAGGCTCATTTAAACATTAAAATAAGATGCCTATAGGTGCCATATTTCCTCTCCCTTCTAATTGCAAAGATTAAATAGGAGAACAAGACAAATGTCCTCTACAAACATTTCTTTCCCTGTTACTAAGGGTAAAGCATTTAATTCAGATATGATGGATTGTTGTTGTTAGTTGCGAAGTCGTGTCCAACCCATCGTGACCCCCAGGCCTTCCTGTCCTCTACCATCCTCTGGAGTCCATTCAAGCTCACACCTACTGCTTCAGTGACTCCATCCAGCCACCACATTCTCTTCTGTCCCCTTCTTCTTTTGCCCTCAGTCTTTCCCACCATTAGATTCTTCTCCAGTGAGTCCTTGCTTCTCATTAGGTGGCCAAAGTAGTTGAGTTTCATCTTCAGGATCTGGCCTTCTAAAGAGCAGCCAGGGTTGATCTCCTCTAGGACTGACCAGTTTGATCGCCTTGCAGTCCAAGAAACCCGCAGGAGTCTTTTCCAGCACGATGGTATCCACAGGTATCATATGATTGATACCTGTTGTTAAACCAGAGTAAGACATCTGTCTTCCAGTCCTCAAGCAGTTAAATAGAGGTATTACTTAGAGGGGTGTTGTTGTTGTTGTTTTGGAAGAAGGATGGACCATTTTAATGCTGGGGTAAATCAACATCTTTTTTTTAAAAAAAAAACCTTCCTCTGTAGAAGCCTGGATTCTTGATATAAAATAGTCCACTATGATTTCTCTTGGAATGTCTTCACACTACGTTTTCTATATAATAAATATATCTGGCAGATGGCTCCAAATTTAGATTTTATGATATTCTTAGCCAGCTTCTTCTACTGCTGATTTGTTTTCCAGTTAAAACCCTCCCTTCCTGCCCCAATGCTCAATCTAAACTAACAACATGCAATGGATTTGGATGAATCCCAAGACAAATTAGACAAATTGAAAAGATTCTGTGGGTTTCTCAGGCAAATGGGGTTTTCTCCAAAGCCACCAAAACCAACCCTAAGCTTTGCCAAATTTTTGTGAATACTTTGGCATTTGGAAGGCCTGCAGAGCTGCAGCAAGCCTGCAAAAAATTAACTTATTTATTTTTGCATATGTTAAGAGATGCTGAGATTAGTTTTAAAAAGTGGGGAGAAGGAGACAAAGAATCTGGAGAATTGAAAAGTCACGAGGATTAATTGTGCAGGGATTTCTTTTCCTTCTCCCATTCTTATTTATCCTTCCAGCTAAAAAAGAGATCCATATAAAAAGTTAAAGCTTGAGATCTTGATGCATGAATGGGACCCATTCAGGACATCAGGAGCTCATATCTCATTTTGGTGGAGATCCTGAAGTTCCTTTGGGAGATCACCAGAACTCATGGCTCCAGCACTGAACTTCTGGTCGCATGATCTCTGTGGTCAAAATTTGTGGACAAGAGATGGGCTTGGAGGACGTCATGCTGAGGGACTTTTGATTAGCACTGTTTTCTCTTCCTGCCTTCTATAAGGAGAAATGGCTATAAACCGCTTATCTTCTAAAAGCAGCTGCAGGGTGAGCATTTGATTTCAAGCTCCGTATTATGCTGTCACCCCTATTATTACAGGCCTTCCAGGAAAGAGCCTCTCGTTCATTATTTTTTACATTTATTTATGCTGCTGCCTGATAGGCATGAAGGCAACAGTTCTCTCAGCAATTCTCTTTGTAGTGATAGAATTCCTCTAAATACAGAGGTTAAAGTCCCTACTATTCACCCTCCCCTTCCACCTTCCGAGATAAAACTTCTGCAGAGATGCCCACAGGTTGCACCTCAGGAAAATCAGATCTTACTCCCCAAATCATAATTCTGACCATTGTTTTAACATCATTCTTGCTCATTCCCAGCCTTCCTAACTTGAGACTCACTTCTGTTGTTGTTATTATTGCTATCATGAACTATACAAATCATAAGCCAGTCAAATATATGTGCAAATTAACTGAAGGTTGCATTTCACTGATTGCCCACCCAACTGCAACTGGATCGTTTTATTCCGGAAATGATTGATCAGGCTAAAGGACGTCCTTAACAATTGTTACATAGCAACCCAATTGTTATCATAATGCCAGCTTTGGTCCACAATCACAATCTAGCTTTCAGCTGCCATCATCAGCATGGCAGCCCAGAACATAAACTCTGTGTGAAATATGTGCCAGGTTCTCTCGATATATCATATTCTTTAACTATATATCATATATGGAAATTCTATCAGAAAATGACTCTCTTTCTTTAAAAATAATATAATATTATATTTGCAGAATTATATATTTGCAGAATTGTTCATTGCCCATTGATTTTGGAGACCTAAATACATCTTTAGGATAAAAATCCCTCTTTTCTAAAAAATCTAGAAAACCTTGTTTTTAGTGAACAGTTTTAAATGCATATAAACTGAAATGCCTTTCAATTTATTTTGCCAATAATTTGTGTTAATCATATTTCTACCATGTTTTCCCCAAAATACGACATGTCCTGATAATAAGGCCATGCCGCATTTTTCTTGTGGGCAAAAATATAAGCCATCCCCCGCAAAAAAGCCCCCTGGACAAGCCCCACCTCCGACCAGGCAGAGCGCTGCTCACCAACCTAGAGGTATCCCGAAGGTGCCAAGGTGATTGTGTTGCTATGGCACCTTCAGGATACCACTAGGTTGGTGAGCGGTGCTGTGCCCAGCTGAAGAGGGAGGTTGCCGGGCGGCTGCTCTCTTGCGAGCGGGCTCCCAAAGAACCGGGCACAGCAGCCACCCGGCAAGCCCCCTTTCCAGCCAGGCACAGCACCATTCACTGACCTAGGGGTATTGCCAAGCCACGTGAGCACCTGTTCGCTGCCGCCTGGCTCTCGTGGCTTGGCGCCTTCAAAATGCCAGTGAATGGCACTCTGCACGGCTGGAGAAGGGGGTTGCACAAGCAGCTGTTTCGCTCCTGCTCGTGTGCCTCCCAGCCTCACGATGCCCTGGCCCAGCTCTCCCTGCAGAGCCAGGGCACCGCCGCCGCCATCCCAGCATGGCTTTTTAGGCAGCTTCCAAACCACTTGTGGGCTGGCTGTTGGCAAAGTGTACAACCATAGAGCATAAGCCCAGAGCGATCACTGCCAGAAGACTTGGTTTGGAAGCTGCCGAAAAAGCCATGCTGGGATGATGGTGGCAGCGGTGGCGGCAGGGGAGGTGCCTTGGCTCTGCAGGGAGAGCTGGGCCAGGACATCATGAGGCTGGGAGGCACATGAGCGAGAGCAGAACAGCCGCTCGGACAACCCCCCTCCCCAGCTGTGCAGAGCGCCATTTACTGGCATTTCAAAGGCGCTAAGCCGGGGGAGCCGGGCAACGGCGAACAGGCGCTCATGCAGCTTGGCAATACCCCTAGGTCAGTGAATGGTGCTGTGCCTGGCTGGAAAGGGAGTTTGCCGGGTGGCTGCTCGTGAGTGTGTTTGCTTCATGGCTGCTGCGACAGCGCAACACAGCCATTCGCCCATGAGGCTGTGACCAGCTCTTTGGGAGCCCGCTCACAACAGAGCAGCCACCCGGCAACCCCAAAGCAATAAACCCTCCCCTCATAAGGCCCAAGCCATATTTTGTATGTGAAAAGAAAATAAGACCCTGTCTTATTTTCGGGGAAACACGGTTTCAGAAATGCATGTTGCAGAGCTCTTGCTTCTGTGAAGGTACATGTACTCACACACACACACGCACACACAAAACACAAACACACACACAAAGGAATGTGTCAATATTCTCGATTCTTTGTCCTGAAATAGTACAAACGAGAGGCTGACTTTTAATATTCTGGGGATATATAGGTGTAAAAACTATTTATTGTAACAAAGGAAGTCATCCAAACTCAGCAAGGCTGAGTGGATCAGATAAAGCTGACACCAAGATAAATATGTTTTACATCCATTCTGCAAAAGTTTTGCTAATCTAAATGATTCCAGCTCTTCCAGGGGACACAGAAAAGGAAACAGAATGCCAAAACTTATGGTAAGCAGAAGTTTACAGATCTCTAACATCTTGCCCTAATTTGTAGTTTCCAAATACAAGTCAAACATTGTGTTTCCCTCAAATCTCGCATCAGCAATCCGAACTTCTACATTATAGCAAAAGCCCTGCCATCAATGATTTGGAAACTTCTGGGAAATTAGTATGTGACTTTTGCATTCATGCTTTTGATTGCCTATAGTATTTTTGACAGCTTACTGTCATTTTTTTTTAAAAGTAAGCATTAAGATAGGAGCACTAAGCCTCTAGTTGACTTACCACATTTATTTTATTCAACAAATGAAAAAAAAAAGCATTAAAGCCCTTGAGAGTGGCATGTCCTTAACTAATTGTAATGTTTCATGTGGTAAAAGGGGATGATTATGAAATATGTGATTGGAGAGCAATCATATTAACTCTATTTAATTTTAGATTCAGTTAAGCTTAAATGAATAGAACAACTACATTGATTTTTGTTCATGGCTCATGGACTACTTTGGGAAGTATGACCCCTTTGGGAGTACATAAATTGTAGGAAAACAGAAATACCAAAGGTTTTGGGGTCATCTTGTCTGATGATCCCTATGGCACCATCATGACCCTCGCAGACTTCAGAAGCCTATAGATACTTTTTAAGAACATGAAGTCCAACTGCAAAGGTAACTTACTCTTGATGTATAATCATTGCAACCATTAATGTTCTTCCAGATTTTCTTTGATTTCCACTGAAGTTCCTGCATCTAAGGATTTTTTTTTCCTCTGGCTCTCAATATGTTAGATGACTCCTGGTGTTACTGTTTACTAGAGTAAATAGTAGCACTCCAGTTACTAGAGTTGGGCAACTAGTAAGGAGAGGGGAGGGAGAGGGAGGGAGAGGGAGAAAGAGAGAGAGAAAGAGAGAATTATGTAAGAACATTTAAGAACCAAAATGTGGATATGTTATTTATTAATGACATTTATAAAGCCCCCATGTCACAAAAATTCCACTCTAGGCAGCATACAAATAATAACAAAAAACATAAAGGCAGGACATATATTTCCCAAACCCATTTTTTTCTGTATGACTTTCTGCCAGCCTTGCCCTCAATAGAACCCCAATGGCTGTGACTAGGGATGCTCAAAGTCTACATTTACGTTTTTCACCTTCCCTGATGGTAAGCTGTGTGGAATTCAACTTCCAGAATTCCCTAGTCAGCAGGCTGGCTGGGGAATTTTGGGAGTCGAAGTCCACACATCTTAAAGTTGCAGAGATTGGGAAACGCAGGCCTGAACATTCCAGTCCATGACCCCCGCAAGGGCTCAGTAACTCAGAAGTTCTGAGAGGAATTTCCTCACTGTTTTCACAAAAAATGTGCTCTCATGGCCACCATCTCAGTGAATGTCTTCTGCTTCTTCACTGAGGCATCATCAGTATCTATAAGCCAGTCCAAAGGGTCAATTCAGGTAGACTGTGAAATCCCATTGACTTCCTACAACCTAGATCTTTCGACCCACATTCTGCCTGAACTTTCTAAAGTCTCTGAAAATGCAGGAGGAATGCAGAACCTCAAGAAATAGCTCCATAGAAAGCTATACTGGGTGAAAATTGTCCAGCTGAAGAGAAGTCTTGGGGGCGAAGGAAATTTGCCATGTATACATTTATTCTGGCTAGTCTGGTTCTTCATCTTCACGCTTTGAGGTGGTACCCATAGGCCCAGCTTTCATTGGTGGCCAATGAATGATACGTTTACTTTAGATCCTTTTGTATGTCAACTCTTCATGCCTCAGGTACTTAACCTTTACTTTAAAAACATAGTTCAGAGTCTAGCTTGAAGGCGGAAGGGGGAGGCGGCAGTACCCTTATAAAAGCTTTGCTTAACAAAGGCACCATTATGTGAAGGTGCAATGCTGAGAGACATTGAATGGCATTCATTGTTTTAGAGGCTTCCTCCAGCTGCTGCCTGTCAAAAGCAGGGACTCCTGCTTTAGGCCATGCTGGCATTCAGGCTTCAAGCGTGGTGGGAATGGAAAGTTTCTTATTAGAGGGCAAAACTGCCTTGGTTTTGCTTGTTTGGCATTCATCAACCCCATCAAATTGTGATATGGGTTGCAGCATCAGGAGATTGTATATTTAAAAGAGAACTAACCAATTTTAGACTGCACAAACTTTTTCATAATGTGGAATGACTTGCCTCCAGAAGTTGTGGGTTTTCCAACACTAGAAGTTTTTAAAGAAGAGATAGGATAACCATTTGTCTGAAATGGTATAGGGTTTCCTGTCTGAGCAAAGGGTTGTACTAGAAGTCCTCCAAGGCCCCTTCCAACTCTGTTATTCTGTCATGATGTGGACAGGGACTAGAGGTCTTTAGATCAATGTGTGGCGTTTTAGCTTCAAAAATAACCAGATGTCCTGTCAGGGATGTCCTCAGGGTATGGTCAATGCACTTAATAAACAGGCAAAGTTTGGATCACAAACTCATAGCTGTCAACTTGACTTTTTTGACCTGCAGACATCCATAAGTTTTTGATCTGCACTACACCCCGCAGAGGGACACGGTGGCTCGGTGGCTAAGACACTGAGCTTGTCAATCAGAAAGGTTGGCAGTTCGGTGGTTCGAATCCCTAGTGAGCTCCCATTACTTGTCCCAGCTTCTGCCCACCTGGCAGTTCAAAAGCATGTAAAAATGCAAGTAGAAAAATAGGAACCACCTTTGGTGGGAAGGTAAAAGCGTTCTGTGAACCTTCGGCGTTTAGTCATGCTGGCTACATGACCACGGACAGTGCTAGCTCTTTGGATTGGAAACGAAGATGAGCACCGCCCCCTATAGTTTTTACCTTTTACACCCTGCAGATATCCCTGAGTGTGATGTTTCAATGTATAAACAGAACTGCACATATTAAACACCCCAGCGATTTCCCTGTAAGAAGATTTTTACCTAGTTGCATCCCTACTTTGCTATTTCAATTCTCTTGGCCCCTTTTTGAAGACCAAACGAAACTTTCATGGAACCAGCAAAGAAAATTTAAAACCTGGTGTTGGAAGAAATGTCCTTCTGGGTTCGGCTCCAAGTGGAGAAAAAGTCACTGGAGACATGGAGGCTGCTTGGAAAGATGGTTTTAATGGTGGACAGGACCACATGGCTTGAGTCCTGAACAGAAAAGGTGATCACATGCTTCAATGTTGGTGGAGAAAAGAAGAGAAGGAAAGGGAAGAGAAGAGACTGAAGAAGGGCTTGCAGGGCTTTTTATAATCTGTTCGGCCCCACCTATCTGTTTCCTGTTCCTGTGTAAGAAATGTATTCTGATTGGTTGTCAGACTCACATGGGCCCATGCAAGGGCAACCCTCTAGGCTGAGTTTTGAATCCAGGTTTGGTTGAGTTCAGATGCCATGTGGTCAGTTGGGTAAAGTGCCAATATTATCATGCCTTAATCCCATCCCCCTGGAGCTGAAGGGAAGAACTCTTTATTATATAAAGGGACTGGCTTGGTCTTCTTAATGGCCCATTGACAAAGTGGGTGGAGGCAGGAAGCTACAGAGAGCTATTCTCAATTTAAAACATGTTTCTTCCTTTTCACATCCAGGGAAATATAATATTCTGCCTTTTCAATATTTCCTAGGATATTTTATTTTCTGGGAGAGGGCTGGGTGATAACTTCCTACACTGGTTTGGAGGCTGTGGACCCAGAAAGTTACATTAGAAAGCCCAGCTTCAAATAGCAGTCAGCCATGCAACTCTCCCTGGCTTGACACAATACACCACTAGAACCAATCTGTTGAACCATAGGTAGCTGAAAAAGCTGCAAAACCATAGTTTGTCAAACACAATACCTCAGTTCACATTAAGGTGAAACAAATCACGCTGCATAATAAGGTTTGAAGCTCAACTTTTAGAGAATACTCAAGCAGCTAAAGAAGCAAATTAAAAACATTTTTTAAATAAATAAGGATATTAAAATCAATTAACAGTGAAAGCCCAACAGAAAAGTTGTATTGACAATTTTTAAAAATCTCTGAGAAGGAGAGTTGCAAATATAAGACCCAAAGGAACATGTTTTATAGACTAGATCGGTGTTTTTCAAATTTGGCAATTTTAAGATGTATGGATATCAACTCCCAGAATTCCCCAGCCAGCCACACATCTTAGAGTTGCCAAGTTTGAGAAATACTGCTTTAAACTGAGTTTGTAAGCAATGGGAACCTGTATCCATCTTTCAAGATAACCACTTGATCTTTGTACAATATACTTTGCACTTTAATTAGTTGAAATTTCCAGACAGTCCTAGCACATCTCAATGCCAGATTCCCCTCCCTTTCCCCTTATATAAATACGCAGAAATAAAAGTTGAGACCTTCTCAGCCCCAAGTTTTTTTTCTAAAGGGCAGTTCCCTTTGGACTCTTCTCTTTAGAAATGACCTATCATCCCAGCTTGGCATTCTTTTGGGGCACTCAGGCCAAGAAATAGCCCTGGTGAAATAGTGAAAGCATATCATCCAGACCTAATCATGTGAGGAAACTGCTTACTATAAGTAATAAGGTAGGCAAGTAGATAGGCAGACAGGTGTCTGTCCTCATAAAGGACATTGACAACTAGAGCAAGTCCAGAGAAGAGCTACCAAAATGGGGAAAGCCTGGAAATCAAGTCCTATGAGAAACAGTTAAATTGAGCTTGAAAAAGTGGATGAGAGGGGACATGATAGATATCTTCAAATACCTAAAGAACTGTTATTGTAGAAGGTTCAGACTTATACTCACTTGCTCCAAAGGGTAAGACTAAAACTTACTGGATGAAACTTCAAGGATGGAGATCCAGATTAGGCATTAAGAAGAACATCTTGATAGTAGGAGCTGTTAATCAATGGAACAGGTTACTGCTTGGAGGGATTTACTTCCCATCAGTAAAGGTTTTCAAAGAGAAAGGGATAGTCATCTGTAGAATGTAGTAAATCTGGCAGTGTTGGATTCAATTCCCCCTTAGATCCCTTTCCATTGTGATTCAATGATGTAGTGCACTTTCCCTATGGTTCACCACCAGACTTGACCGTGCAGAGATGGTCTTCTCCATTCATTAAGCATCATGAGTGAACCAGCATAAGTGATGACTCCAGACCTTCTACAGATCACTGCCGCTTAGCTGAACATACCTCTCAGGTTTGGTGGAAAGGACAACAGTGTATGTACCACCTTGGATACCTTAGAGCAGAGATGGGGACTTTATGACTTGTGGACTTCAGCTCCCAGCATGGCTGGCTCAGGAATTCTGGGAGCTGAAGTCCACAAGTCATAAAAAGACCCTAGATCTCCACCCCTGGTATAATTATATAATACATAAGTAAGTGATCCCCTTTTAATTCCCTCCCTGATCTCTTCTTGTTACATTAGCAATGAAGAGGCCCTTTGAGGCTCACCATTCCTAATAGCCATTGATAATGAAGAAGCTCATCTCCCCTTACTGATCTTTCCACAACTTTTTGAGGCACTGCAGGATCCCCCGGGGTCACAGCACAACTCTCACTAATGTATTTTAACTCCAAGGATGGTATTTACTAGTCAGTTGGGGTGAAATGAGATACTAATTACAGGGTTTGTTTATAATTAAAATTATGGAGAACACAGATCGATCTGCCAATCTTTTCCCTGTTGTAAGGATTAATTAACTTCCTGTAGTATGGTTTAAAGAGAATTAAAGTAATATATATTCAGATTGGGTTTTTACACACACATACAGGAAGCCCAGACAATTTTCCCAAATAATTTGGGTGATGGTATTTTTTTTTAATTCTGTCCTCAGTAACAAACAATTGCCTAACTCAACCCCCATGTATTTATGCTACAGCTCTCAAAATACTGAGGGACCATCTCTTGATGGTCACATCCAGTGGTGGGATTCAGCCAGTTCGCACCACTTCGGGAGAACCGGTTGTTAACTTTCTGAGCAGTCTGGTGAACTGGTTGTTGGAAGAAATCATTAGGACAAAGAACCGGTTGTTAAATTATTTGAATCCCACCACTGGTCACACCCACCTAACCCACTAGAGCGGGGAAGCAAGGAATGTTGTGGGTCCTGTCCCCTAAGAAGGTACATCTGGCAGGACCCAGAAGAAGGGCCTTCTCCGTGGTGGCTCCCTCCCTTTGGAACATCACCCTGCAGAAATTAATCTGGCCCGCATTTTGACAGTCTTTTGGAAGGCCCTGAAGATGTGGTTGTGTCAGCGGTCCTAGGGAACCCAGAGTGTGAGGGAGCCCATTAAATGGTTTGAATCGTGTGATGTCACTAGAGTGGTCGGTATTGCTTTTTATTTGTTTATTTGTTTATTTTTGGTTTTGCGCTTTTACTGCCTAAAGTTGCTGTGAGTGAGTAGGCGGCTATATACCAGTAAATTTTCATATATAAATAAATAGTAACTATTCTGGCACATTGGCTAGTAGAAACGCTGAAGAAACACTTCTCCCCATAGAGGTCCCCCAATTATGGCAGGACCGTTTGGAAATATGCCTGATTTCCAAATGGTCCAATTTTCCAAAAAAACCCATCAGTCGCCTCTACAATGTCTATTCAATAATGTCCAATTGATTCAAGATGACTTATTTCCAAACTAATGTTGTTTACACCCACTCTGCTTGACAGTGGGTGTAGAACTGCAGGCTGAACCTGTTTTATTTAAGTCTACTGAATATGTAAGGATTTCTGAGATACACACACAGATACACAGACACACAGACACACAGAAACACCAAGAATGGATTGTGCCAGGAACCTAGAATCTCATAATTAGCATATAATTTGGTTACCCTTCTCAAAGAGGCAAATGTTAGAAATTATCATATTTACCCAGGACGCAATCTGGTGAATTATGCAGAGCAATGCTCTGCAACCAAACTTAAAGCGATGGGTTTAGGTTGTCCTTTTATGCCAGGCCTTTTTGATACAGTGATTTGTAAATTGCCTATTCAGAAAACTGCCTTTGTCCTATTTGAATCTTCTGCGAGCAAAAGGAAAAAAAATATCCACAAAGTAAATAAAGCTTCATGAAAAGAAGGCAAGATCCCTCCCTTTTCCTGCTTGTCATTAGAAATACAAATTACAATTGTACTTACGATGGACAGAATTGTATGTCTTTTGCACTAAATCTTAAGTTTGATACCTGAAGAAAGAAAAGCGGGGAGAGGAGTGATGGTGCTTCACATTCAGAATACCTCAAATGCAATCGCAGATACATCCATATCCCTGCTTACAATCCTAAAGAGTCCATCATTCATTACAGACTTGACCTGAATAAAATTGCATTTTATCATCTCTGCTCTTTCCATACATTTAAAAAATGTATTCGATGATACAGTAATGTGTTATTTGTTTATTTGCAGTCCCCCCCCCTTTTTTTTTTTCATTTTTGAAAGGAAACCGAACAGATATAATTTCTTAGAAGCTGGGAGTTCCTGTACCGAATCGTAACACAGCTAATATCCTGATTAATCACCCACCTACAATGGAAATGCGTTTTCAGGAGATTCGGGCCTCTTCTCTAAGACAAGTGTGACGGATTACTAAATACAGTTCATTTCTAGGCTGATCTTCTTTTCTAACACGGGAAAGCTAATCCCTTTCGAGATCCCTTATGGAATCTTTTCTTCCGAGAAATGCCATTGTCCCTCAAGTGCCTCCTTTGTAGCATTTCATTAGACGCCTCAGGAAATGACTGCAGTGTAAGACCTTCTCATTTGTCATCTCCAAATGCTGCCTCTCCTCCTCCTCCTCCTCCTCCACCACCACCACCACCACCACCATGCCAGCTGGTCCCATCACCACCATCCCTGTAGACTGCTGTGGGATAAGGTGTGATGGAAATCCTGTACAAGCTGAACTGTACTTCCTAATCAAATGGGTGTAACAGATGGCTGCTGGAGCAAGCCATCACAATGGAAATATCTGCAGTTCTCATGGTAACGGATTCTGCCAGGTCTGGGAGATTTGCTGTTTTCCAGGACATCTGAGCTGCAATCTCTTTTGAGCTGTCTAGCAGTCTCAGCCTCACAGGCTCAGCGTGATGGAGATAGGGTTGAGAGGTGGAGCCTGGTTATGCATTCCAACTGTGATTAAAGGCACAAAGCGGTCCCGGGCTGAATCCATACTGAGCTGCATATTCATTGCATGTTATCTAGAACCTTATTAGCAAAATGGCGGGCTAGCTGGTGTTGTGTTCTTCTTCAGCAAAAGGTAAGATTCCAAAGAAAATAAAGAGAGAAACCTGAACAGAGAAAGCATTGATAATGGGGAATTAGGATGCGTACAATGTCACTCCTTAAAGATAAGGAGTAACATTAAAACTAACAGTTGTTTCCCCCTTGTGGCAGCCCATCAAGATTATTTAGCGGAGGATGATAAAACATCTGGCCTGAGGAGCAGAAAAAGACGTTGAATTTCAAAACAGGATATAAACTCTATTAAAGAATGGGGTAGGGATTTTTCAAAACTTATTATTAATATATACATTCATAGGGTTAAAAAAGTTTAGGGAGAAAGAGATAAACAATTCAGGTCCTTACAGGTTAAGTAACAAAATGACAGACATGTCCATAACACCTTTTGGGAAAGAAATAGAGCATGAGTTTTGTCAGCCTTGCAAAGTAGTCCAGAAAGGAAGCATGCCCAGGTAAATTAATTCTACTTCATTGTAAAGTTACATTATGCTGCGGCTCACCAGCAGCCAACAAGAGCTGGCAGGAGATTCGGACAATGAGGAGGTTGGGGAGGAACATGGGCCAGTTAAAAAAATAAAAGAGGAGCAAAAGGGGAGGGAGTTTGCAGGAGACAATTAGTTTGATTAATTGGCCTGTGACTTTCCCATCGGCCTGGCAGCTTTCTATTCCAGATAAGGTCTGTGACTGTAAATCCTCCCTTGAAAGACTTTGCTGTATGTGAATGAGCAGAATTCACAGTAAATTAATAAAACGGGTTTTTGTCAGGACCAGGAGTTTGCTTCATGCTCTTGGGAAGCCTAAGTCAGAACACATTAATGGAATCTTGCAAGTCTGAAAGTATTTCTCTCTTGTCACAATCCAAGAATCTGGGATGTTTGCCACACCCATATTCGTGCTATGGGCTAGGTTTCCTGTTATCTTCTTATCTGAGCCATTGTGACACAGTGGTTAGAAGGCAGTATTGCAGGTCAACTCTGCATTCCACTGCCAGGAATTTGATCCCAACTGGCTTGACTCAACCTTCCATCCTTCCGAGGTCAGTAAAATGAGGACCCAGTTGAGATATGTGGTTTACTCTTATATATGACAATTAAACTGAGTTGCTAACTGATTGAATATGATAATGGAAAGATAATTAAATAAAGATTAAAATATATGGAATATGGACAAGTATGAAACTGTTATGTGGAGAATGCAAAGTAGAGGAATGTGATTCACTTTTATACATGATAATTAAACTGAGTTGCTAATTGATTGAATACGACAATGGAAGGACAATTAAGTATAGGTTAAAATATATGAAATATGAACATATATAAAACTCTTAAGATGATGAACTTAAGAGTGAGGTGTGTACCGTTTGTTATTCTACATAGTAGATTAATGTAATTGTAATGAACATTGAACAGTAAGGATTGTTATTTAAAGACAATTAAGGGTAAGCTAAGTCAAGATATGGAAAATGGAGGGGGAATATGAAATATACCTATAATGGAAAATTATTGAGATTATAAAGACAGAACTACAAATTTGCGGCATGTAAGGATGCATAACTATATAAATATAATGATGAGAATAACTGGGAATCATAACCAGATCTACATCCTAGCCAAAAATAGGCTGGGGAGGGGGGGGGGTTAAAATATAATTATTATATATGTATACTTTTTTTTCTTTTAAAAAAAGGAGGAAGATATATGTTAAAATTAAAGATGTACAGTATATTAAAATGGAATTATAAATACCATCAAAATAAAATGGAGCTCGCTCAGAGGTGAAATACACCAAGTAAATAAGATGAAGAATGCATAGTAGAGGAGAGAGGTAAGGGAAGAAGAGAAGGAGAGGAGAGAGGGCGGGGGTGAGAGGAGGAGAGAAAGAAAGAGTGGAAAGGGGAGAGGAAGAAGAGAGGAAGGGGAAGTAGAGAAGAGAAGGACGACAGAGGAAAGAAAGGAGATAGGGAGGAGGAGGAGAGAGGGAGAAGAAAGTGATGGATAGAGTATAAATACGGTGTATGGAGAGCAGAAGAGCCAATAATCATTTTTGGGAGTTGACGGTAAAATGAATTGATGTAAGCATTTAATAATACAATACGATGTTGGATATGTAATAGTATACATGTGATTATATATTATGAAAATCAAAAAAATAAAAAACTTTATAATAACAAATCCACAGAGGGATAATCTGAGTTTTAATTATTTAAAGTCTATCTTGAAGCCTACTGAATTTTATTATGTCTCTTCATTTTATACTTTAAAACTCTAATTGGATTTAACAGGAAGGGAACATACTTAAAATGCATGAATATGTATGGAATTGTACATATTCATCTCAAACTCTAAAAAGTTTATGCCACACTACCTATTGGAAATCCTATAGCAGGCCGGTTTGCAATTACCTCTTTTCTCTACCAAAGGTCAAAAACTCTCAGACAGTAAAAAAAAATATTCCACTGTGCTTCTATTCAAAGAGGACCATTCTTAGCAAGAATGCTAGGCCTTGTGAAAAGAAAAAAGAAAAAAAATGGGGGAGGGAGAGAAAGGAAAGGAAAGGAAAGCTGGCTGATCTATCACATTGTCCCCAAAGGGACTATAATGTTAAATACACACGCCATCCAGAGAGCTTGTGAGAAAGCTTTTCCAGAAGGATGCATTTGTGACTCAAGAACAGATTTGCTGCCTCTGCTAGGAGGAAAGTGCCAATTGTGTTATAATTTCCAGAACCAAAAAGCCAGAGATAAAATGGTGATTCCCACAAAAAGCTCAAATTATTGAAAAGGGACCAGCCAGGTAACTTTTTCGGCATATTCCAAAGAAAACAATCGTAGAGGCACTCCTGAAAAAGCAGGTGGACTATTGTCCAAAGGGAAAATATTGAGCCTCAATGGTAGGAAGCAAGTTTTGATCCCATCCCAAGCTTCCCCCCCCCCCCGGTCCCTTTTTCTCTCTCCCTCTCCCTCTTTCTCTCCCCCTGTCTCTCCCTCCCTCTCTCTCTCTCTCTCTCTCCCTCTCTCTCTCTGCATGTGTGTGTGCACATGTATGCTTCATGTTGATACATATTTGGCTGTAAAGTGCTGTGTTTGGAATGGCTTGTGAGCAAAATCTACCCTCTCCTGAGTTGGGTTGCGATCATTTCATTGGATAGTGAGATGGATCCATAAATAAACAAACAAATATATAAATAAATTCAGATTGACCTATACTTAATATTAGTAACTAGAATGAGGCGCTTAGAATATAGAATAACAGAATTGGAAGGGATCTTGGAGGTCTTCTAGTCCAACCCCTGCTTAGGCAGGAAACCCTATACCGTTTCAGACAAATGGCCATCCAACATCTTCTTAAAAACTTACAGTGTTGGAGCATTCACAACTTCTGGAGGCAAGCTGTTCCACTGATTAATTGTTCTAACTGTCAGGAAATTTCTCCTCAGTTCTAAGTTGCTTCTCTCCTTGATTAGTTTCCACCCATTGCTTCTTGTTCTACCCTCAGGTGCCTTGGAGAATAGTTTGCCTCATTCTTCTTTGTGGCAACCCCTGAGATATTGGAACGCTGCTATCATGTCTGCCCTAGTCCTTCTTTTCATTAAACTAGACATACCCAATTGCTGCATGATTTACTTACATGATATCCATAAAATATATTATTCATATCCTACCTTTCCTTTAAGAGCTAAAGCAGTAGTATATACTGTAAAATAGTCCCTCCACCCATTTTTTCCCACAGCAAGATCCTAGAGAGGCTCCTTGGGCTCACTGACTGGTCCCAAGTCCCTCAGTGAAATTCCATAGCTAAGGATGCACTACTAGAATCTATTGTCTCCCTAGTGCCAGCCCTAACCACTACACTGCACTATCTCATCGAACTCGAGGAGTGTGCACAGAATTAGTATTTGCTTTGGTGTACATCAATAAAGGAACAAATGTATTTCAAAAACAAGGAGAAAACCCACAAGGAATTCATGCAAAAGAAAGAAAATCAAATGTGCATCCTTTTATCTGTGCTTATTTCTACTTTT